>NC_080578.1:59387500-60012500 GCF_029962835.1 Magnolia sinica
TCTAGCCACCAATAAGGTGGGATAGGATCCTTAGGGCATCAAAAGCACATCTAAAGCCAGGGGCAGAACCCTCAGACCCATCACATGAAGCTAGGGGCATGGAAACAGGTCCAACCACAAAAGACCCAGAACCAGGAGTGCCCCTTGAAGGAAACACAGGTAAGAACAGGGAGACACCCATACCCACCCACAATCAGGGGGATACATCCCCGCCACCAGCTCAACGACACAAGGGGCAAAAGCAGCCCATCCATTGGGTTGACAAGGGAAAATGGCCTACCCTTGATTGGACGAACATTAAGGTCCCATGACAAGACGAACCTGAGGAGCTAGAAGGACTCCAACTCTTGGGCGAAGAGATCGAATCAAATTCTGACTATGAGCCCAGCCCAGTGGATATCATGGTCATCAGGACAGATGACCCACAGGAATAAATAAAATAAAACAATAGGATCGGACAGGGGAAAGAACCACCATGGACAGTTATCCCCCTAACAATCAATTCAGCCGGCGAACCATTCATGGATGCTAGCCTAAAAAAAACGCCATTGTAAATAGCAGTTGGTATCCCGAACCAGGGCAAGACCAATCATAGTTCGCAACACCGTCCTGTTCGGGACACCTTGGCGACACAAAAAAAATAGAAAATTTTCAAAACACAAAAACATCACATATTCCCAAAAATACAAAAAAATCAGATATTCCTTAAAACCACAAAACATCAGAAAATTTTCAAAATACAAAAACAATAGAAAAACTTTCAAAAATCACTGTGCCAAACACCTTGCACACATTACAGGAGTTTGAGGTCGACTCGTATGATTTTGATCTAGTGTTGGACTTCGAACTCATGGGTTTGGATGAAGCCCCAGATGAGGGAAATGATGATATAGCTCTCAAATTCAAGAATTCTCTCGAAAAGTTGGCCAATATTGTAGCAAATGACTTCGAGGTTGTGAACTTAGGATTCGTAGAATTCCCTAGAGAGGTGCGTATCGGAAGATCATTATCCCCGGAATATAAGCAGAGGATGATCGAGTTTCTGAAACCAAGGTTGTCCAACTTTGCCTTCTCTTACGAGGATATGCCGGGCCTCGATGAAGATCTGGTGGTGCATCATTTGTCAACAAAGCCAGACATGAAGCCTATCAAGCAGAAGCTGCGAAGAATGAAGCCAGAATGGGCCCAAAAGATTCATGATGAAGTCATCAAGCAATACAACACGGGATTCTTAGTAGTCTCCAACTACTCGGAATGGCTCGTAAACATTGTACCAGTTCCAAAGAAGGATGGGAAAGTCAGGCTGTGCATCGACTTCAGAGATCTCAATAAAGCAAGCCCTAAAGATGATTTCCCTCTACCTCACATCGACACACTAGTAGATAATACTGCCGGACACAAGATCTTCTCTTTCATGAACGGTTTCTCCGGTTACAACCAGATCAAGATGGCCATCGAAGATTGAGAGAAGACTTCCTTCATCACACCATGGGAAACTTTCTACTATCGAGTTATGCCCTTCGGACTGAAGAATGCCGAGCTACATATCAATGAGCCATGACTGCCTTGTTCCATGATATGATAAACAAGGAGATGGAAGTTTATGTGGATGATATGATCGTCAAGTCTCGCATGATCGATGGACACTTTGAAGACCTTGAGAAGCTCTTCAACAGGCTAGAAAAATTCAAGCTCCACCTTAACCCGCAAAAGTGTGTCTTCAGTGCAACTGGGGGCAAGCTGCTAGGTTTTATTGTCAGCGAAGATGGTATCCGGGTGGATGAGACTAAGACCAAGGCAATCATCGAAATGCCACCACCTAAGACTGAAAAGGAAATTTAGGGCTTCCTCGGACGGATCCAGTATATCAGTCGATTCCTCACACAGCTCACTCCGGTCTGTGAGCCCATATTCAAGCTATTACGGAAGAACTCGCCAAAAGAATGGAATGATGATTGCCAAGCAGCCTTCGACAAGATAAAAAAATACCTGCTAAATCCTCCAGTGCTCATGCCACCTACTCCGGGTAGGCCATTACTACTATATATCTCTGTCGCAACAGAAGCAATTGGATGCATTCTTGGCCAAAATGATGACACAGGAAGAAAAGAACAAGCAATCTATTATCTAAGCCGACGATTCACAAGCTATGAAGCCAAATATTCTAGCTTAGAGAAAATGTGCCTCGCCCTAGTCTGGGCAACACAACGACTACGACAGTATATGATCGCTTACCCGATCCTTTTGTTTGCTCGCATGGACTTGTTGAAATACTTGTTCAAAAAGCCGGCACTAACGGGTAGGATCGTAAAATGGCAGCTATTGCTTTCAGAGTTCGACATCACTTATGTCACCCAGAAAGCAATCAAGGGGCAAACATAGGCTGACCACTTAGTAGCCCACTCTCTGCCGGACTATCAACCAATGAAGACCTTCTTTCATGATGAGGATATTCTCCTGATTGAGGAGGAAGAAGGAAGAAAGGCAGGAGAGTGGACACTCTTCTTCGATGGAGCCGCAAACTCAAAAGGAAGTGGAGTAGGCGCCATACTCTATTCTCCTGAGGAAGTCCCAATTCCCATATCCAGAAGACTGGCATTCCAATGCACCAATAACGTAGCTGAATATGAAGCATGAATCGCTGGTCTAAGAGAAGCCATCATCCTTAATGTGAAGAAGTTACGAGTCTTTGGAAACTCACAACTCATCATCAATCAGATAAATGGTGATCGGAAGACCAAGGATGAAAAGTTGATTCCATATCATGTCTACCTGAAAATTTTAGCCGAGGAATTCGAGGAGATCACATTCTCTTACATGCCCCGAATCAAGAACCAATTTGTAGACGCTTTGGCCACCCTCGCCCCAATGCTGGAAATCCCGAAAGGAGTTGCTGAATGGGAACTCACCGTCGAACTCCAGGAGGAGCCCGCATTCTGCCCACAGATTGATGAAGCAGAACCTCCCTCAAATGATCAGCCGTGGTACACGGACATCAAGAAATACCTCGAACATCAAAAGTACCTGGAAAGAGCAATGCCAGTTGATCGACGCACCATCCAACGGCTAGCGGCACAGTTCGTAGTCAGTGGGGGCATTCTTTACAAGCGATCCTTCCACCAAGTCCTTCTCCGCTGTGTGGATGAGACAGAAGCGGCATAGATCATGTTAGAAATCCATGAAGGACTGTGGCCCACACATGAATGAACATATGATGGCAAAGAAGATCTTACGACTCGGCTATTATTGGCTTACGATGGAGACAGATTGCTGCAAACACGTCAGGAAATGTTTCAGGTGTCAAGAGCACGCAAACCAGATCCATGCCCCTGCTTCCGAACTCTACAACCTGACGGCACCATGGCCCTTCTTTGTATGGGGACTGGATATTATCGGCAAGGTCAACCCCAAAGCTTTAAATGGGCATGAATACATTCTAGTGGGGGTAGACTACTTCACCAAATGGATAGAGGTAGCATCCTACACCACCATAGCAGCATCTCATGTAGTCAAGTTTATGAAGAACAATATCATTAGCCACTACGGGGTCCCTCAGGCCATTATTACTGATAATGGAACTCCATTCATCAATAAAAGGATGGGCGATTTCCTCGACAAGTTCAAGATTCAACGGCATCAGTCAAGCCCCTACCGTCCTCAAATGAACGGTGGGGTCGAAGCCGCAAACAAAGCTGTCATTCGCATACTGGAGAAGATGGTAAAGACATATTGTGATTGGTCGAAAATGCTTCCTTACGCACTCTGGGCCTATCGGACGTATGTACGGTCTGCTACAGGCGCAACTCCTTACGAACTCGTATACGGAATGGAAGCAGTACTGCTAGTCAAAATCGAAATCCCATCACTGCGGATATTGCTGGAAAGCGAAGTCAAGGAAGGCGAGTGGCAACAAGCAAGATATGATCAACTGCATCTGGCAGATGAAAAGTGCATGCGAGCGCTAAGCCACTCCCAATGTTATCAAAGAAGGATCGCTTGGGCCTACAACAAGAGGATCCGGAAGAGGAGTTTCAAGGTCGGCAACAGGATCATGAAGCATATCTTGCCACCGCATCTACCAGATCCCAGAGGAAAGTTCAAACCTTGGTGGGAAGGACCGCTGATCATTCAGGAAGTACTCCCAGGAGGTGCTCTCCGGCTCACTAATCTAAAAGGAGAGGATCTTTCCAAGCCCATCAACGCCGATAACGTGAAAATCTATCACGGGTAACCATACCTAACCTTGTCAATGATTAACAATCACAAAGCTGCATCCCTCACTCCCCATTAAAAATAAAAAATGTATCCACCACCACTCCCATCAGAAACATCAATCATCTCTCCCACAAAAGAAAGAAAAAAAAGAGAAGAAAAAAGCGGGAAAGCAGAAAGAAAGAAAAAAAAGGAAAGAGAAAAAGAAAAGAAGATCTCAAAAAGAAGACCCAGAAAGGAGAGAATAAGCTTATACCACATCCCCCATATAATCCAACCAGAAACCAGCTTACAATTGTAATCAAAGACAAGGACAGGAAGGTAACCAGTCGGCCGGCTATGAAAGAGGTCTCTCCATCTCCCACAGCACTCAAAAAAAAAGAGAAGGACATGTCTAAGCAAAAAGGGCGAGGTGAAAACCTGAAAGGGCGCCTCGAGTAAAAACAGCGGACATGTAACGGACTTGGTGAAAACTTGAAAAGGCACCAAGGGTAAAAACAGCATAGCTGTCAAGGGACAGGCAAGATAAAAAACCCAGGACGTAGTGAAAATCTGAAAGGACGCTACGGGCAAAAACGACGGGAAGAGCCGAACGTAGTGAAAACCTGAAAGGGCATTACGGGCAAAAATGGCTAGAAAAAGGAAAAAATAAAAATAAAAGTGCAGGCACAGAAGAAGTCAAGGCAGCAAGCACCACAGCGAGATACAAAGGAAAGATCAACTGCGGATCAGTTCTCTATCAAACTCTGCTCAAATCTAGGGATGTGATTCCAGACACCATCTCAAGGAACCATGACCCTAGGAACACAATTTAGGATATTGCATACAACATGGGTTGAGCCTAAGATTCTGATCCCAATCATCCAAAGCATAAATCCAAACACAAGCGCACATTGACAAATTTGGCACAAAATAAAAATATTTCATCCTTCTTACAAATACACTACTTTTCTTTCCTTTTGTATTAAAAAAAAAATCCTTCATGCATGCAAAAATAAGCAATCGATCGAAAAAAGGGATCAAAGGTAAGCTCCTACCTCTCATACAGCGATAATTTCTGTCTGAGCCTCTCTACCTCCATGCGCAGGTAGAAGACCTCATCCCTCTCTAGACGATGTGCTGCAAACATAGTCTCGTCATATCGTCATCCCACGGCGAGTTGATGGGCCATATCCTCACAAGTGTGGTGGAGGACAGCGACCTCAAAAATCCGGTGACCATGTGTAGCTAGTAAGAAAGACGGATCTATGAAAGGACGTTCCTCGAAAGCCTTAAACGAATCATCAACGCACAAGGAGGAGGATGCAGCACCGCCCACCATGTCCTGATTAGCAATCTCGTTCTCCAAATGCCAACCAGGGACCTGACAATATAATGACTACTTTGCCACCCATCGCTAGTATAATACGGTTGCTAGAGGAGAAGCCTAAGACTCGAGCTCCAGCATCGTCGCATCCAAGGAGCCTTGCCAGGAAACCCAGACTTGCCTATATAAAGCGAGCAAATCAGAAGGAAGAGGGGCATGACCGAATCTCGAGAAAGCAAACTCTGGAACATCCTACTAAAAGCCGAACTGTCGAAGGAAGCGTACAGGATGATAGGAGCAGCACCCTCGAAGCCCCAGCAGCAGTAAAGGAGTACGAGCAACACTACAAATCAACGGTGAGCGATGGAGCCAGGGAGCCTCCTAACTGATCTCCCACCCTAGCAGCTGAGTGAGCATACAACGGCATAGTGACTCAGTGGCCTCAGCACCAAGGGGAAGGTCATCAATGGCCTCAGCACTAAGGAGAAGGTCATCAATGGCCTCAACACCAAGGAGAAGGTCGTCAAGCAACAAGCGCAGCACATCACCGTGATGGGAGTGCAGCCAGAAAAGCTGAGGGGCCATGAACAGATGCTCCCACAACCAAACCTGTAAGGAAATACGTTTCAAACTCAGGCTGCAAGCAGGAAAACAGTGCTAAGCAAGGAAGAGGAAAAGAGCAGAGAATACCAGAAGGAATTCACAACAACCCCGGAGGATGCGGGTTCGCCCTAATGAACACTCGGTCAGCCCTAGAAAAAGCTCCGCCAGCACCACAGAAATGATGCTTCTGCGATACAATACACGATGAAATATGTCCAATAAAGCTACAAAAGAGGATTGTCGCCAGCCAGCGAAGAGCAGCTCAGCCAAAACACAGAATACCCATGCATTCAGGCACTGGAGCTGGCGATCTGACCCAGGACCACCACGGGCAGTGGAGCAGCAATCATACAAGACCTCAAGTGAAAGCTCGCCAACCATGCCCTCTGTAGTAGGAAGAGTGACAAGAAATCCGAACCAGGAGATCATATCAGTAGAACGAACTGGCTCGGATGCAGGAATGTAAGGCTCTCGGGTGAGAGGAAGACCAGACAGGCGCGAGAGCTCCTCCAGTGACGGTCTCAACTCTAGCTCATTGAAGGAAAACAAGTTCAGAGATGGAATCCAATCATACAACGCCACGCTTAACAGTCGCCAGTCTAAGCGAACCCGATGGAAATGAAGAACCTCCCTGAAGCCTAAGGAGCCCAACTCAAAGATCTCGGACTTGGTCAAGCTCTCTATCCAAAAGTGCAGTCGCTCGGAGCAAGAGACACGTGGCTGCAATTGGCAGGTCTAGACAGGGACGCCCTCAACAATCTGGACTCCTAGGTCAGCAGGAGAATCATCAACAATGGGCATCCCCTCATCCAACAAGTTTATCTCATGATGGCGAAAGAAGTCAGCATCACCCATCGCATCGCGCAAGGTGTCCTGGAAAGCTGTGACAGGCGGGCCCGACCCACCAACAACTGTCACATCAGGAGCTGTCACGAAAACGCACGCCCTAGGAGCCTTAATACCCAAAGTGTCCAAATCGCTGACGGGGCCTACACCCTGGGCCCCAGCAATAGTTGACTATCCCATCACTGTCCTGATATCCGTGCAAATAAATCTGAGCCAAGTCATCTGCAAGAAACCCATCACCCGCCAAATCCAAATGCTTGGGCCACCAAAATAGGGCCCACCACCCATCCAGGCCTGATCCACCCCATCCATACCATCTACCGTCATGATGCCATCATCCACACCGCCCATGGCCATCCCTCCATCAATCAAGCCATCAGATGCCATCATCACACCATCCTCATTATTCAAACCATTCATCCTAGCCACATCAGCATCCACGAAACCTAGCGACCCATCTGGCATAAATCCATCAAACCCCATCAATCCCTCCTCATGAACACCATCAAAACCATCAAGTCCATCCACATCCAAACCAACTTCATATCCTCCATCAATGATGATGGGAGTCGTGCCATAAATACCATTAATTTCCTCACCACCAACCTCTATCAATGCTTCTCTAAATGGATCTTCTTCATCATTTGTGGGAACACCAACCTTCCCACCATTCAAGGATCCACCAACCCTCTCATTATGGTCAGCCATAATGAAGACAAAAGGAAGAGTCAAAAAGGAAGAAACAAAGAGGAAAAAGGACAAAGAGAATGGAGGATGGGACAAAAGGGAATATGATCAGACGGACAGAGGTAGGGAAGAATATCCGGAAAAGGGGAAAGAGAATGAACAGAGAAGAAGGGTACTCGCTGGAAGAAAAGATGAACGGAGGCAGCACCCCGATTACTGCCCGCGGTACTCCAATCACCGCCCTCAGAACTGACATTTTTGCATTGCCGCAGTGCCGACAAGAAAGAACGGGAGGAAAAAAGTCAGTGGGCGGCAGTCCACTTATTGCTCGCGGCAGTCCAACTACCGCCTGGGCCCACTTTCAGGCAAATTTCAGGTAGGGTCCGCTCCGGAAGGCCAGAACCCAAGAACAAACATCCGTACACTCAATTGGGATCGCAAAGGTGATCAAAAGCAATGATCAAAAGGGGAGCAATGTTGATCAACTGAGATTTCATATAAACATGGAAATTACACATCCAAGGAGATAAGATTACATGACAAGATAAGCCAATCATCATCAAGAAGATAAGTGTCTGTATCCTTACGGTGAAAATGGAGGCCCAAGATCCCTCCTCCAGCAAAACGTGCGCCGCCCGACCAAAAGCATGTTTGGGACAACCGGCTGTCCTCAAGGGCTGCTGTGAGAAGACTGGTCCTCCCTTGGGACCAGCGGACAATACCCAAAATAAAAAAAAATGAGTTTTTACTAAAACAGCCCCCATATTTTTGAAATTACCAAAACAGCCCCCGAAATTAAAAAAAAAGTCCCAGATTTTTTGAAAAACCTCAGGAATTCCAAAAAAAAAAACTCTAAAATTTCCAGAAATTTCCAAAAAAATCTCTAAAACTCCTTAAATTCTAAAAAATTTCTAAAATTTCTAGAAAATCCCCAAAATCCCGAAGTTACCAAATTGTCAAAAATAGAACAAATCCCCAGGGAGTATAGCCTCAAAAAGGACACTTCTTCTAACTCATCAAGCCCCATTAATTTATTAGTGGAGGCCATCTGACTTTGCTATAAATAAAAACCGAACGACGACGCCCATCCGCGAGATCGAACAGATATTTTCCAAAAAATCTAAAAATATCTTCAGATAAAATCCCCAAGGAGTGTAGCTCCCAAGGGAATAGATTTTTCTTTACCAAAATGCACGTGATGTGCAGTATACCGAGGAATCTTTCATATTCTCCAGTTGCAGTCAGTGCAAATAGCTAAATAAGATTTGATCCCTTCCGGTTTCCCCAGAGGATGATCGAATCCGTACATGATACATGTACGATTGGCCCGATCTCTATAATTGAATAGTCATACAAATGTTAGTAAAATGAGTGGATCCATCTCTGGGAAGAATAATCAAACTCAAAGTGACAACAATCCATTGTAAACAAGGTATCCGAATTAGCAGACTACATGACAAAAAGTTATCTACACATACCTAGTCTGGGATGTTCAGAAAATTTGATCGAGTCTAAGTCGGCGTAGTGAGTTCCCCATAAGGCCGCACCAACGTGTAGGGCAACTAACCACTTTGACGATCAAATGGAACGAATACTCCTAGGGTGATTATGTAGCAAAGGAAACGACGGACCAAACAATACGAGAATCCTCGTAAAGCCGCAACAAATGCGCAGAGGCCCTTACTTTTCAGACTTACTCTCCAATGTTATCAACAATCTGACATAAAAGGGTTGTGATTGGTGACCCGTAAAGCCGCGACGAATGTGCAGGGGACAATCACAACATTTTCCTCAACCCTCGTGATGTGTGCAGGTCATCTTTTTCTAAACAGTCAATTGATAACGATGCAATGGCAGACAACAGATTCGAATCACTATCCTTTCTGACCAGAAGGGTGGGGTGTCCACTTGCTTAGCCTTCGGTTGGTTACAACCTCAGCTAAAGAGGGGCATCTGTAGACACCCCACCTAGGCTAACATCTTAAGAAGGTTAAGACTATCCAGGAACCATGGTCATACCTTGGACCAAACCCTAATCCCAGCCTAAACCAAACCATGACCCAAAAGTCCCTAAACTCCTAATCCATAACTTGAAACCACAATCCAAACCATTCAGCACACATACAGCCTTGCCTATACCCTATATCCTAGCCAGAATCCTCTAACCATACCTAAATCCACCACGTTGAGTTCCAGGAACCCAAAACGGAGACCACCGGACAAACTAGAGCACCACACGAAACCCACACGCGTGAATCCGGCCCAAACCAGGCTCGGGCGGTAGTTTGACTACTACGGGCGGCAGTCTGACTGCCGCCTGCGGTACTTTGACTGCCACCGCTCACGGCCCTCGTGTGGACAGTTGTCCTAACGTACAAAAGTCAACTTTCTCCTAGAATTACTCCTCAATCTGAGCTTATTTATCCTTTTACCAACCCCATTAGCTAATGAGAGCATGTCATGTGGCATCTCTCCCCTCTCTACTAACCACCACTTGCCACCTTAGCTTTTAACCCTCTCAAACCCACTATTTACCATTCAACCATTGGAGAAGGCTATAAATAGCCCTCTCCTCTTCTCATTTCCACACACCACAACACAACAACTAAGACAGTGAGTGGGAGAGAAGGAGAGAGAGAAAGTGAGAGAGAAAGAGAGTGAGTGAAGAAGAGAGTGAGGGAAAGGGAGGGAGCTCCCAAACCCTCAAAGTTCTGATTTTTCCAGCCACCCCCTAGCCCTCCTCTCAGCCCATCTAATCCATAGGCCTAACCCAAATTTATCATGGTTCAGTCTATATCTTAGCATATTCAAGAATCAAGTCAAAGATCCATCATCTTACAAGCATTCATCATGACATCTACTCCCTTCTCAACCTCCCCGCTTCTCTAGATCTCTAGTGAACGTATGATCTATGACTTGCCATACATCAGATCCTGTCACATCAAAAATTTCTAGTGATCTAGTCCATTTTTCTTACCTCTTTGCATAAGCATCATCACATCCGCCTTCTAGACACATTGTCGGATGTATACTCTGTGGCCTATCGAAATCTCAGATCTTGCTACATCAGAAATCCACGTGTGACTAGTCCCATCATGACCAAGCATCATCATCATCCCTTGAGATTATTTTACCACACTAAGTAGAGATCGTACATTTGTACGGGCAGAGAGGGTGTCTAACCCCTTCCCTCTTTGTAACTGAGGTCCCTTACCCGGAATCCCGGATCGCAGATCAGGAGTCACTATAAGGTAGGAAAGTCTTCAAATTTCTCCAACCTTACATATTCCGCAGGTTCTAGCCGACTGTAGGATTCTGAGTATTATTGTCTAGTGGCGACTCCAACATTCACAAATCAGCCTAATCCCCCACCACCAAACCCATAACATTTCAAATCAGCATGGGCACCGATTTTCAGTGTCTACATGAGCCTTCTGAGTTTGATGCATGTCTGCGTGCATTGGAAGATAAGGTTGAGAATATGAATGTTAAGATAGAAAACATGTTTGTTGCTCATGATTTACAATTCAAGTGTATGTGCAAATATCTTAGGCGCTTGAACAAGGGCATGCATCAACTTGATCCTTCCACCCCTGCTCCTTCATCTGGTTCAGATTAGTTCTTTTAAGTTTACTAGTCTGTTATAACTTTATTACTCTTGCGCTAGCTTAACTGGTTTTGAGATTGTAGTTATCTTTGACTTAGCTCAATTTATGAATTATGTGGGTTGTTTATGCTGGTTACTCATATCTTGTCTTGTTACCTCTCATATATCTCTTTACTTCTTTCTCCTCAGTCATCTATTCTGTGCTTCCTTTGTCCTATTGTGACAAAAAGGGGGAGAATGGATATGGATGTGTCTAATGATTATGTTATGAGGATGGAGTAGCAATGAGGAGGGAGTAGCATTGCATTTTTTATGAATGTTACTCAGGGGGAGTATATGCAGAGGTGGACTGTATGTTATGTTGAATATTGATTTATAGGTTCGCAGGATCATGTTAGTATGCCGGTTAATAGCAACTGGTGCATGATTCTTTAATCAGATATTCTGCATTATGTAACGTATCTTGGAAGTGTGTTTTGTCACTAATTTGACAAAGGGGGAGATTCTAAGTGCTATAGTTTATAGCCCCTTTTTGTTGTTAAATTTGGGGTGCCAAAGACACTGTTATGAAGCTTGCATATGTGAAGAACAAAGCTCTACTCAAGATTAGCTTTGATTGACAAGCACTGTTCACAAGTCAATACTCAAGAAAGTGAGATTGTTCGACTTAATTCAAGACAAGGATAGTGCAAGATCTTAAGAAGATTTCAAGTTTGAGCTACATTAAAACTTCAAGCTTTGTTACTTCTCAAAGGTCACTCGTCTCTAAGTTTCAATGTCCTTACTTCATTATTGAGGTATAACTGACCTTAAGTTGACCTTTAGAGTAGGCCATTTTAGATACATAATTCATATGTTTTATATAAGTGAGTTTAGCCTGTTCTAAGACTAGTCTTGGACTTTGTTCGACTAATCCTAGCACTGCTTCGACCCGTCTAAGAATTTTCTGAATCAGTCGTAAGTTTGTTACAAAATTTAGAAATTTTTTGTTAGGCTTCGACTATTCTTAGGGACTGTTCGACTAGTCGTATGAACAATGTCGACTATTTCTTTGACCAGTCGTAGTCCTACGACTCAAAGTATAGTATTGAAATTCAGCTAGCTTCGACTAGTCGTGAGCAACCTATGACCTATCAAAGGAGACCTACGACCAGTCGTAGACCACCTACGGCCAGTCGTGAAACTGTGAGGTCTTATTGCGCTTGAATTTTCAAGTATCTGTTGGTTCTATGACCAGTCATAGAGATCTTTAGACTAGTCGAAGACGTGAATTGCTCACCTATAAATAGAGCACGAATCTTATAATAAAATATAAAATTCAAGCTAATTTAATTTGTCCTTCTGAGAGATAAGTCCGTGCTCCATTTAAGCTAAGTGTGCATATTTAATATTCTCTTTCTTTAGCTTTTAAAATTGATTTTGTTTCTTGTATTCCAATCTGATCTAAAAAAGAGGAAGTTTCATTTTTCCTTTTTCTAGAATCAGAATCAATTAGAGCTAGCCCCATTTGGTTTAATTTAAAATCTATTAGAACCTAGAACCATTATAAAGTGAGTATTGGATATTGAACTTTGACATTCAAATCTCTACTCTGACTTAGTTCTTTTGGGTTGCTACAACGAAGGTGAAATTCAGGTATTTTACGTTTATGTAATTTACTTTCATTTAATTTTCTTTTGGGATTTGCCCGAAAAATCTCATTGTATTGGTTATCTGAGGAGAGCCAGGAAAACTCAAAAGGGTTTTTTTTTTTAATTGTGTAAGCCCACAAAGAAAGACACATTTGTGAAGGTTTTGGGTGAACCTGGAAAACCTATCTTTGATAGTGAATGCTGATATCCCCTGTGTGAGGATATTAGGAGTGGAGTAGCTATGTGGCTATTTATTAACAGTTGGTGTACACACAGGCGAACCACTATAATCCCTTGTATTTTGTGGTTGTGTGGTTTATATTTCATATCTTTAATTATTCATTTGTGGGATATATATGTGGATGTGAACATTGTAATCGTTTTATTTCAAGCTCAGTGGGGAATGTTGTAATAGTTTAGATTTATATTTCTACAATTTATCTCTTGCTATCTCTTTATTAGTTTGAGCTTCAGTTTCTCTATTTGTTCTAGTAAGGTTGCCCTGCCATTTTTATGGTGCATGGTTGTCCTTAGAACAATCAATATTTTGAGATTGCATTCAGCATTGTGTATTGATTTATTTATTTGGCTATCTCTCTTTCTTTATTTTTGCTATATTTATTTTAAATTTGGCATAGTCCTATTCACCACCCCTCTAGGACATATAGCTTAGCCATTTCAAAACGTTAAGGGTCTATGTCAGAAATTGCTTAGTTATTCGGACTCGGGACCTATTTATTCTAAGTTCATAGTAGATATGTGATGCATTCCTCAGGTATTCCCAAGTTATGCTTTGATACCAACTTCTATCACGCCCAAAACTCAAAAAACGGGCTCACAAAATTTCCGATCACCGAATCCGGTGCCGACAGCCTCCGTAGTGCCCCATTCTCGGCTCCCGGCACTCATATGCTAGATTCCGATCATGGGATCCTACAAGGAGGATTTTCAATATGATTTTTTTTCAATAGAGCATAACAACAAGCATAACCAAGTCACAAAAAAACATTACCACATATTCACTATATTAAAAACTTTAAGTACAATGCGAAAAGGGAAATACAAGGTAATCAAAAGGCTTCAAAATAATCTGATGCGCACTCCTGTCTTATCACTGGTGTGATCTAATGTCACCTACACACAACGGTCGTGCATAAGCTTACAAAAGCTTAAAAGGTGGTGTAAGTGTGTGCGCATGGCAAGTGCCAAGTATGCATTATCAGAGTAATGTGGAAATATGCTGGTAAGGCTATGAATACTATCAGTCATACCAAGGCTATGTGATGCAAGGCATGAATGCTATCGGTCATACCAAGGCCATGCGATGTGAGGTCTACATAGCCGAATGTTATATGCGAGATGTAATGTAAGCATGTCAGTCCTCATCAAGTACATATATCAATATAGTTTCCTTCTGGGATATCACCGGGGTTTAATACACTCTACATTGACTGTCGCCTCCCTAGCCGCACAACCCAGTAAGCAAAACAGACTACACTATCTACCTGACTAGTAGTCTGCCAATACCTACCCGGCTCATTGATAGCAGACTCATTTACAAGCTGCTCAAACTCAGCCTAGTTTATAACCCCCTCACTCGGGTGGATAAGGCCACACCCCCTTCCAACTGACCATGACATAGTGGGAGACGTAACCTACTGGTATTCGACACTCCTATGCTCATGTATCCACTCAATCTAGACGTTGGAGCATCTCCTGGTACCAAAAAAGTTCTGAAATTTTTACCCAAGGACATCCTATGTGCCTAAAATGCTAGAGCCAATATTTTCGGTATCCGATACGGCCATCGACGGTGTGGTTGTGGAGGCCACGACCTTAATGTCACTAGGGCATACAATGATCATGACACACAAATGCAAGATTCATGAATCACACTGTCCAATCATGCAACAATCCTACGCATACCACTCGCTCATGTAGGTAACTCCTATTAGTGAGTCCTATAAACAATCTGTCCAATGACATATGCTATGATCAGTCACTCATATCAACCATATATATGATGCAAATGGGTATAAATCATGGAGTTATTCTAAGCATGTTATATGGTGATGAACTATCCTCACAACGAAGATGGGCCTAGACGGCCTACACACAACCAATATGGGCCTATCGATGGGCCTTAGTGAGAGTTACAATGCAGACATTTAACCAACATTATTATTACAATGTGGACGTCAAACCATCATTGATCCCAAGGCATGGCCCGCCATAAACATCATTAAATATACCATGGTGGAATCACACATTGCAATGGACCTTATATATATCCCATTGGGCCTCAACCCATGGGCCTCCAATACGTCAAATGGGCCGTATCACATGGGCCTCATATATATCAAGGTGAGACTCATACATCCCCAAAAAAAAGAATCATATTGAAGGATCATTTGACCATACCACAAATAGCAGTGGAGATAATAATTTTCACTATTAAACAAATCACAGGGCCCACCATAAAGTTTATTTTCCACCCAATCTAATCATAAGGTCTTAAAGACCTGGGTTAAGAGGGAAGACAAATTCCCTATTGATCTAGAACTTTTATGACCCAATTGGGTTTTAATGATAGACATTCAAATCCCACTATTTTTATGGTGTGGTCCACCTAATCAATGGCTGGACACATCACGGTGTGGCCTGCCGTGATGTATTTGAGATCCAACCTAATCTTAAGTTAACATAGTGATAGATGAAGTGAAAACAAAATATCAGCTTAATTGGGAACTACTATGGCCCTTAGAAGTTTGAACGGTGGAGGTCACTATCCACTATTTCAATGGTGGGGTCCACTTGAACTTTAGATCTGACTCATTCTTTACCTCATACCATAAAATGATGTCTCAAAATGGTTAGATAGTATGCATCACGATGGGCCCCACCGTCCAAACAGTGGACGGTGTAGATAAAACATATACATCATTGGAGGCCCACACCATAGGGATGAAACATATACATCAGAAGTGGGTCCCACTGTCCAGTGGTGTGGACGGTGTGGATGAAACACATACACTATGGTGGGCCCACCGGCTGGGACCCACGGTCCTGCCCTTCTACCTGGTAGCGTAGCAGGACGCTCATGCAGCGTCCTCTAGACATCAACAGCAGCACCTGCTGCATGTAATAATAATATTATTATTATTTTATTTTGCCACTATTTTTCCTAGGTGGGGCCCGCATCAGGAGGATCTGCTCCATCCATTAGATTCTATGGCCCATTACAGACCAAATGAGCCCAATATTAGCATGATTTGGTGTATAGAAACATCAAAGTGGGCCCTAATGGATTTTAACAATAAAATCATTGTTTTAAAAGCCATGGCCTGCCAGATAATATGATTAGATTCATTTTTCGGTTCAACGCCCAAAATGAGCTGGGGAATGGGATGGATGGAGTCGATCAGACCCATACATCAAGGTGGGGCCTGCATGAGCAGCCTCCCCAAAAAGTTTATAATCAAACTGATTTATATATATATATATATATATTTACTGCTAGTACATCCCATTGTCTGTTCACACTTCACCAAACCGCGTCCAGTTTCCAGGGACACTAAACGGACAATGTGAATATATTTATCAAGGTGGGTCCCACATGGACGTGGCCCACTTGATTTGGATCAATCTGATATCCGTGTTTTCCCATCATCATTAAGGTAGGGCCCACATGGCCTAAACGGTGTCAACCCAACACATCCATCATGTGGGTCCCACGAAGGTGGACGACATGGATAAGTTACATACATCATAGGGTCATCAACAAGGGAAAGAGAGAGAGAGAGAGAGAGAGAGAAAGAGAGGCGAGTGATGGAGGGACCCCGGCACTATGGGCCCTCCCTTTCATACATCACAACATACATCAAGTGGGTCCCATTACATGTGAGCCCACCGATCAAAATCAACGGTGGAGATCCTTTCTCCACCAAAATGCAAGGTTTAAATGACCCTATTCATGCAAGGAAAATAAACATCATGATGGGGTCCATGGAAAATGGCCCCATCATGGACTGATCATGAGGATCAAGGTGGGCCATCGGCCACACCTAGGGTCCAAAGTGAGATCCATACCATCAATCGGTAGGCCTCACTTGGCCCATCAACAAAGCATTAAATCTAGGCTTATAAAGCACCCACCGTTCGATCTTCTTGGTCTGATGGAATGTCAAACTTCTTGTGTCTCACTTTGATGGAAGGTGATGAGAATTGAAGGGCTAGGATGATGGATCTTGGGATGGGAAGTGGGCCACACACAACACACTTTTCTCTCCTTGGAAGTGCTTGGATGTGCACCTCTTTAATTGCTTGGATAATGTGAAGAGAGAGAGAGACATAGAAAGGGTGGTCGTAAGAGAGAGGTGATGGGTGTGAGTGATGGATGTGAGTAATAGATGTACTTGACTTGAGAGTTGACTTAGGGTAGGTTGCTTGTCTTGGGGAGAAAGAAAGCATGTGTTGTGTACTTTGATTGATTGATTGATTGATGGGATGAGTTGTAGAGGTTCTCTTGGGTTTGCAAATACGCGGCGTTTCTTTGAGATAAATGCGAGCCCACATCTCCTGGCTAGGGTATCGAATCACTGTACAAGATGCAACATTGGAACCGTGGTGATGGTGCGGTTGTAATGATACAATTCTCAGATTGAGCCGACTCAGATCTATAGGATACGACTTAGGGTTGTGTGTAAATGTCGATTATAGGTCGCGGGTTGTAGAAATTCATCGGGAAGGATCGCGGGAGTCTACAGAATAGTACGGACTAGGATACAGGCCTTACACTTGTTGTTGGTTGTAAGGTCCTGTTGTGTGAAGAGAAGCATTGTGCGTAAAATCTTGTTGTGCGCAGGAAGGCTCGATGGGCAAAAAGACTGGGGCGGGTGGAGAGTGAAGTAAAGGCAAGGAGTGGTGATCTCATATTTATAGACTGGCGATCTCCCGTTGTGCACAAATTGTTATGCATAATTCATTAGGCGCAATTCATTGTGCGCGACTTGATGTGCGTAACTCGTTGCGTGCCAAGATGTTGTGCGCCAAAATTATATGGATTGCATAATGAAGAAAAAGAGAGCAAAAAATTAGTTAGAATAATTGAAATATTGATCCAACATTTTTATTTTTTGTAGATAAAAATAAAAAATGCAGGATCAAGGGGGCATCTGTTGAGGCATAAAAAGAGAGAAAGACAGCAAACTTCCATTGTGTGCAAAGAACCATTTGTGTAGAGAGCATTATGTGGCAAAAGGAGTCAGTTTGCACAACAAAATCTGCACAGTGAAGATCACACAATGAAGATCGCATAATGGAGTTCGCACAATGAAGATCTTGCAGTGAAGATCGCACAATGGAGTTCGCACAATGGAGTTCACACAATGAAGATCACGCAATGAAGACTGCACAGTGGAGACCGCGCAGTGGAAACTGCATACTTGACACCGCGAAGAGGGGAATCGGTGCACAAGGGATACCACACAATGACAACGTTGCATGTTCACACGTGTGAGAGGGCTATAAGTACCCCATGACCTCCCTAAAGGGAGGATTAACATCCTATTGAAGAGGAGAAGAGAAGATCTTGAAGGGAGAAAGGTAGAGTTTGCACTCATTGTGCAGAACAGTCATTGTGCAGTGTGTCGTACAACACTGTCGGCGCACGACAAGATGGAGCGCACGATAGCCTCTAGTGCACAAGATGGAGCACATAGTGCCCAATGCACAATAGCCTCCAGCACATAGTGCTTCTAGCATATAATGTCCTAGTGCACGATTCTCCCACGCATTGTGCTGCCAAATATTATGTCACATTTGTTTTATATTACAATTCATGAATATTCTATTTTGGAATCAAAGGAGAAAAAGGATGTAAAAGAACCTGGAATGAATAAATGATGTGATTAGCTTCTTCATCTTCTTTTGTTAATTATTAAGTGAATGAAATTCCTAAATCGAATACATTTATTTCTTGTTCAAAACAATGATGTTTTTTTTTTTTGCAAAAATTTTAGCGACGAACCAAACTTCTTGCTAATTTTTGATGAAGTCATAAATCGATGACAGATTTGAGGTCCGTCGCTTCTCCTAAGATCAGTGACGGACGATATACATCGCCAAATTTAAAAAATGATGAATAATTCAGGTCATTTTTTACATAATTAACCTAGGGATTTTTAATTTTTACGTTGGATAGGATTAGTGGCAAATTTATGACGAACTAAATCTGTCGCTTCCCTTCCGACGTTTAATTTTTGTGACTCGACAACCTATGACGGACCATGCAATTGTTAATTTGGTTTTGCAATGGATCTGGTCCATCGCAAATTCATGATTTTAACGTAGTGATTCTCCATTGTAATAGGTTAACTGCAGCCCCAATGTTGACCAGATTCCTGATAACGGGGCATAAATCCAGATGGGCCGATATATACTATGCTTTGAGGTTGTTGTGTCAAACTATGGTTATGCTTATTGATGACCACTCGGACATGTTGCCTACCTCCACCGTGATTATGTTGACCTATGGTACTGTATCATCCTTGGACCCACTTCCAACACCTTACTCAAATGGAAAAGAAGTGAGTTGTATGATCACTAGTAGGATATATTCTTTTAAATTTTGTAAATGTGATTCTTATTAAACAATCATCTGAAAATTTTTTGGATGACAATCCGGTGTACAGATTTTTTTTTTTTTTAAAAAAACAAACTTAACATTGTTTTTCCTTTTTCTGCAAAAATTTTAGCGACAGACCAAATCTATGGCTAATTTCTGATGAAGTAAAAAATCAACGATAAATTGGAGGTCCGTTTGTTCTCCTAAGATTAGCAACAGACCATATCCGTTGCCAAATTTTAAAATGATGAATAATTCGGGAGGGTTTTTCCATAATTAATTGATGAATTTTTAATTTTTGCAACGGATAAGATCCGTGGCAAATTTGCGAGGGACTAAATCTATCGTAGATTCGTTGCAATGCATCCGTCATTTGATTTTTGTGACTCGGTAAACAGTGACAGACCATGCAATGGTTAATTTGGTTTTACAACGGATCTGCTCCATCGTAAAATCATGATTTTAGAGTAGTGATTCTCTATGGTAATAGGTTAACAGCAGCCCCATTGTTAACCAGATTCCTGGTAATAGGCCATCTATCCAGATGGGGCTGATATATGCTATGCTTTGAGGTTGTTGTGTCATACTGTGGGTAAGTTTATTGATGACCCCTTAGACATGTCCCTCACCTCCACCGTGATTCCGTTGACCTGTGGTACTGTATCATCCTTAGACCCACTTCCACCACCTTCCTCAAATGAAAAAGAAGCGAGTTGTATGATCACTAGTAGGGTATATTCTTCTGAATTTTGTGGATGTGATTCTTATTAAATAATCATGTGATTTTTTTATAACAATCAGGTGTAACAGATTTAAAAGAAAAAAGGAACAAACTTAACAAAGTTTTTTTTTTCCTTTTTTTCAGAATTTTTAGTGATGGACCAAATTTATAGCTAATTTCTGATCAACTAAAAAATCGACGATAGATATGAAGTCCATCGCTTCTCCTAAAATCAGGAATGGACCGTATCCATTGCCAAATTTTAAAATGATTAATTATTCATGTTGGTTTTTCTATAATTAAGCAATGGATTTTTATCTTTTGTGATGAATAGGGTTCGTGGAAATTTCTCATTGGACTAAATCCATCTCATCCCTTCCGTCGTTTGATTTTTGCGACCTGACAAACAGTGACGAACCATGCAATGGTTAATTTTACTTTCTAATGGACTGGTCCATCTTAAATTCATGATTTTGGCGTGGTAATTATCCATGGTAATAGGTTAATTGCAGACCCATTGTTGACCAGATTCCTGGTAATAGAGCATCTATCCAGATGGGTTGATATATACCATGCTTTAAGGTTGTTGTGTCATACTGTGGTGAGGCTTATCAATGACCACTCGGACACGTCCCCTTCCTCGAGCGTGATTGTGTTAACTTGTGGTACTGTATCATCCTTGGACCCACTTCAGCAGCTTCCTCAAATGGAAAAGAAGCGTGTTGGATGATCACTGGAAGGGTATATTCTTTTGAATTTTGTGAATATGATTCTTATTAAATAATCAAGTGATTTTTTTTTGGATTACTATCAGGTGTAATAGTTTTTTAGTTTTTTGAAACGAACTTAATGCTTTTTTTTCCAAAAATTTTAGCGATGAACCAAACTTGTTGCTAATTTCTACTGAAGTAAAAAACCGATGACAGATTTGAGGTCCGTCACTTCTCCTAACATTAGTGATGGATGGTATTCTTCACCAAAATTTTAAATGATGACTAGTTTGGATTGGTTTATGCATAATTACACTACTAATTTTTAATTTTTGCAATGGATAGGATTCGTGGCAAATTTGCGACGGACTAAATTCGTCGCATCCCTTCCATCGTTTGATTTTTGTGACCCGACAACCTGTGATGGACCATGCAACGGTTAATTTGGTTTTACAACAGATCTAGTTCGTCATAAATTTGTTATTTTAGCATAGTGATTCTCCATTGTAATAGGTTAAGTGCAGCCCCATTGGTGACCAAATCCTGGTAATAGGGCATAAATCCGGATGGTCCCGATATATACTATGCTTTAAGGTTGTTGTGTCATACTGTGGTCAGGCTTATCAATGACCACTCAGACACGTTCCTTGCCTCCATCATGATTGTGTTGACCTGTGGTATTGTATCATCCTTGGACCCACTTCTAGCACCTTACTTAAATGGAAAAAAAGTGAGTTGTATGATCACTGGTAGGGTATATTCTTTTGAATTTTGTGAATGGGATTCTTATTAAACAATCATGTGAAATTTTTTTGGATGACTATGCGGTGTGATAGCTTTTTTTTTTTTTAAAGAGAAACAAATTTAACGCTTTTTCTTTTTGTGTTTTTTTGCAAAAATTTTAGTGATGGACCAAATCTGTCTCTAATTTATGATGAAGTCAAAAATCGACGATGGATTTGAGGTCTGTCTCCTCCCAAGATCAGCAACAGACCGTATCCGTCGCCAAATTTTAGAATGATGAATAATTCATAAGGGTTTTTACATAATCAACCAACGGATTTTTAATTTTTACGATGGATAGGATCCGTGGAAAATTTGCGAGGGACTAAATCTGTAGTAGATCCGTCGCATCGCATCCGTCGTTTGACTTTTGTAACCTGATAAACAATGACAAACCATGCAATGGTTAATTTGGTTTTGCAACGGATCTACTCCATCTTAAATTCGTGATTTTATTGTAGTGATTCTCCATGGTAATAGGTTAACTGTAGCCCCTTTGTTGACCAGATTCCTGGTAATAGGGCATCTATCCAGATGGGGCGATATATAATATGCTTTAAGGTTGTTGTGTCATACTGTGGGGAGGCTTATCGATGACCACTTGGACACGTCCCCTTCCTCGATCATGATTGTGTTGACCTGTGGTACTGTATCATCCTTGGACCCACTTCGACACCTTCCTCAAATGGAAAAGAAGCATGTTGGATGATCCCTAGAAGGGTATTTTCTTTTGAATTTTGTGAATATGATTCTTATTAAATAATCAAGTGGTTTTTTTTTATGACTATCAGGTATAATGGTTTTTTTGTTTTTTTAAACAAACTTAATGCTTTTTTTTCTAAAAATTTTAGCAATGAACCAAACTTGTTGCTAATTTCTGTTGAAGTCAAAAATCGATGACAGATTTGAGGTCCGTCACTTCTCCTAAGATCAGCGATGGATGGTATTCATCGTCAAAATTTTAAATGATGAATAGTTCAGGTCGGTTTTTACATAATTACGATACTAATTTTTAATTTTTGCGATGGATAGGATTCGTGGCAAATTTACGACGGACTAAATCCATCGCATCCCTTCCAACGTTTGATTTTTGTGACCTGACAACCTGTGATGGACCATGCAACGGGTCTAGTCTGTCGTAAATTCATTATTTTGGCGTAGTGATTCTCCATTGTAATAGGTTAACTGCAGCCCCATTGGTGACCAGATTCCTGGTAATAGGGCATCAATCCAAATGGTCCGATATATACTATGCTTTGAGGTTGTTGTGTCATACTGTGGTTAGGCTTATCGATGGCCATTTGGACATGTTCCTTGCTTCCACTGTGATTGTGTTGACCTATGGTGCTGTATCATCCATAGACCCACTTCTAGCACCTTACTTAAATGGAAAATAAGTGAATTGTATGATCACTAGTAGGGTATGTTCTTTTGAAATTTGTGAATATGATTCTTATTAAACAATCTTGTGAAATTTTTTTGAATGACTATCCGCTGTAACAGTTTTTTTTAAAAAAAAAACAAATTTAACGTTGTTTTTCTTTCTTTTTTTTTGCAAAATTTTTAGTGATGGACCAAATCTGTCGCTAATTTATGATGAAGTCAAAAATCGACGATGGATTTGAGGTCCGTCTCCTCTTAAGATCAGCGATGGACCGTATCCGTTGCCAAAATTTAGAATGATGAATAATTCAGGAGGGTTTTTCCATAATTAACAAATAGATTTTTAATTTTTACGATGGATAGGATCCGTGGCAAATTTGCGAGGGACTAAATCTGTCATAGATCCATCGCATCGCATCCGTCGTTTGACTTTTGTGACCCGATAAATAGTGACAGACCATGCAATGGTTAATTTGGTTTTGCAACGAATCTGCTCCATCTTAAATTCATGATTTTATTGTAGTGATTCTCCATGGTAATAGGTTTACTGTAGCCCCATTGTTGACCAGATTCTTGGTAATAGGGCATCTATCCACATGGGGTGATATATAATATGCTTTGAGGTTGTTGTGTCATACTGTGGGTAGGCCTATCGATGAGCACTAGGACACATCCCTCACCTCCACCGTGATTGCGTTGTCCTATAGTATTGTATCATCCTTAGACCCACTTCCAGCACCTTCCTCAAATGGAAAAGAAGCGTGTTGGATGATCATAGGAAGGGTAATTCATTTGAGTTTTGTGAATATGATTCTTATTAAATAATCAAGTGATTTTTTTTGGATGACTATCTGGTGTAACAGTTGTTTTTTTTTTTTTTTCCAAAAACAAACTTAACAGTTTTTTTATTCGTAACGATTTTAGCGACGAACCGAAATTCTTGCTAATTTCGGATGAAGTCATAAATCGTCGACAGATTTGAGGTCCATCGCTCCTCCTAAGAACAATGATAGACGATATTCGTCGTCAATTTTTAAAATGATGAATAATTCGGGTCAATTTTTACATAATTAAACTAGTGATTTTTAATTTTTGAGATGGATAGGATTAGTGGAAAATTTACGATGGACTAAATCCGTTGCTTCCCTTCCGACATTTAATTTTTGCGACCCGACAACCTATGACGAACCACGCAAAGGTTAATTTGGTTTTACAACGGATCTGGTCCGTCGTAAATTTGTTATTTTGGTGTAGTGATTCTCCATTGTAATAGGCTAACTGCAGCCCCATTGTTGACCAGATTCCTAGTAATGGGGCATCAATCCGGATGGGCCGATATATACAATGCTTTGAGGTTATTGTGTCATACTGTGGGGAGGCATATCGATGACTACTCAAACACGTCCCCTTCCTCATCCGTGATTGTGTTGACCTGTGGTACTGTATCATCCTTCGACCCACGTCCAACACCTTCCTCAAATGGAAAAGAAGCATGTTGGATGATCATTGGAAGGGTATATTCTTTTAAATTTTGTGAACATGTTTCTTATTAAATAATCAAGTGATTTTTTTTTTGGATTACTCTTATGTGTAACAGTTTTTTTTCTCAAAAAACAAACTTAACCCTATTTTTTTCCAGAAATTTTAGTGACGAACCAAACTTGTTGCTAATTTCTGATGAAGTCAAAAATCGATGAAAGATTTGAGGTTCGTCACTTCTCCTAAGATCAGTGACGAATGGTATTCATCGCCAAATTTTAAAATGATGAATAATTCGGGCAAGTTTTTACATAATTACAGTGCTAATTTTAAATTTTTACGATGGATAGGATTCGTTGCATATTTGCGATGGACTAAATCCGTCGCGTCCCTTCCGACTTGAAAAGGCCAAGCTATATGTCCTAGAGGGCGGGTGAATAGGACAATGCCAAATAAAACTTATAACAGTGGAATTAAATAGAATATGATAGCCAAAGTAAATCGCAATGCAGGAAAGAAAAACAGTCTCAAAATTCAGATCTTGAGAGGTTGATACAAATGTTATTCTAAGGACAACCTTACACCAAAAACTAGAGTTTATGGTAGGACAACCTTATTTCTAGAAAGATCTTTGTATCAAATCTCAAATCGAAGAGGAATACAGAAATAAATACAAACTGAATTAAAATAAATTGAATCACAAATGTATTGTTCTAGGGACAGCCATACACCATAAAAATGGCAGGGCAACCTTGCTAGAACAACTTTCAAAATAAATTAAAATATCAAGCTGATAAAGGAATAGCAGAAAATAAATTATAAACTATTACAACATTCTCACAATGCTTGAATTAAATGATTACAACATTCACCACCATACATACATCCCACAAAAGAATAATTAAAGATCAGAAGAATAAATCATTCAACCACAACACAAGGGATTATAGTGGTTCGCCTGTGTGTTCACCAACTGTTAAACAACAGCCACACAAAATGCTACTCCACTCTTAATATCCTCACACAGGGGATATTAGCGTTTACTAAAAATAGGTTTTCTCAGGTTCACCCAAAACCTTTACAATTGTGTCTTTGTCTGTGAGCTTACACAATTAAAAAACCCCACTTCTGAGTTTTCCTGGCTCTCCTCAGATAACCAATACAACAAGATTTTTCTGGCAAATCTTGAAAGAAACCAAAACAAAAAGGAATTTACAATTATTATCTCCTTCGTTGTAGCAGCCCGATAGAACCAAATCAGAGTAGATGATTGAATGTCCAAGTTCAATGTCCAGTACTCAATTACAATGGTTCTAATTCTAATAGATTTTAAATTAAACCGAATAGGGCTTGCCTTAATTGATTTTGATTCCAAAGAAAGGGAATAATAATTCCTCTTATCAAATCAGATTGGAATAGCAGAAACAAAATCAATTAAAATAAAGCTAAGGAAAGAGAATATTAAATAAGCACACTTAGCTTAGATGGAGCACAGAATTATCTCTCAGAAGTTCGATGAAGATTGGCTTGAATAGATTAATTAAATCGATGATTTCTTCTGAGATTCGTGCACTATTTATAGGTGAGCAGATCGTGTCTTCGACTGGTCTAGGGAGCTCTTCGACTAGTCGAAGCAATAACAGATATTTGAAAGATCCGACGGGATAAGCTCTGACTGTTCTACGACGGGTCGAAGGTCTCCTTCGACTGGTCGTAGGTCACCTACGACTGGTCATAGGTTTCCTTCGACTGGTCAAAGAACCTATAACACATCGCTGGATTTCGAGTCGAAGTTTTTCGACAGGTCGAAGATGCAGTCGACACTGTTCCTACGACTGATCGAACAGATTCCTGGACTAGTCGAAGCCTAATAGATTTCATCCGAAATTTGTAACAAACTCACGACTGATCGAGGAATTTCTTAGACTGGTCGAAGCAACTCTAGGACTAGTCGAAGAAGGCCTAGGACTAGTCGAAGAACAGACCAAACTCATGTAAAATATACATTCGACTTATGTATCCAAAATGACCTACTTCTAAGGTCAACCTATGGTCAGTCAAACCTCAACCATGAAGTATGGACATTGAAACATTAGGAACAAGTGATCTTGAAGTATGAACCTTGAAGTCTTGATGTAGTTGAAATCTTGATGTAGCTCAATCTTGAAAGAGTCTTGAGGTCTTTACAAACTGCCTTGTACTCTTCTTGAAGTCTTGCAGCTTGAGTCTTGTCTTGTGAGCAGTTCTTGCATTCAAGATTGATTCTTGTACTTGTGAGCTTTGCTTGTTGTGAGCTTTAGCTTATTTATGAATGTTGATCCTTATGAGAGCTTCACTTATGCAAGTAATATATAACAGTGATTTTGGCACCACAAATTTGACAACAAACAGGGATATAAACTATATCACTTACAATCTCCCCCTTTGTCAAATTAGTGACAAAACACATAACTAAGATAAACATAAAGTAAAACAATCAACTGGCTTACCTGCAAATCAATATTCAACATGCAACCAGTTTCATTCAACAAGTTGAAACATACTCCCAGTTTCATTCAATCAACATTCAACATTCAAACATTCAACCAGTTTCATTCAACTAGTTCAAACATACTCCCCCTGAGTAACATAACCAATGCTAACATTCAAACATACTCCCCCTGAGTAACATAACCAATGCTACTCCTCTCACAATCACATCGTTAAGAACAAACCATTCTCCCCCTTTTTGTCACAATATGACAAAGGAGAACTAAATAAAGGAATATATGAGAGTAAACATGAGGAGTTATGAGAGTATAGAAAAATAGTGATAGAGATACTCAGCATTGCTTCACATAGAATAAAATCCAGCATAAAACATAGATAGTATCAAACTTAAAATCAGTCAATCAAATGCTAAGTTATAAAGTTATTACAGACTAGAAGTCTCATATAAACTACTCAGAACCAGAACCAGATGATGGAGCAGGAATAGAGGGATCAAGTTGGTGCATGCCTTTGTTCAAGCGCCTAAGATATTTGCGCATGTACTTGAATTGCAAATCAAGAGCAACAGACATGTTTTCCAACTTTACATTTATATTCTCAACTTTACCCTCTAATGCACTCAGACGTGCATCAACATCAGATGGTTCAAAATCTGGATCATTTGCACAATCAGATTCTCTTCGTGACCACCACCACCACCACCACCTTGCTATTCTATCAGGTGATGGATAGGTGCCTCATCAATATCGACTAACATATGAGTAGCTAATACAGTTAAATGTCACTATGACCAGGATGAAGTCTAAACTGAAGCAAATCCGAGTACCATTGGAAATAGCATGGATAACACGAACCATTCAAATCAGATTTATTACCCGAACGAGGATATAGATTAGAAATTCCCATTCCGAGTCCATTGAACATCCATGTTGCACAAGTCTCTAGTGAGCATGCGTTTTTCAGACATTGAGTGTTTATCAGTTAAGTTATGGATAGGAATACCCTCATCATTCACAGGAATGTCCATAAGGGCTGAAATTAGATGACGATCAACATCAAAAGGCCCTTCTCTAGTAGATATTTTAAAAGTTAAATCATCCTGTGAGAAAGCACTAATACATGTAAACATGGATTGGGCAATGGACCGGTATGCAGGCCCACCCCAATGTAATAAGTTAACCCAACCTACAGCTTTAAGCATAGGAAGGATGTCAAAAGGTGCAATATGATTAACATCAACAGGATGTTCAACAATAACATTACGTAATCTAATGTCCTTGACATATGATGGATCATCACTGGGAACAAGAAGATGACGCTTAGAGATAGTGGTCGATCTGAAGGAAGAAGAAGGACCACGTGAAGTAGTTTTTCTACCTCTAGTAGCCATTTGCAACAAGGATAACAAGGAAATAAGAAGTTGCAAAGGATTGAGAAATGGGTTTACTCAAAACAGATTTTTCAAAATTCAAACCCCAAATCTCAATGAAATTCAAAATAGAAAGCTTAAAGCTTGAAAAAAAAAAGCAATCCAGACACAAATCTGCAAGAAAAACGGGACTTGGAACACTAACCTTGAAGAACATGAAGGATGGGTTCGATAAGTCGAAGCTCGGCTCCAAGGAGAAGAAAAATGAAATGAGGAAGAAAGCAAAAATCTCCAATTTTAAGTGAAATCCAAGTTATACGACTGGTCGTAGGTATCTACGACCGGTCGTAGGTATCTACCACCGGTCGTACTCACGACTGGTCGAAAAAAAAATGCCCAGAAATTCATATTTCTTGCAAATTCTATAAAAATTGGAATTCTATCTAGCAAATATATACACTATAATACAAGTAGGCATAAATAATCAATTTAAAATGCACATGCCAAGATCAAATTTCATCTTTTTGAACCTGCTTTTATCGAGAAGTTTTGTGAAAATGTCAGCTCGTTGATCTTCAGTAGGAATGTATTTTAGAGATATAACTTTTTCTTCTACTAATTTCCTTATATAATTAAATCTAATGTCAATGTGCTTAGTACGAGAACGCTGAATAGGATTTTTTGAAATATTTATTGCACTGAAATTATCACAATGTAATAACATAGAATCCTGTTTAATTCCATGATCACTTAGCATTCGTTGCATCCAAACAAGCTATGTACATGCATTACCAGCTGCGATATACTCAGCTTCAGCTGTTGAAAGTGATATAGAATTTTGTTTCTTACTAAACCAGGAAACTAGACAATTTCCAATGTAAAAACAACCACCACTAGTTGATTTTCTATCATCTAGATTACCAGCCCAGTCAGCATCCGAGTACCCAGCTAATTGGACACTAGTCTCATGAGGATACCAGAGACCGAGATTTACAGTACTTGCGACATATCTAATAATTCGCTTGATAGCAATCAAGTGAGATTCTTTTCGATCAGATTGATATCTTGTGCAAATACCAACACTTAGAGAAATATCAGGTCTACTAGCAGTTAAATATAACAAACTACCAATCATACTCTGATAAAGTTTTGAGTCAACATTTTTACCATTAGAGTCTTTTGAGAGTTTCAGGGTAGTACTCATAGGAGTATCGAAATTCTTGCCATTCTCAAATCCAAATCTCTTGATTAGATTCAAAGCATACTTAGATTGAGAAATGAATATTCCTTCAGGTTGTTGCTTTACTTGCAATCCAAGGAAATAAGTCAATTCCCCAACCATGCTCATTTCGAACTATGATTTCATCAAATCTGCAAACTCAGTAGTCAAGTCAGTACAAGTTGATCCATAAATGATATCATCAACATAAATCTGTACCATTAAGATATAATCATTATGTTTTTTAACAAACAGAGTTTTATCGATAGATCCCATTTGAAAATTATGACTTAAAAGAAATTTCATTAGTTTCTCATACCATGCCCTAGGTGCTTGTTTTAATCCATAAAGTGCCTTTTTAAGCCGATGTACATGATCAGTATTTTTAGAATCTTCAAAATCCATTGGTTGTTCAACATAGACTTCTTCATGTAAATCGCCATTTAGAAAAGCACTTTTCACATCCATCTGATAGATCTTTATCTTTTTAAAACATGCAATGGATATAAATAGTCTGATAGATTTAAGACGTGCTACTGGTGCAAAGGTTTCATCAAAATCAATCCCTTCAATTTAAGTATAACCTTGTACCACTAGTCTAACCTTGTTTCTAATTATATTTCCACACTCGTCAGACTTATTTTAGAAAATCCATTTTGTTTCAATGATGTGTTTATCTTTAGGTCTTGGTACGAGATACCAAACATTATTTCTTACGAATTGGTTGAGTTCTTCTTGCATCGTAACAATCTAGTTCTCATCAGCAAGAGCTTCTTTTACGTTAGATGGTTTAATTTGGGATGTAAAACATACATAATTACATATATCCTCAAGTTGTCTACGGGTGCGAACACCGGTGAGAGGGTTTCCAAAAATTTGTGTGGTTGGATGATCTTTAACAGTCCTCAACTCAGAATCAGTCTGATTCGATGAAGTATCGGGTTTATCAATGATTAGTACTTCATCATTATCTGAATTAGAAATTGGTGTGTTTAAGTGGTCATCAATGACAACATTAATGGATTCTTGAATCACACCAGTCCTTTTGTTCAGGACCCTATAAGCTCGACTGTTTAAGGAATATCCTAGAAAATTCCCTTCATCACTCTTCGTATCGAATTTTTCCAAAATTTCACGATCACGTAAAATATAGCACTTGCTGCCAAAAACTTGAAAGTATTTAACAGTAGGTTTTTTATTGAACCACAATTCATAAGCCGTTTTATTTTTAGCTTTGCTAGTGTAGACTCGATTAATAATATAGCAAGCTGTGTTGACTGCTTCAGCCCAAAGATTTTTAGAGAGCTTCATGCTATTCAACATGACATTAGCCATTTCTTGAAGCGCCCTATTCTTTCTTTTTACAATTCCATTTTGTTGTGGAGTTTTGGGAGCAGAGAATTCATGTAATATTCCTTGGTCGGTACAGAACTTATCAAAATTACTATTCTCAAATTCAGATCCATGATCACTACAAATTTTACTGATTTGAGAAAATTTTTCAGTTTGAATCCTTTTGAGAACTTTTCTTACTTCTTCAAGGGTTTCAGATTTATCCCTTAAGAAGACTACCCAAGTGAATCTGGTAAAGTCATCAACTATTACCAAGATATACTTTTTCCCACCACGACTTTCTGTTCTGGTAGGTCCTATCAAATCCATGTGGAGAAGTTCGAGTTGTCTTGATGTGGTATTTGAATTCACCTTTTTGTGTGAGTTCTTTGTTTGTTTGCCTATCTGGCACTCACCATAAATTTTATCTAATTTCTGAAGTTTGGGTAAACCTCTTATAAGTTGTCATTTGCTCAATCTATATAAATTTCGATAATGTACATGTCCAAGACGTTTATGCCATAAATCAGTCTCGTCTGTATGGACCATGTAACATGTTTGATTAGATGAGCTGGATTCACTAATAATATAGCAATTTTCAGACGTTCTACGTCCAGTTAATATTACAGAACCCTTATTGTTTAGAATCTCACAGCTTTGATTAGAAAACCGAACATTATGGTTATTATCACATATTTGAGATATACTAAGCAAGTTATGTTTTAAGCCTTCAACATATAAAACATTTTTAAACACAGGAAGATTAAAAAGTTGAACCGTACCTTGGCCTATAATCTTGCAGTTGCTACCATCACCAAATGTGACTGAACCATCAGTCATATCTTTCAGATCCGTGAATAAAGCTTTGTCACCTGTCATATGCCTGGAGCATCCACTGTCTAGGTACCACTTTGAATGACTTGTTGCTTTGAAAGCAGTGTGAGCAACCAAGCAGGTAACTTTAGGAACCCATTTCATAACTGTTTTGGGTTTAGGAACATAGTTGGTCTTCTTTTGTGTATATTTGTAGGAATGACCTATAGAGTTAGATTTTAAGAGCTCCTTGAGTAAATCAACTATCTTTTCAGCTAGTTGATTTCGTTTCTGATTAAAGTTGACATGCCTGCTTTTAGGTTTTTGAAAAGTTTTTGAATTTCTAGAAAAATCTTGATAAGTACTTTTCCCTTTCGAGTTTGAGGACTCTCCTTTAACAAACATAGGAGGAGTATACTTTTGTTTAGGAGGTAGATTTTTATCATAGCCCAACTTGGATCGATCGCCACATTTTCTTAATCCGGATAAAAGTTTCTTTAACTTTGGATCACCTTGGGCATATTTCCATGTGTCCTTTAGACTCAGAAGAGAAGATACATCATTTTTAAGTTTCTCAATTTCAGATTTTAAATCAATAATTAGGGAGCTTTTGAATTCCAAATCGCATTTTGATTTTTCAAAACAATTTGAAATTTGTGATCTTTCTAAGACAAGTGATTCAAAATAATTTTTAAGTTTAGAAAACTTTTCTTTTTGAAGTTTAAGTTTGACAACAATTTTACAACTTTCCTTATATAGGGCATTGTAGGCGTCTTGAAGATCATCTTCATTTTCACATTCACTACTCAGATTTTCTTCACTTGTTGAGTCATTATCTGAAAATGTGAATTTGGCTAGAGTCATAAGAGCTTTAACCTCATTGCCCGACTCAGTTTCAGAATCTTCTGATTCAGAAGAACCTTTAGAATCAGATGATTCATCCCATGTAGCCAACATACCCTTCTTCTTGGGTTTGTCCCTTTTAGGACATCTATTTGCTAAGTGCCCATATTCTTGACAGTTGTAACATTGACTATCTTTCAAAGATTTTCGAGATTTGGGTCCAAACTTCTTTTTATCATTTGATTTTTGAAAATCAACCCTTTTCTTGCTTTTGAAAATCTTGTAAAATTTCTTGGCTAAAAGAGCCATATCATCTTCTGAATCAGAATTTTCTTCTAAATTACATTTAGAAGATTTTAGTGCAATAGATTTACCTTTAGGAGCTTTAAAGTTTAACTCGTAGGTTTGTAGAGAACCAACTAGTTCTTCTACCCTCATGTTATCCGTATTACGAAGTTCCTGGATCGCGGTTACTTTAGAATTGAACCGTTCAGGAAGTGAGCGTAATATTTTTGCACACACTTTACTTTCTGGGATTTTATCGCCAAGACCTCATATTGAGTTGTCAATGTCATTCAATCTAGTGTAAAAGTCCATAAACATTTCATTTTCCTCCATATGAATTTCTTCAAATCTGGTTGTGAGGAGTTGGACTTTACATTTTTTGACAATTGTAGTACCCTCGTGTGTCATTTCTAATATATCCCAAGCTTGCTTTGCAGTATCACAGGAAATGATTCTTTTGAATTCATCCGGTGATAGTGTGCAAGTAATTGCATTTAGTGCTTTAGCATTTGCACTACTCTTACTTTTCTGAAGAGTGGTCCATTGATAATATGGTGTGACTTTCATAGATTTTGAACCATCAACCCCAGTAACTTTCATGATAGGAGGATTCCATTCAGTCACTGTGGCTTGCCACACATTTTCATCCATTGATTTGAGAAAGATCCTCATTCTGGCTTTCCAATAGGCATAGTTGGAGCCATCAAAGGGTGGAGGCCTTGTGACTGAAAGGCTATCAAATTTGACATCTTAAATAGCTTAAATCGTTAGCTCAGGAATTAAATCCAAGAATTAAAAAAGAGCTATTAGGCTCTAATACCACTTGAAAAGGCCAAGCTATATGTCCTAGAGGGGGGGTGAATAGGACAATGCCAAATAAAACTTATAACAGCGGAATTAAATAGAATATGATAGCCAAAGTAAATCACAATGCAGGAAAGAAAAACAGCCTCAAAATTTAGATCTTGAGAGGTTGATACAAATTTTATTCTAAGGACAACCTTACACCAAAAACTAGAGTTTATGGTAGGACAACCTTATTTCTAGAAAGATCTTTGTATCAAATCTCAAATCGAAGAGGAATACAGAAATAAATACAAACTGAATTAAAATAAATTGAATCACAAATGTAATGTTCTAAGGACAGCCATACACCATAAAAATGGCAGGGCAACCTTGCTAGAACAACTTTCAAAATAAATTAAAATATCAAGCTGATAAAGGAATAGTAGAAAATAAATTATAAACTATTACAACATTCTCACAATGCTTGAATTAAATGATTACAACATTCACCACCATACATACATCCCACAAAAGAATAATTAAAGATCAGAAGAATAAATCATTCAACCACAACACAAGGGATTATAGTGGTTCGCCTGTGTGTTCACCAACTGTTAAACAACAGCCACACAAAATGCTACTCCACTCCTAATATCCTCACACAGGGGATATTAGCGTTTACTAAAAATAGGTTTTCTCAGGTTCACCCAAAACCTTTACAATTGTGTCTTTGTCTGTGGGCTTACACAATTAAAAAACCCCACTTCTGAGTTTTCCTGGCTCTCCTCAGATAACCAATACAACAAGATTTTTCTGGCAAATCTTGAAAGAAACCAAAACAAAAAGGAATTTACAATTAAATGTAAAATACCTGATTATCTCCTTCGTTGTAGCAGCCCGGTAGAACCAAATCAGAGTAGATGATTGAATGTCCAAGTTCAATGTCCAGTACTCAATTACAATGGTTCTAATTCTAATAGATTTTAAATTAAACCGAATAGGGCTTGCCTTAATTGATTTTGATTCCAAAGAAAGGGAATAATAATTCCTCTTATCAAATCAGATTGGAATAGCAGAAACAAAATCAATTAAAATAAAGCTAAGGAAAGAGAATATTAAATAAGCACACTTAGCTTAGATGGAGCACAGAATTATCTCTCAGAAGTTCGACGAAGATTGGCTTGAATAGATTAATTAAATCGATGATTTCTTCTGAGATTCGTGCACTATTTATAGGTGAGCAGATCGTGTCTTCGACTGGTCTAGGGAGCTCTTCGACTAGTCGAAGCAATAACAGATATTTGAAAGATCCGACGGGATAAGCTCTGACCGTTCTACGACTGGTCGAAGGTCTCCTTCGACTGGTCGTAGGTCACCTACGACTGGTCGTAGGTTTCCTTCGACTGGTCAAAGAACCTATAACACATCGCTGGATTTCGAGTCGAAGTTTTTCGACAGGTCGAAGATGCAGTCGACACTGTTCCTACGACTGATCGAACAGATTCCTGGACTAGTCGAAGCCTAATAGATTTCATCCGAAATTTGTAACAAACTCACGACTGATCGAGGAATTTCTTAGACTGGTCGAAGCAACTCTAGGACTAGTCGAAGAAGGCCTAGGACTAGTCGAAGAATAGACCAAACTCATGTAAAATATACATTCGACTTATGTATCCAAAATGACCTACTTCTAAGGTTAACCTATGGTCAGTCAAACCTCAACCATGAAGTATGGATATTGAAATATTAGGAACAAGTGATCTGGAAGTATGAGCCTTGAAGTCTTGATGTAGTTGAAATCTTGATGTAGCTCAATCTTGAAAGAGTCTTAAGTTCTTTACAAACTGCCTTGTACTCTTCTTGAAGTCTTGCAGCTTGAGTCTTGTCTTGTGAGCAGTTCTTGCATTCAAGATTGATTCTTGTACTTGTGAGCTTTGCTTGTTGTGAGCTTTAGCGTGTTTATGAATGTTGATCCTTATGAGAGCTTCACTTATGCAAGTAATATATAACAGTGATTTTGGCACCACAAATTTGACAACAAACAGGGATATAAACTATATCACTTACAATCTCCCCCTTTGTCAAATTAGTGACAAAACACATAACTAAGATAAACATAAAGTAAAACAATCAACTGGCTTACCTGCAAATCAATATTCAACATGCAACCAGTTTCATTCAACAAGTTGAAACATACTCCCAGTTTCATTCAATCAACATTCAACATTCAAACATACTCCCCCTGAGTAACATAACCAATGCTAACATTCAAACATACTCCCCCTGAGTAACATAACCAATGCTAACATTCAAACATACTCCCCCTGAGTAACATAACCAATGCTACTCCTCTCACAATCACATCGTTAAGAACAAACCATTCTCCCTCTTTTTGTCACAATATGACAAAGGAGAACTAAATAAAGGAATATATGAGAGTAAACATGAGGAGTTATGAGAGTATAGAAAAATAGTGATAGAGATACTCAGCATTGCTTCACATAGAATAAAATCCAGCATAAAACATAGATAGTATCAAACTTAAAATCAGTCAATCAAATGCTAAGTTATAAAGTTATTACATACTAGAAGTCTCATATAAACTACTCAGAACAAGAACCAGATGATGGAGCAGGAATAGAGGGATCAAGTTGGTGCATGCCTTTGTTCAAGCGCCTAAGATATTTGCGCATGTACTTGAATTGCAAATCAAGAGCAACAGACATGTTTTCCAACTTTACATTTATATTCTCAACTTTACCCTCTAATGCACTCAGACGTGCATCAACATCAGATGGTTCAAAATCTGGATCATTTGCTGAGTCAGAATCCAGTTCCTTAAAAATGTCATCCATATTAATGTCATCACCAGCTTCTTCATGACCACCACCACCACCACCACCTTGTTCAGGAAGTAGATCCAGCTTCATCTTATTGATATTAGTATTGTTGAAGATCAGATGATGGATAGGTGCCTCATCAACCGGCATATCGACTAACATATGAGTAGCTAATACAGTCATTAAATAGGCAAAAGGAATGTCACTATGACCAGGATGAAGTCTAAACTGAAGAATTAAATGATAGATTAAGGATGGTAAACAAATCTGAGTACCATTGGAAATAGCATGAATAACACGAACCATAAATGAAGTCAAATCAGATTTATTACCCGAACGAGGATACAGATTAGACACAAAGTTTCTGTGGAGAATTCTGTACTGGGGTAACAAATACCTTGCGGGAAGCGCATTCCCTTTTTGAGTCCATTGAACATCCATGTTGCACAAGTCTCTAGTGAGCATGCGTTTTTCAGACATTGAGTGTTTATCAGTTAAGTTATGGATAGGAATACCCTCATCATTCGCAGGAATGTCCATAAGGGCTGAAATTAGATGACAATCAACGTCAAAAGGCCCTTCTCTAGTAGATATTTTAAAAGTTAAATCATCCTGTGAGAAAGCACTAATACATGTAAACATGGATTGGGCAATGGACCGGTATGCAGGCCCACCCCAATGTAATAAGTTAACCCAACCTACAGCTTCAAGCATAGGAAGGATGTCAAAAGGTGCAATATGATTAACATCAACAGGATATTCAACAATAACATTACGTAATCTAATGTCCCTGACATATGATGGATCATCATTGGGAACAAGAAGATGACGTTTAAAGATAGTGGTCGATCTGGAGGAAGAAGAAGGACCACGTGAAGTAGTTTTTCTACCTCTAGTAGCCATTTGCAACAAGGATAACAAGGAAATAAGAAGTTGCAAAGGATTGAGAAATGGGTTTACTCAAAACAGATTTTTCAAAATTCAAACCCCAAATCTCAATGAAATTCAAAATAGAAAGCTTAAAGCTTGAAAAAAAAGTAATCTAGACACAAATCTGCAAGAAAAATGGGACTTGGAACACTAACCTTGAAGAACATGAAGGATGGGTTCGATAAGTCGAAGCTCGGCTCCAAGGAGAAGAAAAATGAAATGAGGAAGAAAAAATCCCCAATTTTAAGTGAAATCCGAGTTATACGACTGGTCGTAGGTATCTACGACCGGTCGTACTCACGACTGGTCGAAAAAAAATGCCCAAAAATTCATATTTCTTGCAAATTCTACAAAAATTGGAATTCAATCTAGCAAATATATACACTATAATACAAGTAGGCATAAATAATCAATTTAAAATGCACATGCCAAGATCAAATTTCATATTTTTGAACCTGCTTTTATCGAGAGGTTTTGTGAAAATGTCAGCTCGTTGATCTTCAGTAGGAATATATTTTAGAGATATAACTTTTTCTTCTACTAATTTCCTTATATAATGAAATCTAATGTCAATGTGCTTAGTACGAGAATGCTGAATAGGATTTTTTGAAATATTTATTGCACTGGAATTATCACAATGTAATAACATAGAATCCTATTTAATTCCATGATCACTTAGCATTCGTTGCATCCAAACAAGCTGTGTACATGCATTACCAGCTGCGATATACTCAGCTTCAGCTGTTGAAAGTGATATAGAATTTTTTTTCTTACTAAACCAGGAAACTAGACAATTTCCAATGTAAAAACAACCACCACTAGTTAATTTTCTATCATCTAGATTACCAGCCCAGTCAGCATCCGAGTACCTAGCTAATTGGACACTAGTCTCATGAGGATACTAGAGACTGAGATTTACAGTACTTGCGACATATCTAATAATTCACTTGATAGCAATCAAGTGAGATTCTTTTCGATCAGATTGATATCTTGCGCAAATACCAACGCTTAGAGAAATATCAGGCCTACTAGCAGTTAAATATAACAAACTACCAATCATACTTTGATAAAGTTTTGAGTCAACATTTTTACCATTAGAGTCTTTTGAGAGTTTCAGGGTAGTACTCATAGGAGTATCGAAATTCTTGCCATTCTCAAATCCAAATCTCTTGATTAGATTCAAAGCATACTTAGATTGAGAAATGAATATTCCTTCAGGTTGTTGCTTTACTTGCAATCCAAGGAAATAAGTCAATTCCCCAACCATGCTCATTTCGAACTATGATTTCATCAAATCTGCAAACTCAGTAGTCAAGTCAGTACAAGTTGATCCATAAATGATATCATCAACATAAATCTGTACCATTAAGATATAATCATTATGTTTTTTAACAAACAGAGTTTTATAGATAGATCCCATTTGAAAATTATAACTTAAAAGAAATTTCATTAGTTTCTCATACCATGCCCTTGGTGCTTGTTTTAATCCATAAAGTGCCTTTTTAAGCCGATATACATGATCAGTATTTTTAGAATCTTCAAAACCCATTGGCTGTTCAACATAGACTTCTTCATGTAAATCACCATTTAGAAAAGCACTTTTCACATCCATCTGATAGATCTTTATCTTTTTAAAACATGCAATGGATATAAATAGTCTGATAGATTCAAGACGTGCTACTGGTGCAAAGGTTTCATCAAAATCAATCCCTTCAATTTAAGTATAACCTTATACCACTAGTCTAACCTTGTTTCTAATTATATTTCCACACTCGTCAGACTTATTTTAGAAAATTCATTTTGTTCCAATGATGTGTTTATCTTTAGGTCTTGGTACGAGATACCAAACATTATTTCTTACGAATTGGTTGAGTTCTTCTTGCATTGCAACAATCTAGTTCTCATCAGCAAGAGCTTCTTTTACATTAGATTATTTAATTTAGGATGTAAAACATACATAATTACATATATCCTCAAGTTGTCTACGGGTGCGAACACCGGTGAGAGGGTTTTCAAAAATTTGTGTGGTTGGATGATCTTTAACAGTCCTCAACTCAGAATCAGTCTGATTCGATGAAGTATCGGGTTTATCAATGATTAGTACTTCATCATTATCTGAATTAGAAATTGGTGTGTTTAAGTGGTCATCAATGACAACATTAATGGATTCTTGAATCACACCAGTCCTTTTGTTCAGGACCCTATAAGCTCGACTGTTTAAGGAATATCCTAGAAAAATCCCTTCATCACTCTTCGTATCGAATTTTTCCAAAATTTCACGATCACGTAAAATATAGCACTTGCTGCCAAAAACTTGAAAGTATTTAACAGTAGGTTTTTTATTGAACCACAATTCGTAAGCCGTTTTATTTTTATCTTTGCTAGTGTAGACTTGATTAATAATATAGCAAGCTGTGTTGACTACTTCAGCCCAAAGATTTTTAGAGAGCTTCATGCTATTCAACATGACATTAGCCATTTCTTGAAGCACCCTATTCTTTCTTTCTACAATTCCATTTTGTTGTGGAGTTTTGGGAGCAGAGAATTCGTGTAATATTCCTTGGTCGGTACAGAACTTATCAAAATTGTTATTCTCAAATTCAGATCCATGATCACTACAAATTTTACTGATTTGAGAAAATTTTTCAGTTTGAATCCTTTTGAGAACTTTTCTTACTTCTTCAAGGGTTTCAGATTTATCCCTTAAGAAGACTACCCAAGTGAATCTGGTAAAGTCATCAACTATTACCAAGATATACTTTTTCCCACCACGACTTTCTGTTCTAGTAGGTCCTATCAAATCCATGTGGAGAAGTTCGAGTTGTCTTGATGTGGTATTTGAATTCACCTTTTTGTGTGAGTTCTTTGTTTGTTTGCCTATCTGGCACTTACCACAAATTTTATCTAATTTCTGAAGTTTGGGTAAACCTCTTATAAGTTGTCGTTTGCTCAATCTATATAAATTTTGATAATGTACATGTCCAAGACGTTTATGCCATAAATCAGTCTCGTCTGTATGGACCATGTGACATGTTTGATTAGATGAGCTGGATTCGCTAATAATATAGCAATTTTTAGACGTTCTACGTCCAGTTAATATTACAGAACCCTTATTGTTTAGAATCTCACAGCTTTGATTAGAAAACCGAGCATTATGGTTATTATCACATATTTGAGATATACTAAGCAAGTTATGTTTTAAGCCTTCAACATATAAAACATTTTTAAACACAGGAAGATTAAAAAGTTGAACCGTACCTTGGCCTATAATCTTGCAGTTGCTACCATCACCAAATGTGACTGAACCATCAGTCATATCTTTCAGATCCGTGAATAAAGCTTTGTCACCTGTCATATGCCTGGAGCATCCACTGTCTAGGTACCTGATCTTGAAAGAAACCAAAACAAAAAGGAATTTACAATTAAATGTAAAATACCTGATTATCTCCTTCGTTGTAATAGCCCGGTAGAACCAAATCAGAGTAGATGATTGAATGTCCAAGTTCAATGTCCAGTACTCAATTACAATGGTTCTAATTCTAATAGATTTTAAATTAAACAGAATAGGGCTTGCCTTAATTGATTTTGATTCCAAAGAAAGGGAATAATAATTCCTCTTATCAAATCAGATTGGAATAGCAGAAACAAAATCAATTAAAATAAAGCTAAGGAGAGAGAATATTAAATAAGCACACTTAGCTTAGATGGAGCACAGAATTATCTCTCAAAAGTTCGATGAAGATTGGCTTGAATAGATTAATTAAATCGATGATTTCTTCTGAGATTCGTGCACTATTTATAGGTGAGCAGATCATGTCTTCGACTGGTCTAGGGAGCTCTTCGACTAGTCGAAGCAATAACAGATATTTGAAAGATCCGACGGGATAAGCTCTGACCGTTCTACGACTGGTCGAAGGTCTCCTTCGACTGGTCGTAGGTTTCCTTCGACTGGTCGAAGAACCTATAACACATCGCTGGATTTCGAGTTGAAATTTTTCGACAGGTCGAAGATGCAGTCGACACTGTTCCTACGATTGATCGAACAGATTCCTGGACTAGTCGAAGCCTAATAGATTTCATCCGAAAATTGTAACAAACTCATGACTGATCGAGGAATTTCTTAGACTGGTCGAATCAACTCTAGGACTAGTCGAAGAAGGCCTAGGACTAGTCGAAGAATAGACCAAACTCATGTAAAATATACATTCGACTTATGTATCCAAAATGACCTACTCCTAAGGTCAACCTATGGTCAGTCAAACCTCAACCATGAAGTATGGACATTGAAACATTAGGAACAAGTGACCTTGAAGTATGAGCCTTGAAGTCTTGATGTAGTTGAAATCTTGATGTAGCTCAATCTTGAAAGAGTCTTGAGTTCTTTACAAACTGCCTTGTACTCTTCTTGAAGTCTTGCAGCTTGAGTCTTGTCTTGTGAGCAGTTCTTGCATTCAAGATTGATTCTTGTACTTGTGAGCTTTGCTTGTTGTGAGCTTTAGCTTGTTTATGAATGTTGATCCTTGTGAGAGCTTCACTTATGCAAGTAATATATAACAGTGATTTTGGCACCACAAATTTGACAACAAACAGGGATATAAACTATAGCACTTACATGACGTTTGATTTTTGTGACTCAACAACCTGTGATGGACCACGCAACGATTAATTTGGTTTTGCAATGTATCTAGTCCGTCGAAAAATCTTGATCTTGGCATAGTGATTCTTCATTGTAATAAGGTAACTGCAGCCCCCGTGTTGACCAGATTCCTGGTAATAGGGCATTAATCTGGATAGGCTGATATATACTATGCTTTGAGGTTATTGTGTCATATTATGGTTAGGCTTATCGATGACCACTTGGACACGCCTCTCGCCTCCACCATGATTGCGTTGACCTGTGGTACTGTATTATCCTTGGACCCACTTCCAGCACCTTCCTCAAAGGAAAAAGAAGCAAATTGTATGATCACTGGTAGGGGATGTTCTTTTGAAATTTGTGAATGTGATTCTTATTAAACAGTCATGAAATTTTTTTGGATGGCAATCAAGTGTAATTTCTGATCAACTCAAAAATCAAAGACAGATTTGTGGTCCATAGCTTCTCCTAAGATCAGGAACGGACCATTTCTGTCGCCAAATTTTAAAATGATGATTAATTCATGTTGGTTTTTCTATAATTAAGCTATGGATTTTTATTTTTTGCGAAGGATAGGATCCATGGAAAATTTGTGACAGACTAAATCCATCGCATCCCTTCCGTTGTTTGATTTTTGTGACCTGACAAATAGTGACGGACCATGCAACGTTTAATTTGATTTTCCAATGGATCTGGTCCATCGTAAATTCGTGATTTTGGCATAGTAATTCTCCATGATAAGAGGTTAATTGCAGACCCATTGTTGACCAAATTCCTGGTAATAGGGCATCTATCCAGATGGGCCGATATATAATATGCTTTGAGGTTGTAGTGTCATACTGTGGGGAGGCTTATCGATGACCACACGGACACGTCCCCTTCCTCGTCCATGATTGTGTTGACCTATGGTACTGTATCATCCTTGGACCCACTTCCAGCACCTTCCTCAAATGGAAAAGAAGCATGTTGGATGATCACTAGAAAGGTGTATTCTTTTAAATTTTGTGGACATGTTTCTTATTAAATAATCATGTGATTTTTTTGGATTACTATTATGTGTAATAGTTTTTTTTTTTAAAAACAAACTTAATGCTATTTTTTTCCAGAAATTTTAGTGACAAACCAAACTTGTTGCTAATTTCTGATGAAGTCAAAAATCGATGACAGATTTAAGGTCTGTCACTTCTCCTAAGATCAGCGACGGATGGTATTCATCGCCAAATTTTAAAATGATGAATAATTCGGGTAAGTTTTTACATAATTACACTACTAATTTTAAATTTTTGCGATGGATAGGATTCGTTGCAAATTTGCGATGGACTAAATCAGTTGCATCCCTTCTAACGTTTGATTTTTGTGACCTGACAACCTGTGACGGCCATGCAACGATTAATTTGGTTTTGCAACGGATCTGGTCTGTCATAAATTCTTGATCTTGGCATAGTGATTCTCCATTGTAATAAGTTAACTGCAGCCCTCTTGTTGACTAGACTCCTGGTAATAGGCCATCAATCCAGATAGGCTGATATATACTATGCTTTAAGGTTCTTATGTCATATTATGGTTAGGCTTATCGATGCCCACTCGGACACGTTCCTTGCGTCCATCATGATTGTGTTGACCTGTGGTACTGTATCTTCCTTGGACCCACTTCCGTCACCTTACTCAATTAGAAAAGTAGTGAGTTGTATGATCACTGGTAGGGTATATTCTTTTGAATTTTGTGAATGTGATTCTTTTTAAGCAATCATGTGAAAAAAAATTTGGATGACTATCCGGTGCAACAAAATAAAAAAAAAAAAACAAATTTAAAGCTATTTTTTTTGTAAAAAATTTTAGTGGCAGACCAAATATGTTGCTAATTTCTATGAAGTCAAAAATCGATGATAGATTTGAGGTCCTCCTTCTAAGATCAATGATGGATCGCATCTGTCGCCAAAATTTAAAATGCTGAATAATTCATGAGGGTTTTTCCATAATTAACCGATGGATTTTTAATTTTTACGACGAATAGGATCCATGGCAAATTTGTGAGGGACTAAATCTATTGTAGATCCGTCACATCGCATCTGTCGTTTGATTTTTGTGACCTGATAAATTGTGACAGACCATGCAATGGTTAATTTGGCTTTGTAACGGATATGCTCCACCTTAAATTCATGATTTTATTGTAGTGATTCTCCATGGTAATAGGTTAACTATAGCCCCATTGTTGACCAGATTCCTGGTAATAGGGCATCTATCTAGATGGTCCGATATATATTAAGTTACGGATTTTTAATTTTTGTGATGGATAGGATTAGTGGCAAATTTGTGGACTAAATCCGTCGCATCCCTTCTAACATTTGATTTCTGTGACCCAAGAACCTGTGACAGACCATGCGTTTTACAATAGATCTGGTCCGTCGTAAATTCATGATATTGGCATAGTAATTCTCCATTTTAATAGGTTAACTGCAGCCATTTGTTCATCAGATTCCTGCTAATAGGGCATTAATCCGGATGTGCTGATATATACTATGCTTTGAGGTTGTTGTGTCATATTGTGGTTAGGCTTATCATGGCCACTCGGACACATTACCTACCTCCACCGTGATTGTGTTGACCTATGGTACTGTATCATCCTAGGACCCACTTCCAGCACCTTACTCAAATAGAAAAGAAGCAAGTTGTATGATCGCTGGTAGGATATATTCTTTTGAATTTTGTGAATGTGATTCTTTTTAAAAAATGATTTGAAATTTTTTTTGGATGCCTATCCGATGTAATAGATTTTTTTTTAAAAAAAAGGAAACAAACTTAACGCTATTTTTTTTACAGTAATTTTAACAATGGACCAAATCTGTCGCTAATTTCTGATGAAGTCAAAAATTGACGATAGATTTGAGGTCCAGCTCTTATCCTAAGATCACCAATGGACCGTATCCGTCCCCAAATTTTAAAATGATGAATAATTTGGGAGGGTTTTTCCATAATTAACCGAAAGATTTTTAATTTTTTCAATGGATAGGATCCATGGAAATTTGTGAGGGACTAAATCTATCGTAGATCCATCGCTTCGCATCCGTCGTTTGATTTTTGTGACCCGGTAAATAGTGACAAACCATGCAATGGTTAATTTGGTTTTGCAACGGATCTGCACCATCATAAATTCATGATTTTGGCGTAGTGATTCTCCTTGGTAATAGATTAACTGTAGCACCATTGTTAACTAGATTCCTGGTAATAGGCCATCTATCCGAATTGGCTTATATATACTATGATTTGAGGTTGCTGTGTCATACTGTGGGTAGGCTTTTGATGACCACTCAGACACATCCCTCATTGCCACCGTGATTGCGTTGACCTGTGGTGCTATATCAACCTTGGCCCCACTTCCAGCACCTTAAATGGAAAAGAAGCGTGTTGGATGATCACTGGATGGGTATATTCTTTTGAATTTTGTGAAAATGATTCTTATTAAATAATCAAGTAATTTTCTTTGGATGACTATCTGGTGTAACAGTTTTTTTTAAACAAACTTAACATTGTTTTTCTTGTTTTTTTTTTTTTTTTTAGAAATTTTAGCAACGAACCAAACTTCTTGCTAATTTCTGATGAAGTAAAAAATTTACGATAGATTTGAGGTCCGTCGATTCTCCTAAGATCAGCGATGACGATATCCATCGCCAAAATTTAAAATGACGAATAATTTGGGTCAGTTTTTACATAATTAAGCTACAGATTTTTAATTTTTATGATGAATAGGATTAGTGGCAAATTTGCGACGGACTAAATCTGTCGCATCCCTTTCAACGTTTGATTTTTATGACCCGACAACCTGTGACAGACCATGCAACAGTTAATTTGGTTTTGTAATGGATCTGGTCCATTGTAAATTCGTGATTTTGGCGTAGTGATTCTCCATTGTAAGAGGTTAACTGTAGCCCCATTGTTGACCAGATTCTTGGTAATTGGGCATCAATCTGGATGGGCCGATATATACTATGCTTTGAGGTTGTTGTGTCATACTATGGTTAGACTTATCGATGACCACTCAGACACATTGCCTGCCTCCACCGTTATTGTGCTGACCTGTGGTATTGTATCATCCTTGGACCCACTTCCAACACCTTACTAAAATGGAAAAGAAGCAAGTTGTATCATCACTGCTAGGATATATTCTTTTGAATTTTGTGAATGTGATTCTTTTTAAACTATGATGTGAAGTTTTTTTTTTTCGATGACTATCTGGTGTAACAGATTTTTTATTTTTTTAAAAAAGAAACAAACTTAACGTTGTTTTTTTTTTGCAGAAATTTTAGCGACAGACCAAATCTGTTGCTAATGTCTGATGAAGTCAAAAATTGACAATAGATTTGAGGTTCGGCTCTTCTCTTAAAGTTAGCAACGGACCGTATCCATTTCCAAATTTTAAAACGATGAATAATTCAAGAGGGTTTTTCCATAATTAACCGATGGATTTTTAATTTTTGCGATGGATAGGATCAGTGGAAAATTTAAGAGGGACAAAATCTGTCATAAATCCGTCGCATCGCATCCATCGTTTGATTTTCATAACCCGGCAAATAGTGACAGACCATGCAATGGTTAATTTAGTTTTGCAATGGATCTGCTCTATCATAAATTCGTGATTTTGGCAAAGTGATTCTCCATGGTAACAGGTTAACTGCAGCCCCACTGTTAACCAGATTCCTGGTAATAGGCCATCTATCCAGATGGGCCAATATATACTATGCTTTGAGGTTATTATCTCATACTATGGGTAGGCTTATCGATGACCACTCGGACACATCCCTCGCCTGCACCATGATTGCTTGACCTATGGTACTGTATCATCCTTGGCCCCACTTCTAGCACGTTCCTTAAATGGAAAAGAAGCATGTTGGATGATGACTGGAAGGGTATATTCTTTTGAATTTTATGAATATGATTCTTATTGAATAATCAAGTGATTTTTTTATGAATATCTGGTGTAACAGTTTTTTTTTTAAAACAAACTAATCACTTTTTTTGTGTAGAAATTTTAGCGACGAACCAAACTTCTTGCTAATTTCTGATGAAGTCAAAAATCGACGACAGATTTAAGGTCTGTCACTTCTCCTAAGATCAGCGACGGAGATATCCATCATCAAATTTAAAAATGATGAATAATTCAAGTCGATTTTTACATAACTAAGCTATGGATTTTTAATTTTTATGATGGATAGGATTAGTGGCAAATTTACGACGGACTAAATCCGTCATATCCCTTCCAATGTTTGATTTTTGTGACCTGACAACTTGTGACGGACCATGCAACGGTTAATTTGGTTTTGTAACGGATCTGGTCCATCATAAATTCATGTTTTTGGCGTAGTGATTCTCCATTGTAATAGGTTAACTGCCGCCCCATTGTTGACCAGATTCCTGGCAATTGGGCATCAATCCGGATGGGCGGATATATACTATGCTTTAAGGTTGTTGTCTCATACTATGGTTAGGCTTATCGATGACCACTCGGACACGTTGCCAGCCAACACCATGATTGTGTTGACCTGGGGTACTGTATCATCCTTGGACCCACTTCCAGCACCTTACTCAAATGTAAAAGAAGCAAGTTGTATGATCACTAGTAGGATATATTCTTTTGAATTTTGTTAATGTGATTCTTTTTAAACAATGATGTGAATTTTTTTTGGATGACTATCCAGTGTAACTGATTTTTTTTTAAAAAAAAGAAACAAACTTAATGCTGTTTATTTTTATTTTTATTTTTGCAGAAATTTTAGTGACTGACCAAATCAGTCGCTAATTTCTGATGAAGTCAAAAATTGACGATAGATTTGAGGTCTGACGCTTCTCCTAAGATCAGCGACGGATCGTATTCGTCCCCAAATTTTAAAATGATGAATAATTTGGGGAGGTTTTTCCATAATTAACTGATGAATTTTTAATTTTTGCGAAGGATAGGATCCATGGCAAATTTGCGAGGGACTAAATCTATCGTAGATTGGTTGCTTTGCATCTGTCATTTGATTTTCGTGACCCGATAAACAGTGACAAACCATGCAATGGTTAATTTAGTTTTGCAATGGATCTGTACCATCGTAAATTCATGATTTTGGCAAAGTGATTCTCCATGGTAATAGGTTAACTGCAACACCATTATTAACTAGATTCCTGGTAATAGGCCATCTATCCAGATCGGCCTATATATACTATGATTTAAGGTTGTTGTGTCATAATGTGGGTAGGCTTTCAATGACCACTCAGACACATCCCTCGCCTCCATCGTGATTGTGTTGACCTGTGGTACTGTATTAACCTTGGCCGCACTTCCAGCACCTTCCTTAAATGGAAAAGAAGCGTGTTGGATGATCACTAGAAGGGTATATTCTTTTGAATTTTGTGAAAATGATTCTTATTAAATAATCAAGTAATTATTTTTTAGGACGACTACCTGGTGTTACAGTTTTTTTAACAAACTTAACATTATTATTATTATTATTATTATTATTATTTTGCAGAAATTTTAGTAATGAACCAAACTTCTTGCTAATTTCTGATGAAGTAAAAAATCTATGACAGATTTGAGGTCCGTCTCTTCTCCTAAGATCAGTGATGGACGATATCCATCGCCAAATTTTAAAATGACGAATAATTCGAGTCAGTTTTTACATAATTAAGCTACAGATTTTTAATTTTTACGATGGATAGGATTAGTGGCAAATTCGCGACGGACTAAATCTATCGCATCCCTTCCAACGTTTGATTTCTGTGACCCGACAACCTGTTACAGACCATGCAACGGTTAATCTGGTTTTGCAATGGATCTGGTCCATCGTAAATTCATGATTTTGGCATAGTGATTCTCCATTGTAATAGGTTAACTGCAGCCCCATTATTGACAAGATTCCTGGTAATTGGGCATCAATCCGGATGGGCTGATATATATTATGCTTTGAGGTTGTTGTGTCATACCGTGGTTAGGCTTATCAATGACCACTCGGACACGTTGCCTGCCTCCACCGTGATTGTGTTGACCTGTGTTGCTATATCATCCTTAGACCCACTTCTAGCACCTTACTAAAATGGAAAAGAAGCAAGTTGTATGATCACTGGTACGATATATTCTTTTAAATTTTGTGAATGTGATTCTTTTTAAACAATGATGTGAAGTTTTTTCGGATGACTCTGGTGTAACAGAATTATTTATTTTTAAAAGAAACAAACTTAACACTTTTTTTTTTTGCAGACATTTTAATGACAGACCAAATATAGCACTAATTTCTAATGAAGTAAAAAATTAACGATAAATTTGAGGTCCGGCTCTTCTCCTAAAATCACCGACGGACCGTATTCGTCCCAAATTTTAAAATTATGAATAATTCAGGACAGTTTTTCCATATTTAACCAATGAATTTGGATAGGATCCATGGAAAATTTAAGAGGGACTAAATCTGTCGTAGATCCGTCGCATTGCATCCGTAGTTAAATTTTCGTGACCAAGCAAACAGTGACAGACCATGCAATGGTTAATTTGGTTTTGCAATGGATCTGCTCCATCATAAATTCATGATTTTGGCATAGTGATTCTCCATGGTAATAGGTTAATTGCAGCACCATTATTAACTCGATTCCTGGTAATAGGCCATCTATTCAGATGGGCCTATATATATTATGATTTGAGGTTGTTCTATCATAATGTGGGTAGGCTTTCGATGACCACTCAGACACACCCCTCGCCTCCATCATGACTGTGTTGACCTGTGGCACTGTATCGACCTTGGCCCCACTTCCAGCATCTTCCTTAAATGGAAAAGCGTGTTGGATGATCACTGAAAGGGTATATTCTTTTGAATTTTGTGAAAATGATTCTTATTAAATAATCAAGTAATTTTTTTTGGATGACTATCTGGTGTTATAGTTTTTTTTAAAAACAAACTCAACATTTTTTTTTTTGCAGATATTTTAGCAATGAACCAAATTTCTTGCTAATTTCTGATGAAGTAAAAATTCAACAACAGATTTGAGGTCTGTCGCTTCTCCTAAGATCAGCGACGGACGATATCCATCACCAAAATTAAAAATGATGAATAATTCATGTCAATTTTTACATAATTAAGCTATGGATTTTTAATTTTTACGATGGATAGGATTAGTGGCAAATTTGCGACGAACTAAATCTGTCGCATCCCTTCTAACGTTTGATTTCTGTGACCCGACAACTTGTGACAGACCATGCAATGGTTAATTTGGTTTTGAATGGATCTGGTCCGTTGTAAATTCATGATTTTGGCATAGTGATTCTCCATTGTAATAGGTTAACTACAGCCCCATTGTTGACCAGATTCCTATAAATAGGGCATCAATCCGGATGGGTCGATATATACTATGCTTTGAGGTTGTTATGTCATATTATGCTTAGGCTTATCGATGACCACTCGGACACGTTCCCTACCTCCATCGTGATTGTGTTGACCTATGGTACTGTATCATCCATGGACCCACTTCCAGCACCTTACTCAAATGGAAAAGAAGCATGTTGTATGATCACTAGTAGGATATATTGTTTTAAATTTTGTGAATGTGATTCTTTGTAAGCAATGATGTGAAGTTTTCCTTTTTAGATGACTATCCGATGTAACAGATTAAAAATAAAAAAGAAACACACCTAATGTTGGTTTTTTTTTTGTGCAGAAATTTTAGGAACGGACCAAATCTGTCGCTAATTTCTGATGAAGTCAAAAATTGACAATAGATTTGAGGTTCAGCTCCTCCTAAAATCAACGATGGACCGTATCCGTCGCCAAATTTTAAAATGATGAATAATTCAAGAGGGTTTTGCCATAATTAACCAACTAATTTTTAATTTTTGCAACAGATAGGATCCATGGGAAATTTAAGAGGGACTAAATCTGTCGTAGATCCTTTGCATCGCATCCGTCGTTTGATTTTCGTGACCCGACAAATAGTGACAGACCATGCAATGGTTAATTTGGTTTAACAACGGATTTGCTCCATCGTAAATTCGTGATTTTAGCGTAGTGATTCTCCATGGTATTAGGTTAACTATAGCCCCATTGTTAACCAGATTCCTGGTAATTGGCCATCTATCCAGATGGACCGATATATACTATGCTTTGAGATTGTTGTGTCATATTGTGGATAAGCTTATCGATGACAACTCGGACACGTCCCTCGCCTCTATCCTAATTGCTTGACCTGTGGTACTGTATCATCCTTAGCCCCACTTCTAACACCTTCCTTAAATGGAAAACAAGCGTGTTGGATGATCACTAGAAGGGTATATTCTTTTGAATTTTGTGAATTTTATTCTTATTGAATAATCAAGTGATATTTTTTTATGACTATCTGGTGTAATAGTTTTTTTTTTTTAAAAAAAAAAAACTCAACGCTTTTTTTTTTTTTTTTGCTGAAATTTTAGCGATGAACCAAACTTCTTGCTAATTTCTGATGAAGTCAAAAATCAATGACAGATTTAAGGTTCATCACTTCTCCTAAGAACAGCGACGGAGATATCGATCGCCAAATTTAAAAATGACGAATAATTTGGGTCGATTTTTACATAACTAAGTTACAGATTTTTAATTTTTACGACGGATAGGATTAGTGGCAAATTTGCGGCGGACTAAATCTGTCTCATCCCTTCCAACATTTGATTTCGTGACCCGATAAACCTGTGAAAGACCATGCAATGATTAATTTGGTTTTGCAATGGATTAGATCCGCCGTAAATTTGTGATTTAGGCATAGTGATTCTCCATTGTAATAGGTTAACTGCAACCCTATTTTGACCAGATTCTTGGTAATTGGACATCAATCTAGATGGGTGGATATATACTATGCTTTGAGGTTGTCGTATCATAATGTGGGTAGGCTTATCGATGACCACTCGGACACGTTGCCTGCCTCCACCATGATTGTGTTGACCAGTGGTATTGTATCATCCTTGGACCCACTTCCAGTACCTTACTCAAATGGAAAAGAAGTTGTATGATCACTGGTAGAATATATTCTTTTGAATTTTGTGAATGTGATTCTTTTTAAACAATGATTTGAAATTTTTTTGGATGACTATCCAGTGTAACAGATTGAAAGAAAAAAGAAACAAATTTCATGTTTATTTTTATTTTTATTTTTTTTTGCAAAAATTTTAACGACTGACCAAATCTGTCGCTAATTTTTGATGAAGTCAAATATTGACGATGGATTTGAGGTCCGACTCCTCTCCTATGATCAGCGACGGACTGTATCTGTCCCCAATTTTTAAAATTATTAATAATTTGGGAGGGATTTCCATAATTAACCAACGGAATTTTAATTTTTATGATGGATAGGATGTGTGGCAAATTTGCGAGGGACTAAATCTATCATAGATCCGTTGCATCGCATCCATCATTTCATTTTTATAACCTGGTAAACTGTGACAGACCATGCAATGGTTAATTTGGTTTTGCAATGGATCTGCTTCATCATAAATTCGTGATTTTGACGTAGTGATTCTCCATGGTAATAGGTTAACTGCAACCCCATTGTTAACTAGATTCCTGGTAATAGGCCATCTATCTAGATGGGCCGATATATAATATGCTTTAAGGTTGTTGTGTCATACTGTGGGTAGGCTTATCAATGACCACTCGGACATGTCCCTCACCTCCACAGTGATTGCTTGACCTGTGGTACTGTATCATCCTTGACCCCACTTCTAGTACCTTCCTTAAATGGAAAAGAAGTGTGTTGGATGATCACTGGAAGGGTTCTTTTGAATTTTGTGAATATAATTCGTATTAACTAATCAAGTGATTTTTTTTTTTTGGATGACAATCTGGTGTAACAGTTTTTTTTATAACAAATTTGACACTGGTTTTTTTTTTTTTGCAAAAATTTTAGCAACGAACCAAACTTCTTGCTAATTTCTGATGAAGTAAAAAATCAACGACAAATTTGAGGTCCATCACTTCTCGTAAGATCAGCGATGGAGATATCCATCACCAAACTTTAAATGATGAATAATTTGGGTCAATTTTCACATAACTAAGCTGCAGATTTTTAATTTTTGTGATGGATAGGATTAGTGGAAAACTTGCGGAGGACTAAATCCATCTCTCCTTCCAACATTTAATTTTGTGACCCGATAAACGTGTCACAGACCATGTAATGATTAATTTGGTTTTGTAACGGATTTGATCCGCCGTAAATTCGTGATTTTGGCATAGTGATTCTCCATTGTAATAGGTTAACTGCAGCCCCATTGTTATTCAGATTCTTGGTAATTGGGCATCAATTCGGATGGCTGGATATATACTATGCTTTGAGGTTGTTGTGTCATATTGTGCTTAGGCTTATCAATGACCACTCGGACACGTTGCCTGCCTCCATCGTGATTGTGTTGACCTGTGGTACTGTATCATCCTTCGACCCACTTCTAGCACCTTACTCAAATGGAAAAGAAGCAAGTTGTATGATCACTAGTAGGATATATTCTTTTGAATTTTGTGAATGTGATTCTTTAAAAACAATGATGTCATTTTTTTTTATGACTATCCAGTGTAAAAGATTTTTTTTTTTTTTAAAGAAACAAACTTGAAGCTTTCTTTTTTTCCAGAAATTTTAGTAACGAACCAAATTTGTCGCTAATTTTTTATGAAGTAAAAAATTGACGATAGATTTAAGGTCCGGCTCTTCTCCTAAGATCAACTACGGACTGTATCTGTCGCCAAAATTTAAAATGATGAAAAATTCAGGAGGGTTTTTGCATAATTAACCGATGAATTTTTAATTTTTATGATGGATAGGATGCATGCCAAATTTTTGAGGGACTAAATCGGTCGTAGATTCGTTGTATTGCATCCGTTGTTTGATTTTTATGACCTGGTAAATAGTGACAGACCATGCAATGGTTAATTTGGTTTTACAACGGATCTGCCCCATCCTAAATTCATGATTTTGGCATACTGATTCTCCCTGGTAATAGGTTAATTGCAGCCCCATTGTTAACTAGATTCCGGGTAATGGGTCATCTATCTAGATGGGCCGATATATAATATACTTTAAAGTTGTTGTGTCATAACTTAAGTGGGCTTATTGATGACCACTCAGACACGTCCCTTGCCTCCACTGCAATTGCATTGACCTGTGATACTGTATCATCCTTGGTCGCACTTCCAGCACCTTAAATGGAAAAGAAGCGTGTTGGATGATCTTTGGAAGGGTATATTCTTTTGAATTTTGTGAACATGATTCTTATTAAAAATTCAAGTGATTTTTTTTGGATGAGTATCTGGTGTAATAGTTTTATTTATTTATTTTTTATTATTTTTGTTTAAAAAATAAAATAAAATGCAGTTTTTTCTTCTATTTTTTTGTAGAAATTTTAGCAACAGACAAAATCTGTCACTAATTTCTGATGAAGTCAAAAATTGACGATAGATTTGAGGTCCCCAAGATTAGTGACGGACCGTATCCATTGTCAAATTTAAAAATGATGAATAATTTGAGAAGGTTATTCGATGACCACTCAGACACATTGCCTGCCTCCACCATGACTGTGTTGACCTGTGGTACTATATCATCCTTGGACCCACTTCTAGGACCATACTCAAATGGAAAAGAAGCATGTTGTATGATCACTGATAGGATATATTCTTTTGAATTTTGTGAATGTGATTCTTTTTAAACAATCATATGAATTTCTTTTGGATGACTATCCGATGTAATAGATTTTTTAAAAAAAAATAAAGAAATTTAACGCTTTTTTTGGGAGAAATTTTAGCAATGAACCAAATCTGTCGCTAATTTCTGATGAAGTCAAAATTTGACGATAGATTTGAGGTCCGTCACTTCTCCTTAAGGTCAACAACGGACCATATCTGTCGCTAAAATTTAAAATGATGAATAATTTGGTAGGGTTTTTACATAATTAACTGACGAATTTTTAATTTTTGCGACAGATAGGATCCATGGAAAATTTTTGAGGGACTAAATTTGTCATAGATCCGTCGCATCGCATCCGTTCTTTAATTTTTCTGACCCGGTAAATAGTGATAGACCATGCAGTGGTTAATTTGGTTTTACAATGGATCTGCTCCATCGTAAATTCATGATTTTGGCATAGTGATTCTCCTTGGTAATAGGTGTACTACAACCCCATTGTTAATCAGATTCCTGGTAATAGGCCATCTATCCCGATGGGCCGATATATACTATGCTTTGAGGTTATTGTGTCATACTGTGGGTAGGCTTATCATTGACCACTCGGACACATCCCTTACCTCCACTGTGACTGCATTGACCTGTGGTTCCTTATCATCCTTGGCCCCACTTCCAGCACCTTCCTTAATTGGAAAAGAAGCGTGTTAGATGATCACTAGAAGGTTATATTCTTTTGAATTTTGTGAATATGATTCTTATTAAATAATCAAGTGATTTTTTTTTTTATTGTCTGATGTTACAATTTTTTTTTTTTTTTTAAAACAAACATAGCGCTATTGTTTTTTTTTTTTTTTTATGCAGAAATTTTAGCGACGAACCAAACTTCTTGCTAATTTCTGATGAAGTCAAAAATCGACAACTGATTTGAGGTCCATCGCTTCTCCTAAGATCAGTGATGGACGATATGCATCGCCAAATTTAAAAATGACGAATAATTCAAGTCAATTTTTACATAATTAAGGTAGGGATGTTTAATTTTTGCGATGGATAGGATTAATGGCAAATTTGCGATAGAATAAATCCGTTGCATCCCTTCCAATGTTTGATTTCTGTGACCCGACAACCTGTGACAGAGCATGCAATGGTTAATTTGGATTTGCAATGGATCTGGTCCGTCATAAATTCATGATTTTAGCGTAGTTATTCTCCATTATAATAGGTTAACTACAGCCCCATTATTAACCAGATTCCAGGTAATAGGGCAACAGTCCGGATATGCTGATATGCACTGTGCTTAGAGGTTGTTATGTCATACTGTGGTTAGGCTTACAATACCACTGGGACACATTGCCTGCCTCCACCGTGATCGTGTTGACCTGTGGTACTGTATCATGCTTGGACCCATTTCCAGCACCTTACTCAAATGGAAACGAAGCAAGTTGTATGATCACTGGTAGGATATATTGTTTTGAATTTTGTGAATGTGAATCTTTTTAAACAATCATGTGAATTTCTTTTGGATGACTATCCGGTGTAACAGATTTTTTTTTTTTAAAAAAGAAACAAACTAAATGCTTTTGTGTTTTTTTTTTTTTGTAGAAATTTTAGTGATAGACCAAATCTGTCACTAATTTCTAATGAAGTCAAAAATTGACAATAGGTTCGAGGTCCGTCTCTTCTCCTAAGATCAGCGACGGACTGTATCCATCGCTAAATTTTAACATGATGAATAATTTGGGAGGGTTTTTCCATAATTTACAGACGAATTTTTAATTTTTGCGAAAGATAGGATCCGTGGAAAATTTTCGTGGGACTAAATTTATCGTAAATTCTTCGCATTGCATTGGTCATTTGATTTTTCTGATCTGGTAAATAGTGAGAGACCATGCAATGGTTAATTTAGTTTCGCAACGGATCTGCTCCATCGTAAATTCATGATTTTGGTGTAGTGATTCTCTATGGTAATAGGTTAATTGTAGCCCCATTGTTAACCAGATTCCTGGTAAAAGGCGATCTATCCAAATAGGCCGATATATGTCTATGCTTTGAGGTTGTTGTGTCATACTGTGGGTAGGCTTATTGATGACTACTCGGACATGTCCCACGCCACTACCTTGATTGCGTTGACCTGTGGTACTGTATCATCCTTGGTCCCACTTTTACCACTTTCTTCAAATGGAAAAGAAGCGTGTTGGATGATCACTGGAAGGTTTTATTCTTTTGAATTTTGTGAATATGATTCTTATTAAATAATCAATTAATTTTTTTGGATGGCTATCTATTGTAACAATTTTTTTCTTTTTTTAAAAAAGAAACAAACTTAATGCTATTTTTTTTTGCACAAATTTTAGCGACGAATCAAACTTCTTGCTAATTTCTAATGAAGTCAAAATTTGACAATAGATTTGAGGTCCATCGCTTCTCTTGAGATCAGTGTCGGACGATATGTATCACCAAATTTTAAAATTACCTATAATTCGAGTCTGTTTTAACATAATTAAGCTATGAATTTTTAATTTTTGCGATGGATAGGATTAGTGGCAAATTTGTGACAGAATAAATTCGTCGCATCCCTTCCAACGTTTGATTTCCATGACCCGACAACCTATCACGGAGCATGCAATGGTTAATTTGGTTTTGCAACGGATCTGGCCCATCGTAACTTCATGATTTTGGAGTAGTGATTCTCCCTTGTAATCGGTTAACTGTAGCACCATTATTGACCAGATTCCTGGTAATAGGGCATCAATCTGGATACGCTGATATATACTATGCTTTAAGGTTGTTGTGTCATAATGTGGTTAGGCTTATCGATGACCACTCGGACACATTGCCTGCCTCCACCATGATTGTGCTAACCTGTGGTACTGTATCATCCCTAGACCCACTTCCAGCACCTTACTCAAATCGAAAATAAGCAAGTTGTATGATCACTGGTAGGATATATTCTTTTGAATTTTGTGAATGTGATTCTTTTTAAACAATCATGTGAATTTCTTTTGGATGACTATCCGGTGTAACAGATTTTTTTTAAAAAAAAGAAACAAGCTAAATGCTTTTTTTGTAGAAATTTTTGCGATGGACCAAATTTGTCGCTAATTTCTGATGAAGTCAAAAATTGACAATAGATTTGAGGTCCGTCTCTTCTCCTAAGATCAGCAATGGACCGTATTTGTCAATAAATTTTTAAATGATGAATAATTTGGGAGGGTTTTTCCATAATTAATGGATGAATTTTTAATTTTTACAATAGGTAGGATCCATGGAAAATTTTTGAGGGACTAAATTTTTCATAGATCCGTTGCATCGCATCGGTTGTTTGATTTTTCTGATCCAGTAAACGGTGATGGGCCATGCAATGGTTAATTTGGTTTTGCATTGGATTAGCTCCATCGTAAATTCATGATTTTTATGTAGTGATTCTCCATGGTAATAGGTTAATCGCAGCCCCATTGTTAAACAGATTCCTAGTAATAGGCCATCTATCTAGATGGGTCGATATATACTACGTTGTGAGGTTGTTGTGTCAAACTACGGGTAGGCTTATTGATGACTACTCGGGCACGTCCCACGCCTCCACCGTTATTGTGTTGACTTGTGGTACTGTATCATCCTTGGCCCCACCTCCAGAACCTTCCTTAAATGAAAAGAAGCATGTTGGATGATCACTGGAAGGTTATATTTTATTGAATTTTGTGAATATGATTTTTATTAAATAATCAAGTGATTTTTTTTGGATGACTATCTTGCGTAACAGTTTTTTTTTTTAAATAAACATAACACTGTCTTTTTTTTCATAGAAATTTTAGCGACGAACTAAACTACTTGCTAATTTCTAATCAAGTCAAAAATCGACAACAGATTTGAGGTCCATCACTTCACCTAAAATCAGCGACGGATGATATCCATCGCCAAATTTTAAAATGACGAATAATTCAGGTCGATTTTTACATAATTAAGCTACGAATTTTTAATTTTTATGGTGGATAAGATTAGTGGCAAATTTGCGATGGAATAAATCCATCGCATCCCTTCCAACATTTGATTTCTTTGACCCGACAACCAGTGATGGACCATGCAACGGTTAATTTAGTTTTGCAACAGATCTGATCCATCGTAAATTTGTGATTTTGGCATAGTGATTCTCCGATGTAGTAGGTTAACTGCAGCCCCATTGTTGACCAGATTCCTAGTAATCGGGAATCAATCCGGATGGGCCGATATATACTATACTTTGAGGCTATTGTGTTATGCTGAGTTTAGGCTTATCGATAACCACTCGAACATGTTATCTGCCTCCACCGTGATTGTGTTGACCTGTGGTACTATATCATCCTTGGACCCACTTCCAGCACCTTACTCAAATGGAAAAGAAGCAAGTTGTGTGATCACTGATAGGATATATTCTTTTAAATTTTATGAATGTGATTCTTTTTAAACAATCATGTGAATTTATTTTGGATGACTATCTAGTGTAATAGATTTTTTTTTTTAAAAAAACAAACAAACAAATTTAACGCTTTTTTGTGGAGAAATTTTAGCGATGAACCAAATCTGTTTCTAATTTCTGATGAAGTCAAAATTTGACGATAGATTTGAGGTCCGTCACTTCTCCTCAATATCAACAATGGATCGTATCCATCGTAAAATTTTAAAATGATGAATAATTCGGTAGGGTTTTTCCATAATTAACTGACGAATTTTTTATTTTTGCAATAGATAGAATCCGTGGCAAATTTTTGAGGGGCTAAATTTGTCATAGATCCTTCACATCACATCCGTTGTTTGATTTTTCTGACCTGGTAAATAGTGACAGACCATGCAATGGTTAATTTGGTTTTGCAATGGATCTGCTCCATCGTAAATTCATGATTTTGGTGTAGTGATTCTCCTTGGTAATAGGTTAACTACAGCCCCATTGTTAATCAGATTCCTGGTAATAGGTCATCTATCCACATGGGCCGATATATACTATGCTTTAAGGTTGTTATGTCATACTGTGGGTAGGCTTATCAATGATCACTCAGACACATCCCTTACCTCCACCGTGATTGAATTGACTTGTGGTTCCTTATCATCCTTGGCCCCACTTCCAGCACCTTAAATGGAAAAGAAGCGTGTTGGATGATCACTAGAAGGTTATATTCTTTTGAATTTTGTGAATATGATTCTTATTAAATAATCAAGTGATTTTTTTTTAGATGACTAACTAGTGTAACAATTTTTTATTTTTTTAATTTTTAAAAAAACATAATGTTGTTTTTTTTTTTGCAGAAATTTTAGCGACGAACCAAACTTCTTGCTAATTTCTAATGAAGTCATAAATTGACAATAGATTTGAGGTCCATCACTCCTCCTAAAGTTCAGTGACAGACGATATGCATCGCCAAATTTTAAAATGACAAATAATTCGAGTCAGTTTTTACATAATTAATGCAGGGATGTTTAATTTTTGCGATGGATAGGATTAGTGGCAAATTTGTGACAGAATAAATCCGTCGCATCCCTTCCAACCTTTGATTTCTATGACCCGACAACCAGTGACAGAGCATGTAATGGTTAATTTGGATTTGCAACAGATCTGGTCCGTCATAAATTCATGATTTTTGTGTAGTTAGTCTCCATTATAATAGGTTAACTGCAACCCCATTATTGACCAGATTCCAGGTAATAGGGCATCACTCCGGATATGCTGATATGTACTGTGCTTAGAGGTTGTTATGTCATACTGTGGTTAGGCTTATTGATGACCACATGGACACGTTGCCTGCCTCCACCGTGATCGTGTTGACCTGTGGTACTGTATCATCCTTGGACCCACTTCTTGCACCTTACTCAAATGGAAAAGAAGCAAGTTGTATGATCACTGGTAGGATATATTGTTTTGAATTTTGTGAATGTGATTCTTCTTAAACAATCATGTGAATTTCTTTTAGATGACTATCCGGTGTAACAGATTTTTTAAAAAAAAAACAAACAAACTTAACGCTTTTGTTTTTTTTTTTTTGTAGAAATTTTAGCGATGGACCAAATTTGTCACTAATTTCTTATGTAGTCAAAAATTGACGATAGATTCGAGGTCTGTCTCTTCTCCTAAGATAAGCGACGGACCGTATCCGTCGCTAAATTTTAACATGATGAATAATTCGGGAGGATTTTTCCATAATTTATTGATGAATTTTTAATTTTTACGACATATAGGATCCGTGGCAAATTTCCGTGGGACTAAATTTTTTCATAAATCCGTCGCATCACATCGGTTGTTTGATTTTTCTGATCCGATAAATAGTGAGAGACCATGCAATGGTTAATTTAGTTTTGCAACGGATCTGCTCCATCATAAATTTGTGATTTTGGCATAGTGATTCTGCATGGTAATAGCTTAATTGTATCCCCATTGTTAACCAGATTCCTGGTAATAGGTGATCTATCTAGATGGGCCGATATATATACTATGCTTTGAGGTTGTTGTGTAATACTGTGGGTAGGCTTATCGATGACTACTCGGACACATCCCATGCCTCTACCTTTATTACATTGACCTGTGGTACTGTATCATCCTTGGCCCCACTTCCAGTACCTTCCTCAAATGGAAAAGAAGCATACTGGATGATCACTCGAAGGTTATATTCTTTTGAATTTTGTGAATATGATTCTTATTAAATAATCAATTAATTTTTTTGGTTGACTATCTGGTGTAATAATTTTTTCTTCTTTTTTTAGAAAAAACAAACTCAACGCTATTTTTAAGGCTATTTTTTTGTACTAATTTTAGCAACGAATCAAACTTCTTGCTAATTTCTGATGAAGTCAAGAATCGACAATAGATTTGAGGTCCGTCACTTCTCTTAAGATCAGTGATGGATGATATGTATCACCAAATTTTAAAATGACATAATTTGGGTCTGTTTTAACATAATTAAGCTATGAATTTTTAATTTTTGCGATGGATAGGATTAGTGGCAAATTTGTGACAGAATAAATCCGTTGCATCCCTTCTAACATTTGATTTCTATGACCCGACAACCTGTCATGGAGCATTTAATGGTTAATTTGGTTTTGCAATGGATCTGGTCCATCGAAAATTCATGATTTTGGCGTAGTGATTCTCCCTTGTAATAGGTTAACTGCAGCACCATTGGTGACCAGATTCCTGGTAATAGGGCATCAATCTAGATATGCTAATATATACTATGCTTTGAGGTTGTTGTGTCATAATGTCGTTAGGCTTATCGATGACCACTCGGACACGTTGCTGCCTCCACCGTGATTGTGTTGACCTTTGGTACTGTATCATCCCTGGACCAACTTCCAACACCTCACTCAAATCGAAAATAAGCAAGTAGTATGATCACTGGTAGGATATACTCTTTTGAATTTTGTGAATGTGATTCCTTTTAAACAATCATGTGAATTTCTTTTGGATGACTATCTGGTGTAACAGATTTTTTTAAAAAAGAAACAAACTAAACGCTTTTTTTTTGCAGAAATTTTAGCGATGGACCAAATTTGTCGCTAATTTCTGTTGAAGTCAAAAATCGATGATAGATTTGAGGTTCGTCTCTTCTCCTAAGATCAGCAACAGACCGTATCTGTCGATAAATTTTAAAATGATGAATAATTCGGGTGGGTTTTTCCATAATTAACAGATGAATTTTTAATTTTTGCGACAGATAGGATCCATGACAAATTTTCAAGGGACTAAATTTGTCGTAGATCCATCACATTGCATCGGTCGTTTGATTTTTCTGATCCAGTAAACGGTGATGGACCATGCAATGGTTAATTTGGTTTTGCATCAGATCGGCTCCATCGTAAATTCGTTATTTTTGTGTAGTGATTCTCCATGGTAATAGGTTAACTATAGCCCCATTGTTAACCAGATTCCTGGTAATAGGCCATCTATCCAGATGGGCCGATATATACTATGCTTTGAGGTTGTTGTGTCATACTGCAGGTAGGCTTATCAATGACTACTTGGACACGTCCCATGCCTCCATCGTGATTGTGTTGACCTGTGGTACTGTATCGTCCTTGGCCCCACTTCCAGAACCTTAAATGGAAAAGAAGCATGTTGGATGATCACTGGAAGGTTATATTTTATTGAATTTTGTGAATATGATTTTTATTAAAAAATTAAGTGATTTTTTTTGGATGACTTTCTGGCGTAACAATTTTTTTTTTTAAACAAACATAACGCTGTTTTTTTTTTTTTTTAGAAATTTTAGCGACGAACTAAACTACTTGCTAATTTCTAATGAAGTCAAAAATTGATAACAGATTTGAGGTCTGTCGCTTCACCTAAAATCAGCGACGGATGATATCCATCGCCAAATTTTTAAATGACGAATAATTCGGGTCGGTTTTTACATAATTAAGCTACAGATTTTTAATTTTTACGATGGATAAGATTAGTGGCAATTTTACGATGGAATAAATCTGTCGCATCCCTTCCAACATTTGATTTCTGTGACCTGACAACCAGTGACAGACCATGCAACGGTTAATTTGGTTTTCCAACGAATCCGATCCGTCATAAATTTGTGATTATGGCGTAGTGATTCTCCGATGTAGTAGGTTAACTGCAGCCCCATTGTTGACCAGATTCCTAGTAATCGGGCATCAATCCGAATGGGCCGATATATACTATGCTTTGAGGTGGTTGTGTCATACTGTGGTTAGGCTTATCAATAACCACTCGGACATGTTGTCTGCCTCCACCGTGATTGTGTTGACCTGTTGTACTGTATCATCCTTGGACACACTTCCAACACCTTACTCAAATGGAAAAGAAGCAAGTTGTATGATCATTGGTAGGATATATTATTTTGAATTTTGTGAATGTGATTCTTTTTAAACAATCATGTGAATTTCTTTTGGATGACTATCTAGTCTAACAGATTTTTATTTTTTTTAAAAAGAAACAAACTTAACGCTTTTTTTTTTTGCAGAAATTTTAGCGATGGACCAAATCCGTCGCTAATTTCTAATGAACTAAAAAATTGACTATAGATTTGAGGTCCGTCTCTTCTCCTAAGATCAGCGATGGACCGTATCCTTTGGCAAATTTTAAAATGATGAATAATTTGAAATGGCTTTTCCATAATTAAGCGACAAATTTTTATTTTTTGTGATAGAAAGGATTCATGGCAAATTTTCGTGGGACTAAATTTGTCATAAATCTGTCACATCGCATCCGTGGTTTGATTTTTCTGACCCGATAAACAGTGATAGACCATGCAATGGTTAATTTGGTTTTGCAATGGATCTACTCCATCGTCAACTCGTGATTTTGGCGTAGTGATTATCCATGGTAATAGGTTAACTGCAGCCCCAATGTTAACCAGATTCCTAGTAATAGGCCATCTATCCAGATGGACTGATATATACTATGCTTTAAGCTTGTTGTGTCATATTGTGGGTAGGGTTATTGATGACCACTCGAACACGTCCCTTGACTCCACCGTGATTGCGTTGACCTGTGGTACTATATGATCCTGAGCCCCACTTCCAGCACCTTCCTTAAATGGAAGAGAAGCATGTTGGATGATCAATGGAAGGTTATATTCTTTTGAATTTTGTGAATATGATTCTGATTAAATAATCAAGTGAATTTTAGTGGATGACTATCTGGTGTAACAAATTTTTTTTCTAAACAAACTTAACATAGTTTTTATTTTATTTTATTTTATTTACAGAAATTTTAGCGACGAACTGAACTTCCTACTAATTTCTGATGAAGTCAATAATTGACAATAGATTTGAGGTCCGTCGCTTCTCCTAAGATCACTGACAGACGATATGCATTGCCAAATTTTAAATTGATGAATAATTTGGGTCGGTTTTTGCATAATTAAGCTATAGATTTTTAATTTTTGCAATGGATAGGATTAGTGGCAAATTTGAGACAGAATAAATCTGTCGCATCCCTTCCAACGTTTGATTTCTATGACCCGACAACCTATGAGGGAGCATGCAATGGTTAATTTGGTTTTGCAACGGATCTAGTTTGTCGTAAATTTGTGATTTTTACATAGTGATTCTTCATTGTAATAGGTTAACTGCAGCCCCATTATTGACCAGATTCCTGGCAATAGGTCATCAATCCGGATACGTTGATGTATAATATACTTTGAGATTGTTGTGTCATATTGTGGTTAGACTTATCGATGACCAGTCGGACACGTTGCCTACCTCCACCATGATTGTGTTGACATGTGGTACTGTATCATCCTTGGACCCACTTCCAGAACCTTAATCAAATGGAAAAGAAGCAAGTTGTATGATCACTGGTAGGATATATTCTTTTGAATTTTGTGAATGTGATTCTTTGTAAACAATCATGCGAATTTCTTTTGGATGACTATCTGGTGTAACAGAATTTTTTTTAAAAAAAAAACAAACAAACTTAACACTTTTTTTTTTGGAGAAATTTTAGCGATGAACCAAATTTGTCGCTAATTTCTGATGAAGTCAAAAACTGATGATAGATTTGAGGTCCATCTCTTCTCTTATGTTCAGCAACGGACCGTATCCGTCACTAAATTTTAAAATGATGAATAATTTGGGAGGGTTTTTTCATATTTAACTGACAAATTTTTAGATTTTGCGACAGATAGGATCCGTGGCCAATTTCTAAGGGACTAAATTTGTCATAGATCCATCACATCACATCCGTCGTTTGATTTTTCTGACCTGATAAATAGTGACAGACCATGCAATGGTTAATTTGGTTTTGCAATGGATCTTCTCCATCGTAAATTCGTTATTTTGGCGTAGTGATTCTCCATGGTAATAGGTTAACTGTAGCCTGATTGTTAACCCGATTTTTGTTAATAGGCCATCTATCCAGATGGGCCGATATATACTATGCTTTGAGGTTATTGTGTCATACTGTGGGTAAGCTTATCGATGACTGCTCAGACACTTCCCATGCCTCTACGGTGATTGCGTTGACCTGTGGTACTATATCATCCTTGGCCCCACTTCCAGAACCTTCCTTAAATGGAAAAGAAGCGTGTTGGATGATCACTGGAAGGTTATATTCTTTTGAATTTTGTGAATATGATTCTTATTAAATAATTAAGTGATTTTTTTTTGGATGACTATCTGGTCTAACAAATTTTATTTTTTTTAAAGAAAAACAACAAACTTAAAGCTGTTTTTTTTTGCAGAAATTTTAGCAACGAACCAAACTTCTTGCTAATTTTTTATGAAGTCAAATATTGACAACAGATTTTCTTAACTCGAATCCATGTCCATTTTCTGGACTCGAAGCAATTGGAGTGAAACTGAAGTTCAGTACCGCGTTCCACCCACAGACCGATGGGCAGATAGAATAGGTAAATCAGATACTTGAGGACATGTTACGAGAGTGTGTACTTGACTTCAAGGACGCTAGGATGACTTTATCCCTTATGCCGAGTTTGCTTATAACAATAGCTTCCAAGCAAGCATTGACATGGCTCCTTACGAAGCCCTGTATGGACGCCCATGTCGAGCACCACATTGTTGGGCAGAAGTTGGCGAGAAGAGTTTGATTGGCCCAGATTTTGTATAGGCAACCTCAGAGAAAATCGATATTATCAGGCATCAACTTCTTGCAGCCTAGAGTAGACATAAGAGTTACGCCGTTACAAGATGGTGACTACTAGAATTTGAAGTTGGGGACCATGTATTCCTTAAGGTCTCCCCAATGAAGGCAGTACTTCATTTTGGCAAGAAAGAAAAACTCACACCGAGATTCATTAGCCCATTCCAGATTCTAGACCGAGTGGGTGTGGTGGCATACCATCTCACCTTGCCCACACCACTCGCAGGCATGCACATCATATTTCACGTATCGATGCTAAAGAAATATGTTCCTGACCCTACCCATATTATCAAGTGGGAGCAAATACAGCTAAGTGAAGATGCTACCTATGTATTACGACCAACACATATTCTAGATAGGAATGAACAAGTACTATGCAGCAAAGTAATCCCGCTCGTGAAAGTGTTATGGACACACCACACTGAGCAAGAGGCTACTTGGGAAACGAAAGCTGATGTCCACAAGAACTACCCTCAGATCCTCGAGAAGTACAAAGAGGTACTAATTTCATGAATGAAATTTTTCTTTAAGGGGGGTAGATTGTAACTTCTCAGAAAAATCCGTACATAGACTCAAGTACCAACTCAGGCAGAAATACATAAGGATCGTATCCTGTAGAAATTTAGGTGAAAATAGGTTAAGTGTAAAACTAAATAATTGGTGGATTTAGCTCGAACCACCATTTCCACAAATGGAAAAACCTAAAATCATTAATACCACTGACTCAACACTTCATAAAGACCTAGGAGAAATCCCTAGAGCATGTCACTCTCAGGGGTACATTGAAACCTTGTATCAGACCTGGACCGCACATTGAAAGTCCAATGACCGCGAAACTGTAAGGTTATATTCATACTACTGGGCTTGACAACCATCGCGGGAATCGAGCCTAGATAGTGTCTTGAAACGCACAACTTGAGCTCTGAGTAAAGTGTGTGAGAAACGCGAATATCTTTAGAAAATGTAATAAAACTTAAGTGAATTCGGCCATTCACTCACATGTAAAATTGAGGATTTTGAACTGTCAGTTTCTTACCGAACTTCACCCATGGAAAAAGGGAAATTTCCCTACTCATATTCATATACTTATGGCCTCGATCGAGTAAGCATGACTGTTGATCTGACACGGGTCTCCTACGGTCGATCTGCTTATCGGATCACACCAAAATCACCTCCTGGCATAGATCCATTATTAGGAAACTTACCCTATGACGCATGTGAGTAGTGGGCCTCCCAATGAGCCCTATTTATCAAAAATAGTCACCATTTGGATTAAACTAAGTATACCATGGCCCTGGGGCCATTTATATCACTTCTGGGCCTATATATAGCCCATATACCACCCACCCCTCTCTCATACGAATTTCTCCAAACCCTAGGAGAGAGGAGGGAAAAGAAGAGAAAAGAGTAAGGAGAGAAGGGAAAGTTAGGGAGATTGCTGCAATATTTCTCTCCCACTACTCCACGCCCTGAATAACCTTCTCTCTTTGCTATGCAATCATTTTCGACTACGATTTGGGTAAGAAACCCTAACCCTAATCTTGATTTAGAGATTCAGATAGAGTAATCGATAAACTAGCTAACCCATTTTGTAGTATAGGTGCCCGACGTTCCGTTTTCGGGAACGTAGAATTCAAACCGATTCTGAATTGAGTATTCTGACGAAAGGTACGGACTATAAATGTTTAGGTTATGGTTTTCAATACTTTCAATCTTAGCTAATGATTTGTCTAACTTAATTTTAGCGATGGACCAAATCTGTCGCTAATTTCTAATGAAGTTAAAAATTGACCATAGATTTCAGGTCCTTATCCTCTCCTAAGATCAGCAACGGATTGTATCCGTCACTAAATTTTAAGATGGTGAATAATTCGGGAGGGTTTTTCCATAATTAACAGAAAATTTTTTAATTTTTATGACAGATAGGATCCATGGCAAATTTGTAAAGGACTAAATTTGTTGTAGATCCATCGCATCGCATCGGTCGTTTGATTTTTCTGATCCGGTAAACATTGACAGACCACGCAATGGTTAATTTACTTTTACAATGGATCTGCTCCATCGTAAATTCATGATTTTGGTGTAGTGATTCTTCATGGTAATAGGTTAACTGCAACCCCATTGTTAACGAGATTCCTAGTAATAGGCTATTTATCCAAATGGGCTGATATATATATGCTTTGAGGTTGTTATGTCATACTATGGGTAGGTTTATCGATGATCACTCGGACATGTCCCATGCCTCCATCGTGATTGCGTTGACCTGTGGTACTGTATCATCATTGGCCCCACTTCCAGCACCTTCCTTAAATGGAAAAGAAGTGTGTTAGATGATCACTGGAAGGTTACATTCATTTGAATTTTGTGAATATGATTCTTATTAAATAATCAAGTGATTTTTTTTTGAATGACTATCTAGTGTAACGGTTTTTTTTTTTAAAAAAGAAAAAACTTAAAACTGTTTTCTTTTTCTTTCATGAAATTTTAGCAACGAACCAAACTTGCCAATTTCTGGTGAAGTCTAAAATCGACAACAGATTTGAGGTCCGTCGCTTCTCCTAAGATCAACGATGGATAATATCCATCACCAAATTTAAAAATGGTGAATAATTCGGGTCGATTTTTACATGATTAAGCTACAAATTTTTAACTTTTGTGAAGGATAGGATTAGTGGTAAATTTGTGACGGAATAAATCCATCGCATCTCATCCAGTGTTTGATTTCTGTGACCCGACAACCAGTGACAGACCATGCAACGGTTAATTTGGTTTTACCACAGATTTAGTTCGTTGTAAATTCATGATTTTGGCGTAGCAATTCACCGTTGTACTAGGTTAACTGCAGCCCCATTGTTGACCGGTTTCCTGGTAATAGGGCATCAATACGGATGGGCCGATATATAACTATGCTCTGAGGTTGTTGTGTTATACTGTGGTTAAGCTTATCGATGACCACTCGGACATGGTGCTTGCCTCCACCGTGATTGTGTTGACCTGTGGTACTGTATCATCCTTGGACCCACTTCCAGCACCTTACTCGAATGGAAAAGAAGCAAGTTGTATGATCACTGGTAGGATATATTCTTTTTAATTTTGAGAATGTAGATTTTTTTTTTCAATAAAGAAACAAACTTATTGATGTATTTTTTATTTTCTTTTTTTGCAAAAATTTTAGCGATGGACCAAATCTATCGTTAATTTCTGATGAAGTCATAAATTAACGATAGATTTGAGGATCATCTCCTCTTAAGATCAGCGACGGACCGTATCTGTTGCCAAATTTAAAAATGATGAATAATTCGATATGGTTTTTCCATAATTAACCCATGAATTTTTAATTTTTGCGACAGATAGGATCCGTGGCAAATTTGCGAGGGGCTAAATTTCTCGTAGATTCGTCACATCCCATCCGTCATTTGATTTTTCTGACTCGGTAAACAACGACAAACCATGCAATGGTTAATTTAGTTTTACAATGGATTTGCTCCATCGCAAATTCGTGAATTTGGCATAGTGATTCTCCATGGTATAAGCTAACTGCAGCGCCATTGTTAACCGGATTCCTGGTAATAGGCCATCTATCCAGATGTGCCGATATATACTATGCTTTAAGTTTGTTCTGTCATATTGTGGGTAAGCTTATCGATAAACACTTGGACTCGCCTCCACCGTGATTGCGTTGACCTATGGTACTGTATCATCCTTGGCCCCACTTCCAACACCTTCCTTAAATGGAAAAGAAGCTTGTTGGATGATCACAGGAAGTTTATATTCCATTGAATTTTGTGAATATGATTCTTATTAAATAATTAAGTGATTTTTTTTGGATGACTATCTAGTATAAAAGTTTTTTATTTTTAATTTTTAAAACAAACTTAATGCTGTTTTTTTCTGTAAAAATTTTAATGACGAACCAAACTTGCTAATTTTTGATGAAGTCAAAAATTGACAACAGATTTGAGGTCCATTACTTCTCCTAAGATCAGCGACAGACGATATCCATTGCCAAATCTAAAAATGATGATTCATTCGAGTCGGTTTTTACATAATTAAGGTACGGATTTTTAAATTTTGCGATGGATAGGATTAGTGGAAAATTTGTGACGGAATAAATCCGTCGCATCCCTTCCAATGTTTGATTTCTGGGCCCTGACAACCTGTGATGGATCATGCAACAACTAATTTGGTTTTGCAATGAATTTGATCCGTCGAAAATTCATGATTTTGCCATAGTGATTCTCCATTGTAATAGGTTAACTACAGCCCCATTGTTGACCGGATTCCTGGTAATAGGGCATCAATCCAGATGGGCCGATATATACTATGCTTTGAGGTTGTTGTGTCATACTGTGGTTAGGCTTAATGATGACCACTCGGACACATTGCCTGCCTCCACCGTGATTGTGTTGACCTGTAGTACTGTATCATCCTTAGACCCACTTTCAGCACCTTACTCAAATGGAAAAGAAGCAAGTTGTATGATCACTGGTAGGATTTATTCTTTTAAATTTTGTGAATGTGTTTCTTTTTAAACAATCATGTGAATTTCTTTTAGATGACTTTCCGATGTAACAAATTTTTAAAAGAAAGAAATAAATTGACAGTTTTTTTTTTTTGTAGAAATTTTAGCGATGGACCAAATTTGTCGCTAATTTCTGATGAAGTCAAAATTTGATGATAGAATTGAGGTCTGTCTCATCTCGTAATTTCAGTAACGTACTGCATCCGTCACTAAATTTTAAGATGATCAATAATTTGGGAGGGTTTTTACATAATTAACTGATGAATTTTTAATTTTTACGACAGATAGGATCCGTGGCAAATTTGCGATGGGCTAAATTTGTCATAGATCCATCATATAGCATCGGTCGTTTGATTTTTTTGATCCTACAAATAGTGACAGACCATGCAATGGTTAATTTGGTTTTACAACGGATCTGCTCCATTGTAAATTTATGATTTTGGCATAGTGATTCTCCATGGAAATAGGTTAACTACAGCCCCATTGTTAACCAGATTCCCGGTAATAGGTCATTTATCTAGATGGGCTAATATATACTATGGTTTGAGGTTGTTGTGTCATACTATGGGTATGCTTATTGATGACCACTCGTACACGTTCCTCGCCTCCACCGTGATTGCGTTGACCTGTGGTTCTGTATCATCCTTGGCCCCACTTCTAGCACCTACCTTAAATGGAAAAGAAGAGTGTTGGATGATCACTGGAAGGTTATATTCTTTTTAATTTTGTGAATATGATTCTTATTAAATGATCTTGTGAATTTTTTTTTGGATGACTATCTGGCGTAACGGTTTTTTTTTTAAAGACAAACTTAACAATGTTTTTTTGTGCAAATTTTTGCGATGAACTAAACTACTTGTTAATTTCTAATGATGTCAAAAATCAACAACAAATTTGAGGTCCTTCGGTTCTCCTAAGATCAACGAAGGATGATATCCGTCGCCAAATTTTAAAATGACAAATAATTCTGGTCAGTGTTTACATAATTAAACTACAGATTTTTAATTTTTACGATGGATAAGATTAGTGGCAAATTTGCGACGGAAAAAATCCGTCGCATCCCTTCCAACACTTGATTTCTGTGACCCGACAACTGGTGACGGACCATGCAATGATTAATTTCATTTTACAACGGATCTGGTCCGTCATAAATTCATGATTTTGCCGTAGTGATTCTCCGTTGTAATAGGTTAACTGCAGCCCCATTGTTGACCAGATTCCTGGTAATTGGGCATCTATCCGGAGGCCAATATATACTATGCTTTGAGGTTGTTGTGTCATACTGTGGTTAGGCTTATCGATTACCACTCGGACATGTTGCATGCCTCCATCGTGATTGTGTTGACTTATGGTACTGTATCATCCCTGGACCCACTTCCAGCACCTTATTCAAATGGAAAAGAAGCAAGTTGTATGATCACTGGTAGGATATATTCTTTTGAATTTTGTGAATGTGATTCTTTTTAAACAATCAAGTGAATTTCTTTTGGATGACTATCGAGTGTAACAGATTTTAAAAAACAGACAAGCTTAACACTTTTTTTTTTTACAGAAATTTTAGCGATGGACCAAATCTGTTGCTAATTTCTGATGAAGTCAAAAATTGACGATAGATTTGAGGTCCGTCTCTTCTCATAAGATAAGCAACGAACCTTATCCGTCGCTAAATTTTAAAATGATGAATAATTCGGGATGGTTTTTCCACAATTAACCGATGAATTTTTAATTTTTACGACAGATAGGATCCGTGGTAAATTTTTGAGGGTATAAATTTGTCGTAGATCCGTCACATCGCATCGGTCATTTGATTTTTCTGATCCAGTAAATAGTGATAGACCATGCAATGGTTAATTTGGTTTTACAACGGATCTGCTCCATCATAAATTCATGATTTTGGAGTAGTGATACTCCATGGTAATAGGTTAACTGTAGCCCCATTGTTAACCAGATTCCTAGTAATGGGCCATCTATTCATATAGGCCGACATATGCTATGCTTTAAGGTTGTGTCATACTGTAGGTAGGCTTATCGAAGACCACTCAGACCCTTTCCTCGCCTCCACTGCGATTGCATTGACTTGTGGTACTGTATCATCCACGACCCCACTTCCAGCTTCTTCCTTAAGTGGAAAAGAAGCATGTTGGATGATCATTGGAAGGTTATATTCTTTTAAATTTTGTGAATATGATTCTTATTAAATAATCAAGTGATTTTTTTTGGATGACTATCTGGTGTAATGGTTTTGATTTTTATTTTTTTTTTTTAAATGAACTTAACGTTGTTTTTTTTAAAAAAAAAAGAAATTTTAGCGACGAACCAAACTTCTTGCTAATTTCTGATGAAGTAAAAAATCGACAACAGATTTCAGGTCTGTCGCTTCTCTTAAGATTAGCGACGGACGATATCCATCGCCAAATTTTAAAATGACAAATAATTCGTATCGGTTTTTACATAATTAAGCTATGGATTTTTAATTTTTGCGGTGCATAGGATTAGTGGAAATTTTGTGATGGAATAAATCCATCGCATCCCTTCCAAGGTTTGGTTTCTATGACCCGACAACCAGTGATGGACCATGTAATGGTTAATTTTGTTGTGCAACAGATCTGGTCCATAAATTCATAATTTTGCGTAGTGATTCTCCATTGTAATAGGTTAACTGCAGCCCCAATGTTGACCAGATTCCTTATAATAGGGCATCAATCCGGATGGGCCGATATATACTATGCTTTGAGGTTGTTGTGTCATGCTATGGTTTGGCTTATGGATGACCACTCGAACACGTTGCTTACCTCCACTGTGACTGTGTTGACCTGCGGTACTGTATCATCCTTGGACTCACTTCCATCACCTTACTCAAATGGAAAAGAAGCAAGTTGTATGATCACTGGTAGGATATATTCTTTTGAATTTTGAGAATGTGATTCTTTTTAAACAATCATGCGAATTTTTATTTTTTTTAACGACTATCCGGTGTACTAGATTATTTTTTTTAAAAAAAAGAAACAAACTTAACACTTTTACATTGAAGAAATTTTAGTGACGAACTAAATTTGTCGCTAATTTCTTATGAAGTCAAAAATTAACGATAGATTTGAGGTTCATCGCTTCTCCTAAGATCAGTGACGGACCGTATTCGTCGACAAATTTTAAAAAGATGAATAATTCAGGTGAGTTTTTCCATGATTAACCATCGCTAACTAGAAAGGAATCGTGTTGGATGATCACTGTTAGGTTTATTCTTTTAAATTTTTTGAATAGGATTGTTTTTAAATAATCAAGTGATTTTTTTGGATGACTATCTAGTGTAACAGTGTGTGTGTATATATATATATATATATAAACTTAACGTTGTTTTTTTTGTAAAAGTTCATGAAGTAAAAAATCGACAACAGATTTGAGGTCCGTTGCTACTCCTAAGATCAGGAACGAACGATATCCATCACTAAATTTAAAAATGACGAATAATTCAGGTCGGTTTTTACATAATTAAGCTACAAATTTTTAACTTTTGCGATGGATAGGATTAGTGGCAAATTTGTGACGGAATAAATCCGTCACACCCCTTCCCACGTTTGATTTCTGTGACCCGACAACCAATGACGGACCATGCAACTGTTAATCTAGTTTTGCAACGGATCTGGTCCATCGTAAATTCATGATTTTGGTGTAGCGATTCTCCATTGTAATAAGTTAACTGCAGCCCCATTGTTAACCAGATTCCTAGTAATAGGGCATCAATTCAGATGGGCCAATATATACTATACTTTAAGGTTGTTGTGTCATACTGTGGTTTGACTTATCGATGAGCACTTGGACATGTTGCTTGCCTCCACTGTGACTGTGTTGACTTACGGTACTGTATCATCCTTGGACTCACTTCCATCACCTTACTCAAATGGAAAAGAAGCAAGTTGTATGATCACTGGTAGGATATATTCTTTTGAATTTTGAGAATGTGATTCTTTTTAAACAATCATGTGAATTTTTTTTGGATGACTATCCGGTGTAATAGATTTTTTTTTTAGAAAAAGGAAACAAACTTAACACTTTTTAAATAATCAAGTTGGATGATCACTGTTAGGTTATATTCTTTTGAATTTTGTGAATATGATTCTTATTAAATAATCAAGTGATTTTTTTTTGGACGACTGTCTGATGTAATAGTTTTATTTTTTGCAGAAATTTTAGCAACGATCCAAACTTCTTGCTAATTTCTGATGAAGTCAAAATTCGACAACAGATTTAATGTCCGTCGCTTCTCCTACGACCAGTGACGGATGATATGCATCGCCAAATTTAAAAATGAAGAATAATTCGGGTCAGTTTTTACATAATTAAGATACAGATTTTTAATTTTTGCTGTGGATAGGATTAGTGGCAAATTTGCGATGGAATAAATTCGTCGCACACCTTCGAACGTTTGATTTTTGTGACTTGATAACCAGTAACGGACCATGCAATGGTTAATTTAGTTTTACAACAGATCTGGTCTACCGTAAATTCATGATTTTGGCATAGCGATTCTCCGTTGTAATAGGTTAACTACAGACCCATTGTTGACCAAATTCCTTGTAATAGGGCATTATTTCAGATGGGCTAATATATACTATGCTCTGAGGTTGTTGTGTCATACTGTGGTTTGGCTTATCGATGACCACTCAGACATGATGCCTGCCTCCACCGTGATTTTGTTTCTTTTTGTTTTTTTTACAAAATTTTTAGGCACGAACCAAACTTCTTGATAATTTCTGATGAAGTCAAAAATCGACAATGGATTTGAGGTCCATCGCTTCTCCTAAGATCCGTGACGAACAATATCCATCGCCAAAATTAAAAATAATGAATAAATCAGGTCAGTTTTTACATAATTAAGCTACGAATTTTTAACTTTTATGATGGATAGGATTAGTGGCAAATTTGTGACGGAATAAATCCGTCGAATCCCTTTCAACGTTTGAATTCTGTGACCCGACAACTTGTGACTGACCATGCAATGGTTACTTTCTGATGAAGTCAAAAATTGACAACAGATTTGAGGTCCGTGCTTCTCCTAAGATTAGCGATGGACGATATCCATTGCCAAAATTAAAAATAACAAATAATTCGAGTTAGTTTTTTCATAATTAAGCTATGGATTTTTAATTTTTACGATGGATAAGATTAGTGGCAAATTTGCAATGGAATAAATCTATCTCAACCCTTCCATCGTTTGATTTCTATGACCAAATAACCTATGACGGACCATGCAATGGTTAATTTCATTTTGCAATGGATCTGGTCTATTGTAAATTCATGATTTTGGCGTAGTGATTCTCTATTGTAATAGGTTAACTGCAGCCCCATTGTTGACCAGATTCCTAGTAATAGGGCATCAATCCAGATGGGCCGATATATACTTTACTTTGAGGTTGTTGTGTCATACTGTGGTTAGGCTTATCAATGACCACTCGGACACGTTCCGTGCCTCCACCGTGATTGTGTTGACTTGTGGTACTGTATCATCCTTGGACCCACTTCCTGCACCTTACTCAAATGGAAAAGAAGCAAGTTGTATAATCACTGGAAGGATATGTTCTTTTGAATTTTGAGAATGTGATTCTTTATAAACAATCATGTGAAATTTTTTTGGTTGACTATCCGGTGTAACAGATTTTAAAAAAAATAAACAAACAAAACGCTATATTTTTTATTTTTTATTGTAGAAATTTTAGCAACTGACCAAATCTGTTGCTGATTTCTGATGAAGTAAAAAAATTGACAATAGATTTGAGGTCTGTCTCTTCTTATAAGATCAGCGACAGACCGTATCCATCGCCAAATTTTAAAATGATGAGCAATTCGGGAGGGTTTTTCCATAATTAACCGATGAATTTTTAATTTTTGCGACATATAGCATCTTGGCAAATTTTCACCAGACTAAATTTGTTGTAGATCCATCGCATTGCATCCATTGTTTGATTTTTGTGACCCGGTAAACGGTGACAGACCATGCAATGGTTAATTTAGTTTTGCAACGGATTTGCACCATCGTAAGTTCATGATTTTGGTGTAGTGATTCTCCATGGTAATAGGTTAATTGCTGCCCCATTGTTAACTAGATTCCTGGTAATATGCCATCTATCCAAATGGGCCAATATATACTATGCTTTGAGGTTGTTGTGTCATACTATGGGTAGGCTTATTGATAACCACTCGGACACATCCCTCGCCTCCACCGTGATTGCGTTGACCTGTTGTACTATATCATCCTTGCCCCCACTTCCAGCACCTTCTTTAAACGGAAAAGAAGCGTGTTAGATGATCACTGGAAGGTTATATTCTGTAAGTGCTATGGTTTCTTTCTCCTTTGATTGTCAAATTTTGTAGTGCCAAAACCACAATCTGTTTCTTGTGTAGCACATTGATATACCTATTCAAGGCAATGCATCACATGTATAAGGATAATGCTTTAAGTCAAGAACAAAGATCCACTTCAAAAAATTCAAAGATCAAGTACATTATTCACTCCTTTGAACTTCAAAGATCAATGTTTTAAAGCGACATCGAAAGACAAGTCAACTATTCATACTCAAGACTCAAGGTGAAGTATAACTCATGTACTACAAATTCAAGCTTCAAAAGATCTCAAGCACAAGCTTCATCATGTGTCGAGATCTCAAGCTTCATGAACTTCAAAGATCATCTATTATCTGAAGAAAAGAAGGTTTAATGTTCATACATCATGTCCAAGGTATGAAAGACCTTAGATCAACCTTAGGGTGGGTCATTTTGTATACATAATTCAAATTGAATCATTTTATAAGTGTTTGGTCTGTTCTCCGACTAGTCCTGGACTCTGTTCGACTGGTCTTAGCACTAGCTCGACCAGTCCAAGAAATTCCAAGACCGGTCTTAAGTTTGTTGAAAATTTTCATAATTTTTTGGTAAACCATGACTAATCCTAGAGACTGCTCAACCAGTCGTGTGAACAGTGCACGACTCGTTCACGACTAGTCCTGCAGCCACGACTCAAACTCAAGTAACTATTTTTGGTTCCACACGACTAGTCGTGGATAGGTCACGACTAGTCGTTGAGGTCCCATGACCAGTTGTGAATGGCCTACGACCAGTCATGAAATGACTTTATCCTATCGTGCTCTAAATTTTAAAAATTCATTGGTCCTACGAACATTATTTCTTTAACTATAAATAGAGCATTATTTTAAGAGTTTGATATTCAATTCAAGTATAATCAAGAAATCACTCTGAGAGATAAGTTTGTAAACTTCTTAAGGTATATTATGCATATTTAATATTCTCTTTTATTAGCTGTTTATATTTAATTTTGTACTCTGTATTCCAATCTCATTTGAAAGAGGGATTGAAGTATTCCCACTTCTTGGAATCAAAATCAAATAGAGCTAGCCCAACTTGATTTAATTTAAAATCAATTTAGAACCTAGAACCATTTCATAAGTGACTATGGACATTGAACTTCTACTCCGATTTGGTTCTTCCGGGCTGCAACAAAAGGAGAAATCTAGGTATTTTACATGATTGTAATTTCCTTTGTTTTGGTTTCTTTTGAGATTAAGCCAAAAAAAATCTCATTCGTTTGGTTATCTAAGGTGATCTAGAAAACTCAGAGTGTAGGGTTTTTGAATTGTGTAAGCCCACTTGAAAGACACAATTGTGAGGGTTTTAGGTGAATCTGGAAAAACCTATTTTCATAGTGATGCTAATATCCACTATGTGAGGATATTAGGAGTGGAGTAGCTGTGTGGCTGTTATTTAACAATTGGTGTACACTCAGGCGAACCACTATATTTCTTTGTGTTTTGTAGATGTGTAGTTTATTTTCTATATCTTTTATCATTCAAGATTGTGGGATGTATTTGTGGATGTGAATGTTGTAATCTTTACATTTCAACATTGTGGGAAATGTTGTAATAGCTTAGATTTCCTTTCTTGCTATTTCCTCTTTATTCCTCTTCAGTTTGAGTTCTTGATACACAAACCGTTCTAGTAAGGTTGTCCTGCCATAAACCCTTGGTTTTTATGGTGTAAGGTTGTTCTTAGAACAACATTTGTATCAACCTCTCAATACTAGAATTTTGAGGTTGCTTTACATTTTTCATATTATGGATTTTTTAAAGTGTTATCTTTCCTTTAATTGTTTAAATTCCGTTGTTATTATTTTAATTTGGCATAGTCCTATTCACCCCCCCCCCCCCCCCCTCTAGGACTCTAGCTCAGCCTTTTCAAGTGGTATTAGTGCCTAATAGCTCGATTTAACTGTTATATTTTTAGATTTATTTCCTGAGCTAATCGATTTGAGCTAATCATAAGATGTCAAATTTTGATAGCCTTTCAGTCACTAGGCCTCCACCATTTGATGGCACCAATTATGCCTATTGGAAAGCCAGAATGAGGATTTTCTTAAAATCCATGGATGAGAGTATGTGGCAAGCCACAATGACTGAATGGACCCCTCCTACCATTGAAGTAACTGGTATCGATGGTTCCAAATCAATGAAAGTAACACCTTATTTTACTTGGACCATACTTCAGAAAAATGAAAGTAGTGTAATGTAAAGGCTTTAAATGCCATAACTTGCGCATTATCACTGGATGAATTCAAAAGAATTATATCCTATGATACTGCAAAGCAAGCCTGGGATATTTTAGAAATGACACACGAGGGAACAATAATTGTCAAGAAATCTAAAGTCCAAATCCTCACAACCAAATTTGAGGAAATACATATGGAAGAAAATGAAATGTTCATGGACTTTTATACAAGATTAAATGACATTGTGAACTCTATGTGGGGTCTTAGTGATAAAATCCCAGAAAGTAAAGTCTGTGTAAAGATACTATGCTCACTTCTTGAACGGTTCAATTCTAAGGTAACTGCGATCCAGGAACTTCTTGATACGGATAATATGAGGGTAGAAGAATTAGTTGGATCTTTACAAACCTATGAGTTAAACTTTAAATCTCCTAAAGGTAAATCCATCGCTCTTAAATCTTCTAAATGTATTTCTCAAGAAAATTCTGATTTAGAAAATTTTGAAGATGATATGGCCCTTTTAGCTAAAAAGTTTTACAAAATTTTCAAAAGTAAAAAGAGAGTTGATTTTTAAAAATCTAATGATAAGAAAAGATCTAAATCTAAAACTTAGAAATCAGTAAAAGACAGTCAATGTTACAACTGCCATGAATATGGGCATTTAGCAAACAAGTGTCCTAAAAAGGATAAACCTAAAAAGAAAGGTATGTTGGCTACTTGGGATGAATCCTCTGACTCTGAAGCCTCTTTTGAATTAGAAGATTCTGAAACTGAGTCGGGTAGTGAAGTTAAAGCCCTTATGACTCTAGCTAAGTTCACTTTTTCAGATTATGATGATTCAACTAGTGAAGAAAATCTAAATAGTGATCATGAAAATGAAGATGACCTTCAAGATGCTTATAATGCCCTTTTACAGGGAAAGTTGTAAAATTGCTCAGTCACCCGAAGATGATCCTCCCTATGTACGGGATTTGAGGTTGCGCAATGTAATAGTTGAGTGACCTATGCATGTTGAACATATTGCTCCTTTTGATCTCCTCCTTCTTCTCCAATCTGTAGGATGGGTTAACATTCTACATTGGGGTGGGTCGGCATACCGGTCTATTGCACAGGCTATATTTGCTTGCATTTCTAATTTTTCAACTGAAAATTTAAAGTTTATAATAGCAACTAGAGAAGGTCCATTTGAAGTTGATCGACATTTAATTTTTAGCTTAATGGACATACCTATCAATGATGAAGATATTCCAATTAGCTCTCTAGTTGATAAACCATCTGAATTAGAAAAATGCATGCTTACTAGAGCATTATGCAACATAGATGCACAATGGAGTCAAAATGGGAATGCGCTCGCTTCAAAGTACTTGTTACCCAGATACAAGGTTCTTCACAGGATATTTATTTCAAATATGTATCCTCGTTCTAGGAACAAAACCAAACTCACCTCTTTTATGGTTTGGATTTTGCATTCCATCATCTTTGGTACAAATGTCTGTCTTCCTTCTTTAATGTCATTGCATCATACAATTCTGTATCCATCCTAGACACAGTGATATCCCCTTTGCATATCTTATGGCTGTGTTAGCCACTCATATGTTAGTACCTATGCCTGTTGGAGAGGCTCCCATTCATCACCTTATTTTCAACAACTCCAATATTAACAAGATGAATTTGAGGTTGGTTGATGGCCAAGTGGATGTGGGTGGTGGAGCTGAAGCAGTGAATGAAGAAGAAGGTAATTTACCTTTAGATGATATAAACATGGATGATATCTTTAATGAGATTGAATCGGAATTTGAAGCTGACCCTAACTATCAGCCTTCTGATTTTACTGAGAGGTTACGTACTCTTGAGGAACAGGTAGCTCGGATTCATGTAACCCAGGATTCTCAATTTGCTTATATACGCAAATATATGAGGTGTATTAACAAGGGTTTACACCAAATTGATCCATCTATTCCTGCTCCCTCTTCTGGATCTGATTAAGTTTTTTGTTTTATATGACCTGTAATAACTCTTATGATACTTTGCTTTCTTTCAATTTGTGAGATTGACTTTGGATGAACTTGGTTCATGTTGGTTACTTATATGTGTACATTATGTGCTTCTATCTTGCCTAATTTGTTGCCTTATTCCTTTTTTATTTATTTTCCTCTTCCATATCTTAGTTTCTTCCTTTGTCATAGTGTGACAAAAAGGGGGAGAATATTTTGTTATGATTGCTTATGGATATGGATATGGATTGTGGGTAGTAACATTTATTTTTGATGTGTACTACTCAGGGGGAGTAAGTAAAAAGTTGTTTTGAATATTTCATGATAAGTGTGTTCTGGTTATTATAACTGGTGCATTATACTTTCTTATATACATATGGTGCATGATTCTTTATTGAGCATATAATGTTTCTCTTCTTTTTAATAGAGTGTGTTCTGTCAAAAATTAGACAAAGGGGGAGATTGTAAGTGCTATGGTTTCTTGCTCATTTGATTGTCAAATTTTGTAGTGCCAAAACCATAATTTGTGTCTTGTGTAGCACATTGATATATCTGTTCAAGGCAATGCATCACATGTACAAGGACAATGCTTCAAGTCAAGAACAAAGATCCACTTTAAAAAATTCAAAGATCAAGTACATTGTTCACTCCTTTAAGCTTCAAAGATCAATGTTTTAAAGCGACATCGAAAGACAAGTCAACTGTTCATACTCAAGACTCAAGTTGAAGTACAACTCATGTACTACAAATTCAAGCTTCAAAATATTTCAAGTACAAGCTTCAACATGTGTCGAGATCTCAAGCTTCATGAACTTCAAAGATCATCTATTATCTAAAGAAAAGAAGGTTCAATGTTCATACATCATGTCGAAGGTATGAAAGACCTTAGATTGACCTTAGGGCAGGTCATTTTATATACATAATTCAAATTGAATCATTTTATAAGTGTTTGGTCTATTCTTTAACTAGTCCTGGACTCTGTTCGACTAGTCCTAGCACTGACTCGACCAGTCTAAGAAATTCCAAGAGTAGTCCTAAGTTTGTTGCAAATTTCTGGAATTTTTTGGTAAGCACGACCAGTCCTGGAGACTGCTTGATCGGTCATGTGAACAGTGCACAACTCATTCACGACCAGTCCTGCAGCCATGACTCAAACTCTAGCAACTGTTTCTAGTTCCACACGACCAGTCGTGGACAGGTCACCACTAGTCGTGGAGGTCCCATGACTAGTCGTGAATGGCCTACGACTAGTCGTGGAACGGCTTTATCTTATCGTGCTCTAAATTTAAAAAATCCGTTGGTCCTACGACCAGTCGTAATGTCCACAAGACCAGTCATGAACATGATTTCTTCACCTATAAATAGAGCACAATTTTCAGAGTTTGATATTCAATTCAAGTATAATAAAGACATCACTCTAAGAGATAAGTTTGTAAACTTCTTAAGCTATATTGTGCATATTTAATATTCTCTTTTATTAGCTTTCTATATTTTATTTTGAATTCTGCATTCCAATCTAATTTGAAAGAGGGATTAAAGTATTCTCACTTCTTGGAATCAAAATCAAATAGAGCTAGCCCAACTTCATTTAATTTAAAATCAATTTAGAACCTAGAACCATTTCATAAGTGAGTGTGGACATTAAACTTCTATATTTGAACTTCTACTCCGATTTGGTTCTTCTGGGTTACAACAAAAGGAGAAATCCAAGTATTTTACATTATTGTAATTTCCTTTGTTTTGGTTTCTTTTGAGATTGAGCCAGAAAAATCTCATTTGTTTGGTTATCTGAGGTGATCCAAAAAACTCGGAGTGTGGGGTTTTTTAATTTTGTAAGCCCATTTAAAAGACACAATTATGAGGGTTTAAGGTGAACCTGGAAAAACCTATTTTCATAGTGAACGTTAATATCCACTGTGTGAGGATATTAGGAGTGGAGTAGCTATGTGGCTGTTGTTTAACAGTTGGTTTACACACAGGCGAACCACTATAATTCTTTGTGTTTTGTGGATGTGTGGTTTATTTTCTATATCTTTTTTCAATCAAGATTGTGGGATGTATTTGTGGATGTGAATGTTGTAATCTTCACATTTCAACATTGTGGGGAGTGTTGTAATAGCTTAGATTTCCTTTCTTGTTATTTCCTTTTTGTTCCTCTTCAGTTTGAGTTCTTGATACACAAACCGTTCTAGTAAGGTTGTCCTGTCATAAACCCTTGGTTTTTATGGTGTAAGGTTGTCCTTAGAACAACATTTGTATCAACCTCTCAATACTAAAATTTTGAGGACTCTAGCTCGTCCTTTTCATATTCTTTTGAATTTTGTGATTATAATTCTTATTAAATAATCAGGTGATTTCTTTTCGAGGACTATTAGGTGTAACAACTTTTTTTTTTTTTTTTTATAACAAACTTAACACTGTTTATGTTTTTTTTTCGCAGAAATTTTGGCGACGAACCAAACTTCTTGCTAATTTCTGATGAAGTAAAAAATCGACAATGGATTTGAGGTCCATCACTTCTCCTAAGACCAGTGACGGACGATATCCATTGCCAAAAATAAAAATAATGAATAATTCGGGTCGGTTTTTACATAATTAAGCTATAGATTTTTAATTTTTACAATAGATAGGATAAGTGGCAAATTTGTGACAGAGTAAATCTATCGCATCCCTTGCAACGTTTGATTTCTATGACCAGACAACCTGTGACTAACCATGCAACGGTTAATTTCATTTTACAGCAGATCTTGTCTATCATAAATTCATGATTTTAGCATAGCGATTCTCCATTGCAATAGGTTAACTGCAGCCTCATTGTTGACCAGATTCATGGTAATAGGGCATCAATCCGATTGGGCCGATATATACTATGCTTTGAGGTTGTTCTGTCATACTGTGGTTAGGCTTATCGATGACCACTTGGACACATTGCCTGCCTCCACCGTGATAGTGTTGACCTATGGTACTATATCATCCTTAGACCCACTTCCAGCACCTTACTTAAACGGAAAAGAAGCAAGTTGTATGATCACTGGTAGGATATATTCTTTTGAATATTGTGAATGTGATTCTTTATAAACAATCATGTGATGGATTTTTTTTGGATGACTATCTAGTGTAACAGATTTTATTTTTTTAAAAAAGAAACAAACTTAACACTGTTTTGTTTTTTGTAGAAATTTTAGCAAGGGTCCAAATCTGTTGCTAATTTCTAAAGAAGTCAAAAATTAACGATAGATTGAGGTCCATCTCTTGTCCTAAGATCAGTGATGGCATGTATCCGTCTCCAATTTTTCAAATGATGAATAATTCAGGAGGGTTTTTCCATAAATAACTGATGAATTTTTAATTTTTGCAACAAATAGGATCCGTTACAAATTTGCGAGTTACTAAATTTGTTGTAGATCCGTCGCATCGCATCCGTCGTTTGATTTCTGTGACCCGATAAATGGTGACAGGCCATGCAATGGTTAATTTGGTTTTGCAATGGATCTCCTCCATAAATTCATGATTTTGGCACAGTGATTCTCCATGGTAATAGGTTAACTGCAGCCCCATTGTTAGCCAGATTCCTAGTAATAGGCCATCTATCCAGATGGACCGGTATATACTATGCTTTGAGGTTGGTGTGTCATGTTGTGCGTAGGCTTATTGATGACCACTCAGACAAGTCCCTCGCCTCCACCGTGATTGCGTTGACCGGTGGTACTGTATCATTCATGGACCCACTTCCTGCACCTTCCTTGAATGGAAGAGAAGCGTGTTGGATGATCACTGGAAGGTTATATTCTTTTGAATTTTGTGAATATGATTCTTATTAAATAATCAAGTGTTTTTTTTATGACTATCTAGTGTAATAGCTTTTTTTTTGTACAAACAAACTTAATGATTTTTATTTTTTTGCAGAAATTTTAATGAGGAACTAAACTTCTTGCTAATTTCTGTTGAAGTGAAAAATATACAACAGATTGGAGGTCCATCGCTTCTCCGAAGAGCAACGACGGACGATGTCCATCGCCCAATTTGAAAATGATGAATAATTCGTGTCCATTTTTACATAATTAAGCTACGAATTTTTAATTTTTATGATAGATATGATTAGTGGCAAATTTACGATGGAATAAATCCGTCGCATCCCTTTCAACATTTGATTTCTGTGAGCCCACAACCTATGAGGGACCAGGCAATGGCTAATTTGGTTTTGCAACGGATCAGGTCTGTCTTAAGTCTATGATTTTGGCGTAGTGATTCTCCTTTGTAATAGGTTAACTGCAGCCCCATTGTTGATCATATTCCTGGTAATAGGGCATCAATCCGGATGGGCTGATATATACTATTGTTTGAGGTTGTTGTGTCATACTCTGGTTAGGCTTATTGATGACCACTCGGACACGTTGCTTGCCATTGTTGTGTCCTAATTCGGGAGGGTTTTTCCATAATTAAGTGGCGAATTGTTAATTTTTGTGACAGATAGGATCCGTGGCAAATTTGCGAGGGACTAAATTTGTCATAGATCTGTCACATCGCATTGATCATTTGATTTTTCTGATCCGGTAAATAGTGACAGACCATGCAATGGTTAATTTGGTTTTGCAACGGACTTGCTCCATCGTAAATTCTTGATTTTGGCATAGTGATTCTCCATGGTAATAGGTTAACTGCAGTCCCATTGTTAACCAGATTCCTGGTAATAGGCCATCTATCCAGATGGGCCGATATATACTATGCTTTGATGTTGTTGTCTCATTCTGTGGGTAGGCTTATCGAGGACCACTCAGACACATCCCACGCCTCCACCGTGATTGCGTTGACCTGTGATACAATATCATCCTTGGCCCCACTTCCTGCACCTTCCTTAAATGTAAAAGAAGCGTGTTGGATGATCACTGGAAGGTTGTATTCTTTTGAATTTTGTGAATATGATTGTTATTAAATAATCAAGTGATTTTTTTTGGATTATTATCTGGTGTAATATTTTTTTTTCTTTTTTTAAAAAATAAACTTAATGATATATATATATATATATATATATATATATATATATATATTTGCAGAAATTTTAGCGACAAACCAAACTTCTTGGTAATTTCTGATGAAGTAAAAAATCGACAACAGATTTGAGGTCCGTCGCTTCTCTTAAGATCAGCGACAAATGATATCCATCTCCAAAATTAAAAATAATGAATAATTCAGGTCGGTTTTTACATAATTAAGCTATGAATTTTTAATTTTTACGATGGATAGGATTAGTGGCAAATTTGCGATGGAATAAATCCATCGCATCCCTTTCAACATTTGATTTCTATGACCAGACAGCCTGTGACGGACTATGCAACGGTTAATTTCATTTTGCAATGGATCTGGTCTGTCATAAATTCGTGATTTAATCGTAGTGATTCTCCATTGTAATAGGTTAACTACAGCCCCATTATTGACCAGATTCCTGTTAATAGGGCATCAATCTAGATGGGACGATATATACTATGCTTTGAGGGTGTTATGTCATACTATGGTTAGGCTTATCGATGACCACTTGGACACGTTGCCTATCGCCATCGTGATTGTGTTAACCTGTGGTACTGTATTATCCTTGGACCCACTTCCAGCACCTTACTCAAATGGAAAAGAAGCAAGTTGTATGATCACTGGTAGGATATATTCTTTTGAATTTTGTGAAAGTGATTCTTTTTAAACAATCATATGAGTTTTTTTTTGGATGACTATCTGGAGTAACATATTTAGAAAAAATAAAAGAAACAAACTTAACGCTGTGTTTTGTTTTGTAGAAATTTTAGTGATGGTCCACATCTGTCGTTAATTTCTGATGAAGTCAAAAATTGATGATAGATTTGAGGTACATCTCTTATCCTAAGATCAACGACAGACCGTATCCGTCGCTAAAATTTAAAATGATAAATAATTTGGGAGGGTATTTCCATAATTAACCGGCAATAGGATCCGTGGTGAATTTGTTATGGACTAAATTTGTCGTAAATCCATCGTATCGCATCCGTCGTTTGATTTTTATGACCTGATAAACAGTGACAAACCATACAATGGTTAATTTGGTCTTGCAATGGATCTGCTCCGTCGTAAATTCATGATTTTGGCGTAGTGATTCTCCATGGTAATAGTTAAATGTAGCCCCATTGTTAACTGAATTCCTACTAATAGGCCATCTATCCAGATGGGCCGATATATACTATACTTTGAGGTTGTTGTGTCATACTGTTGGTAGGCTTATCGATGACCAATCAGACACATCCCTCGCCTCCACCGTGAGTGCGTCGACCTGTGGTACTGTATCATCCCTGACCCCACTTCCACCACCTTCCATAGATGGAAAAGAAGTGTGTTGGATGATCACTGAAGGTCGTATTCCTTTGAATTTTGTGAATATGATTCTTATTAAATAATTAAGTGATTTTATTTGGATGACTATCTATTGTAATAGTTTTTTATTTTTTAGTTATTTTTTTTATTGAAATAAACTTAACGCTGTTTTTTTTTTTACAGCAATTTTAGTGACGAACTAAACTTCTTGCTAATTTCTGATGAAGTCAAAAATTGACAACAGATTTGTGGTCCGTCACTTCTCCTAAGATCTGCGACGGACGATATCCATCACCAAATTTAAAAATGATGAATAATTCGTGTCAATTTTTACATAATTAAGCTATAGATTTTTAAATTTTGCGATGGATAGGATTAGTGGCAAATTTATGGTGGGATAAATTTGTCGCATCCCATCCAACATTTGATTTATGTGACCCGACAACCTGTGACAGACCATGCAACGGTTAATTTGGTTATACAACGGATATGGCCTATCGTAAATTCATGATTTTTGCGTAGTGATTCTCGATTATGATAGGTTAACTGCAACCTAATTGTTGACCCGATTCCTGGTAATAGGGCATCAATCCAGATGAGCCCATATAAACTATGCTTAGAGGTTGTTGTGTCATATTATGGTTAGGCTTATTGATGACAACTCGGACACGTTGCCTGCCTCCACTGTGTTTGTGTTGACCTGTGGTACTATTTCATCATTGGATCCACTTCCAGCACCTTACTCAAATGGAAAAGAAGCAAGTTGTATGGTCACTGGTAGGATATATTCTTTTGAATTTTGTGAATGTGATTCTTTTTAAACAATCACATGAATTTTTTTTTAGATGACTATCCAGTGTAACGGATTTTTTTTTTTTTTTAAAAGAAACAAACTTAACGTTGTTTTTTTTTCTTTTTTTTTGCAGAAATTTTAGCGACGGACCAAATATCTCGCTAATTTCTATTGAAGTAAAAAATTGATGATAGATTTGAGGTTGTCTCCTCCTAAGATCAGCGAAAGACTGTATCCATCACCAAATTTTAAAATGATGAATAATTCGGGAGGGTTTCTCCATAATTAACTGACAAATTTTTAATTTTTGCAATGGATAAGATCCGTGGCAAATTTGTGAGTAAATTTGTTGTAGATCTGTCGCATCGCATCCGTCGTTTGATTTTTATGACCCGGTAAACAATGACAGACCATGCAATGGCTAATTTGGTGGATCTGCTCCATCATAAATTCGTGATTTTGGTGTAGTGATTCTCCATGGTAATCGGTTAACTACAGCCCCATTGTTAACCAGATTCCTAGTAAAAGGCCATCTATCTAGATGGGCAGATATATACTATGCTTTGAGGTTGGTGTGTCATACTGTGGGTAGGCTTATCGATGACCACTCAGACAAGTCTCTCGCCTCCATCGTGATTGCGTTGACCTGTGGTACTATATCATCCTTGGCCCCACTTCCAACACCTTCCTTAAATGGAAAAGAAGCATGTTGGATGATCACTGGAAGGTTATATTCTTTTGAATTTTATGAATATGATTCTTATTAAATAATCAAGTGATTTTTTTTATGACTATCCAGTGTAATAGCTTTTTTTTAAATTAAACAAACTTAATAGTGTTTTTTTGTTTTTGAAATTTTAGCGACGAACCAATCTTCTTGCTAATTTCTGATGTAGTAAAAAATCGACAACAGATTTGAGGTCCGTCATATCTCCTAGGATCAGCGACGGACACTATCCATCGTCAAAATTTAAAATGATGAATAATTCAAATTGGTTTTTAGAAAATTAAGCTATGGATTTTTAATTTCTGTGATGGATAGGATTAGTGGCAAATTTGCGACGGCCTAAATCCTTCGCATCCCTTCTAAAATTTGATTTCTATGACCCGGCAACGTGTGACAGACCATGCAACAGTTAATTTGGTTTTGCAACAGATCTGGTCCGTCAAAAATTTGTGATTTTAGCATAGTGAGTGACCATTTTAATAGGTTAATTGCTACCCCATTATTGACCAGATTCCTGGTAATAGGACATTAATCCGGATGGGCCGATATATACTATCTTTGAGGTTGTTATGTCATACTATGGTTAGGCTTATCAATGACCACTCAGACACGTTGCCTGCCTCCACTGTGATTGTGTTGACCTGTGGTACTGTATCATCCCTGGACCCACTTCCAACACCTTACTCAAATGGAAAAGAAGCAAGTTGTATGATCAATGGTAGGATATATTCTTTTGAATTTTATGAATGTGATTCTTTTTAAATAGTCATGTGAATTTTTTTTATGACTATCCAGTGTAACGGATTAAAAAAAACATAAATAAACCTAATGCTGTTATTTTATTTTTTACAAAAATTTTAGTGACGGACAAAATCCGTCGCTAATTTCTGATGAAGTCAAAAATTGACGATAGATTTGATGTTCGTCCCTTCTCATAAGATCAGACACGGACCGTATCCATCGCCAAATTTTAAAATGATGAATAATTCGAGTGGGTTTTTTCATAATTAACTGATGGATTTTTAATTTTTGCAACGGATAGGATCAGTGGCAAATTTGCGAGGGACTAAATCTGTTGTAGATCCGTCGCATCGCATTCGTCATTTTATTTTCATGACTCGATAAATAGTGACAGACCATGCAATGGTTAATTTGGTTTTGCAACGGATCCGCTCCATCGTAAATCCGTGATTTTGGCGTAGTGATTCTCCATGGTAATAGGTTAACTACAGCCCCATTGTTAACCAGATTCCTGGTAATAGGCCATCTATCGAGATGGGCTGATATATTTTATGCTTTAAGGTTGTTGTGTTATACGTTGGGTAGGCTTATCGATGACCACTTGGACACGTCCCTCACCTCTACCATGATTGCGTTGACCTATAGTATTGTATCATTCTTGGCCCCACTTCCCTCACCTTCCGTAAATGGACAAGAAGCATGTTGGATGATCACTAGAAGGGTATATTCTTTTGAATTATGTGAATATGATTCTTATAAAATAATTAAGTGACTTTTTTTGGATGACTATCTGGTGCAACTTTTTTTTTTTTAAATAAACTTAACATTCTTTTTTTTTTCCTGAAATTTTAGTGACGAACCAAACTTCCTGCTAATTTCTATTTTAAGTAAAAAATTGACAACAAATTTAAGGTCCATCACTTCTAAGATCAGTGACGGATGATATCCATTGCCAAATTTAAAATTGATGAATAATTCGGGTCAGTTTTACATAATTAAGCTACGAATTTTTAATTTTTGTGATGGATAGGATTAGTGACAAATTTACGACGGAATAAATCCGTCGCATCCCTTCCAACATTTGATTTCTGTGACCCGACAACCTGTGACAGACAAGGCAACGGCTAATTTGGTTTTGCAATGGATCTGGTCTACTGTAAATTGGTGATTTTGGCGTAGTGATTCTCCATTGTAATAGGTTAACTAGAGCCCCATTGTTGACCAGATTCCTCGTAATAGGGCATCAATTACAATGGGTCGATATATACTATGCTTTGAGGTTGTCGTGTCATACTATGGTTATCCATATCGATGACCACTCAGACACGTTGCCTGCCTCTACCATGATTGTGTTGACCTGTGGTACTATATCATCCTTAGACCCACATCCAGCACCTTACGCAAATGGAAAAGAAGCAAGTTGTATGATCACTGGTATGATATATTCTTTTGAATTTTGTGAATGTGATTCGCTTTAAACAATTATATGATTTTTTTTGGATGACTATCTGGTGTAACAGATTAAAAAAAAAAAAAGAAACAAACATAATGTTGTTCCTTTTTTTTTGCAGAAATTTTGGTGACAAACCAAACTTCTTGCTAATTTCTGATGAAGTCAAAAATCAACAACAGATTAGAGGTCCATCGCTTCTCCTAAGATCAGTGACGGACTATATCCATCACCAAATTTAAAAATGAAGAATAATTCGGGTCCATTTTTACATAATTACACTGAATTTTTCATTTATGTGAAGGATAGGATTAGTGCCAAATTTGCGACGGAATAAATCCGTCGCATCCCTTCCAACGTTTGATTTCTGTGAACCCACAACCTGTGACGGACCATGCAATGGTTAATTTGGTTTTGCAACAGATCTGGTTTGTTGTGAATTCATGATTTTGGCGTAGTGATTCTCCATTATAATAGGTTAACTGCAGCCCCATTGTTGATCAGATTCCTAGTAATAGGGCATCAATCTGGATGGGTCGATATATAATATTCACTAAGGTTGTTGTGTCATACTGTGGTTAGGCTTATCGATGACCACTCGGACATGTTGCCTGCCTCCACCGTGATTGTGTTTCCCTGTGGTACTGTATCATCCTTGGACCTAATTCCAGCACCTTACTCAATTGGAAAAGAAGCAAGTTGTATGATCACTGGTGGGATAAATTCTTTTGAATTTTGTGAATGTGATTCTTTTTAAACAATCATGTGATTTTTTTTGGATGACTAACTAGTGTAACAGATTTTTTCTAAAAAGAAACAAACTTAACGATGTTTTTCCTTTTTTTACATAAATTTTAGCGACGGACAAAATCTGTCGCTAATTTCTAATGAAGTCAAAAATTGACGATAGATTTGAGGTCCGCCTCTTCTCTTAAGATGAATGACGGACCGTATTCATCACCAAATTTTAAAATGATGAATAATTCGTGAGGGTTTTTCCATAATTAATCAACAAATTTTTAATTTTTGCTGCAAATAGGATCTGTGGCAAATTTACGAGGGACAATTTGTTGTAGATCCATCGCATTGCATCCATCGTTTGTTTTTTGTGACTCGGTTAACAATGACAAACCATGTAATGGTTAATTTGGTTTTGTAACGGATCTGCATCATCGTAAATTCATGATTTTGGCAGTGATTCTCCATAGTAATATGTTAACTGCAGCCCCATTGTTAGCCAGATTCCTGGTAATAGGCCATTTATCCAGATGGGCCAATATATACTATGCTTTGAGGTTGTTGAGTCATAATGTGGGTAGGCTTATCGATGACCACTTGGACACGTCCCTCGCCTCCACTGTGATTGGGCTGACTTGTGCTACTGTATCATCCTTGGCCCCATTTCTAGCACCTTCCTTAAATGGAAAAGAAGCGTGTTGGATGATCACTAGAAGGTTATATTCTTTTGAATTTTGTGAATATGATTCTTATTAAATAATCAAGTGATTTTTTTTACATGACTATCCGATGTAACAGTTTTTTTTTTAAACGAACTTAACACCTTTTTTTTGCAGAAATTTTAGCAATGAACCAAACTTCCTGCCAATTTCTGATGAAGTTAAAAATCGACAACAGATTTGAGGTCCGTCGCTTCTCTTAAGATTAGCGAAGGATGATATCCATCGCCTAATTTTAAAATGACGAATAATTCGAGTCAATTTTTACATAATTGAGCTACGAATTTTTAATTTCTGCGATGGTAGGATTAGTGGCAAATTTGTGATGGAATACATCCGTCGCATCTCTTTCAACGTTTGATTTCTATAACCAGACAACCTGTGACGGACCATGCAACGGTTAATTTGGTTTTGCAACAGATTTGGCCCATCATAAATACATAATTTTGGAGTAGTGATTCTCCATTGTAATAGGTTAATTGTAGCCGCACTGTTGACTAGATTCCTGGTAATAGGGCATCAATCCGGATGGGTAGATATATACTATGCTTTAAGGTTGTTGTGTCATATTATGGTTAGGCTTATCAATGACCGCTCAGACACGTTGCCTACCTCCATCGTGATTGTGTTAACCTGTGGTACTGTATCATCCTTCAACCCACTTCCAGCACCTCACTCAAATGGAAAAGAAGCAAGTTGTATGATCACTGGCAGGATATATTCTTTTGATTTTTGTGAATGTGATTCTTTTTAAACAATCATGTGAATTATTTTTTGGATGATTATTCGATGTTACAGATTTTTTAGAAAAAGAAAGAAACTAAACGACCTTTTTTTTACAAAAATTTAACCCACGGTCCAAATCTGTCACTAATTTCTAATGAAGTCGAAACTTGATGATAGATTTGAAGTCCGTCTCTTTCCCTAAGATCAGCGACGGAGCGTATCCGTCGCCAAAATTTAAAATAATGAATAATTCGGGAGGGTTTTTCCATAATTAATTGACTAATTTTTAACCTTTGCGATAGATAGGATCCATGGCAAATTTGCGAGGGACTAAATTTATCGTAGATTCGTCGCATTGCATCCGTAGTTCGATTTTTCTGACTCGGTAAACAGTGACAAGCCATGCAATGGTTAATTTGCTTTTGCAATGGATTTGCACTATTGTAAATTCATGATTTTGGCGTAGTGATTCTCCATTGTGATAGGTTAACTACAACCCCATTGTTAACCAAATTCCTGGTAATCGGCCATCTTTACAGATGAGCTGATATATACTATGCTTTGAGGTTGTTGTGTCATACTAAGGGTAGGGTTATCGATGACCACTCGGACACATCCCTTGCCTCCACTGTGATTGTGTTGACCTGTGGTACCGTATCATCCTTGGCCCCACATCCAGCACCTTCCTTAAATGGGAAAGAAGCATGTGGGATGATCACTAGGAGGTTATGTTCTTTCGAATTTTGTGAATATGATTCTTATTAAATAATTAGGCAATTTTTTTCGGATGACTATCTGGTGTAACAGTTTTTTTTTTTTAAACATAGTTAACTCTTTTCTTTTTTGCAGAAATTTTAGGGATGAACCAAACTTTCTGCTAATTTCTGATGAAGTAAAAATAGACAACAGATTTCAGGTCCGTCGTTTCTCTTAAGATCGGCGAAGGATGATATCCATCGCCAAATTTCAAAATGACGAATAATTCGTGTCAATTTTTACATAATTAAGCTACGAATTTTTAATTTTTGCGATGGATAGGATTAGTGGCAAACTTGCGATGGAATACATCCGTCGCATCCCTTCCAACATTTGATATCTATGACCCAACAACCTGTGACGGACCATACAACGGTTAATTTAGTTTTACAACATATTTGGTCTGTCGTAAATTTGTAATTTTGGAGTAGTGATTCTCCATTGTAATAGGTTAACTACAGCCCCATTGTTGACCAGATTCCTGGTAATAGGGCATCAATCCGGATAGGCAGATATATACTATGCTTTGAGTTTATTGTGTCATACTATGGTCAGGCTTATCGATTATCACTCAGACATATTGCCTACCTCCATCGTGATAGTGTTAACCTGTGGTACTATATCATCTTTGGACCCACTTCTAGCACCTTACTCAAATGGAAAAGAAGCAAGTTGTATGATCACTGGTAGGATATATTCTTTTTATTTTTATGAATGTGATTCTTTTTAAACAATCATGTGAATTTTTTTTTAGATGAGTATCCGGTGTAACAGATTTTTTTAGAAAAAAAAAAGAAACAAAATTAAAGGTGTTTTTTTTTTTTTTGCAAAAATTTTTGCCACGGTCCAAATCTGTCACTGATTTCTGATGAAGTCAAAACTTGATGAAAGATTTCAAGTCCATCTCCTCCTAAGATCAGCGATGGACCGTATCCGTCACCAAATTTTAAAATGATGACTAAGTCGGGATGATTTTTCAACTGACAAATTTTTAACCCTTGTGACAAATAGGATCTGTGGCAAATTTGTGAGGGACTAAATTCATCGTAGATCCAACACATCGCATCCATCGATCGATTTTTGTGACTCGGTAAACAGTGATAGACCATGCAATGGTTAATTTAGTTTTGCAATGGATCTGCTCTGTTGTAAATTCATTATTTTGGCATAGTGATTCTCCATGGAAATAGGTTAACTGTAGCCCCATTGTTAACTAGATTCCTGGTAATAGGCCATCTTTACAGATGAGCTGATATATACTATGCTTTGAGGTTGTTGTGCCATACTGTGGGTAGGGTTATCGATGACCACTCGGACACGTCCCTTGCCTCCACCGTGATTGCATTGAATGTGGTACTGTATCATCCTTAGCCCCACATCTAGCACCTTCCTTAAATGGAAAAGAAGCGTATTAGATGATCACTAGAAGGTTATATTCTTTTGAATTTTGTGAATATGATTCTTTTTAAATAATCAATCAATTTTTTTTTGGATGACTATCTGGTGTAATAAGTTTTTTTTTTTAAATGAACTTAACACTTTTTTTCGCATAAATTTTAGTGATGAAAACTTCCTGCTAATTTCTAATGAAGTCAAAAATCGACAACCGATTTGAGGTCTTTCGCTTCTACTAAGATCAATGAAGGACGATATCCATCGCCAAATTTTATTGTGACGAATAATTCGAGTCGATTTTTACATAATTAAGCTATGGATTTTTAATTTTTTCGATGGATAGGACTAGTGGCAAATTTGCGATGGAATACATCCGTCGCATCCATTCCAACATTTAATTTCTGTGACACGATAACCTTTGACGGACCATGCAATGGTTAATTTGGTTTTGCAATGGATTTGGTCCATCATAAATTCATAATTTTGGAGTAGTGATTCTTCATTGTAATAGGTTAACTGCAGCCCCATTGTTGACCAGATTCCTAGTAATAGGACATCAATTTGAATGGGCAGATATATACTAAGATTTGAGGTTGTTGTGTCATGCTATGGTTAGGCTTATCGATGACCACTGGGACACGTTGCCTACCTCCATCATGATTGTGTTAACCTGTGGTACTATATCATCCTTCAACCCACTTCTAGCACCTCACTCAAATGGAAAAGAAGCAAGTTGTATGATCACTGGTAGGATATATTCTTTTGATTTTTGTGAATGTGATTCTTTTTAAACAATCATGTGAATTTTTTGTGGATGACTATCAAGTGTAACAGATTTTAAGAAAAAAAGAAACAAAATTAACGGTGTTTTTTTTTGGCAAAAATTTTAGCCACAGTCCAAATCTTTCGCTCATTTTTGATGAAGTCGAAACTTGATGATAGATTTCAAGTACGTCTCCTCCTAACATCAGCGACGGACCGTATCCGTCGCAAAATTTTAAAATGATGACTAAGTCGGGATGATTTTTCCATAATTAACCGACAAATTTTTAACCATTGCGACGGATAAGATCCGTGGCAAATTTGTGAGGGACTAAATTTATCGTAGATCAGTCGCATCGCATCCATCGATCGATTTTTGTGACTCGATAAACAGTGAGAGACCATGCAATGGTTAATTTGGTTTTGCAACGGATCTGCTCCGTTGTAAATTCATGATTTTGGTGTAGTGATTCTCCATGGAAATAGGTTAACTACAGCCCCATTGTTAACCAGATTCCTGGTAATAAGCCATCTTTACAGATGAGCTGATATATACTATGCTTTGGGGTTGTTGTGCCATATTGTGGGTAGGGTTATCGATGACCACTCAGACACGTCCCTTGCCTCCACCGTGATTGCATTGAATGTGGTACTATATCATCCTTAGCCCCACATCCAGCATCTTCCTTAAATAGAATAGAAGCGTGTTGGATGATCACTAGAAGGTTATATTCTTTTGAATTTTGTGAATATGATTCTTATTAAATAATCAATCAATTTTTTTTGGATGACTATCTAGTTTAACAAGTTTTTTTTTTAAAACGAACTTAACACTTTTTTTCGCAGAAATTTTAGCGATGAACCAAACTTCCTGCTAATTTCTAATGAAGTCAAAAATTGACAACCAATTTGAGGTCTGTCGCTTCTATTAAGATCAACGAAGGACGATATCCATCACCAAATTTTATTGTGACGAATAATTCGAGTCGATTTTTACATAATTAAGCTATGGATTTTTAATTTTTTCGATGGATAGGATTAGTGGCAAATTTGAGACGGAATACATCCGTCGCATCCATTCCAACATTTGATTTCTGTGACTCGACAACCTCTGACGGACCATGCAATGGTTAATTTGGTTATACAATGGATTTGGTCGGTCGTCAATTCATAATTTTGGAGTGGTGATTCTTCATTGTAATAGGTTAACTGCAGCCCCATTGTTGACCAGATTCCTGGTAATAGGGCATCAATCCGGATGGGCAGATATATACTAAGATTTGAGGTTGTTGTGTCATACTATGGTTAGGCTTGTCGATGACCATTGGGGCATGTTGCCTTCCTCCATCGTGATTGTATTAACCTATGGTACTATATCATCCTTGGACCCACTTCCAGCACCTTACTCAAATGGAAAAGAAACAAGCTGTATGATCACTGGTAGGATATATTCTTTTGATTTTTGTGAATGTGATTCTTTTTAAACAATCATGTGAATTTTTTCTGGATGACTATCCGGTGTAACAGATTTTAAGAAAAAAAGAAACAAAATTAATGGTGTTTTTTTTTGGCAAAAATTTTAGCCATGGTCCAAATCTTTCGCTAATTTCTTGTGAAGTCGAAACCTGATAATAGATTTGAAGTCAGTATCTTCTCCTAAGATCAGCGACGGACCGTATCTATCCCCAAATTTTAAGATGAATAATTCAGGACGATTTTTCCATAATTAACAGATGAATTTTTAACCTTTGCGACAGATAGGATCCATGGCAAATTGAGAGGGACTAAATTTATCGTAGATCCGTCACATCGCATCCATCGTTTGATTTTTGTGACTCGGTAAACAGTGACAAACCATGCAATGGTTAATTTGGTTTTGCAACGGATCTACTCCATTGTAAATTCATGATTTTGGCGTAGTGATTCTCCATGGAAATAGGTTAACTGTAGCCCCATTGTTAACCACATTCTTGGTTATAGGCCATCTTTACAGTGAGCCGATATATACTATGCTTTAATGTTGTTATGTCATACTGTGGGTAGGGTTATCGATGACTAGTCGGACACGTCCCTCGCCTCCACCGTGATTGCGTTGACTTGTGGTACTGTATCATCCTTAGCCCCACATCCAGCTCCTTCCTTAAATGGAAACGAAGCGTGTTGGATGATCACTAGAATATATTATTTTGAATTTTTTTAATATGATTCTTATTAAATAATTAAGCAATTTTTTTATGACTATCTGGTGTAACAGTTTTTTTTTAAATGAACATAAGACTTTTTTTTTGTAGAAATTTTCACGATGAACCAAACTTCCTACTAATGTCTGATGAATTCAAAAATCGACAACATATTTAAGGTCTGTTGCTTCTCCTAAGATCAGCGAAGGACGATATCCATCCCCAAATTTTAAAATGACGAATAATTTGTGTCAATTTTTACATAATTAAGCTACGGATTTTTAATTATTGCAATGGATAATATTAGTGGCAAATTTGTGACAGAATACATCCGTCACATCCCTTCCAATGTATGATTTCTGTGACTCGACAACCTATGACGGACCATGCAACGGTTAATTTGGTTTTGCAACGGATTTGGTCCATCGTAAATTCGTAATTTTGGAGTAGTGATTCTCCATTGTAATAGGTTAACTGCATACCCATTGTTGACCAGATTACTGGTAATAGGGCATCAATTTGGATGGGCAGATATATACTATGCTTTGAGGTTATTGTGTCATACTATGGTTAGGCTTATTGATGTCCACTCGGACACGTTGCCTACCTCCATTGTGATGTTTTTAATCGGTGGTACTATATCATCCTTGGACCCACTTCCAGCTCCTTACTCAAATGGAAAAGAAGCAAGTTGTATGATCACTGGTAGGATATATTCTTTTGATTTTTGTGAATGTGGTTCCTTTTAAACAATAATGTGAATTTTTTTGGAAGATTATCCGGTGTAACAGATTTTTTTAGAAAAAAAGAAACAAAATTAAAGGTGTTTTTTTTTTGCAAAAATTTTATCCAAGGTCCAAATCTGTTGCTGATTTTTTATGAAGTCGAAACTTGATGATAGATTTGAAGTCCGTCTCTTCTTCTAAGATCAGCGGCGGACCATATCCATCGCCAAATTCTAAAATGATGAAAAATTCGGGATGATTTTTCCATAATAAACCAACGAATTTTTAACCTTTACGACAGATAGGATCCGTGGCAAATTTGCGAGGGACTAAATTTATCGTAGATCCGTCGCATCGCAACCGTCGTTCAAATTTTGTGACTCGATAAACAGTGACAGTTCACGCAATGGTTAATTTGGTTTTGCAACGGATCTGCTCCATTGTAAATTCATGATTTTGGGGTAGTGATTCTCCATGGAAATAGGTTAACTGCAGCCCCATTGTTAACAAGAATCCTGGTAAAAAGCCATCTTTACAGATGAGCCGATATATATTATGCTTTGAGGTTGTTGTTTTATACTGTGGGTAGGGTTATTGATGACCACTCGGACACGTCCCTCGCCTCCACCATGATTGCGTTGACCTGTGGTACTGTATCATCCTTAGCCCCACATCCAGCACCTTCCTTAAATGGAAAAGAAGCGTGTTGGATGATCACTAGAAGGTTATATTCCTTTGAATTTTGTGAATATGATTCTTATTAAATAATCAAGCAATTTTTTTTGGATGACAATCTGGCGTAACAAGTTTTTTTAAAAATGAACTTAACACTTTTTTTTGCAGAAATTTTAGCAATGAACCAAACTTCCTGCTAAGTCAAAAATCGACAACCGATTTGAGGTCTGTCGCTTCTCCTAAGATCAATGAAGACAATATCCATCGCTAAATTTTATTATGACAAATAATTCAGGTCAATTATTACATAATTAAGCTATGGATTTTTAATTTTTTCGATGGATAGGATTAGTGGCAAATTTGCAACGGAATACATCTGTCACATCCCTCCCAACGTTTAATTTTTGTGACCTGACAACCTCTGACGGACCATGCAATGGTTAATTTGGTTTTAAAACGGATTTGGTCCATCGTAAATACATAATTTTGGAGCAGTGATTCTCCATTGTAATAGGTTAACTGCAGCCCCATTGTTCACCAGATTCCTGGTAATAGGGCATCAATCCGGAAGGGCAGATATATACTGAGCTTTGAGGTTGTTGTGTCATGCTATGGTTAGGCTTATCGACGACCACTGGGACACGTTGCCTACCTCCATCATGATTGTGTTAACCTGTGGTACTATATCATCCTTCGACCCACTTCCAACACTTTACTCAAATGGAAAAGAAGCAAGTTGTATGACCACTGGTAGGATATATTCTTTTGATTTATGTGAATGTGATTCTTTTTAAACAGTCATGTGAATTTTTTTTTAGATGACTATCTAGTGTAACAGATTTTAAGAAAAAAAGAAACAAAATTAACAGCATTTTTTATTTGGGAGAAATTTTAGCCATGGTCTAAATCTGTCACTAATTTCTAATGAAGTCAAAACTTGATAATAGATTTGAAGCCCGTCTCTTCTCATAAGATCAGCGAGGGACCATATCTGTCGCCAAATTTTAAAACGATGTGTAATTCAGGACAATTTTTCCATAATTAACCAATGAATTTTTAACCTTTGCAACAGATAGGATCCGTGGCAAATTTGTGAGGGGCTAAATTTATTGTAGATCCGTCGCATCGCATCCATCGTTCGATTTCTGTGACTCAGTAAATAGTGACAAACCATGCAATGGTTAATTTGGTTTTGCAACGGATCTGCTCCATTATAAATTCATGATTTTTGCATAGTGATTCTCCATGGAGATAGGTTAACTATAGCCCCATTGTTAACCAGATTCCTGGTAATAGGCCATCTTTATAGACGAGATGATATATATTATGCTTTGAGGTTGTTGTGTCATACTGTGGGTAGGGTTATCGATGACCACTCGGACACGTCCCTCGCCTCCACCGTGATTGTGTTGACCTGTGGTACTGTATCATCCTTGGCCCCACATCCAGCACATTCCTGAAATCGAAAAGAAGCGTGTTGGATGATCACTAGAAGGTTATATTCCTTTGAATTTTGTGAATATGATTCTTATTAAATAATCAAGCAATTTTTTTAGATGATTAACTAGTGGAACAAGTTTTTTTTTTTAACGAACATAACCCTTTTTTTTGCAAAAATTTTAGAGATGAATCAAACTTCCAGCTAATTTCTAATGAAGTCAAAAATCGACAACCGATTTAAGGTCTATCGCTTCTCCTTAGATCAACAAAGATGATATCCATCATCAAAATTTATTATGATGAATAATTCGTGTTGATTATTACATAATTAAACTACAGACTTTTAATTTTTCCAATGGATAGGATTAGTGGCAAATTTGCGACGGAATACATCTGTTGCATCCTCCAAACGTTTGATTACTGTGACCCGATAACCTCTAACTGACCATGCATCAGTTAATTTGTCTTTACAATGGATTTGGTCCGTCATAAATTCATAATTTTGGAGAAGTCATTCTCCATTGTAGTAGGTTAACTGCAGCCCCATTGTTGACCAGATTCCTAGTAATAGGGCATCAATCCGGATGGGCAGATATATACTAAGCTTTGAGGTTGTTGTGTCATACTATGGTTAGGCTTATCGATGACCACTGAGACACGTTGCCTACATCCATCGTGATTGTGTTAACCTGTGGTACTATATCGTCCTTCGACCCACTTCCAACACCTTACTCAAATGGAAAAGAAGCAAGTTGTATGATCACTGGTAGGATATATTCTTTTGATTTTTGTGAATGTGATTCTTTTTAAACAATCATGTGAATTTTTATTAGATGACTATCCAGTGTAACAGATTTTAAGAAAAAAAGAAACAAAATTAACGACATTTTTTATTTGGCAAAAATTTTAGCCACGGTCCAAATCTATCGCTAATTTCGAATGAAGTCGAAACTTGATAATAGATTTGAAGTCCGTCTCTTCTCCTAAGATCAGCAACGGACCATATCTGTCGCCAAATTTTAAAATGATGAGTAATTCGGGATGGTTTTTCCATATTTAACCGATGAAGTTTTAACCTTTGGGACAGATAGGATCCGTGGCAAATTTATGAGGGACTAAATTTATCATAGATCCGTCGCATCACATCCATCATTCTATTTCTATGACTCTGTAAACAGTGACAAACCATGCAATGGTTAATTTGGTTTTGCAATGGATCTGCTCCATTGTAAATTCATGATTTTTACGTAGTGATTCTCCATGGAGATAGGTTAACTGCAGCCCCATTGTTAACCAGATTCCTGGTAATAGGTCATCTTTATAGATGAGCCGATATAAATTATGCTTTGAGGTTGTTGTGTCATACTGTGGGTAGGGTTATCGATGACAACTCGGACACGTCCCTCGTCTCTACCGTGATTGCGTTGACCTGTGGTACTGTATGATCCTTGGCCACACATCCAGCACCTTCCTTAAATGGAAAAGAAGCATGTTAGATGATCACCAGAAGGTTATATTCCTTTGAATTTTGTGAATATGATTCTTATTAAATAATCAAGCGATTTTTTTTAGATGACTATCTGGTGCAACAAGTGTTTTTTAAATGAACTTAACACTTTTTTTTTAAAGAAATTTTAGCAATGAACCAAACTTCCTACTAATTTCTAATGAAGTAAAAAATCAACTACCGAGTTGAGGTCTGTCGCTTCTCCTAAGATCAACAAAGACAATATCCATCGCCAAATTTTATTATGACGAATACTTCGAGTCAATTTTTACATAGTTAAGCTACAGATTTTTAATTTTTCCGATGGATACTACTAGTGGCAAATTTGCGACGGAATACATTTGTCGTATCCCTCCCAACGTTTGATTTCTGTGACCCGACAACCTCTGACGGGCCATACAACAATTAATTTGGTTTTACAAAGGATTTGGTCCATCGTAAATTCATAATTTTGGAGTAGTGATTCTCCATAGTAGTAGGTTAACTGCAGCCCCATTGTTGACCAGATTCCTGGTAATAGGGCATCAATCCGGATGGGTAGATAAATACTATGCTTTGAGGTTATTATGTCATACTATGCTTAGGCTTATCGATAACCACTGGGACACATTGCCTACCTCCATTGTGATTGTGTTAACCTATGGTACTATATCATCCTTCGACCCACTTCCAACACCTTACTCAAATGGAAAAGAAGCAAGTTGTATGATCACTGGTAGGATATATTCTTTTAATTTTTGTGAATGTGATTCTTTTTAAACAATCTTGTGAATTTTTTTTAGATGACTATCTGGTGTAACAGATTTTAAGAAAAAAAGAAACAAAATTAACGGTGTTTTTTTTTTTGGGAATAATTTTAGCCACAGTCCAAATCTGTCACTAATTTCTAATGAAGTCGAAACTTGATAATAGATTTGAAGTCGGACTCTTCTCCTAAGATCAGCGACAGACCGTATCTGTTGCCAAATTTTAAAATTATGAGAAATTCAGGACAGTTTTTCCATAATTAACCGATGAATTTTTAACCTTTGGGACAGATAAGATCCGTGGCAAATTTGTGAGGGACTAAATTTATCGTAGATCCGTCGCATTGCATCCATCGTTTGATTTCCGTGACTCGGTAAACAGTGACAAACCATGCAATGGTTAATTTGGTTTTGCAACGGATCTGCTCCATTGTAAATTCATGATTTTTGCATAGTGATTCTCCATGGAGACAGGTTAACTGCAGCCCCATTGTTAACCAGATTCCTGGTAATAGGCCATCTTTATAGACAAGCTGATATATATTATGCTTTGAGGTAGTTGTGTCATACTGTGGGTAGGGTTATCGATGACCACTCGGACACGTCCCTAGTCGCCACTGTCATTGCGTTGACCTGTGGTACTATTTCATCCTTGGCCCCACATCCAGCACATTACTTAAATGGAAAAGAAGCGTGTTGGATGATCACTAGAAGGTTATATTCCTTTGAAATTTGTGAATTTGATTCTTATTAAATAATCAAGCGATTTTTTTTTGGATGACTATTTGGTGGAACAAGTTTTTTTTAAAACGAACTTAAACTTTTTTTCAGAAATTTTAGCGATGAACCAAACTTCTCGCTAATTTCTAATGAAGTCAAAAATCGACAACCAATTTGAGGTCTGTCGCTTCTCCTTAGATCTACGAAGACGATATCCATCGTTAAATTTCATTATGACGAATACTTCGGGTAAATTTTTACATAATTAAGCTACGAATTTTTAATTTTTCTGATGGATAGGATTAGTGGCAAATTTACGATGGAATACATTTGTCGCATCCTCCCAACATTTGATTTTTATGACCCAACAACCTCTGACGGACCATGCATCGGTTAATTTGGTTTTACAATAGATACGGTCCGTCGTAAATTCATAAATTTGGAGCTGTGATTCTCCATTGTAGTAGGTTAACTGCAACCCCATTGTTAACCAGATTCCTGTTATAGGGCATCAATCCGGATGGGAAGATATATACTAAGCTTTGAGGTTGTTATGTCATACTATGGTTAGGCTTATCGTTGACCACTAGGACACGTTGCCTACCTCCATCGTGATTGTGTTAACCTATGGTACTATATCATCCTTCGACCCACTTCCAACACCTTACTCCAATGGAAAAGAAGCAAGTTGTATGATCACTGGTAGGATATATTCTTTTGACTTTTGTGAATGTGATTCTTTATAAACAATCTTGTGAATTTTTTTTAGATGACTATCCAGTGTAACAAATTTTAAGAAAAAAAGAAAGAAAATTAACGGTGTTTTTTTTGGGAAAAACTTTAGCCACGGTCCAAATCTGTCGCTAATTTCTAATGAAGTCAAAACTTGATAATAGATTTAAAGTCAGACTCTTCTCCTAAGATCAGCGACAGACCGTATCTGTCGCCAAAATTTAAAATGATGAGTAATTTGGGACAGTTTATACATAATTAACAGATGAGTTTTTAACCTTTACGATAGATAGGATCCGTGGCAAATTTGCGAGGGATTAAATTTATCGTAGATCCGTCGCATTGCAACCATCGTTCGATTTCTGTACTCGGTAAACAGAGACAAACCATGCAATGGTTAATTTGGTTTTGCAACGGATCTGATCCATTGTAAATTCATGATTTTTGCTAGTGATTCTCCATGGAGATAGGTTAACTGCAGCCCCATTGTTAACCAGATTCCTGTTAATAGGCCATCTTTATAGACGAGCTGATATATATTATGCCTAGAGGTTGTTGTGTCATACTGTGGGTAGGGTTATTGATGACCACTTAGACACGTCCCTCACCTCCACTGTGATTGCCTTGACCTGTGGTACTGTATCATCCTTGTTCCTACATCCAGCACATTACCTAAATGGAAAAGAAGCGTGTTGGATTATCACTAGAAGGTTATATTCCTTTGAATTTTGTGAATTTGATTCTTATTAAATAATCAAGAGATTTTTTTGGATGACTATCTGGTGGAAGAAGTTTTTTTTAAAACGAACTTAACACTTTTTTTCAAAAATTTTAGCGATGAACCAAACTTCCTGCTAATTTCTAATGAAGTCAAAAATCGACAACCGATTTGAGGTCTGTCGCTTCTCCTTAGATCAACGAAGACGATATCCATCGCCAAATTTCATTATGATGAATAGTTCGGGTCAATTTTTACATAATTAAGCTACGGATTTTTAATTTTTCCGATGGATAGGATTAGTGGCAAATTTGTGATGGAATACATCTGTCGCATCCTCCCAACGTTTGATTTCTATGACCCAACAACCTCTGACGGACCATGCATCGGTTAATTTGGTTTTACAACGGATTTGGTCCCTCATAAATTCATAATTTTGGAGTTGTGATTCTCCATTGTAGTAGGTTAACTGCAGCCCCATTGTTGACCAGATTCTAGGTAAAAGGCCATCAATCCGGATGGGTAGATGTATATTAAGCTTTGGGGTTGTTGTGTCATACTATGCTTAGGCTTATCGATGACCACTGGGACACGTTGCCTACCTCCATCGTGATTGTGTTAACCTGTGGTACTATATCATCCTTCGACCCACTTCTAACACCTTACTCAAATGGAAAAGAAGCAAGTTGTATGATATATTCTTCTGATTTTTGTGAATGTGATTCTTTTTAAACAATCTTGTGAATTTTTTTTAGATGACTATCCAATGTAACAGATTTTAAGAAAAAAAGAAACAAAATTAATGGTGTTTTTTTTTGGGAAAAATTTTAGCCACGGTCCAAATCTGTCGCTAATTTCTAATGACGTCGAAACTTGATAACAGATTTAAAGTCGGACTCTTCTCCTAAGATCAGCGACAGACCGTATCTGTCGCCAAATTTTAAAATGATGAGTAATTCGGGACAATTTTTCCATAATTAATCGATGAATTTTTAACCTTTGCGACAGATAGGATACCTGGCAAATTTGCGAGGGACTAAATTTATCGTAGATCTGTAGCATTGCATCCATCGTTCGATTTCTGCGACTCGGTAAATAGTGACAAACCATGCAATGGTTAATTTGGTTTTGCAACGGATCTACTCTGTTGTAAATTCATAATTTTTGTGTAGTGATTCTCCATGGAGATAGGTTAACTGTAGCTTCCTTGTTAACCAGATTCCTGTTAATAGGCCATCTTTATAGACGAGCTGATATTTATTATGCTTTGAGGTTGTTGTGTCATACTGTGGGTAGGGTTATCGATGACCACTCGGACACGTCCCTCGCCTCCACCATGATTGCGTTGACCTGTGGTACTGTATCATCCTTGGCCCCACATCCAGCACATTACTTAAATTAATGGAAAAGAAGCGTGTTGGATGATCACTAGAAGGTTATATTCCTTTGAGTTTTGTGAATTTGATTCTTATTAAATAATCAAGTGATTTTTTTTGGATGACTATTGGGTGGAACAAGTTTTTTTAAAAACGAACTTAACACTGTTTTTACAAAAATTTTAGCGATGAACCTAACTTCCTGCTAATTTCTAATGAAGTAAAAAATCGACAACCGATTTGAGGTCTGTCGCTTCTCCTTAGATCAACGAACACGATATCCATCACCAAATTTCATTATGACGAATAGTTCGGGTCAATTTTTACATAATTAAGCTACAGATTTTATATTTTTCTGATGGATAGGATTAGTGGCAAATTTGCGACGGAATACATCTGTCGCATCCTCCCAACGTTTGATTTCTGTGACGCAATAACCTCAGACGGACCATGTATCGGTTAATTTGGTTTTACACTGGATTTGGTCAGTCGTAAATTTGTAATTTTGGAGTTGTGATTCTCCATTGTAGTAGGTTAACAGCAACCCCATTGTTGACCAGATTCTTGGTAATATGGCATCAATCCGGATGGGCAAATATATATTAAGCTTTTTGGTTATTATGTCATACTATGGTTGGGCTTATCGATGACCACTGGGACACGTTGCCTACCTCCATCATGATTGTGTTAAGCTGTGGTACTATATCATCCTTCGACCCACTTCCAACACCTTACTCAAATGGAAAAGAAGCAAGTTGTATGATCACTGGTAGGATATATTCTTTTGATTTTTGTGAATGTGATTCTTTTTAAACAATGTTGTGAAATTTTTTTAGATGACTATCCGGTGTAACAGATTTTAAGAAAAAAAGAAAGAAAAATAATAGCGCTTTTTATTTGGCAAAAATTTTAGCCACGGTCCAAATCTGTCGCTAATTTCTAATGAAGTCAAAACTTGATAATAGATTTGAAGTCCGTCTCTTCTCCTATGATCAGCAACAGACCGTATCTATTGCCAAATTTTAAAATGATGAGTAATTCGGGATGGTTTTCCATATTTAACCGATGAATTTTTAACCTTTGGGATAGATAGGATTCGTGGTAAATTTGCGAGGGACTAAATTTATCGTAGATCCGTCGCATCGCATCCATCATTCTATTTCTATGACTCTGTAAATAGTGACAAACCATGCAATGGTTAATTTGGTTTTGCAACGGATCTGCTCCATTGTAAATTCATGATTTTTGCGTAGTGATTCTCCATGGAGATAGGTTAACTGCAGCCCCATTGTTAACTAGATTCCTGGTAATTGGCCATCTTTATAGATGAGCTGATATATATTATGCTTTGAGGTTGTTGTGTCATACTGTGGGTAGGGTTATCGATGACCACTCGGACACGTCCCTTGCCTCCACCGTGATTGCGTTGACCTGTGGTACTGTATCATCCTTGGCCCCACATCCAGCACATTACTTAAATGGAAAAGAAGCGTGTTGGATAATCACAAGAAGGTTATATTCCTTTGAATTTTGTGAATTTGATTCTTATTAAATAATCAAGCGATTTTTTTTGGATGACTATCTGGTGTAACAAGTGTTTTTTAAACGAACTTAACACTTTTTTTTACAGAAATTTTAGCGATGAACTAAACTTCCTGCTAATTTCTAATGAAGTAAAGAATCAAAAACCGATTTGTGGTCTTCTCTTCTCCTAAGATCAACAAAGACTACTGAAATCGCCTAGCTATACGTCCTAGGGGGGGGGGGGATAGAACGATACCAAAATAAAACTTTAACAGTGGAATAAAAGAATATGATATCCAAATAAAATAAATCAATTCACAATGCTGAAATAAAAGCAACCTCAATAAATAAGAATTGAGAGGTTAATATGAATTCAGTTCTAAGGACAATCTTACACCATAAAATCCAAGGGTTTATGGCAGGACAACCTTATTTCTAGAACGTCCTTTGTATCAAAAACTCAAATCGAAGAGGAATAAATAAATAGTAAGGAATTGAAATAAATTGCAGGAATTTTAATCTAAATTATTACAACATTCCCACTGTGCTTTGAAATGTAAATTTTACAACATTCACATCCACACATACATTCGACAATTCTAAATGATAAAAGATATAAAACTTAAGCAAGCATTCAAACCACAAGACAGAATTATAGTGGTTCGCCTGTGTGTACACCAACTGTTCAACAACAGCCACACAGAATGCTACTCCACTCCTAATCTCCTCACACAGAGGAAATTAGCGTTCACTAACAAAATAAGTTTCACAGGTTCAACTAAAACCTTCACAATTGTGTCTTTTTAACTTGGGCTTACACAATCCAAAAACCCACACTATCTAAGTTTTGTGGCTCTCCTAAGATAACCACACAATGAGATTTTTCAGGCAAATCTCAAAGAAAAACCAAAAGAATAGAAATTTTACATAAATGTAAAATACCTGGATTTCTCCTTTCATAGCAACCCAAAAGAACCAATCGAAGTAGAAGTTCGAATCAACGCTCAATGTCCAATACTCACTTAAAATGGTTATAATTCCTAATTGATTTTAAATTAAATCAAATGGGCATAGCTATATTTGATTTTGATTCCAAGAAGAAGGAATACAACAATTCCTCTTTTCAAATAAGATTGGAATATAGGAATAAAATCAAATAAACAAGCTAACAAAAAGTGAATATTAATTATGCACAACGTAGCTTAAAATGAACACTAACTTATCTCATAATGGAGCTTTGATTTTCTTGAAGTGAGTTATAAAACTCTAAGTTTCGTGTTCAATTTATAGTTACAGAAATCACGTCTATGACTAATCTTGAGAAAGCTTCGACTGGTCGTAGCAACAACAACATTTTGAAATTTTAAGCGCGATCTTAAAAAACCGTTCTACGACTAGTCGTAGGGATTCTACGACTGGTCATGGACCGCCTATGACCGGTCGTAGCTAACTCAGGACTGGTCATAGGAAGCATGATTTGCACGTTGTAGTTCGAGTCGTAGATACATGACTAGTCGAAGGTCGAGTCCTGACCCTCCTACGACTGGTCGACCAGTTCTCAGGACTGGTCGAAACTTAACCAAAATTTTCTGAAAATCTTTAACAACTTAGGACTGGATGAGAAATTCCTTGGACTAGACGAACCAGTGCTAGGACTAGTCGAATAAGGTCCAGGACTAGTCTTAGAATAGACCAAAATCATCTATAAAGATTCATCTTGAATTATGTAACCAAAACGACCTACCCTAAGGTAAATCTAAGGTCTATCATACTCGGATAATTAAGTATGAAAATTGAACTTCATTCTTTTCAGATAATGATTGACCTTTGAACCTTATGAAACTTGAGATCTCTACTTGAAGTAGCTTGATCTTGAGATCTTCTAAAGCTTGAAATTAAACTTCATCTTGAGTTGCACTTGAGTCTTGAAATGTACTTGAGTCTTGAAGTGTTTATCGATGTAGCTCTGAACATTGATGTTTACAGAAGTTGACAAAGTACATGGCTTGACTTGGCTTGAAGTAGTTCGTCGTTCTTAATAGAAGTAATGTCTTTATAGAGTTGATGCGATGTCTTAAACAATGTTTTGAACATATGTATATCATCATACAAACACAAGACACAGATAGAGTTTTGGCACAACAAAATTTGACAACCAAAGGAGCATGAGACCATAACACTTACAACGATATCCATAGCCAAATTTTATTATGACGAATAATTCGTGTCAATTTTTACATAATTAAGCTACGGATTTTTAATTTTTTCGATAGATAGAATTAGAGGCAAATTTGTGACAGAATACATCTGTCGCATCCTCCCAGCGTTTGATTTCTGTTACCCGACAACCTCTAACGGACCATGCATCGGTTAATTTGGATTTACAATGGATTTGGTCCGTCATAAATTTGTAATTTTGGAGTAGTGATTCTCCATTGTAGTAGGTTAACTATAGCCCCATTGTTGACCAGATTCCTGGTAATAGGGCATCAATCCGGATGGGCAGATATATACTAAGCTTTGAGGTTGTTGTGTCATACTATGGTTAGGCTTATCGCTGACCACTGGGACACGTTGCCTACCTCCATCGTGATTGTGTTAACCTGTGGTACTATATCATCCTTCGACACACTTCCAACACCTTACTCGAATGGAGAAGAAGCAAGTTGTATGATCACTGGTAGGATATATTCTTTTAATTTTTGTGAATGTGATTCTTTTTAAACAATCTTGTGAAATTTTTTTCGATGATTATCATGTCTAACAGATTTTAAGAAAAAAAGAAAGAAAATTAACGGTGTTTTTTTTTTTGGGAAAATTTTTAGCCATGGTCCAAATCTGTCGCTAATTTCTAATGAAGTCGAAACTTGATAATAGATTTAAAGTTGGACTCTTCTTCTAAGATCAGCGACAGACCGTATCTGTCACCAAATTTTAAAATGATGAGTAATTCGGGACAGTTTTTCCATAATTAACAGATGAATTTTTAACCTTTGCGACAGATAGGATCCGTGGCAAATTTGTGAGGGACTAAATTTTTCGTAGATCCGTCGCATTGCATCCATCGTTCGATTTTTATGACTCGATAAATAGTGACAAACCATGCAATGGTTAATTTGGTTTTGCAACGGATCTGCTCCATTGTAAATTCATGATTTTTGCGTAGTGATTCTCCATGGAGATAGGTTAACTGCAGCCCCATTGTTAACCAGATTCCTGGTAATAGGCCATCTTTATAGACGAGCTAATATATATTATGCTTTGAGGTTGTTGTGTCATACTGTGGGTAGGGTTATCGATGACCACTCGGACACGTCCCTTGCCTTCACCGTGATTGCGTTGACCTGTGGTACTGTATCATCCTTGGCCCCACATCCAGCACATTACTTAAATGGAAAAGAAGTGTGTTGGATGATCACTAGAAGGTTATATTCCTTTGAATTTTGTGAATTTGATTCTTATTAAATAATCAAATGATTTTTTTTGGATGTCTATCTAGTGGAACAAGTTTTTTTTTAAAACGAACTTAACACGTTTTTATGTAGAAATTTTAGCGATGAACCAAACGTCCTGCTAATTTCTAATGAAGTCAAAAATCGACAACCGATTTGAGGTCTGTCTCTTCTCCTTAGATCAACGAACACGATATCCATCACCAAATTTCATTATGACGAATAATTCGTGTCAATTTTTACATAATTAAGCTACAGATTTTTAATTTTTCTGATGGATAGGATTAGTGGCAAATTTGTTACGGAATACATCTGTCGCATCCTCCCAACGTTTGATTTCTGTGACCCGACAACCTCTGGCGGACCATGCATCGATTAATTTGGTTTTACAACGAATTCGGTCTGTCGTAAATTTGTAATTTTGGAGTTGTGATTCTCCATTGTAGTAGGTTAACTGCAGCCCCATTGTTGACCAGATTCCTGGTAATAGGGCATCAATCCGGATGGGCAGATATAAATTAAGCTTTGAGGTTGTTGTGTCATACTATGCTTAGGCATATCGATGAGCACGGGGACACGTTGCCTACCTCCATCGTGATTGTGTTAACCTGTGGTACTATATCATCCTTCGACCCACTTCCAACACCATACTTAAATGGAAAAGAAGCAAGTTGTATGATCACTGGTAAGATATATTCTTTTGATTTTGTGAATGTGATTCTTTTTAAACAATCATGTGATTTTTTTTTAGATGATTATCTAGTGTAACCGATTTTAAGAAAAAAAAGGAAACAAAATTTACGGCATTTTTTTGGGAAAAATTTTAGCCACGGTCCAAATCTGTCGCTAATTTCTAATGAAGTCGAAACTTGATAATAGATTTGAAGCCCGTCTCTTCTCGTAAGATCAGCGACGGACCGTATCCGTCACCAAAATTTAAAATGATGAGTCATTCGGGATAGTTTTTCCATGATTAATCGATGAATTTTTAACCTTTGCGACAGATAGGATCCGTTGCAAATTGACGAGAGACTAAATTTTTCATAGATCCGTCGCATCGCATCCATCATTCGATTTCTGTGACTCGGTAAATAGTGACAAACCATGCAATGGTTAATTTGGTTTTGGAACGGATCTGCTCCATTGCAAATTCATGATTTTTGCGTAGTGATTCTCCATGGAGATAGGTTAACTGCAGCCCCATTGTTAACCAGATTCTTGGTAATCGGCCATCTTTATAGATGAGCAAATATATATTAAGCTTTGAGGTTGTTGTGTCATACTGTGGGTAGGGTTATCAATGACAACTTGGACACGTCCCTCGCCTCCACCGTGATTGCGTTGACCTGTGGTATTATTTCATCCTTGGCCCCACATCCAGCACATTCCTTAAATGGAAAAGAAGCATGTTGAATGATCACTAGAAGGTTATATTCCTTTGAATTTTGTGAATATGATTCTTTTTAAATAATCAAGCGATTTTTTTTGGATGACTATCTGGTGGAATAAGTTTTTTTTTTAAACGAACTTAACACTTTTTTTTGTAAAAATTTTAGCGATGAACCAAACTTCCTGCTAATTTCTAATGAAGTCGAAGATCGACAACCGATTTGAGGTTTGTCGCTTCTCCTTAGATCAACGAAGAGGATACCCATCGCCAAATTTTATTATGACGAGTAATTCGTGTCAAATTTTACATAATTAAGCTACGGATTTTTAATTTTTTCAATGGATAGATTTAGTGGCAAATTTGCGACGGAATACATCTGTCGCATCCTCCCAGCGTTTGATTTCTGTTACCCGACAACCTTTGACGGACCATGCATCGGTTAATTTGGATTTACAACGGATTTGGTCCATTGTAAATTCGTAATTTTGGAGTAGTGATTCTCCATTGTAGTAGGTTAACTGCAGCCCCATTGTTGACCAGATTCCTGGTAATAGGGCATCAATCCAGATGGGCAGATCTAAACTAAGCTTTGAGGTTATTGTGTCATACTATGGTTAGGCTTATCGATGACCACTGGGACACGTTGCCTACCTCCATTGTGATTGTGTTAAGCTGTGGTACTATATCATCCTTCGACCCATTTCCAACACTTTGCTCAAATGGAAAAGAAGCAAGTTGTATGATCACTGGTAGGATATATTCTTTTGATTTTTGTGAATGTGATTCCTTTTAAACAATCTTGTGAAATTTTTTTAGATGATTATCCAGTGTAACAGATTTTAAGAAAAAAAGAAAGAAAATTAACGGTGTTTTTTTTTGAGAAAAATTTTAGCCACGGTCCAAATCTGTCGCTAATATCTAATGAAGTCGAAACTTGATAATAGATTTGAAGTTCGTCTCCTCCTAAGATCAGTAACGGACCGTATCCGTCGCCAAATTTTAAAATGATGAGTAATTGGGGATGGTTTTTCCATATTTAACCGATGAATTTTTAACCTTTGGGACAGATAGGATCCGTGGCAAATTTACGAGGGACTAAATTTATCGTAGATCCATCGCATCGCATCCATCATTCTATTTCTATGACTCTGTAATTAGTGACAAACCATGCAATGGTTAATTTGGTTTTGCAACGGATCTGCTCCATTGTAAATTCATGATTTTTGCATAGTGATTCTGCATGGAGATAGGTTAACTGTAGCCCCATTGTTAACCAGATTCCTGGTAATAGGCCATCTTTATAGATGAGCCGATATATATTATGCTTTGAGGTTGTTGTGTCATACTGTGGGAAGGGTTATCGATGACAACTCGGAAACGTCCCTCGTCTCCACCATGATTGCGTTGACCTGTGGTACAGTGTCATCCTTGGCCCCGCATCCAGCACCTTCCTTAAATGGAAAAGAAGCTTGTTGGATGATCACCAGAAGGTTATATTCCTTTGAATTTTTTGAATATGATTCTTATTAAATAATTAAGCGATTTTTTTGGATGACTATCTGGTGTAACAAGTGTTTTTTAAACGAACTTAACACTTTTTTTTTCCAGAAATTTTAGCGATGAACTAAACTTCCTGCTAATTTCTAATGAAGTAAAGAATCAACAACTGATTTGTGGTCTGTCGCTTCTCCTAAGATCAACGAAGACTATTGAAATGGCCTAGCTATACGTCCTGGGGGGGGGGGGGGGGGGGAATAGAATGATGCCAAAATAAAACTTTAACAGTGGAATAAAAGAATATGATATCCAAATAAAATAAATCAATTCATAATGCTGAAATAAAAGCAACCTCAATAAATAAGAATTGAGAGGTTAATATGAATTCAGTTCTAAGGACAATCTTACACCATAAAAACCAAGGGTTTATGGCAGGACAACCTTATTTCTAGAACGTCCTTTATATCAAAAGCTCAAACCGAAGAGGAATAAATAAATAGTAAAGAATTGAAATAAATTGCAGGAATTTAAATCTAAATTATTACAACATTCCCACTGTGCTTGGAAATGTAAATTTTACAACATTCACATCCACACATACATTCCACAATTCTGGATGATAAAAGATATAAAACTTAAGCAAGCTTTCAAACCACAAGACAGAATTATAGCGGTTCGCCTGTGTCTACACCAACTGTTCAACAACAGCCACACAGAATGCTACTCCACTCCTAATATCCTCACACAGGGGATATTACCATTCACTAACAAAATAAGTTTCACAGGTTCACCTAAAACCTTCACAATTGTGTCTTTTTAACTTAGGCTTACACAATCCAAAAACACACACTATCTAAGTTTTGTGGCTCTCCTAAGATAACCACACAATGAGATTTTTCTGGCGAATCTCAAACAAAAACCAAAAGAATAGAAATTTTACATAAATGTAAAATACCTAGATTTCTCCTTTCGTAGCAACCCGAAAGAACCAATCGAAGTAGAAGTTTGAATCAACGCTCAATGTCCAATACTCACTTAAAATGGTTCTAACTCCTAATTGATTTTAAATTAAATCAAATGGGCGTAGCTATATTTAATTTTGATTCCAAGAAGAATGAATACAACAATTCCTCTTTTCAAATAAGATTGGAATATAGGAATAAAATCAAATAAACAAGCTAACAAAAAGTGAATATTAATTACGCACAACGTAGCTTAAAATGAACACTAACTTATCTGAGAATGGAGCTTTGATTTTCTTGAAGTGAGTTATAAAACTCTAAGTTTCATGTTCAATTTATAGTTACAGAAATCATGTCTATGACTAATCTTGAGAAAGCTTCGACTGGTCGTAGCAACAACAACATTTTGAAATTTTAAGGGCGATCTTAAAAAACCGTTCTACGACTAGTTGTAGGGATTCTACGACTGGTCGTGGACCGCCTACGACTGGTCGTAGCTTACCCAGGACTGGTCATAAGAAACATGATTTACATGTTGTAGTTCAAGTCGTAGATACATGACTAGTCGAAGGTCGAGTCCTGACCCTCTTACGACCGGTCGACCAGTTCTCAGGACTAGTCGAAGCTTAACCAAAAAATTCTCAAAATCTTTAACAACTTAGGACTGGATGAGAAATTCCTTGGACTAGACGAACCAGTGCTAGGACTAGTCGAATAAGGTCCAGGACTAGTCTTAGAATAGACCAAAATCATCTATAAAGATTCATCTTGAATTATGTAACCAAAACGACCTACCTTAAGGTCAATCTAAGGTCTATCATACCCGGATCATTAAGTATGAAAATTGAACTTCATTCTTTTCAGATAATGATTGACCTTTGAACCTTATGAAGCTTGAGATCTCTACTTGAAGTAGCTTGATATTGAGATCTTCTAAAGCTTGAAATTAAACTTCATCTTGAGTTGCACTTGAGTCTTGTAATGTACTTGAGTGTTGAAGTGTTTATCGATGTAGCTCTGAACATTGATGTTTACAGAAGTTGACAAAGTACATGGCTTGACTTGGCTTGAAGTAGTTCGTCGTTCTTAATAGAAGCAATGTCTTTATAGAGTTGATGCGATGTCTTGAACAATGTCTTGAACATATGTATATCATCATACAAACACAAGACACAGATAGAGTTTTGACACAACAAAATTTGACAACCACAGGAGCATGTGACCATAACACTTACAACGATATCCAAAGCCAAATTTTATTATGACAAATAATTCAGGTCGATTTTTATATAATTAAGCTAAGGATTTTTAAATTTTCCGATGGATAGGGTTTAGTTGCAAATTTGCGACGGAATACATCTGTCGCATTCTCCCAACGTTTGATTTCTGTTACCCGACAACCTCTGACGGACCATGCATCGGTTAATTTGGTTTTACAATGGATTTGGACTATCATAAATTCATAATTTTGGAGCAGGGATTCTCCATTGTGGTAGGTTAACTGTAGCCCCATTGTTGACCAGATTCCTGATAATAGGGCATCAATCCGGATAGGCGGATATAAGTTAAGCTTTGAGGTTATTGTGTCATACCATGGTTAGGCTTATCGATGACCACTGGGACACGTTGCCTACCTCCATCGTGATTGTGTTAACCTGTGGTACTATATCATCCTTCGACCCACTTCCAACACCTTACTCAAATGGAAAAGAAGCAAGTTGTATGATCAGTGGTAGGATATATTCTTTTGATTTTTGTGAATGTGATGCTTTTTAAACAATCTTGTGAAATTTTTTTAGATGATTATCCAGTGTAATAGATTTTAAGAAAAAAAGAAAGAAAATTAACGGTGTTTTTTTTGGGAAAAATTTTAGCCACGGTCCAAATTTGTCGCTAATTGTTAATGAAGTTGAAACTTGATACTAGATTTGAAGTCGGACACTTCTCCTAAGATCAGCGACAGACCGTATCTGTCACCAAATTTTAAAATGATGAGTAATTCGGGACAGTTTTTCCATAATTAACAGATGAATTTTTAACCTTTGCGACAGATAGGATCCGTGGCAAATTTGTGAGGGGCTAAATTTATCGTAGATCCATCGCATCGCATCCATCGTTCGATTTTTATGACTCGGTAAACAATGACAAACCATGCAATGGTTAATTTGGTTTTGCAACGGATCTGCTCCATTGTAAATTCATGATTTTTGCGTAGTGATTCTCCATGGAGATAGGTTAACTGCAGCCCCATTGTTAACCAGATTCTTGGTAATCGGCCATCTTTATAGACGAGCTAATATATATTATGCTTTAAGGTTGTTGTGTTATACTATGGGTAGGGTTATCGATGACCACTCGGACACGTCCCTCACCTCCACCGTGATTGCGTTGACCTGTGGTGCTGTATCATCCTTGGCCCCACATCCAGCACATTACTTAAATGGAAAAGAAGCGTGTTAGATGATCACTAGAAGGTTATATTCCTTTGAATTTTGTGAATTTGATTCTTATTAAATAATCAAGCGATTTTTTTTGGATGACTATCTGGTGGAACAAGTTTTTTTTTAAAACGAACTTAACACGTTTTTTGCAGAAATTTTAGCGATGAACCAAACTTCCTGCTAATTTCTAATGAAGTTAAAAATCGACAACCGATTTGAGGTCTGTCACTTCTCCTTAGATCAACGAACACGATATCCATCGCCAAATTTCATTATGACGAATAATTCGGGTCAATTTTTACATAAGCTACGCATTTTTAATTTTTCCGATGGATAGGATTAGTGGCAAATTTGTGACGGAATACATTTGTCGCATCCTCCCAACGTTTGATTTTTATGACTCGACAACCTCTGACGGACCATGCATCGGTTAATTTGGTTTTACAACAAATTCGGTCCGTCGTAAATTCGTAATTTTGGAGTTGTGATTCTCCATTGTAGTAGGTTAACTGCAGCCCCATTGTTGACCAGATTCCTGGTAATAGGGCATCAATCCGGATGGGCAGATATAAATTAAGCTTTGAGGTTGTTGTGTCATTGCTTAGGCATATCGATGACCACTGGGACACGCTGCCTACCTCCATCGCGATTGTGTTAACCTGTGGTACTATATCATCCTTTGACCCACTTCCAACACCATACTTAAATGTTAAAGAAGCAAGTTGTATGATCACTGGTAGGATATATTCTTTTAAATTTTGTGAATGTGATTCTTTTTAAACAATCATATGATTTTTTTAGATGATTATGTGGTGTAACAGATTTTAAGAAAAAAAGAAACAAAATTTACGGCATTTTTTTTGGGAAAAATTTTAGCCACGGTCCAAATCTGTCGCTAATTTCTAATGAAGTCGAAACTTCATAATATATTTGAAGCCCGTCTCTTCTCCTAAGATGAGCGACGGACCGTATCCGTGACTAAAATTTAAAATGATGAGTAATTCGGGATAGTTTTTCCATGATTAATCGATGAATTTTTAACCTTTGCGACAGATAGGATCCGTTGTAAATTTGCGAGGGACTAAATTTTTCGTAGATCCGTCGCATCGCATCCATCGTTCGATTTCCGTGACTCGGTAAATAGTGACAAACCATGCAATGGTTAATTTGGTTTTGGAATGGATCTGCTCCATTGTAAATTCATGATTTTTACATAGTGATTCTCCATGGAGATAGGTTAACTGCAGCCCCATTGTTAACCAGATTCCTGGTAATAGGCCATCTTTATAGATGAGCAGATATATATTATGCTTTGAGGTAGTTGTGTCATACTGTGGGTAGGGTTATCGATGACCACTCGGACACGTCCCTCGCCGCCACCGTCATTGCGTTGACCTGTGGTACTATTTCATCCTTGGCCCCACATCCAACACATTCCTTAAATGGAAAAGAAGCGTGTTGAATGATCACAAGAAGGTTATATTCCTTTGAATTTTGTGAATATGATTCTTATTAAATAATCAAGCGATTTTTTTTGGATGACTATCTGGTGGAATAAGTTTTTTTTTAAAGCGAACTTAACACTTTTTTTTGTAAAAATTTTAGCGATGAACCAAACTTCCTGCTAATTTCTAATGAAGTAAAAAATCGACAACCGATTTGAGGTTTGTCGCTTCTCCTTAGATCAACGAAGAGGATACCCATCGCCAAATTTTATTATGACGAATAATTCGTGTCAATTTTTACATAATTAAGCTACGGATTTTTAATTTTTTCGATGGATAGAATTAGTGGCAAATTTGCGACGGAATACATCTGTCGCATCCTCCCAGCGTTTGATTTCTGTTACCCGACAACCTCTGACGGACCATGCATCGGTTAATTTGGATTTACAACGGATTTGGTCCGTCATAAATTTGTAATTTTGGAGTAGTGATTCTCCATTGTAGTAGGTTAACTGTAGCCCCATTGTTAACCAGATTCCTGGTAATAGGGCATCAATCCGGATGGGCAGATATATACTGAGCTTTGAGGTTGTTGTGTCATACTATGGTTAGGCTTATCGATGACCACTGGGACACGTTGCCTACCTCCATCGTGATTGTGTTAACCTGTGGTACTATATCATCCTTCGACACACTTCCAACACCTTACTCAAATGGAGAAGAAGCAAGTTGTATGATCACTGGTAGGATATATTCTTTTGATTTTTGTGAATGTTATTCTTTTTAAACAATCATGTGAATTTTTTTTAGATGACTATCTGGTGTAATAGATTTTAAGAAAAAAAGAAACAAAATTAATGGCATTTTTTATTTGGCAAAAATTTTAGCCATGGTCCAAATCTGTCGCTAATTTCTAATGAAGAAGAAACTTAATAATAGATTTGAAGTCCGTCTCTTCTCATAAGATCAGTAACGGACCGTATCCGTCGCCAAATTTTAAAATCATGAGTAATTCGGGATGGTTTTTCCAGATTTAACCGATGAATTTTTAACCTTTAGGACAGATAGGATCCGTGGTAAATTTACGAGGGACTAAATTTATCGTAGATCCATCGCATCGCATCCATCATTCTATTTCTATGACTCTGTAAACAGTGACAAACCATGCAATGGTTAATTTGGTTTTGCAACGGATCTGCTCCATTGTAAATTCATGATTTTTACGTGGTGATTCTCCATGGAGATAGGTTAACTGCAGCCTCATTGTTAACCAGATTCCTGGTAATAGGCCATCTTTATAGATGAGCAGATATATATTATGCTTTGAGGTAGTTGTGTCATACTATGGGTAGGGTTATCGATGACCACTCGGACACGTCCCTAGCCGCCACTGTCATTGCGTTGACCTGTGGTACTATTTCATCCTTGGCCCCACATCCAGCACATTCCTTAAGTGGAAAAGAAGCATGTTGAATGATCACTAGAAGGTTATATTCCTTTGAATTTTGTGAATATGATTCTTATTAAATAATCAAGCGATTTTTTTTGGATGACTATCTGGTGGAATAAGTTTTCTTTTAAGCGAACTTAACACTTTTTTTTGTAAAAATTTTAGCGATGAACCAAACTTCCTGCTAATTTCTAATGAAGTGAAAAATCGACAACCGATTTGAGGTTTATCGCTTCTCCTTAGATCAACGAAGAGGATACCCATCGCCAAATTTTATTATGACGAATAATTCGTGTCAATTTTTACATAAATAAGGTACGAATTTTTAATTTTTTCGATGGATAGAATTAGTGGCAAATTTGCGACGGAATACATCTGTCGCATTCTCCCAGCATTTGATTTCTGTTACCCGACAACCTCTGATGGACCACGCATCGGTTAATTTGGATTTACAACGGATTTGGTCCGTCATAAATTTGTAATTTTGGAGTAGTGATTCTCCATTGTAGTAGGTTAACTGTAGCCCCATTGTTAACCAGATTCCTGGTAATAGGGCATCAATCCGGATGGGCAGATATATACTGAGCTTTGAGGTTGTTGTGTCATACTATGGTTAGGCTTATCGATGACCACTGGGACACGTTGCCTACCTCTATCGTGATTGTGTTAACCTGTGGTACTATATCATCCTTCGACACACTTCCAAAACCTTACTCAAATTGAGAAGAAGCAAGTTGTATGATCACTGGTAGGATATATTCTTTTGATTTTTGTGAATGTGATTCTTTTTAAACAATCATGTGAATTTTTTTTAGATGACTATCTAGTGTAATAGATTTTTAGAAAAAAAGAAACAAAATTAATGGCATTTTTTATTTGGCAAAAATTTTAGCCATGGTCCAAATCTGTCGCTAATTTTTAATGAAGAAGAAACTTGATAATAGATTTAAAGTCCGTCTCTTCTCATAAGATCAGTAACGGACCGTATCCGTCGCCAAATTTTAAAATGATGAGTAATTCGGGATGGTTTTTCCACATATAACTGATGAATTTTTAACCTTTGGGACAGATAGGATCCGTGGCAAATTTACGAGGGACTAAATTTATCGTAGATCCATGGCATCGCATCCATCATTCTATTTCTATGACTCTGTAAACAGTGACAAACCATGCAATGGTTAATTTGGTTTTGCAACGGATCTGCTCCATTGTAAATTCATGATTTTTACGTAGTGATTCTCCATGGAGATAGGTTAACTGCAGCCTCATTGTTAACCAGATTCCTGGTAATAGGCCATCTTTATAGATGAGCAGATATATATTATGCTTTAAGGTAGTTGTATCATACTGTGGGTAGGGTTATCGATGACCACTCGGACACGTCCCTCGCCGCCACTGTCATTGCGTTGACCTGTGGTACTATTTCATCCTTGGCCCCACATCCAACACATTCCTTAAATGGAAAAGAAGCATGTTGAATGATCACTAGAAGGTTATATTCCTTTGAATTTTGTGAATATGATTCTTATTAAATAATCAAGCGATTTTTTTTGGATGACTATCTGGTGGAATAAGTTTTTTTTTTAAAGCGAACTTAACACGTTTTTTTGTAAAAATTTTAGCAATGAACCAAACTTCCTGCTAATTTCTAATGAAGTCAAAAATCAACAACCGATTTGAGGTTTGTCGCCTCTCTTTAGATCAACGAAGAGGATACCCATCGCCAAATTTTATTATGACGAATAATTCGTGTCAATTTTTACATAATTAAGCTACGGATTTTTAATTTTTTCGATGGATAGAATTAGTGGCAAATTTGCGACGGAATACATCTATCGCATCCTCCCAGCGTTTGATTTCTGTTACCCGACAACCTCTGACGGACCATGCATTGATTAATTTGGATTTACAACGGATTTGGTCCGTCATAAATTTGTAATTTTGGAGTAGTGATTCTCCATTGTAGTAGGTTAACTGTAGCCCCATTGTTGACCAGATTCCTGGTAATACGACATCAATCCGGATGGGCAGATATATACTAAGCTTTGAGGTTGTTGTGTCATACTATGGTTAGGCTTATCGATGACCACTAGGACACGTTGCCTACCTCCATCGTGATTGTGTTAACCTGTGGTACTATATCATCTTTCGACACACTTCCAACACCTTACTCAAATGGAGAAGAAGCAAGTTGTATGATCACTGGTAGGATATATTCTTTTGATTTTTGTGAATGTGATTCTTTTTAAACAATCATGTGAATTTTTTTTAGATGACTATCTGGTGTAACAGATTTTAAGAAAAAAAGAATCAAAATTAATGGCATTTTTTATTTGGCAAAAATTTTAGCCATGGTCCAAATCTGTCGCTAATTTCTAATGAAGAAGAAACTTGATAATAGATTTGAAGTCCGTCTCTTCTCATAAGATCAGTAACGGACCGTATCCGTCGCCAAATTTTAAAATGATGAGTAATTCGGGATGGTTTTTCCATATTTAACCGATGAATTTTTAACCTTTGGGACAGATAGGATCCGTGGCAAATTTACGAGGGACTAAATTTATCGTAGATCCATCGCATCGCATCCATCATTCTATTTCTATGACTCTGTAAACAGTGACAAACCATGCAATGGTTAATTTGGTTTTGCAACGGATCTGCTCCATTGTAAATTCATGACTTTTACGTAGTGATTCTCCATGGAGATAGGTTAACTGCAGCCTCATTGTTAACCAGATTCCTGGTAATAGGCCATCTTTATAGATGAGCAGATATATATTATGCTTTAAGGTAGTTGTGTCATACTGTGGGTAGGGTTATCGATGACCACTCGGACACGTCCCTCGCCGCCACTGTCATTGCGTTGACCTGTGGTACTATTTCATCCTTGGCCCCACATCCAGCACATTCCTTAAATGGAAAAGAAGCGTGTTGAATGATCACTAGAAGGTTATATTCCTTTGAATTTTGTGAATATGATTCTTATTAAATAATCAAGCAATTTTTTTTGGATGACTATCTGGTGGAATAAGTTTTTTTTTAAGCGAACTGAACACTTTTTTTTGTAAAAATTTTAGCAATGAACCAAACTTCCTGCTAATTTCTAATGAAGTCAAAAATCGACAACCGATTTGAGGTTTGTCGCTTCTCCTTAGATCAACGAAGAGGATACCCATCGCCAAATTTTATTATGACGAATAATTCGTGTCAATTTTTACATAATTAAGCTACGGATTTTTAATTTTTTCGATGGATAGAATTAGTGGCAAATTTGCGATGGAATACATCTATCGCATCCTCCCAGTGTTTGATTTCTGTTACCCGACAACCTCTGACGGACCATGGATCGATTAATTTGGATTTACAACAGATTTGGTCCGTCATAAATTCGTAATTTTGGAGTAGTGATTCTCCATTGTAGTAGGTTAACTGTAGCCCCATTGTTGACCAGATTCCTGGTAATAGGGCATCAATCCGGATGGGCAGATATATACTAAGCTTTGAGGTTGTTGTGTCATACTATGGTTAGGCTTATCGATGACCACTGGGACACGTTGCCTACCTCCATCGTGATTGTGTTAACCTGTGGTACTATATCATCCTTTGACACACTTCCAACACCTTACTCAAATGGAGAAGAAGCAAGTTGTATGATCACTGGTAGGATATATTCTTTTGATTTTTGTGAATGTGATTCTTTTTAAACAATCATGTGAATTTTTTTTAGATGACTATCTGGTGTAACAGATTTTAAGAAAAAAAGAAACAAAATTAATGGCATTTTTTATTTAGCAAAATTTTTAGCCATGGTCCAAATCTGTCGCTAATTTCTAATGAAGTCGAAACTTGATAATAGATTTGAAGTCCGTCTCTTCTCCTAAGATCAGTAACGGACCGTATCCGTCGCCAAATTTTAAAATGATGAGTAATTCGGGATGGTTTTTCCATATTTAACCGTTGAATTTTTAACCTTTGGGACAGATAGGATCCGTGGCAAATTTACGAGGGAGTAAATTTATCGTAGATCCGTCGCATCGCATCCATCATTCTATTTCTATGACTGTGTAAACAGTGACAAACCATGCAATGGTTAATTTGGTTTTGCAATGGATCTGCTCCATTGTAAATTCATGATTTTTACTTAGTGATTCTCCATGGAGATAGGTTAACTGCAGCCCCATTGTTAACCAGATTCCTGGTAATAGGCCATCTTTATAGAGGAGTTGATATATATTATTCTTTGAGGTTGTTGTGTCATACTGTGGGAAGGGTTGTCGATGACAACTTGGACACGTCCCTCGTCTCCACCGTGATTGCGTTGACCTGTGGTACTGTATCATCCTTGGCCCCACATCCAGTACCTTCCTTAAATGGAAAAGAAGCGTGTTGGATGATCACCAGAAGGTTATATTCCTTTGAATTTTGTGAATATGATTCTTATTAAATAATCAAGCGATTTTTTTTGGATAACTATCTGGTGTAACAAGTGTTTTTTAAACGAACTTAACACTTTTTTTTGCAGAAATTTTAGTGATGAACTAAACTTCCTGCTAATTTCTAATGAAGTAAAGAATCAACAACTGATTTGTGGTCTGTCGCAATGAAGACTATTGAAATGGCCTAGCTATACATCCTAGAGGGCGGAGGGGGGGGGGGGGGGGGGAATAGAACAATGCCAAAATAAAACTTTAACAGTAGAATAAAAGAATATGATATCCAAATAAAATAAATCAATTCACAATGCTGAAATAAAAGCAACCTCAATAAATAAGAATTGAGAGGTTAATATGAAGTCAGTTCCAAGGACAATCTTACACCATAAAAACCAAGGGTTTATGGCAGGACAACCTTATTTCTAGAACGTCCTTTGTATCAAAAACTCAAATCGAAGAGGAATAAATAAATAGTAAAGAATTGAAATAAATTACAGGAATTTAAATCTAAATTATTACAACATTCTCACTGTGTTTTGAAATGTAAATTTTACAACATTCACATCCACACATACATTCCACAATTCTGAATGATAAAAGATATAAAACTTAAGCAAGTATTCAAACCACAAAACAGAATTATAGCGGTTCGCCTGTGTCTACACCAACTGTTCAACAACAGCCACACAGAATGCTACTCCACTCCTAATATCCTCACACAGGGGATATTACCATTCACTAACAAAATAAGTTTCACAGGTTCTCCTAAAACCTTCACAATTGTGTCTTTTTAACTTGGGCTTACACAATCCAAAAACCCACACTATCTAAGTTTTGTGGCTCTCCTAAGATAATCACACAATGAGATTTTTCTGGCGAATCTCAAACAAAAACCAAAAGAATAGAAATTTTACATAAATGTAAAATACCTGGATTTCTCCTTTCGTAGCAACCCGAAAGAACCAATTGGAGTAGAAGTTTGAATCAACGCTCAATGTCTAATACTCACTTAAAGTGGTTCTAATTCCTTATTGATTTTAAATTAAATCAAATGGGCGTAGCTATATTTGATTTTGATTCCAAGAAGAAGGAATACAACAATTCCTCTTTTCAAATAAGATTGGAATATAGGAATAAAATCAAATAAACAAGCTAACAAAAAGAGAATATTAATTATGCACAACGTAGTTTAAAATGAACACTAACTTATCTCAGAATGGAGCTTTGATTTTCTTGAAGTGAGTTATAAAACTCTAAGATTCATGTTCAATTTGCAGTTGCAGAAATCACGTCTGTGACTGATCTTAAGAAAGCTTCGACTGGTCATAGCAACAACGACATTTTGAAATTTTAAACGTGATCTTAAAAAACCATTCTACGTCTAGTCGTAGGGATTTTACGACTAGTCGTGGACCACCTACGACTGGTCGTAGCTAACTCAGGACTGGTCATAGGAAACATGATTTGCACGTTGTAGGTTGAGTCGTAGATACATGACCGGTCGAAGGTCGAGTCCTGACCCTCCTATGACCGGTTGACTAGTTCTCAGGACTGGTCGAAGCTTAACCAAAAAATTCTGAAAATCTTCAACAATTAGGATTGGACGAGAAATTCCTTGGACTGGACGAACCAGTGCTAGGACTAGTTGAATAAGGTCCAGGACTAGTCTTAGAATAGACCAAAATCATCTATAAAGATTCATCTTGAATTATGTAACCAAAACGACCTACCCTAAGGTCAATCAAAGGTCTATCATACCTGGATCATTAAGTATGAACATTGAACTTCATTCTTTTCAGATAATGGTTGACCTTTGAACCTTATGAAGCTTGAGCTCTCTACTTGAAGTAGCTTGATCTTGAGATCTTCTAAAGCTTGAAATTAAACTTCATCTTGAGTTGCACTTGAGTCTTGAAATGTACTTGAGTGTTGAAGTGTTTATCGATGTAGCTCTGAACATTGATGTTTACAGAAGTTGACAAAGTACATGGCTTGACTTGGCTTGAAGTAGTTCGTTGTTCTTAACAGAAGCAATGTCTTTATAGAGTTGATGCGATGTCCTGAACAATGTCTTGAACATATTTATATCATCATACAAACATAAGACACAGATAAAGTTTTGGCACAATAAAATTTGACAACCAAAGGAGCATGAGTCCATTACACTTACAACGATATCCATCGCCAAATTTTATTATGACGAATAATTCAGGTCGATTTTTACATAATTAAGCTACGAATTTTTATTTTTTCCAATGGATAGGATTAGTTGTAAATTTGCGACAGAATACATCTGTCGCATCCTCCCAACGTTTGATTTCTGTTACCCGACAACCTCTGACGGACTATGCATCGGTTAATTTGGTTTTACAACGGATTTGGTCAGTTGTAAATTCATAATTTTGGAGTAGTGATTCTCCATTGTAGTAGGTTAACTGCAACCCCATTATTGACCAGATTCCTGGTAATAGGGCATCAATCTGGATGGGGAGATATATACTAAGCTTTGAGGTTATTGTGTCATACTATGGTTAGGCTTATCGATGACCACTGGGACACATTGCCTACCTCCATCGTGATTATGTTAACTTGTGGTACTATATCATCCTTCGACCCACTTCCAACACCTTACTCAAATGGAAAAGAAGCAAGTTGTATGATCACTGGTAGGATATATTCTTTTGATTTTTGTGAATGTGATTCTTTTTAAACAATCATGTGAATTTTTTTTTAGATGACTATCCGGTGTAACAGATTTTAAGAAAAAAAAGAAACAAAATTATCGACATTTTTTATTTGGCAAAAATTTTAGCCTCGATCCAAATCTGTCACTAATTTCTAATGAAGTCGAAACTTGATAATAAATTTGAAGTCGGACTCTTCTTCTAAGATCAACGACGGACCGTATCCATCTCCAAATTTTAAAATGATGAGTAATTCAGGATGGTTTTTCCATATTTAATTGACGAATATTTAACCTTTGCGACAGATAGGATCTGTGGAAAATTTGTGATGGTCTAAATTTATCGTATGTCCATCGCATCGCATCCATCATTCGATTTCTGTGACTCGGTAAACAGTGACAAACCATGCAACGGTTAATTTGGTTTTGCAACGGTTAATTTGGTTTTGCAACGGATCTACTTCATTGTAAATTCATGATTTTTGCATCGTGATTCTCCATGGATATTGGTTAACTGCAGCCCCATTGTTAACCAGATTCCTAGTAATAGGCCATCTTTATAGTTGAGCCGATATATATTATGCTTTGAGGTTATTATGTCATACTGTGGGTAGGGTTATCGATGACAACTCAACACATCCCTCGCCTCCACCGTGATTGCGTTGACCTGAGGTACTGTGTCATCCTTGGCCCCACATCCAGCATCTTCCTTAAATGGAAAAGAAGCGTGTTGGATGATCACTAGAAGGTTATATTCCTTTGAATTTTGTGAATAAGATTCTTATTAAATAATCAAGGGATTTTTTTTGGATGAGTATTTGGTGTAACAAGTTTTTTTTTTAAACGAACTTAACACTTTTTTTAACAGAAATTTTAGCGATGAACTAAACTTCTTGCTAATTTATGATGAAGTAAAAAATCGACAACCGATTTGTGGTCTGTCGCTTCTCCTAAGATCAACGAAGACTATTGAAATGGCCTAGCTATATGTCCTAGAGGGGGGGGGGGGGGGTGAATAGGACGATGCCAAAATAAAACTTTAACAGTGGAATAAAAGAATATGATATCCAAATAAAATAAATCAATTCACAATGCTGAAATAAATTCAACCTCAATAAATAAGAATTGAGAGGTTAATATGAATTTAGTTCTAAGGACAATCTTACAGCATAAAAACCAAGGGTTTATGGCAGGACAACCTTATTTCTAGAACGTCCTTTGTATCAAAAACTCAAACTGAAGAGGAATAAATAAATAGTAAGGAATTGAAATAAATTGCAGGAATTTAAATCTAAATTATTACAACATTCCCACTGTGCTTTGAAATGTAAATTTCATAACATTCACATCCACACATACATTCCACAATTCTGAATAATAAAAGATATAAAACTTAAGCAAGCATTCAAACCACAAGACAGAATTATAGTAGTTCACTTGTGTGTACACCAACTGTTCAACAACAGCCACACAGAATGCTACTCCACTCCTAATATCCTCACACAGGGGATATTACCGTTCACTAACAAAATAAGTTTCATAGGTTCACCTAAAACCTTCACAATTGTGTCTTTTTAACTTGGGCTTACACAATCCAAAAACCCACACTATCTAAGTTTTGTGGCTCTCCTAAGATAACCACACAATGATATTTTTCTGGCGAATCTCAAACAAAAATCAAAAGAATAAAAATTTTACATAAATGTAAAATACTTGGATTTCTCCTTTTGTAGCAACCCGAAAGAACCAATCAGAGTAGAAGTTCGAATCAATGCTCAATGTCCAATACTCACTTAAAATGGTTCTAATTCCTAATTGATTTTAAATTAAATCAAATGGGCGTAGCTATATTTGATTTTGATTCCAAGAAGAAGGAATACAACAATTCCTCTTTTCAAATAAGATTGGAATATAGGAATAAAATCAAATAAACAAGCTAACAAAAAGAGAATATTAATAATGCACAACGTAGTTTAAAATGAACACTAACTTATCTCAGAATGGAGCTTTGATTTCCTTGAAGTGAGTTATAAAACTCTAAGTTTCGTGTTCAATTTATAGTTACAGAAATCACGTCTATGACTAATCTTGAGAAAGCTTCGACTGGTCGTAGCAACAACAACATTTTGAAATTTTAAGCGTGATCTTAAAAAATCGTTCTACGACTAGTCGTAGGGATTCTACGACTGGTCATGGACCGCCTGCGACTGGTCGTCGCTTACCCAGGACTGGTCATAGGAAACATGATTTGCATGTTGTAGTTCGAGTCATAGATATATGACCGGTCGAAGGTCGAGTCCTAACCCTCCTTTGACCGATCGACCAGTTCTCAGGACTGATCGAAGCTTAACCAAAAAATTCTGAAAGCTTCAATAACTTAGGACTGGACGAGAAATTTCTTGGACTGGACGAACCAGTGCTAGGACTAGTCGAACAAGGTCCAGGACTAGTCTTAGAACAGACCAAAATCATCTATAAAGATTCATCTTGAATTATGTAACCAAAACGACCTATCATAAGGTCAATCTAAGGTCTATCATACCGGGATCATTAAGTATGAACATTGAACTTCATTCTTTTCAGATAATGGTTGACCTTTGAACCTTATGAAGCTTGAGATCTCTACTTGAAGTAGCTTGATCTTGAGATCTTCTAAAGCTTGAAATTAAACTTCATCTTGAGTTGCACTTGAGTCTTGAAATGTACTTGAGTCTTGAAGTGTTTATCGATGTAGCTCTGAACATTGATGTTTACAGAAGTTGACAAAGTACATGGCTTGACTTGGCTTGAAGTAGTTCGTCGTTCTTGACAGAAGCAATGTCTTTATAGAGTTAATGCGATGTCTTGAACAATGTCTTGAACATATGTATATCATCATACAAACAGAAGACACAGATAGAGTTTTGGCACAACAAAATTTGACAACCAAAGGAGCATGAGACCATAGCACTTACAACGATATCCATCACAAAATTTTATTATGACGAATAATTCAGGTCGATTTTTACATAATTAAGCTACGAATTTTTAATTTTTTCGATGGATAGGATTAGTGGCAAATTTGTGACGGAATACATCTGTCGCATCCCTCCCAACGTTTGATTTCTGTGACCTGACAACCTCTGACGGACCATGCAACGGTTAATTTGGTTTTATAACGGATTTGGTCCATCATAAATTCGTAATTTTGGAGTAGTGATTCTCCATTGTAATAGGTTAACTGCAGGCCCATTGTTCACCAGATTCCTAGTAATAGGGCATTAATCCAGATGGGGAGATATATATTAAGCTTTGAGGTTGTTGTGTTATACTATGGTTAGGCTTATCGATTACCACTGGGACATGTTGCCTACCTCCATTGTGATTGTGTTAACCTGTGGTACTATATCATCCTTCGACCCACTTCCAGCACCTTACTCAAATGGAAAAGAAGCAAGTTGTATGATCACTGGTAGGATATATTCTTTTAATTTTTGTGAATGTGATTCTTTTTAAGCAATCATGTGAATTTTTTTTAGATGACTATCCAGTGTAACAGATTTTAAGAAAAAAAAAGAAACAAAATTAACTGTTTTTTTTTTTGGCAAAAATTTTAGCCACGATCCAAATCTGTCGCTAATTTTTAATGAAGTCAAAACTTGATAATAGATTTGAAGTCCGTCTCTTCTCCTAAGATCAGCGACAGACTGTATCCATCTCCAAATTTTAAAATGATGAGTAATTTGGGACGGTTTTTCCATAATTAACCGATGAATTTTTAACCTTTGCAATGGGTAGGATCCGTGGCAAATTTGTGAAGGACTAAATTTATCGTAGATTCGTCGCATCGCATCCATCGTTCGATTTCTGTGACTCGGTAAATAGTGACAAACCATGCAATGGTTAATTTGGTTTTGCAACGGATCTGCTCCATTGTAAATTCATGATTTTTGTGTAGTGATTCTCCATGGAGATAGGTTAATTGCAGCCCCATTGTTAATCAGATTCCTGGTAATAGGCCATCTTTATAGATGAGCTGATATATATTTTGCTTTGAGGTTGTTGTGTCATACAATGGGTAGGGTTATCGATGACCACTCTGACACGTCCCTCGCCGCCAGCATGATTACGTTGACCTGTGGTACTGTATCATCCTTGGCCCCACATCCAGCACCTTCCTTAATTGGAAAAGAAGCGTGTTGGATGATCAGCAGAAGGTTATATTCCTTTGAATTTTGTGAATATGATTCTTATTAAATAATCAAGTGATTTTTTTTTGGATGACTATCTGGTGTAACAAGTTTTTTTTTTAAATGAACTTAACACTTTTTTCCAAAAATTTTAGTGATGAACCAAACTTCCTGCTAATTTCTATTGAAGTAAAAAATCGACAATCGATTTGAGGTTTGTCGCTTCTCCTAAGATCAACGAAGACGACAGATTTGAGGTCCGTCACTTCTCTTAAGATCAGTGACGGACGATATCCATCGCCAAATTTAAAAACGACGAATAATTCGGGTCGGTTTTTACATAATTAAGCTATGGATTTTTAATTTTTGTGATGGATAGGATTAATGGCAAATTTGCAACGGCCTAAATCCGTCGCAACCCTTCCAACGTTTGATTTCTTTGACTTAACCTGTGACAGACCATGCAACAGTTAATTTGATTTTGCAACGGATCAGTAATATCGTAAATTCGTGATTTTGGCACAGTGATTCTCCATTGTAATAGGTTAACTGCAGCCCCATTGTTGACCAGATACTTAGTAATAAGACATCAATCTGGATGGGCCAATATATATACTATACTTTGGGGTTGTTGTGTCATACCGTGGTTAGGCTTATCGATGACCACTCATACACGTTGCCTGCCTCCACCGTGATTGTGTTGACATGTAGTACTGTATCATCATTAGACCCACTTCCAGCACCATACTCAAATGGAAAAGAAGGAAGTTGTATGATTAATGGTAGGATATATTCTTTTAAATTTTGTGAATGTGATTCTTTTTAAACAGTCGTGTCAATTTTTTTTGGATGACCATCCAATGTAACAGATTTTTTTTTAAAAAAAAGAAACAAACCTAATGCTATTTTTTTCAAAAATTTTAGCGATGGACCAAATCTGTCGATAATTTCTGAAGGAGTCAAAAATTGACAGTAGATTGGAGGCTCGTCTCTTCGCTTAAGATCATCGACGAACCGTATCCATTGTCAAATTTTAAAATGATGAATAATATAGAGGGTTTTTCCATAATTAACCGATGAATTTTTATTTTTTGCGACAGATAGGATCCGTGGCAAATTTACGAGGGACAATCTATCGTAGATTCGTCGCATCGCATCCGCCGTTTGATTTTCATGACCCGGTAAACAGTGACAGACCATGCATTGGTTAATTTGGTTTTGCAACGGCTTTGCTCCATCGTAAATTCATGATTTTGGCGTAGTGAATCTCCATGGTAATTGGTTAACTACAGCCCCATTGTTAACTAGATTCTTGGTAATAGGCCATCTATCTAGATGGGCCGTTATATACTATGCTTTGATGTTGTTGTGTCATACTGTGATGACCACTCAGACACATCCCTCGCCTCCACTATGATTGCATTGACCTGCAGTACTGTATCATCCTTGGCCCCACATCTCGCACCTTAAATGGAAAAGAAGCGTGTTGGATGATCACTAGAAGGGTATATTCTTTTGAATTTTGTGAATATGATTCTAATTAAATAATCAAGTGATTTTATTTGGATGATTATCTCATGTAACAGTTTTTTTTTATTTTAAAAAGCACACTTAACACTCTTTTTTTTACTGAAATTTTAGCGACGAACCAAACTTCCTGCAAATTTCTGATTTAGTAAAAAATCGACAACAGATTTGAAGTCCGTCAATTCTCTAAGATCAGCGAAGGACGATATCCATCGCCAAATTTTAAAATGACGAATAATTCGAGTGGATTTTTGCATATTTAAGCTATGCATTTTTAATTTTTGTGATGGATAGGATTTAGTGACAAATTTACGACGGACTAAATCCGTCGCATCCCTTCCAACGTTTGATTTTGTTGACCCGACAACCTGTAACAGACAAGGCAACGGTTAATTTCATTTTTTAATAGATCTGGTCCATCGTAAATTTCTAATTTTGGCATAGTGATTCTCCATTGTAATAGGTTAACTGCAGCCCCATTGTTGACCAGATTCTTGGTAATAGGGCATCAATCTGGATGGTCCGATATATACTATGCTTTGAGGTTATTGTGTCACACTATGGTTAGGCTTATCGATGACCACTCGAACACGTTGCCTGCCTCTACCACGATTGTGTTGACCTGTGGTATTGTATCATCCTTGAACCCAGTTCCGGCACCTTACTCGAATGGAAAAGAAGTTATATGATCAATGCTATGATATATTCTTTTGAATTTTGTGAATGTGATTCGTTTTAAACAATTATGTGATTTTTTTCAGGATGATTATCTGGTGTAACATATATATATTTAAAAAAAAAAAAAACAAACTTAACGCTGTTTTTTTTTCTAAATTTTTAGCGACGGACCAAATCTGTCGCTAATTTCTGATGAAGTAAAAAATTAACGATAGATTTGAGGTCTGTCTCTTCTCCTAAGATCAGTGATGGACCGTATCCATCACCAAATTTTAAAATGATGAATAATTCAAGAGGGTTTTTCCCTTATGAATTTTTAATTTTTGCGACGGATAGGATACATGGCAAATTTGCGAGGGACTAAATCTGTCGTAGATCCCTCGCATCGCATCCGTCGTTTAATTTTCATGACCCAGTAAACAATGACAGACCATGCATTGGTTAATTTGGTTTTGTAACAGATCTGCTCCATCGTAAATTCATGATTTTGGCGTTGTGATTATCCATGGTAATAGGTTAACTGCAACCCCATTGTTAACCAGATTCTTCGTAATAGGCCATCTATCCAGTTGGGCCAATATATACTATGCTTTGAGGTTGTTGTGTCATACTATGGGTAGGCTTATTGATGACCATTTAGACACATCCCTCACCTCCACCGTGATTGCATTGACCTATATTATTTTATCATCCTTGGGCCCACTTCCCGCACCTTCCTTAAATGGAAAAGAAACGCGTTGGATGAACACTGGAAGGGTATATTCTTTTGAATTTTGTGAATATGATTCTTATTAAATAATCAAGTGATTTTTTTTGGATGACTATCTAGTATAACAGTCTTTTTAAGAAAAACAAACAAACTTAACGCTCTCTTTTTTTGCTGAAATTTTAGCGACGAACCAAACGTCCTGGAAATTTCTAATTAATTCAAAAATTGGCAACAGATTTAAGGTCCGTCGCTTCTCCTATGATCAATGACAGACGATATCCATTGCCAAATTAAAAAATGACAAATAATTTGGGTCAATTTTTACATAATTAAACTACAAATTTTTAATTTTTACAATGGGTAGGATTAGTGACAAATTTACGACGGACTAAATCCATCGCATCCCTTCCAATGTTTAATATTTGTGACCCGACAACCTGTGACAGATGAGGCAACTATTAATTTGGTTTTGTAATGGATCTGGTCCATCATAAATTCATGATTTTAGCGTAGTGATTCTCCATTGTAATAGGTTAACTGCAACCCCGTTGTTAACCAGATTCCTGGTAATAGGGCATCAATCCAGATGGGACGATATATACTATGCTTTGAGGTTGTTGTGTCATACTAAGGTTAGGCTTATCGATGACCACTTGAACATGTTTCCTGCCTCTACCGTGATTTTGTTGACCTGTGGTACTGTATCATCCTTGGACCCACATCCAGCACCTTACTCAAATGGAAGAGAAGCAAGTTGTATGATCACTGCTATGATATATTCTTTTGAATTTTATGAATGTGATTCGTTTTAAACAATTGTGTGGCTTTTTTTTGGATGATTATCTAGTGTAACATATTTTTTAAAAAAGAAACAAACTTAATACTGTTTTTTTTCTGAAATATTTAGCGACGGACCAAATCTGTTGCTAATTTTTGATGAATTAAAATTTTGACAATAGATTTGAGGTCCGTCTCTTTTCCTAAGATCAGCGACAGACCGTATCTGTTACCAAATTTTAAAATGATGAATAATTCGGGAGTGTTTTTCCCCGACGAATTTTTAATTTTTACGACGGATAGGATACATGGCAAATTTGCGAGGGACTAAATCTATCGTAGATCCGTCGCATCACATCCGTCGTTTAATTTTCGTGACCCAGTAAATAGTGACAGACCATGCATTGGTTAATTTAGTTTTGCAACGGATTTGCTCCATCATAAATTTGTGATTTTAGCGTTGTGATTATCCATGGTAATAGGTTAACTGTAACCACATTGTTAACCAGATTCTTCGTAATAGGCCATTTATCCAGTTGGGCCGATATATACTATGCTTTGAGGTTGTTGTGTCATACTATAGGTAGGCTTATCGATGACCACCCAGACACATCCCTCGCCTCCACCATGATTGTGCTGGCCTGTTTTACTGTATCATCCTTGGCCCCACTTCCCGCACCTTCCTTAAATGGAAAGGAAGCAGGTTGGATGATCAGTGGAAGGGTATATTCTTTTGAATTTTGTGAATATGATTCTTATTAAATAATTAAGTGATTTTTTTAGGATAACTTTTGGTATAACAGTTTTTTTTTTATATAAAAAAAACCAACTCAACACTTTTTTTGGCTGAAATTTTAGCGACGAACCAAACTTCCTGCAAATTTCTGATTAAGTCAAAAATCGACGATAGATTTGAGGTCCATCACTTCTCCTAAGATCAACGACGGATGATATCCATCGCCAAATTTTAAAATGACGAATAATTCAGGTTGATTTTTTACATAATTAAGTTACGAATTTTTAATTTTTGTGATGGATAGGATTAATGACAAATTTGCGACAGACTAAATCCGATGCATCCCTTCTGACGTTTGATTTTTGTGACCCGAGAACCTGTGACAGACAAGGCAATAGTTAATTTGGTTTTCCAATGGATCTGGTCCTTCGTAAATTCGTGATTTTGGCGTAGTGTTTTTCCATTGTAAAAGGCTAATTGCAACCCCATTGTTGACCAGATTCTTGGTAATAGGGCATCAATCCGGAAGGGATGATATATAATATGCTTTGAGGTTGTTGTGTTATACTATGGTTAGGCTTATCGATGACCACTCAGACACGTTGCCTACCTCTATCGTGATTGTGTTGACCTGTGGTACTGTATCATCCTTGGACCCACTTCCAACACCTTACTCAAATGGAAAAGACGCAAGTTATATGATCACTACTATGATATATTCTTTTGAATTTTGTGAAAGTGATTCGTCTTAAATAATTATATGATTTTTTTTGGATGGCTATCCGGTGTAACAGGTTTTAAAAAAATAAAGAAACAAACTTAACGCTATTTTTTTTGTAGAAATTTTAGTGATGGATCAAATCTATTGCTAATTTCTTATGAAGTCAAAAATTGACGACAGATTTGAGGTCCGTCTCTTCTCCTAAGATTAGTGACGTTTTGTATCCATCGTAAAATTTTTAAATGATGACTAATTTGGGGGGGTTCATAATTAACCAACAGATTTTAAATTTTTGTGACGGATAGGATCTGTGGCAATTTTGCGAGGGACTAAATTTGTCGTAGATACGTCGCATCGCATCTGTCGTTTGATTTTTATGACCAGGTAAACAATGAGAGAATGCATTGGTTAATTTGATTTTGTAACAGATTTGCCCCATCGTAAATTCATGATTTTGGCGTAGTGATTCTCCGTGGTAATAGGTTAACTGTAGCCCCATTGGTAACCAGATTCCTGTTAATAGGCCATCTATCCAGAAGAGCCAATATATACTATGCATTGAGATTGTTGTGCCATACTGTGGGTAGGCTTATCATGACCACTTGGACATGTCCCTCACCTCCACCGTGAATGCGTTGACCTGTGGTACTATATCAACCTTGGCCCCACTTCCAACACCTTCCTTAAATAGAAAGAAGCGTGTTGGATGATCACTAAAAGGGTATATTCTTTTGAAATTTGTGAATATGATTCTTATAAAATAATCAAGTGATTTTTTTGGATGACTATCTAGTGTAACATTTTTTTTAAAAACAAACTTAACGCTGTTTTTTTTTTTTTTGCAGAAATTTTAGCGACGAACCAAACTTCTTGCTAATTTCTGATGAAGTCAAAAATCGATGACAGCTTTGAGGTCCGTCGCTTCTCCTAAGATTAGCGATGGATAATATCCATCGTAAAATTAAAAAATGACCAGTAATTCGGATCGGTTTTTACATAATTAAGCTACAGATTTTTAATTTTTACGATGGATAGGATTAGTGGCAAATTTGCGATGGACTAAATCCGTCACATCCCTTCCAACGTTTGATTTCTATGACCCGACAACCTGTGATGGACCATGCAATGGTTAATTTAGTTTTACAACGGATCTGGTCCATTGTAAATTCGTGATTTTAGCATAATGATTCTTCATTGTAATAGGTTAACTGCAGCCCCATTGTTGACCAGATTCCTGGTAATAGGGCATCAATCTGGATGGGTCGGCTTTGACGTCGTTGTGTCATATTGTGGTTAGGCTTATCAATGACCACTCGGACACGTTGCCTACCTCCACCATGATTGTGTTGACCTGTGGTGCTGTATCATCCTTGGACCCACTTCCAGCACCTTACTCTTTTCATCACTGGTAGGATATATTCTTTTGAATTTTGTGAATGTGATTCTTTTTAAACAATCATGTGAATTTTATTTTTTTTGGATGACTATCCGGTGTAACAATTTTTTTTTTTAAAGAAACAAACTTACTGCTTTTTTTATTACAGAAATATTAACGACAGATCAAATCTGTTGCCAATTTCTGATAAAGTCAAAAATTAACTATAGATTTGAGGTTCTTCTCCTAAGATCAGCGATCGATCGCATCCGTCGCCAAATTTTAAAATGATGATTAATTTGGGAGGGTTTTTCCATAATTAATAGACAGATTTTTAATTTTTACGACGGATATGATCTGTGGAAAATTTACAAGGGACTAAATTTGTTGTAGATTCATCGCATCGAATCCGTCGTTTGATTTTTGTGGCCCGGTAAACAGTGACAGACCATGCAATGGTTAATTTGGTTTTAAAAGGAATCTGTTCCATCGTAAATTCGTGATTTTGGAATAGTGATTCTCCATGGTAATAGGTTAACTGCAGCCTCATTGTTAATCAGATTCCTGGTAATATACCATTTATCGAGATGGACCAATATATACTATGCTTTGAGGTTGTTGTGTCATACTATGGGTAGGCTTATCGACGACCACTCGGATGCGTCCCTCACCTCCACCGTGATTGCATTGACCTGTGGTAATGTATCATCCTTGGCCCCACTTCCATCACCTTCCTTAAATGGAAAAGAAGCGTGTAGGATGATCACTAGAAGGGTATATTCTTTTGAATTTTGTGAATATGATTCTTATTAAATAATTAAGTGCTTTTTTTTTGGATGACTATCTGGTGCTAGAGATTTTTTTTAACAAACTTAATGATGTTTATTTTTACAGAATTTTTAGCGACGAACCAAACTTCTTGATAATTTATGATGAAGTCAAAAATTGACGACATATTTGTGGTCCGTCGCTTCGCCTAAGATCAGCGATAGACGATTTCCATCGCTAAATTTTAAAATGACAAATAATTCGAGATGGTTTTATATAATTAAGCTACAAATTTTTTATTTTTGCGATGGATAGGATTAATGTCAAATTTACGACGGACTAAATCCGTCGCATCTCTTCCAACGTTTAATGTCTGTGACCCAACAACCTATGACGAACCATATAACGAATAATTTGGTTTTGTAGCGGATCTCGTCTGTCATAAATAGGTGAATTTGGCATAGTGATTTTCCATTGTAATAGGTTAACTGCAGCCCCATTGTTGACCAGATTCCTCGTAATAGGGCATCAATCCGGATGGGCCGATATATACTATGCTTTGATGTTATTGTGTTATCACTACCAAAAAATTGAGCAAAGGCTATGGACTATGGAAGCTTTTGGCTAAGGATATAAACCATAGCTAATTTACTACGGATATAATCCGTAGCTAAAGCCTCCTTAAGATGTAGCTAAAACCTACCTTCCACCCTGATCTTATTAGAGGTTGGTGGTGTTTGTGGGGCTCCATAGGGCCCATTGGAATGTGTTTTATCTAAGCCATCCATAAATTTTGATATATAATTTCATTGGATGAGCCCAAAAAGTAAGTAGATTTAAGGTCTAAGTGGACAACACCATAAGAAATAATAAAAAATAAATTTGTATCATTAATTTTTATGTGGTCTGCTTACAGCTTCGATCTAACTCATTTTTTAGATCAACCCTTAAAATGATCTTTTAAAATGAATGGACGGAGTAGATAAGTAACATACATCACGGTGGGCCCCACAAGACCTAAAACTAGGTGCATAAAAGTGTCGTTCGTCACCCGCCTCCCCCCAAAAGAATCCCGCGCGCGCCTACCTCCCAACCTAAATCCCTCACATCTCCCTCGTGCCCCCCCCCCTCCCCTCCCCTAAAACCCAAACCCTCCCTTTCTAACGCCCACGCCTCTCCCAAAACCCAAACCCTCTCTTTCTCTCGCCTGCGCCTCTCCTAAAACCCAAGGCCCCTTTATTTCCTAACCTCTCTCTCTCTCTCTCTCTCTCTCTCTCTCTCTCTCTCTCTCTCGCTACGGTTTTAGAAACCCCCTTTCGCTGCAAACTCGTCGTTGATATATGATCACACCCTGTGTTAGGGTTTTCAAAACCCCTTTCATCCTACCCTCGTCACCACCTCAACTTCTCCACCAGCCGCATAATAGCTAGTTGGGTTTTTGGGCAGAGGAGGTTTCTAGGGGTTTGACCTTGCTCTGATGTGGTTTCGGTAGTGCATTCGAGTGTGGATGAGTATTTGGCCAACTGGTTTGGTTTGAATCAATCCAAGTATCAATGGGCGTTGAACGATTACCATGAGAGCAAGGGAATTATGAGTTTGAACATCTACTTTTCATTCATTCTTTTTTTTTTTTGGTTTTTTAAATTTTGAATTCTGGGATCTAATTCTGAATTCCACTTGTGATTCTTCTCTGATCTTATGAGGTTTTTGCTGAATTTATCTGCTCTCTTTTCATGATCTTGTGAGGATTTGTAAATTTTGTCCATTTCTCTTGGTCTAAATGAGTGATTCATTTCTGAGATGATTAAAAGCAAGTTTTTTATTGTGAAGCATGTGAAAATTCGCGCTAGTTTTTTTTTTATTTTTTTTAATAATATGAAATCTTTTGATATACTACAAAGAAATATCTACAAAAATTCAAAAGGAAATACAGAAGCAAATGACGGCTCTAGTGGCTGTTCCTGTTAATAAAGAAGGTAGCATAGTAGAGGTGGCCTTCAACCAGAGCATGGAGAAAGCTCTGAAGTCGAACTATGATGCTCTGTGGGAACGCATCCAAGAGGAGAACTATTTGATTTTCCTTTCACATATTTTGCTATTGTTGGCTTAGTTTGATTTTCCTTTAAAAAACTACTGCCAGGGTTATATTGCTAATGGATGTGGATTGCATTTTATATTTATAAAGTAAATAGAAGGTATTGTTCTTTCACAAATTTCCTACAATAGAAGGTATTGTAGTTCCTTCAAATTGCAATTACATTTTGCTCAACTCCAGTCACTAACAATTAGAAAGTCATTTCTAATTTATTGAATTGATAAAGTAAATTCAATTTGGTATTGCATCCAATTGCATTGTTAATCTCTGAATAAATACATATTGTGTCCATGGTGTGTGAATGCAAATTTATTGAAATATGACAAACTTTCCCCCTTTCATTGCCACAACTCCACACTCATCAATTCCCTTATTGCCAGCCATTCATCAAAAAGTATTGTTAATGGAACAAGTGTAGAAATGACCCCACCTTCAAGTGAAAATGGATCCAACACAAAGGTCAGTGTTCTTTTCAGTTGGCATATTTACAGGATTAAAAACAAAAAAGCAAAAAGTTTTACTATTTCAATCATCTTCATACCATTTATCCAACTATGTTCATTTAGTTCGCGAAGGATTATGGTTAAACCCCAATTTAAACCTAATAAGGGGACTGCTCCTAGTTGGCTTGAAACTTGATTAGATACTCGTTGTTCATATCAAACATTATATGGTTTACTGTGCTATGTAATTTCAGTTTCCAAGACAGAAGGTATGAATACAAAGGTCTTAATAAGGTCTGGAAGGGAAAATTAGCAAAGGCTAAGGCAGAAAGAAAAATCAAACAGTTAGCTAGCACAAATTCAGAGATCCTCTGAGATTGGAGGATCCCAACTAACGCTTTGGATTCTTTTCAACTGAATGTGGTCTGCCTTTGTATTTTCTTATTAACTTTCAATTCATAGATTGGGGTCAAGTTGTGTTGTTTATTAATTTCAAGAAGGGGCATCCCTTTCTTGTTATACTTTGTGGTGTAATTCCTTTTTGTTTGGTGCTAATGAGATGCTTATACTACTAATAAAAATACATAAATAAATAAAAGTAAAAGAAAGAAGGAAAAAAATGAAGATCCGTTTTGGCATCATTGCCATTTGGGATCAATTTGTAAAAAAGCTGAGTTATTTGATTCTCTGGTTGCATGGACCAAACTAGCTTCTGATTCATGGATACAGATTTGTTGAACCAAACTAGCCTCTGATTCTTCAAAGTTGCTAATGGGTGCATTTTTTTTGTCTACCTATTTTACCTTCCCTTGTGTTGTTGTTTTTCTTAGACTATCAGTGGTCCTAGAATTATAGGAATTTTTGTAAAAGAGAAACTATTGTCTATTGAGATGCTTCTTTTGTCTTTTGCAGTTGTAAGCCCTCTCGTCATGAAATAGGTTATAGATTCATAAAGTTGTTCATAGTTGCTTGTATTATTCATGGTCATCTTTATAGGAATGGTGAAATGAAATCCTTGGAGACTTTTGTATTCTCCATTCTTTATTATCTTCTCATAAAATGAAAAATTAAAAAAGTAGTTTTGATGTTGTTGTCATTCAACAAGGATATCATTTTGGAAGCATTCATCTTAAGAAATTTATTTGTATTGCAGGCTATTGCATCAATGATGCAGGCACATGAAGCAGACCCAACAAACCTGGAAGGGCTTCTTGCTCTTGGTGTGAGTCACACTAATGGTTAGTGACTGATTACCCATGTAGTAGCTGTGTGTAGAAGCTAGCAGAATTTGTTAAAGATGGTCCATTTTATTGAGCCTGGAGTCCTCTAAATTTCTGTTCACAATCATATGCCTGTATATGGTGGTTGTTACATATCAAAATATCTTTGAGCTTTTCAGACTAATTTTTCTGCCACACTTTCTTTTCTAATGTTTTAGCTACATATTGCTATGCATTTGCTGAAAGTTCTATTCTGCAATTTCTACAGTTAGAGACTGAATGGTGTGATATACATTAACAAAATGCGATAGGACTCGATCTTGCTGTTTTGTAAGTTTTCTACTGTCTTCTCAAATTCTTTTCATTTTTTAAAGAAAAATTGTTTTCTTCTCATATAATCGCATGCATATTTTCTTGTACTGTGAAGAAAACATTCTAGTAGGTGTTGCTTTTGTATTAGTATTAACCTTCAAAGTTGGCTTTCATTTAAACTATCATCATTATCTTAATCTTTCTTGTAGCAATTTGGGTTGTGCTTCTAAATGGTTGGCAGAAGTCCTATGATATGTCTGCTGACCAAACCACATGCTCTCTCATTTACCTGACATTGGAATTGGCCATGGCAGAGGTGTATATTGTAACAACATTCACATATCATCTCATAATTTATACACTTCAAAGGTTGAGTTTCCCCGACTATGGCCTCAATTCTTGGTCGTGTTGATGAGTTGTGTGAGCTTTCCTTTGAACCAGTGATTCCTAACTAGTCTCTTGGTCTCATTTCAAAGTTATATCTTCTATTTTCCTTATATTGCTTAATATATTGTTTCTTGTGCAAGCCGTATTCATCAATACTTCAGATTGTAATTATTCTTCACTCTGCTTTCTGCTTTTTCCCTTTCCTTTTCTTGCTTTTTCTTTTTTCCTTTTCTTTTCTTTTCTAGCTTACTGTATCTTGAAGAGAGTCTTCAGTTTCACTACCAGCTTCAACTCTTCAATAGACAAGTCGTCCTGATAATTTGATTTAAGTGTGTCGATAGATTTCCTCGAGATGTGGCTAACAAGCTCATCATCAATCTCAAAATGCCTACCATACATCTTATGTTGTTCTTCAGCGTTGGTGCTAGCAATCTTTATGGCCACCTTTTGGCCTTTCTTTGCTATATCAACCTGTTTGTGGTTAATCTCAATGGAAGTTATTCATCCAATATCGATAAAATCCCTTGAAGGAATACAGATTAGAGTGCCGACCTTTACAATCCCTTTAAGGACATCAACACTCAGGACAATTGGATCTTTTTTGTTGAAAATGCAGTTCGGCATAATCTTTAGAACACAGGGGAAGACTGCATCTTCTGCAGCTTCCTTCTTCATTTCTTCCTTAAGATTGTCAATATAAGCCTTGAACTGATCAAATAAGTGATAGATAATATCGACAATGAATATCTTCACACCAGTCTCATCTGCAAGCTCCCGAGCCTCAGGTGTTACTTTGACATCGAACGCTAAGATGATGGCATACTCCTTCCTCTCAAGCATAACACTAGCCCTCATAACATCCCTCGGATAAACATTCCTAATTACTAAACCATAGCCCCACTTATACAAATTTTCAGGTCAAGGATCAGAAATTCTTCTTGACTGTAACTTTAAGCACATAATATCAAGAGGAAGATGTGATGTTGAACAGTCTTTTTTTTATCCTTTGAGTTGGTAATTTCCTCTCATAGGTTGTTCCTATCTATTAGGTGCCTTTTGATTTGTAACATGTAAATTTTTATTTCTTTTATGTTCAGCCTTCTGTTGTCTTTGTTTTTACATTGTCATTCTAGATTTCTGCTTTATCAACCTCCATTTTCCATACATGTCTATACATGCGAGGAATGTCTTTGATACCTTAAATAGCATATTCCATTTTATTTAGGGAGCCATTTTTTACACTCACTCTGATTAATAAAAATACCAATATTTTCTACTTTTGCTTATACATACTATAAAGGACAGGTGTATGTAGCAGTCAGAGCATGTGCCATCAGTTTTTGCATTTTCTGAGCCCATGGTTCAATTATTTGGACAATTGCTCTGCTCAGCCCCCCACGAAGGCCCAAATTGTAAGATCTTAACCATCAGTTTTTGCATTTTCTGAGCCGAATGTGGACCGTTGCTGTATTTCTCTTCTTGGCCATCCAATTTTAGGCCAGAACTTGAAAGTTTAGGATGGTCTTGTTGAGGAATTTTGGGACATTTTCTTTCCAGTGGGGCCCAACACACAGATGGGCTGGATCAATAATCCATGGGACCCACTTGTACATGCTAAAAATGTGAGTTTATTGTAAATTCTGTAATTTGACGATCTTAGAATTCCTCTATATATTATCCATTCTCAACTACATGGCATTATAAAAGAGAAATTGCTATAAGACTTGCAAATTCCACCTCACCACATGATTAACTAGACTGTTCATCTAGGTTCCACCGTGAATAAGTTACATCAAAAAACTTACTCAACAGAGATGACATTGTCCATACTCTGTTAGAAATGATGCTCCAGAAAGGTAGTTTCTAGTTCACCTTCTAATGGAGGGTGGATCCCTAATTCCTGATATTTTTGCCATGTTAGGCCATTTACAGTGGTACCTCTAGACGAACAGTCCGTATCATGACATGGTATACAGAAAGGCAAACCATGCTAAGCTCTTAATAGAAACTAGTTCCATTATATCATTGGCCCTCTGTCAATTACTACTTATGAGAACATGTTTACTGGCGGTAACTTGTAGACATGCATTGAAACTCTCATACAAATAAACAGACCCCTTCCAATTTGAACGTCATGATCTTCTACATGAGGATATGCATTTTACTTGGGTTCAGGGCCCATGGTTTGATGATACAGACCACTGATCTAAATGCCCTTAAAAGATGGGACAGGATGCTAGATGAAACAAATGTTTACCTAAGCAGGTAAGCTCCTCATATGCTTTAATTGTTCCAACAGGCTCTCAAGTAAGATATTCTATGGTTCTTTCATGCCTAAACCTATACTTATAACCTAAACCTTGACCTATAACCCAACCTAAACCTAAACCTATACTCAAACCCCAAAACCTATAACCTAAACCTATACCTTAACCTATAACCCAACCTAAACCTAAACCTATTCTCAAATCCCAAAACCTATAACCTAAACCTAAACCTTAACCTATAACCCAACCTAAACCTATACTTATAACCTAAACCTATTCTCAAATCCCAAAACCCAAAACCTAAACCTAAACCTTAACCTATAACCCAACCTAAACCTATACTTATAACCTAAACCTATTCTCAAATCCCAAAACCCATAACCTAAATCTAAACCTTAACCTAAACCTATAACCTATAACCTAAACCCGAACCCGAACCCGAACCCGAATCCCTAAACCTTAACCTAAACATATAACCTATAACCTATAACCTAAACCTAAACCTAACCTAAACCTATAACCTAAATCTAAACCTAAACCTTAACATATAACCTATAACCTATAACCTATAACCTAAACTTATAACCTATAACCAAACCTTAACCTAAACCTAAACCTATAACCTAAATGTATTCTCAAATCCCTAAACCTAAACCTACACCCAATCCTAATCTCAACTCCCTAACCTAAACTTGAAAACCCAAACTTAAACCCAATCCCGAACCTGAACCAAATTTCCTAAACCTAAACCTTAACCTATTCTCAATTCCCAAAAGCCATAACCTATAATATATAACCTATAACCTAAACCTTAACCTTAACCCAAACCTATAACCTAAACCTAAACCTTAACCTAAACCTAAACTTATAACCTTAACCTAAACCAAAACCTATAACCTAAACCTTAACCTATAACCTATAACTTATAACCTAAACTTATAACCTATAACCTAACATTAACCTAAACCTAAACCTATAACCTAAACCTAAAACCTAAATGTATTCTCAAATCCCTAAACCTACGGATTCTTTTAGGTGGATGTTGCATGTGGGAGGATTGGAGCTACATATTTCAAATTCAAGCATCTGGTACATCTCTTATCAATTATGCACATGTGTAGTTCATCAAACAATACATTACGTGATATCGTGTGCATGATATCTATGTTGTAATTACAATTATCTATAATAATAATAATTTGTTCATTATAGTGCATTCACAATAGTTATCATTGTGGTTACAGTTATTCATTATGTGACAGGTTTTCAGGTGAGATGAACGAGTTTCAAAATAAAACAGTCTGCAGTTTTGAGAAGCGATTCTCAGGATGTATGTGTGTTTCAGAGGGCATCTGCACTTTGGAAGCATACAATGGAAGGTAAGGAAAACTCTCGAGTTACCTTCTCTGAATCATGAAAAGGAAAGCATTGGAGTGGCTTGGCCATTTGGACAGGCCGTGTTTATATCTGTATTTGCTCGAAATTGATGGAGCAGACCCGGATGTGTGTCACAGCTATCCGGATAAGCGGGGGTCCCTGGAAGATGGGAACCGCTGTTATGACCATGATGAAGCTGTCCATTTCCTATAGACATCATTGGAGTGGCCTGGCCATTTGGATAGGCTGTGTTTATATCTATATTTGCTCGAAATTGATGGAGAAGACCAAGATATGCGTCAGAGCTATCCGTATGAGTGGGGGTCCCTGGAAGATGAGAACCGTTGTTATGACCATAATGAAGCTGTCCATTTCCTATGGACAACATTGGAGGGGCCCAACCAATTGGAACAGGCCGTGTTTATATCTGTTTTTGCAGGAACCACACCCTTAACCTAAACCTAACCTAAACCAATAACCTTAACCTAAAACCTGAACTTAAACCTAAAACCTAAATGTATTCTCAAATCCTTAAACCTAAACCTAAACTTGAAAACCCTATCCCAAACCCGAACCCGAACCCGATTTCCTAAACCTAAACCTTAACCTATTCTCAATTCCCTAAAGAGATAACCTATAACCTAAACTTATAACCTATAACCAAACTTTAACCTAAACTTAAACCTATAACTTAAATGTATTCTCAAATCCCTAAACCTAAACCTACACCTAATCCTAATCTCAACTCCCTAACCTAAACCTAAACCTAAACCTAAACTTGAAAACCCAAACTTAAACCCAATCCCGAACTCGAACCCGATTTCCTAAACCTAAACCTATAACCTAAACCTAAACCTAAACCTATAAACTTAACCTAAACCAAAACCTATAACCTAAACCTTAACCTATAACCTATAACCTATAACCTATAACCTATAACCTATAACGTAAACCTAAACCTAAACCTATAACCTAAACCTAAAACCTAAATGTATTCTCAAATCCCTAAACCTAAACCTACACCTAATCCTAATCTCAACTCCCTAACCTAAACCTAAACCTAAACTTGAAAACTCAAACCCAATCCCAAACCCGAACCCGAATCCGATTTCCTAAACCTAAACCTTAACCTATTCTCAATTCCCTAAAGCTATAACCTATAACCTAAACCTAAACCTAACCTAAACCTATAACCTAAACCTAAACCAAAACCTATAACCTTAACCTAAACCAAAACCTACCACCTAAACCTTAACCTATAACCTATAACCTATAACCAAACCTTAACCTAAACCTAAAACCTAAACTTAAACCTATAACCTAAATGAATTCTCAAATCCCTAAACCTAAACCTACACCTAATCCTAATCTCAACTCCCTAACCTAAACCTAAACCTAAACTTGAAAACCCAAACTTAAACCCAATCTCGAACCCGAACTCGATTTCCTAAACCTAAACCTATAACCTAAACCTAAGCCTAAACCTATAACCTTAACGTAAACCAAAACCTATAACCTAAACCTTAACCTATAAACTATAACCTAGAACCTAAACTTATAACATATAACCTAAACCTAAGCCTATAATTTAAACCTAAACCTAAAACCTAAAAGTATTCTCAAATCCCTAAATCTAGACCGACACCTAATCCTAATCTCAACTCCATAACCTAAACCTAAACCTAAGCTTGAAAACCCAAACCTAAACCCGATCCCGAACCCGAACCCGATTTCCTAAACCTAAACGTTAACCTATTCTCAATTCCCTAAAGCTATAACCTATAACCTAAACCTATAACCTAACCTAAACCCAAACTAAACCTATAACCTAAACCTATAACCTTAACCTAAACCCAAACTTATAACCTAAACCTTAACCTATAACCTATAACCTATAACCTATAACCTATAACCTAAACTTATAACCTATAACTAAACCTTAACCTAAACCTAAAACCTAAACTTAAACCTATAACCTAAACCTATAACCTAAATGTATTCTCAAATCCCTAAACCTAAACCTAAACCTAATCCTAATCTCAACTCCCTAACCTAAACCTAAACCTAAACTTGAAAACCCAAACTTAAACCCAATCCCGAACCCAAACCCGATTTCCTAAACTTAAACCTATAACATAAACCTAAACCTAAACCTATAACCTTAACCTAAACCAAAACCTATAACCTAAACCTTAACCTAAACCAAAACCTATAACCTATAACCTATAACCTAAACTTATAAACTATAACCTAAACCTAAACCTAAACCTAAAACCTAAAAGTATTCTCAAATCCTTAAACCTAAACCTACACCTAATCCTTATCTCAACTCCCTAACCTAAACCTAAACCTAAACTTGAAAACCCAAACCTAAACCCGATCCTGAAACCGAACCCGATTTCTTAAACCTAAACCTTAACCTATTTTCAATTCCCTAAAGCTATAACCTATAACCTAAACCTAAACCTAACCTAAACCTATAACCTAAACCTAAACCTAAACCTATAACCTTAACCTAAACCAAAACCTATAACCTAAACCTTAACCTATAACCTATTACCTATAACCTAAACTTATAACCAATTAACCAAACCTTAACCTAAACCTAAAACCTAAACTTGAAAACCCAAACTTAAACCCAATCCTGAACTCGAACCTGATTTCCTAAACCTAAACCTTAATCTATTCTCGATTCCCAAAAGCTATAACCTATAACATATAACCTATAACTTAAACCTATAACCCTAACCTAAACCTATAACCTAAACCTTAACCTTAACCTTAACCTAAACCTATAATCTTAACCTAAATCAAAACCTATAACCTATAACCTATAACCTAAACCTAAACCTAAACTTATAACCTAAACCTAAAACCTAAACCTAAACCTAAAACCTAAATGTATTCTCAAATCCCTAAACCTAAACCTACACCTAATCCTAATATCAACTCCTTAACCTAAACCTAAACCTAAACTTGAAAACCCAAACCTAAACCCAATCCCGAACCCAAACTCGATTTCCTAAACCTAAACCTTAACCTATAACCTATAACCTATAACCTAAACTCAATTCCCTAAACCTTAACATATAACCTAACCTAAACCTAAACCTATAAACCTACACTTATAACCTAAACCTAAACCTAAACCTAAACCTATAACCTTAACCTAAATGTAAAACCTAAACCTAAACCTAAAACGTAAATGTATTCTCAAATTCCTAAACCTAAACCTAAACCTAAACCTATAACCTACAACATTAACATAAACTTATAACCTAAACCATATCGTGAGACCATTCCTTGGGAAGTGGGTACTTGTGGCTACCGATGGTCCTCCTTGCGGAAATCGTCCAGACGTTTATTTTGGCCCTACAAACCATATGATGAGACCATTCCTTTTGTGTCAATTTCATTCCTCTTTGAGTTTTTATTGATTTATTAAGAAAAAAAAGGAAAAAAGAAAATGGTTATGCATGATGCACTTCTTTCACTTTGTTTTTCTTTCCCCCAATGGTCATTCTGATTTATTAGTGCCATGACTATTTGTAGGATGATGGAATATACGAAGCTATTCCAGGAAGTGACTTTGTCATTACTAGAGTTGCATTTCGAGACAACTCTTCAAAGCACTACATAAATTACCGTGGAAGTAATTTTACAGAGGTCACTAAGAAATTGAAAGGAAAAGGAGTGGACTTGGACAACAATCGGTTTTTGATTCTTCAGGTGGGTGATGGCTGAAAAAGGCCTATTTACTTGGGAAAAAAATATCATACCATCAAAATATATCTTCTCTTTCAATTCTTTATCATTGAAATTTCAGGGTGCAGTCGAGTAAATTTCTCTAATGAAGCTAAAGATTTGTATTTTTAGCATTATTGTAATTGATTGAAGGAAGGATTGTAATTGTAATTGATTGAATGAAGGATTGTAATTGATTGTAATTTTAATTGATTGAATGAAGGATTGTAATTGATTGTAATTGAATGATTGAATGATTGTAAATGATTGTAATGGAATGAATGAATGATTATATAGGTGGTAATTGAATGAACAAATGATTATATATATTTTTTTTAATATACAAAATAGCTACGGATATTCACCGTAGCCGGTAATCCGACAGCTGTAGCCATTATTAAATTTGGCATATTGTTATGGATTATATCTGTAGCTGTTGTAACCTATAGCTACAGATTAATTCTATAGCTATAGATTCCAGATCTATTGTTACGGCACCTATGACTACGGTTGTGCTACGGACTAGAACTGTAGCCATAGGTCTAAAGCTACAAATTTTATCCGTATCCTTTGCCCCTTTTTCTGGTAGTGTATACTATGGTTAGGCTTATCGATGACCACTTGGACACGTTGCCTGCCTCCATCGTGATAGTGTTGACCTGTGGTACCGTATCATCCTTGGACCCACTTCCAGCACCTTATTGAAATGGAAAAGAAGCACGACTATGGTCATGCTACGGACTAGAACTGTAGCCATAGGTCTAAGGCTACGGATTTTATCCGTAGCCTTTGCCCCTTTTTCTGGTAGTGTATATTGTGGTTAGGCTTATCGATGACCACTTGGACACGTTGCCTGCCTCCATCGTGATAGTGTTGACCTGTGGTACTGTATCATCCTTGGACCCACTTCCAACACCTTATTGAAATGGAAAAGAAGCAAGTTGTATGATCATTGGTAGGATATATTCTTTTGAATTTAGTGAATGTGATTCTTTTTAAACCATCAAGTGAATTTTTTTTAGAAGACTATCCGGTGTAACTAATTTTTTTTAAAAAAAAATTAGTGACAGACCATACAATGGTTAATTTCATTTTACAACGGACCTGCTCCATCGTAAATTCGTGATTTTGGCGTAGTGATTCTCCATGGTAATAGGTGAACTGCAGCCCCACTGTTAACCAGATTCCTGGTAATAGGCTATTTATCTAGAAGGGCAGATATATACTATGCTTTGAGGTTATTGTGTCATACTGTGGGTAGGCTTATCGATGACCACTCGGACACGTCCCTCACCTCCACCATGATTGCGTTGACCTGTCGTACCGTATCATCCTTGGCCCCACTTCCATTACCTTCCTTAAATGGAAACGAAGCATGTTTGATGATCACTGGAAGGGTATAATCTTTTGAATTTTTTGAATATGATTCTTATTAAATAATTAAGTGATTTTTTTGGATGACTATCTGGTGTAAGAGATATTTTAAAAAAAAACAAACTTAATGCTATTTTTTTGCAGAAATTTTAGTGACGAACCAAACTTCTTGCTAATTTATGATGAAGTCAAAAATCGACGACATATTTGAGGTCCGTCACTTCTCCTAAGATCAGCGACGGATGATATCCATTGCTAAATTTTAAAGTGACGAATAATTCAAGCCAATTTTACATAATTAAGCTATGAATTTTTTATTTCTGCGATGGATAGGATTAGTGTCAAATTTGTGACGAACTAAATCTGTCCCATCCCTTCCAACGTTTGATTTCTGTGACTTGACAACCTATGACGAACCATGTAACGATTAATTTGGTTTTGCAACGGATCTGGTCTGTCGTAAATAGGTGATTTGGCGTAGTGACTCTCCATTGTAATAGGTTAATTACAGCCCCATTGTTGACCAGATTCCTGGTAATAGGGCATCAATCCGGATGGGCCGATATATACAATTCTTTGATGCTATTGTGTTATACTGTAGTTAGGCTTATCGATGACCACTCGGACACGTTGCCTACCTCCACCTTGATAGTGTTGACCTGTGGTACAATATCATCCTTGGACCCACTTCTTGCACCTTACTGAAATGGAAAAGAAGCAAGTTGTATGATCACTGGTAGGATATATTCTTTTAAATTTAGTGAATGTGATTCTTTTTAAACAATCATGTGAATTTTTTTTAGATGACTATTCAGTGTAACTGATTTTTTTAAAAAAGAAACAAAATTAATGCTATTTTATTTTATTTTTTAGAAATTTTAATTTTTTTGTAGAAATTAATTTTAGCGATGGAACAAATATGTCGCTAATTTTTTATGAAGTCAAAAATTGACGATAGATTTGAGGTCCGTCTCTTCTCTTAAGATCAACGACGAACCGTATCCGTTGCCAAATTTAAAAATGATGAATAATTCGAGAGGATTTTTCCATAATTAACCAACGTATTTTTATTTTTTGCATTGGATAGGATCCGTTGCAAATTTGCGAGGGAGTAAATTTATCATAGATCTGTCGCATCGCATCCGTCGTTTGATTTTTGTGACCCAGTAAACTGTGACGGACCATGCAATGGTTAATTTGGTTTTACAACGGATCTGCACCATCGTTAATTCATGATTTTGGCATAGTGATTCTCCATGGTAATAGGTTAACTGCAGCCCCATTGTTAACCATATTCTTGGTAATAGGCCTTTTATTCAGATGGGACGACATATACTATGCTTTGAGGTTGGTGTGTCATACTGTGGGTAAGTTTATCCATGATTACTCGGACACGTCCCTCGCCTCCACTGTGATTACGTTGACCTGTGGTACTGTATCATCCTTGGCCCCACTTCCAGCAACTTCCTTAAATGGAAAAGAAGCGTATTGGGTGATCACTGGAAGGGTATATTCTTTTGAATTTTATGAATATGATTCTTATTAAATAATTAGGTGATTTTTTTGGATGACTATCTGGTGTAAGATTATTATTATTTATTTATTTTTGCAGAAATTTTAACGATGAACCAAACTTCTTGCTAATTTCTGATGAAGTAAAAAATCAACGACAGAATTGAGGTCCGCTGCTTCTCCTAAGATCAGCGACGGATGATAATTTAAGAATGACGAATAATTCGGGTCAATTTTTACCTAATTAAACTATGGATTTTTAATTTTTGGGATGGATAGGATTAATGGCAAATTTGCGATGGATTAAATTCGTCGCATCCCTTCCAACTTTTGATTTCTGTGACCTGACAACCTTGAACAGACCATGCAATGTTTAATTTGGTTTTGCAACAGATTTGGTTCGTCGTAAATTCTTGATTTTTGCGTAATGATTCTCCATTGTAATAGGTTAACTGTAGCCCCATTGTTGACCAGATTCCTGGTAATAGGGCATCAATCTGGATGGGCCAATATATACTATGCTTTGAGGTTGTTGTGTTATACTGTGCTTAGGCTTATCGATGACCATGCAGGACACGTTGCCTGCCTCCACCATGATTGTGTTGACCAGTGGTACTGTATCATCCTTGGACCCACTTTCGGCACCTTACTCAAATGGAAAAGAAGCAAGTTATATGATCACTGGTAGGATATATTCTTTTGAATTTTATGAATGTGACTCTTTTCAAGCAATCTTGTGAATGTTTTTTTTTTTTTTTGGATGACTATCCAGTGCAAAAGATTTTTTAAAAAAAGGAAACAAACTTAACACCGTTTTTTTTTTAAGAAATTTTAACGATAGACCAAATCTATCTCTAATTTCCGATGAAGTCCAAAATTGATGATAGATTTAAGGTCCATCTCTTCTCCTACGATCAGCAACGGACCGTATCCGTTGCCAAATTTTTAAATGATGAATAATTTCGAAGGGTTTTTCCATAATTAACCGACGAATTTTTAATTTTTGCGACAGATAGGATCCATGACAAATTTTCGAGGGACTAAATCTGTCGTAGGTACATCGCATCGCATTCGTCGTTTGATTTTTGTGACTCGGTAAATAGTGAGATACCATGCATTGGTTAATTTGGTTTTGGAACGAATCTGCTCCATCGTAAATTCCTGATTTTGGTGTAGTGATTCTACATGGTAATAGGTTAATTGCAGCCCCATTATTAACCAGATTCCTGGTAATCGGCCATTTATCCAGATGGGCCGATATATACCATACTTAGAGGTTGTTGTGTCATACTGTGGGTAGGCTTATGGATGACCACTCAGACACGTCCCTCGTCTCCACCGTGATTACGTTGACTTGTAGTACGGTATCATCCATGGCCCCACTTCTCGCACCTTCCTCAAATGGAAAAGAAGCATGTTGGATGATCATTGGAAGGGTATATTCTTTTGAATTTTGTGAATATGATTCTTATTAAATAATCAAGTGATTTGTTTTGGACGACTATCTGGTGTAAGTGTTTTTTTTAACTTAACGCCCTTTTTTTCTGAAATTTTAGCGATGAACCAAACTTCTTGCTAATTTATGATGAAGTCAAAAATTGATGACAGATTTGAGGTCCGTAGCATTCTCCTAAGATCAGCGACAAACGATATCCATCACTAAATTTAAAAATGACGAATAATTCGGGTTGCTTTTTACATAATTAAGCTATGAATTTTTAATTTTTGCAATGGATAAGATTAGTGGCAAATTTGCAACGGACTAAATCCGTCGCATCCCTTCCAAAATTTGATTTCTGTGACCCGACAACCTGTGACGGACCATGCAACGGTTAATTTGGTTTTGCAATGGATCTCGTCCATCATAAATTCATGATTTTGGCAGTGATTCTCTATTGTAACAGGTTAATTGCAGCCCTATTGTTAACCAGATTCCTGGTAATAGCGCATCAATCCGGGTGGGCCAATATATGCTATGCTTTCAGGTTGTTGTGTCATACTGTGGTTAGGCTTATCGATGACCTTCATACACGTTGGCTTCCTCCACCCTGATTGTGTTGACTTGTGGTACTGTATCATCCATGGACCCACTTCCAACACCTTACTCAAATAGAAATAAGCAATTGTATGATCACTGGTAGGATATATTCTTTTAAATTTTTTAAATGTAATTCTTTTCAAACAATCATGGGAATTTTTTTTGGATGACTAACTGGTGTAACAGATTTAAAAAAAAAAAAAGAAATAAACTTAACAATTTTTATTTTTTTTTTTTGCAAAAATTTTAGCGACGGACCAAATATGTTGCTAATTTCTGATGAAGTCAAAAATTAACGATAGATTTGAGGTCCGTCTCTTCTCCTAAGGTCTGCCACGGACTGTATCCATCATCAAATTTTTAAATGATGAATAATTCGATATGGTTTTTCCATAATTAACCGATGAATTTTTAATTTTTGACAAATTTGTGAGGGACTAAATCTGTCGTAGATCCATCGCATCGCATCCGTCGTTTGATTTTTGTGACCCGGTAAACAGTGACAGACCATGCATTAGTTAATTTGGTTTTGCAACAGATTTGCTCCATCATAAATTCATGATTTTGGCATAGTGATTTTCCTTGTTAATAGGTTAACTGCAGCCCCGTTGTTAACCAAATTCCTGGTAATAGGCCATCTATCCAGATGGGACGATATATACTATGCTTTGAGGTTGTTGTGTCATACTGTGGGTAAGCTTATCGATGACCACTTGGACATGTCCTTCGCCTCCACTGTGATTACATTGACCTGTAGTAGTGTATCATCCTTGGCCCCACTTCCCACACCTTCCTTAAATGGAAAAGAAGCATGTTGGATGATCACTGGAAGGGTATATTCTATTGAATTTTGTGAATATGATTCTTATTAAATAATCAAGTGAATTTTTTTGGATGACTATCAGGTGTAATAGTTTTTTTTTAAAAAAAAAACAAACTTTACGTACCTTTTTTTTGCTGAAATTTTAGTGACGAACCAAACTTCTTGATAATTTCTGATGAAGTCAAAAATCGAATACAGATTTGAGGTCCATCGCTTCTCCTAAGATTAGTGACGGACGATATCCATCGCCAAATTTTAAAATGACGAATACTTTGAGTCGATTTTTACATAATTATGCTATAATTTTTTAATTTTTGCGATGAATAGATTTAGTGGTAAATTTGCGACGAACAAAATCCATCGCATCCCTTCCAACGTTTGATTTCTTTGACTCGACAACCTATGACGGATCATGCAATGGATAATTTGGTTTTGCAACGGATTTGGCCCGTCGTAAATTCGAGATTTTGGCGTAGAGATTCTCCATTGTAATTGGTTAACTGCAGCCCCATTGTTGACCAGATTCCTGGTAATAGGGCATCAATCCGAATGGACCGATATATACTATGCTTTAAGGTTGTTGTGTCATACTATGGTTACACTTATCGATGACCACTTGGACACATTGCATGCCTGCACCGTGATTGTGTTGACCTGTGGTACTGTATCATCCTTGGACCCACATCCAGCACCTTGCTCAAATGGAAAAGAAGCAAGTTGTATGATCATTGGTAGGTTATATTCTTTTGAATTTTATGAATGAGATTCCTTTCAAACAATCTTATGAATTTTTTTAGGATGACTATCCAGTGTAACAGATTTGAAAAAAAAAAGATATAAAGTTAACGATGTTTTTTCTTTTTTTGGCTGAAATTTTATCGACGGACCAAATCTGTCGCTAATTTCTGATGAAGTCAAAATTTGATGATGGATTTGAGGTCCGTCTTCTCTTAACATCAGCGACGGACCATATCCATCGTTAAATTTTAAAATGATGAAGAATTCGAGAGGTTTTTTCCTTAATTAACCAACGGATTTTTAGTTTTTGCGACGAATAGAATCCGTGGCAAATTTGCGAGGGACAATTTGTCATAGATCCATCGTATCACATCCGTCATTTGATTTTTATGACTCAATAAACAGTGTCAAACCATGCAATGGTTAATTTGGTTTTACAACGAATTTGCTCGATCATAAATTCGTGATTTTGGGATAGTGATTCTCTATGGTAATAGGTTAACTGCAACCCCATTGTTAACCAGATCCCTAGTAATAAGCTATCTATCCAGATGGGCCGATATATACTATGCTTTGAGGTTGTTGTGTCATACTATGGGTAGGGTTATCGATGACCACTCGGACACGTCCCTTGTCTCCACCGTGATTGCGTTGACCTGTGCTACTATAATATCCTTGGACTCACTTCTAGCACCTTCAGATGGAAAAGAAATAAGTTGTATGATCACTGGTAAGGTATATTCCTTTGAATTTTGTGAATGTGATTCTTATTAAACAATCATGTGAGGTTTTTTTGGATGACAATCAAGTGTAACAGATTTATTTTTTTTTTTAAAGAACAAACTTAACACTTTTTTTTTTGCAGAAATTTTAATAATGGACCAAATTTGTCGTTAATTTCTAATCAACTCAAAAATCAACGACAGATTTGAGGTCTATGGCTTCTTTTAAGATTAGGAACAGACCGTATCCATCGTCAAATTTTAAAATGACGAATAATTCATGTTGGTTTTTGTATATTGTGAAAATTTTGCGACGGACTAAATACATCGCATCCCTTCTGTCGTTTGATTTTTGTGACCCAACAAACAGTGATGGACCATGCAACGGTTAATTTGGTTTTCCAACAGATCTGGTCCATCGTAAATTCATGATTTTGGCATAGCAATTCTCCATGGTAATAGGTTAATTATAACCCCATTGTTGACCAGACTCCTAGTAATAAGGCATCTATCTAGATGGGCCGATATATACTATGATTTGAGGTTGTTGTGTCATACTGTGGGGAGGCTTATCGATGACCACTTGTACACGTCCCCTGCCTCGACCATGATTATGTTGACATGTGGTATTATATCATCGTTGGACCCACTTCGACCACCTTAAATGGAAAAGAAGCATGTCGGATGATCAATGGAAGGGTATATTCTTTTGAATTTTGTGAATGTGATTCTTATTAAATAATCATGCGATTTTATTTTTTTTGGATGAATATCTGGTGTAACAATATATATACATATATATATATATATAAACAAACTTAACGGTATTTTTTTTATAGAAATTTTAGCAACGAACTAAACATGTTGCTAATTTCTAATGAAGTCAAAAAATCGACCATAGATTTGAGGTCCATCGCTTTTCCTCGGATCAATGTTGGATGGTATCCATCGCCAAAGTTAAAAATGACGAATAATTCAGTTTAGTTTTTACATAATTAAGCTATGGATTTTTAATTTTTGCAATGGATAGGATTTGTGACAAATTTGCGATGGACTAAATCCGTTGCATCCCATCCGTTGTTTAATTTATGCGACTCGGCAAACTATGACGGACAATGCAACGGTTAATTTGGTTTTGCAACGGATCTTGTCCTTTGTAAATTCATGATTTTGGCATAGTGATTCTCTATTGTAATAGGTTAACTACAACCCCATTGTCGACCAGATTCCTGGTAATAGGGCATCTACCAGATCGAACTATATATAATTTGCTTTGAGGTTGTTGTGTCATATTGTGGGTAAGATTATCGATGACCACTTGAACACGTCATCTGCCTCCACCGTGATTGTGTTGACCAATTGTATTGTATCATCCTTGGACAAACTACCAGCACCTTCCTCAAATGGAAAAGAAGCGAGTTGTATGATCACTAGTATGGTATATTCTTTTGAATTTTGTGAATGTGATTCTTATTAAACAATCATGTGATTTTTATTTATTTTTTTTGGGATAACAATCAGGTGTAACAGATTTTATTTTTTTTAAAGAAGGAACAAACTTACCGCTGTTTTTTTTTTTACAGAAATTTTAGTGATTAACCAAATTTGTCGCTAATTTCTGATCAAGTTAAAAATTGACGACAGATTTGAGGTCCGTCATTTCTCCTAAGACCATGAATGGACCACATCCATCTCCAAAATTTAAAATAATGAATAATTCGCATTGGTTTTTCTATAGTTAAGCAACAAATTTTTATTTTTTGTGACAAATAAGATCTGTGGAAAATTTGCAACGAACTAAATCCATCGCATCCCTTCCATTGTTTGATTTTTGCGACCAGACAAACAGTAATGGACCATGCAATGGTTAATTTGGTTTTCAAACAGATTTGGTCCATTGTAAATTTGTGATTTTGGTGTAGTAATTCTCCATGGTAATAAGTTAATTGCCGCCCCATTGTTGACCAGATTCTTAGTAATAGGGCATCTATCCAGATGGGCCGATATATATTATGCTTTCAGGTCGTTGTGTCATACTGTGGGTAGACTTATTGAGACCACTCGAACATGTCCCCTTCCTCGACCGTGATTGTGTTGACTTGTGGTACTGTATCATCCATGGACCCACTTCCACCACCTTCCTCAAATGGAAAAGAAGCGTGTTGGATGATCATTGAAAGGGTATATTCTTTTGAATTTTGTGAATGTGATTCTAATTAAATAATTATGTGAATTTTTTTTGGATGACTATCAGTTGTAACAATATTTTAAAAAAACAAACAAACTAAACGCTATTTTTTTGCAGAAATTTTAGCGACGAACCAATCCTATTGCTAATTTTGGTAAGTCAAAAATCGACGAAAGATTTGAGGTCCGTCGATTCTCTTAAGATCAGTGACGGACGGTATCCATCCCTAAATTTAAAAATGACGAGTAATTCAGGTCGGTTTTTGCATATTAAGCTACGGATTTTTAAGTTTTGAGAAGAAAAGGATTCGTGACAAATTTGCGACGGACTAAATCCGTCGCATCCCATCCGTCATTTAATTTTTGCAACTTGGCAAATTGTGATGGATAATGCAATGGTTAATTTAGTTTTGCAACAGATCTGGTCCAGCATAAATTCGTGATTTTGGCATAGCGATTCTCCATTGTAATAGATTAACTACAGTCCCGTTGTTGACCAGATTCCTGGTAATAGGTCATCTATCCAGATGGGCTGATATATACTATGCTTTGAGGTTGTTGTGTCATATTGTGGGTTGGCTTATCGATGAATAGTTGGACACATCCTCTGCCTCCACCGTGATTGTGTTGACCTGTTGTATTATATCATCCTTAGACAAACTTCCAGCACCTTCCTCAGTTGGAAAAGAAACATCTTATATGATCACTAGTAGGGTATATTCTTTTGAATTTTGTGAATGTGATTCTTATTAAACAATCATGTGAATTTTTTTAAAAGAACAACTTGACGATGTTTTTTTTTCAGAAATTTTAACGACGACAGATTTGAGGTTCATCGCTTCTCCTAAGATTAGGGACTGACCATATCTGTCACCAAATTTTAAAATGATGAATAATTCACGTAGGTTTTTATATTATTTAGCGATGGATTTTTATTTTTTGAGACGGATAAGATCCGTGGAAAATTTGCGACAAACTAAATCCATCGTATATTCATCGCATCCCTTCCAATGTTTGATTTTTGTGACCCCACAACCTGTGACAGACCATACAACCATTAATTTGATTTTCCAATGGATCTAGTCCATCATAAATTCATGATTTTGGCGTAGTGATTCTCCATGCTAATAGGTTAATTGCAGCCCCATTGTTAACGAGATTCCTGATAATAGGGCATCAATCCAGATGGGCCAATATATACTATTCTTTGAGGTTGTAGGTGATACTGTGGGTAAGCTTATCGATGACCACTCAGACACATCCCCTGCCTCCACCGTGATTGTGTTGACCTGTGGTAATGTATCATCCTTGGACCTACTTCCAGCACCTTACTCAAATGGAAAAGTAGCATGTTGTATGATCCCTAGTAGGGTATATTCTTTTGAATTTTGTGAATCTAATTCTTATTAAACAAACATGACAAATTTTTTTGGATAACTATCAGCTGTAATAGATTAAAAAGATCAAAGAAACAAACTTAACGTTGTTTCTTTTTCAAAGAAATTTTAGTGACGGACCAAATCTGTTGCTAATTTCTAATGAAGTAAAAAATCGACTATAGATTTGAGGTCCGTCTTTTCTCCTAAGATCAGCGATGGACTATATCTGCCGCCAAATGTAACGCCCCAGATTTCGAGGGTCGAGCAAAGCTCAACTCCCGAGATCCAACGCATCACTTATGCAACATAGATAATGATATTTAAATGTTGTCCATCTTAGTGCATTAAATATGAGAGGGATTATACTAAATCAGCATATCATACTCCAAAGTTAATGTAATTAAGCAAGTGGAAGACAGATAGATATATAAAGTATATACATGTTTCATAACCTTCAGAGTATGAGTATATTACCGGGCTGAATATATACATGTTTTGTTTCAAAATATACAAAATGTCCAAAACGTAAATGTGTGACTAATCCATATAACCTTGTGATCCCGTCGAATCAGTACAAGGTCTACATAGACCCGCCTGATAGCTGAACACAGGAGAATTCCTCTTCCTTATCTATGAAGTCCATCTTAGATGTATAGACTCCGTCATCACCTGCATCTATAACAAAGTCTGGTTGGTGTTTTAAAACACCGTCTCAGAGTGGGATTGAGTGATCAACTCAATGGTACTATAAGGCAAAGGTTAACATGTTATCAATTTAGTCAAGCAGTAATGATAAAGCAATACAACAATCATATCCTAAGTACTCTTGTTAATGTAGGGATGGTATGCTGTAATGATACATGCACTCGCACGAAGCTCCCTCACAAGTGACTCCGTCAACCATTCGCACATGACAAATTCCCTAAATGTGCCCTTCATCGCCAAAGCACATGCAATGCGATGCATGTCGTGTTAGCCAAGTACTTAATTAGGCTTATTCATACAGCAGATTTAGAAAGCTAAGGCACCTCCCTTTATATCACTAACCCCAAACAGAGATCCATCTAAGGTCGTCAATCCTAGTTAATCACATACGATAGGCAAGTTGTAGGGCATCACCCCTAACGAAAGCAGTGGATAGGTAAGTTCAAAATTTTATACTCGAGGTCACTACGAGGAGGCTCGTCACCTCAGTGTAGGCTGACATCTCAAATACAGTGTCTCATACCACCATATTTAGCTCACGAGTTTAGGTTGCCACTGGTCACTACAGGGAAGCTCATCACCCTAGCGTAGGCTGACAGTTCGACCACGGTGTCCCACACCAGCATGCCCGGCTCATGAGTCTTAGCAAATCGTGGTACCATGGTTAAAATGGGCTTTTACACTGGAAGGAGAATCTTACATTCAAGCAGTGGCGTCCATACATAGTGAACATAAAATAGGCCGATCGATTTGTTAGGGAAGTTTGATTGGTATGGGCACACGCTAATGTAATCGATATGGAGTGCATAAGCACCCCTTGTGGCCTAACCACTGTTGACAATCATCAAGCGACTTGGATTCATCGAATTTTCCCAATGTGACGCGATTAATTCGGCCACCTAAACAGGGACTAGTACCGATTACATGGACTGCATAGTTGCCTCAATCTTACTTAGATGTAGCAAATAAATACATGGGATAATCATTTCAGCGTTTGACAAACAATCCAAGTAAATACTTCATTTGAGCATTTTATCAAACACCTTGAACATGTTAACAAACACTTGCATTTTATTCATAAATTGCGTAGAGGCAAGTATGATTACATGAAATAAATTATACATACCTACAAGGTAATGTAAAATACTATCTTAATACCTAAAATAAGTACAAATCATCAACATTTTCTCATTCAGACAATTTATCAAACACTTAGGCTACACATAAGCAAATACATAGACTAGGCTAGTTACAACAAGTATTTTAGCGATTCCATCTACAAGGATGTCATCATGCAAATAACAATCATGAATCCTAGCTTAGTAATCATAACAAGCACATATCATGTTTACATGTTCATTCAAACATTTCAACAAACACATAGGATGCATAGTTATACAACATAGTTCATACATGTGTAATACATCGAAATCGGCGTGTCTAAGATGATATGGTATCAATTAAGTCAGACATAAATCATTAGCTGACATTGAAAGCCTTGAAAACCATAACCTAAACATTTATAGTCCGCACCTTTCGTCGGAATACTCGTTTCGAATCCTACGTTCTCGAATACGGCACAATGGGTACCTAATAATTAAAATAGGTTAGCTATTTCGTCAATCTCTCTATTTGGATTTCTAAATCAAGATTAGGGTTAGGATTCCTTACCCAAATCATAGTTGAACGAGTCATGTAACGACATGGAAAGGTGATCTAGTGCGTGTAGTCGTAGGAGAGAAACACTGCCACGATCTCCCAATCTTTCTCTTCTGTCCACACTCTTTTCTCTTCTTTTCTCTCTTCTCTCTCCTAGGGTTTGGAGCAAATTCGTATGAGAGAGGAGTGGGGTGGTTTAAGGGCATTATATAGGCCCAGAACTGATGTCAATGGCCTTAGGGCCATGGTATACTTAAGTTATAGCCAAAGGGTGTCTGTTTCGGGCAGACGGGACACTTCTGGAGGCCCATGACTTGTCTATGTCACAGAGTAAGTTCCTTGACGATGGATCTAGGCCATGATGTAATTTCGGTATGATGGGATTAGCGGATCAACCGTGGAGGACCCGTGTCAGATCAACGGTCGTCGGCGCTCGATCAGGGCCACAATTATACAGATATGTGCAGGGAAATTTCCCTAATCCATGAGTGAAGTTCGGTCAGAAATAAACAGTCTAAAATCTTCAATTTCACCCATGAGTGAATGACCCAGTTTAATTAAGTTCCATTACATTTTCTATAGATATTCACATTTCTCACACTTTACTCAGGGCTCAATTGTGTGTTTTTGGATACTATCTGGGCTCAATTTCCACCATGGTTGTCAAGCCCAATAAGATGGTTATAACCTTATAGTTTTACAGTCATCGAACTTTCGACATGCGGTCCAGGTCTGATACGGAGTTTCAATGTGCTCCCAAGAGCAACAGGCTTTTGGGATTTTTCCTAGGTTTTTAAGTAGTGTCGAGTTAATGATTTTGGCAGGTTTGGGTCTTGCCATTTATATAGATAGTGGTTCAAGCTAATCCACCTATTAATTTAGTTTAGTACTTAATTAATTTTTGTCTAATTTCTACAGAATATGGTCCTTAGGGATTTCTACCTGAGGTGGTGCTTGGGCCTTTGTACGGATTTTTTCGAGACGTTTCACCAAATTTTAAAATGATGAATAATTCTAGAGGGTTTTTCCATAATTAAGTGACGGATTTATAATTTTACGCGGATAGGATCCGTGACAATTTTGCGAGGGACTAAATCTGTCATAGATCCGTCGCATAACAACCATTATTTGATTTTTGTGACTCAAAAAATAATGATAGACCATGCAATGGTTAATTTGGTTTTACAACTGATCTTCTCCATCGTAAATTTGTGATTTTGGCCCAATTCTTCCATTCGTCTACTTCCAGAATTGATTGCATCAAAACTGGTCATTCCCATGCCTCTTAAACCGGATGCGACCCTGGAGGCTTCTCAATTCTTTCAGAGTGCACGGTGGAGGCATCTTCGTGATAGCCCCAAAATATGAATCTTCTTGCTCTACACACCACTGGATGGAGAGGGGACGGACCAGTGAAATAACCTGCTTTTCTCTGTGGACCGGACAGTAATTCTCGATGGTAATAGGTTAATTGCAGCCCCATTGTTGATCAGATTCCTAGTAATAAGTCATCTATCCAGATGTGCTGATATAATTGTACCCCGATTGCTTTAAGGTTGTTGTGTCATACTGTGGGTTGGCTTATCGATGACCACTCAGACATGTCCCCTGCCTCCACTGTGATCGTGTTGACCAGTGGTACTGTATCATCTTTGGACCCCCTTCCAGCACCTCCCTCAAATGGAAAAAAACATGTTGTATGATCACTGGAAGGGTATATTCTTTTGAATTTTCTAAATATGATTCTTATTAAACAATCATGTGATTTTTTTTGGATGACTATCAGGTGTAACAATTTTTAATTTTTTTAAAAAATAAAACACCACTTTTTTTGTCAAAATTTTTGCGATGAACCAAATTTGTTGCTACTTTCTAATGAAGTCAAAAATCAACAACAGATTTAAGGTTCGTCACTTCTCTTAAGATCAGCAACGGACGGTATCCGTCGCCAAATTTAAAAATGACGAATAATTTGGGTCAGTTTTTACATAAATAAGCTACGAATTTTTAATTTTTGCGATGGATAGGATTTGTGGCAAATTTATGACGGACTAAATCTATCGCATCCCATCCATCGTTTAATTTTTGCGACTCGACAAACTGTGACGGACAATGCAATGGTTAATTTGGTTTTACAACAAATCTGGTCCATCATAAATTCATGATTTTGTAGTAGTGATTCTTCATTATAATAGGTTAACTACAGCCCCATTGTTGACCAGATTCCTGGTAATAGGGTATCTATCCAGATCGACCGATATATACTATGCTTTGAGGTTCTTGTGTCATACTGACGGTAGGCTTATCATTGACCAGTCGAACACGTCCTCTGCCTCCACCGTGATTGTGTTGACCTGCTGTATTGTATCATCCTTGGATAAACTTCCAACACCTCCCTCAAATGGAAAAGAAGCGTGTTGTATGATCACTGGTAGGGTATATTCTTTTGAATTTTGTGAATGTGATTCTTATTAGACAATTATGTGAATTTTTTTGGATGACTATTAGGTGTCACAATTTTTTTTAAAGTAAACTGCTAATTTTTTTCTAAAAATTTTAGCAACGAACTAAATCTGTTGCTACTTTCTAATGAAGTCAAAAATCAACGATAGATTTGAAGTCTGTCGCTTCTTCTAAGATCAGCGATGGACGGTATTCGTCGCCAAATTTAAAAATGATGAATAATTCAGGTCAGTTTTTACATCACTAAGCTACAGATTTTTAATTTTTGTGCTGGATAGGATTCGTGGAAAATTTACGACAGACTAAATCTGTATCATCCCATTTGTCGTTTAATTTTTGCGACTCGGAAAACTGTGACGAGCAATGCAATGGTTAATTTGGTTTTGCAACGGATCTGGTCCATCGTAAATTCAAGATTTTTACATAGTGATTCTTCATTTTAGTAGGTTAACTATAGCCCCATTGTTGAGCAGATTCCTGGTAATAGGGCATCTATCCAGATCGATCGATATATACTATGCTTTGAGGAGGTTATTGTGTCAAACTATAGGTAGGTTTATTGTTGACCAGTCAAACATATCCTTTGCCTCCACCATGATTGTGTTGACCTATTGTATTTATCATCCTTGGACAAACTTCCTGCACCTTACTCAAATGGAAAAGAAGCGTGTTGTATGAACTGGAAGGGTATATTCTTTTGAATTTTGGGAATATGATTCTTATTAAAAAAATCATGTGAATTTTTTTTAATAACTATCAGCTGCAACAGTTTTTTTTCTTTTTTTCTTTAAAAAATAAACTTAAAGGCTTTTTTTGGTAGAAATTTTAGTGATGAACCAAATCTGTTGCTAATTTCCGATGAAGTCTAAAATCACGATAGATTTGAGGTCCGTATCTTCTCCTAAGATCAGTGACAGATGGTATCCATCGCCAAATTTGAAAATGATGAATAATTTGGGTCAGTTTGTGCATAATTAAACTATGGATTTTTAATTTTTGTGATGGATAGGATTTGTGGCAAATTTGCGACGGACTAAATCCATCGCATCTCATCCGTCGTTTAATTTATGCGACTCGACAAACTTTGATGGACCATGTAACGGTTAATTTGTTTTTGCAACGGATTTCGTCCATTGTAAATTCTTGATTTTTACGTAGTGATTCTCTATGGTAATAAGTTAACTATAGCACCATTGTTGATGAGATTCCTGGTAATAGGGCATCTATCTAGATCGGCCGATATATACTATGCTTTGGGGTTGTTGTGTCATACTGTGGGTAGGCTTACTGATGACCACTCGAACACGTCCTCTGCCTCCATCATGAGTGGGTCGACCTGTGGTACTGTATCATCCTTGGACTCACTTCCAGCACCTTCCTCAAATGGAAAAGAAGCATTTTGTATGATCACTGGTAGGTTATATTCTTTTGAATTTTATAAATGTGAGTCTTATCAAACAATCATGTGATTTTTTTTGGATGACTATCAGGTGTACTAGATTAAAAAAAAAAACTACATGCTGTACTTTTTTTTTTGCAGAAATTTTAGTGAACCAAATATGTCACTAATTTCTGATGAAGTAAAAAATTGACGATAGATTTGAGGTTTGTCGCTTCTCCTAAGATCAGTGACGGACCGTATCTGTCGCCAAATTTTAAAATGACAAATAATTCAGAAGGGTTTTTCAATATTTAAGCAACATATTTTTAATTTTTGCGACGTATAGGATACATGGCAAATTTGTGACAGATTAAATCTATCATAGATCCGTCACATCCCATCTGTTGTTTGATTTTTGCGACCCGAAAAATAGTGAAAGACCATGCAATGGTTAAATTGGTTTTGCAACAGATTTGGTCCATTGTAAATTCATGATTTTGGCATAGTGATTCTCCTTAGTAATAGGTTAACGGTAGCCCCATTGTTGAACAGATTCCTGCTAATAGGGCATCTATCCAGATGGGCTGATATATACTATGCTTTGAGGTTATTATGTCATACTGTGGGTAGGCTTATCAAGGATGAGTCGAACACGTCCCTTGCCTCCACTGTGATTGCTTTGACATGTGGTATTATATCATCCTTGGACTCACTTCCAACACCTTCCTCAAATGGAAAAGAAGCATGTTGTATAATCACTGGTAGGGTATATTCTTTTGAAATTTGTGAATGTGATTCTTATTAAACAATCATGTGAATTTTTTTAGATGACAATCAGGTGTAACAACGTTTTTTTTAAAAAAAAATAAGACAAAAAACAAAACTTAACGTTCTTTTGTTTTTATTTTTTATTTTTTGCAGAAATTTTAGTGACAGACCAAATCAATCGCTAATTTCTGACCAAGTAAAAAAATCAAAGACAAATTTATGGTCCGTCGCTTCTCCTAAGATTAGAAACGGACCATATCCGTCGCCAAATTTTAAAACAATGAATAATTTACATTGGTTTTTCTATAATTAAGTGACAATTTTATTTTTTGCAATAGACTAAATCTCTCGTAGATCCATCGTTTGATTTTTGTGACCCGACAAATAGTGACAGACCATGCAATGGTTAATTTAGTTTTCCAACGGATCTAGTCCATCGTAGATTTGTGATTTTGGCATAGTGATTCTTCATGGTAATAGGTTAATTGCAACCCCATTGTTGACAAATTTCCTGGTAATAGGGCTTCTATCCAGATGGGTCGATATATACTATGCTTTGAGGTTGTTGTGTCATACTGTGGGTAAGTTTATCGATGACCACTTCGACAAGTCTCCTGCCTTCACCGTGATTGTGTTGACTTGTGGCATTGTGTCATCCTTGGACCCACTTCCAGCATTTTCTTCAAATGGAAAAGAAGCGCGTTGTATGATCCTTAGAAGGGTATATTCTTTTGAATTTTGTGAATGTGATTCTTATTGAAAAAATCATGTGAAAATTTTTTTGGATGACTATCAAGTGCATTAGTTTTTTTTTTTTTAAATAAACTTAAAGCTATTTTTTATTATTTTTTATATATATAGAAATTTTAGTGACGAGCTAAATTTGTTGCCAATTTCTGATGAAGTCAAAAATCGATGACAGATTTGAGGTCCGTCGCTTCTCCTAAGATCAGCGACGGACGATATCCGTCACCAAATTTAAAAATGACGAATAATTCAGGCCAGATTTTACATAATTAAGCTACGAAATTACATTCAAGTAACTGTACATGTTATAGATCGCGATTATCTTTATCCTGGTTTAAATGTAACATTGTATACAGATAAGTGTATTAAATTTGTTGTGGCTTGTCTTACCACTTTACTGTATGGATGCTTAGAGATCCTCATACTAGTGACTATTTCATCTTATAAGTTAAATGGAGTTTTTGTTGTGGATTTACCATCTTATGGACCATTTATTGCCTAAGAGGCTTTTGAGATAATCTTCTTTTATTACATCCTTAGGATGAATTATCTGCCCTTTGTGGCTTGTATTTTCCCTTATGACTTTGATTGGTTATTTGCCCTTTGCGGCTTTGATGGGCTATTTTCCCTTTGTGGCTTTGATTGGCTACTTGCTTATGTGCCTTTGATGAATTATTATTAAATAACCCTTTGATGGTAAGTCCCACTCATCGAACTACGATTAACCACTAGTTGAAGAGGTTACCCTTAAAAATGTTATAATTGAGTCTCATGAGCTAGGGATGGTGGAATCGGATACTATGCCTGAGATGTCGGCCTATGCTGGGTGATAAATCCCCCATAGTGGCCTTTGAGCTTTCTTAAAATGATTGTTTAAAATTAAAATAATAATGGTTGGGCTAATCATGCATTTTCATGGCATGTGGACTTTTCCGGGTGCCTAGCCCTCCTTGGGTGTACCTTTGAGTACTTTTCCGGGAGCCTAGTCCACCTTGGGCATCCTCGTTGTATAGTCTTTTCCGAATAACTAGTTCTCCTTGGACGTACCTTTAAGTACTTTTCTGGGTGGCTAGTTATCCTTGGGTAACTTTGTTGCATAGTCTTTTCCGGATGGCTAGTTCTCCTTGGGCGTACCTCTGAGTACTTTTTCGGGTGGCTAGTTCTCCTTGGGTGACTTTTTGCCAACTAGATGTACATCCCTAGGTTTCTAAGCATGTGCATGCATTCATACATTTAAACAAGATTATTCTATCTAATTTATTTAATGAATGCCTATCTGATGAACCGTACCTAATCTACATGATAATCAATGTGTAATATTTGTTATATACTATCTCTGATAACTATGCTTAATTATCTTGATGGTATGATAAATCTTGGGGTTTATACCTCACTGGATAGCCATTGATGCTATCAAATTGTATTCAGTGTGCAGGATATGTGGATGACATATGAGTTGACTTTGGTGCATCCTGTAGAGAGATTGATAGCTATGCGGCTCAAATTTCTAGTCTACTTTTTTACTATTTGGGTTGTTCAGTCTTTAGTTATAAGACATTGGTTTGTATAAGCTTTAGGTAACCACTTGAAATCTTGGTTATGTATATTTGGACTCCCTCTTATACTTGATTTGTTTCTATTCCGCTAAAATTGTTAGCTTTGATAAAAGAAAAAAATGTATGTGAAAGAGAACCACTATTAAAGGTTAATACTCAGGTTTTTGGGAAACGAGTAGTGTACTCCAGTTCCGAGAACCAGGGTGTTACAAGATGGTATCAGAGAGAGTCTAGACAATCCTTGCCTATGGGAAACAAACTTATACAAATCTTAAATGTTTTAAGTTATGATGTTAGAATTAGAGGCTGGAACTTAAGTGAATCTCCCCTAGACTTAGGGAAATTTTAAGAATGTGGAGACTTAAACTTAACTCCCATTTGAAATTATTTAACCATTTAGATGTATGCGAAATTCCCTTAGAATTAGGAAAGTCTGAGAATGTAGATAACTAAATTTAAGTTCCCTTCGGAATTGATAGATTAGCCATTTGAATTTATTTTGGAATTCCCTTAGAGTCAAGGAAAAAAAATTTGAACTTAGAGACTCAAAATTTTTAGGTTTTATAGAAAATTGTTTGAATAACCATAGAACTTGGAAACAAAAACTTAGGTCCCCACTATAAACTACCATGGTAGTTATTGAACTTGGAAATTAAGCTTTGGTACAATGGGAGGACAAATGCCCACTATTATGTGATTATGATTAAAGAACATTTTTTAATCCAGGATTTGAACTTTTTCCATAATTTTCGTTAGTTAAAATAACATTTTCACAACACTTGGAGAGTAAAACAAACATAGGCATCATAGGAAATTCCCTACCCACCATATTAAATATTATGTCAACTTCAAACACTCCATAAAATTTAAAGATCGTACTAAGAATTGTAGTTTGAATTCTCGGATACTTATCTTTAGTTAAGAGCAACACTTCTAATAAATTTCAGTGCTTAGTATTGGTTAAAGGCAAAGAGATAGAATTTTGGGTTAGTATTCAAACCCAGGCTGGGCATATGGAGACTAGATTTGAGAATTTGGATAAATATAACAATTTTGAACTCAAATTCCATGTAGAAATTATGGTTCTAAAATGGTTAAGTCATGCACTAGGGTACTTAAGTGCGCAATGAACATGTAATAGGTTATTTGGGTCTTTATCTCGAAGAAATCAGGCACTCTCCATGTGAAAGAAGAAAATTCCATAATGATTCCCAGGAATCCGAATTAATCGGGATCACGAAATGATGGAAAAACATGTAAGCAAAGCATATGCAGTTTGATCCAAATTTTAATCCTATCAAACCTCAACGATCTCAATGCCTTGATCCAGCAGAAGATCGAGATTTACTAGGATTGGAAGACGATACTGGTGATTCCACTGTTTTGTGTAAGCAGAGGATTGATGTATTAGGCTCAAATTCACTACAACCATCCATTGTGTTAGCTTGAACACTGAAAATGGAAAATCGTATTATACCTTTAAGATAACCCTACCACTTGTACCGTAATAGTTGGATGTGCGCTATTGAATCTCGAGTGCAAGATTCTTCTTTAAGGGGGGTAGATTGTAACAACCCCAAACTTTGATGATTACTACACACAAATATGCACCAAAAGGAAAATAGTGGATGAGTATAAATATTAAAATGGATATTCATGTTAGTAGGAATAATAGGAGTGTGGAATTTGAGGGACGAAATTCTCTTTAAGGGGGGTAGATTGTAACACCCTGTACTTTTCAGAACTCGGGTGTTACCATTTAAATCAAATCTAGCATGAATGCATGATAAAACACATGTAACCTATAACTTACACTACGTATGATTACTTATGATCCCCTTAGGGCTTTTTTACCGTTGATTTTCAGATTTGAACTGATCTAACCGTCGGATCGACGATAATTGGCAGTTAATGACCATATTTCAGTTAATATGGTCCACCTAAGCATTAGATATGCTCATATTCAATCTCCCACCTTAAAGTGGTATTACAAAATGAACTGACAAACCGAATCCAAGAAAGATATCACAGTGGACCCCACATTGTCAATGCATGTACACAACACATGCGTAGCCGAGGCACACTGAATTTAGATCTGGGTCAAACCACATTTGACCCGACCTAATGAGGAAATTCTCCTCGCTGGTTTCAAAAATCCCGCTGACATAAGTTAAACAGACTAAGTTCGTTCGTAATGAAGTTGGCTCACCGTGACCATTCATTCAGATGATCTGAACCGTCTATCATGTTTAGACTGGGGATCTGGCCAAAACCAAGATTTCCCCACACCTTAAGACACGGGTGCATGTGCACAATTTCTGGTGCAAACAGATCACGTGTGATGGTTTCCAAAAATGGAAACTCCACGTTATTGCTAGGCTGGCTACGCGTGTGCCGAATCTCCCTCAATCCTAGTCCTCCACCTCAACGAATCCCTGCCATACAATCCACGTAGACTTTAGGGCTTCCTTTGCAATGAAAGAACCACAGCAAGTGACTCCAAACCCACCAAGTTTGGAGGAATGCTTGGAAGATTGATGGGTCCCACAACGATCTTAGGACAAATCCAGACCATCCAAGTGCCTCAACACAAAGGATGATCCACTTGATTGAAACTTGCCATGATCAGTGGATCATCTTCCTCAAGTAATGGGAAAAAAACCCATCTCTCATAAGTGGACCCCATCTTCCGATCTAAACCGCTCATCTGGTGGCTTATAGCCACGGAGGGTCATCCAAATGGCTAGATTATATTCATGCAACTTAGATTTGAATACATCTCCTTGAGAACTTATCTGCTCAGATAACAAAACTGTAACTAATCTCAGGTTTAATTACTATCGAAGCCTCTAGAGGCTGATTAGTATGGCCTTATAAAAGGCGCTTCTTTAGGGTAACACTTTCCAAAGAAGGAAAGCTAGAGAGAGAATGAGAAAAAGGAGAATGAGAGGGAGTCGTTATCCCTGTTGCACTAAGCTAGTCGACTTAGTTCGAGATGCTATGAGCCTAGGCCGAGTCTAGCACTACTTCTTGCCTTCCTAGCAAAGCAAGAGAATAGGAAAGGGAGAAAGAGGGAGGGACGCTTACATTCGGGCTACACCGAGCTACCGCACCAGGAGAATCGAATCTAGTCAGATTCCTTTAAGTCAGGACCCAAGTTGGATCAAGTATGCAGAGTTCGGCTATTGCACGTGAAAGAAGCAGAGAAGGAAGAAAGGAAATAAAGGAAGAAGAAGAAAAGTAGAGAAAGGAAGAAGATCAGGGAGAGTTCAAGAGGAGATGGTGTGTGAATCTGTGACTCGCTGACTCGAGTCGAAGTGAACGTGGGCTGAGTTCAGACTCGTTCGGGCACACAGAAAAGAGGGAAAAGAGAAGAAGAGAGAGAGAGAGAGAGAGAGATGGGACCGGGACCGTTGTTACTGGACCGCACCTAGACTAGACAAGTTTAGTCCGGTTTGGGTTGTGACTCGGTGCGAGTCGTGTGTTGGGACCCGAAACTGGACTGAGTTCATGTCATGTTGGCTATGAGGAAAAGAAAGAAAAAGAAAGAGAAGAAGAGGAAGAAGGAGACTATGATCTGTTCGGTTTTACTGAGTTGACTTGGTTGAGTTCACCGAGTCCAGGGCTGAGTTGTCAACTCGGTGAGGTAACTCTTTGCTTTCATACTTTTCTGAGATAAATTGAGGGCCAGATTAGAGTTATTATCAGTTTTTAATATTTTAATTGTAGGAAAAATCATTTATCCTCATATTGGAATCCACCTCTTTCAATCAACAAGTGGTCATCCTGTGAAGGTGAGTTAACCATATATCCCCTAATTTGAACATTAATTATAGTTTAAACGAAATTATTAAGCCCTCTTTGAATTGAATGTAGGATGTCCAAATTCTCAATGCAAATCTAGCTTGGTATCTAGTTTGAGTGCATTTTTGGGGTAATCTCAACTTAGTAAGGTAAAGGACCACTAGAACTATTCAATTAAACTTTTCATAAACAACCATATGTTAAATGGCTGATTGGAATGTGGAAAGTGGGTTTCCCAATTTTTCATATTTTGATCCATAGCTGTTGGAGTACATTTGAATCCATTAAATCCTAACAATTCGTGTATGCTATATTTTAGGCTAGAATAGGCATTTAATAACCTTAATGATCTCTAATAAAGGAAGGAATGAATTCACATCTTAAGGTGAGGATTACCTTCAAGCTTTTTCTACATCATAATAATTATCCTAGTTCATGTACTCTATTAATTGCTTTATTGATTATATAGTAAAAATGATGATGCATGCTAGTTTATGTTTGAGTGAATTCTTCTTAAATGACTAATCATTGGATTTACATTCAAGTATCCGTACATGCTATAGATTGCGATTATCTCTATCCTGGTTTAAATGTAACATTGTATATGGATAAGTGTATTGAATTTGTTGTGGCTTGTCTTACCACTTGTGATTACTGTATGGATGCTTGGAGATCCTCCTACTAGTGGCTATTTCGTCTTATAAGTTAAATGGAGTTTTTGTTGTGGATTTACCATCTTATGGACCATTTATTGCTTAAGAGCTTTTGAGATAATCTTCTTTTATTACATCCTTAGGATGGGTCATTTATTAACTAAGAGCTTTTGAGATAATCTTCTTTTATTACATCCTTAGGATGGACCATTTATTACCTAAGAGCTTTTAAGATAATCTTCTTTTATTACATCCTTAGGATGGATTATTTGCCCTTTGTGGCTTGTATTTGCCCTTGTGGCTTTGATTGGTTATTTGCCCTTTGCGGCTTTGATAGGCTATTTGCCATTTGTGGCTTTGATTGGTTATTTGCCCTTTATGGCTTTGATAGGCTATTTGCTCTTTGTGGCTTTGATTGTCTACTTGCCTATGCGCCTTTGATGAATTATTATTAAATAACCCTTTGATGGTAAGTCCCACTCATCGAACTACGATTAACCACTAGTTGAAGAGGTTACCCTTAAAAATGTTATAATTGATAGTCTCATGAGCCAGGGATGGTGGAATGGGATACTCTGCCTGAGCTGTTGGCCTATGCTGGGTGATAAACCCCCCATAGTGACCTTTAAGCTTTCTTAAAATGATTGTTTAAAATTAAATAATAATGGTTGGGCTAATCATGCATTTTCATGGCATGTGGACTTTTTCGGGTGCCTAGTCCTCCTTGGGTGTACCTTTGAGTACTTTTCCGGGAGACTAGTCCACCTTGGGCGTCCTCGTTGTATAGTCTTTTCCAAATAACTAGTTCTCCTTGGGTGTACCTTTAAGTACTTTTTTAGGTGGCTAGTTCTCCTTGGGTAACTTCGTTGCATAGACTTTTCCAGATGGCTAGTTCTCCTTGGGCGTAGCTTTGAGTGCTTTTCTAGGTGGCTAGTTCTCCTTGGGTGACTTTATTACATAGTCTTTTCCAGGTAGCTAGTTCTCCTTGGGCGTACCTTTGAGTACTTTTATAAGTAGCTAGTTCTCCTTGGGCGTACCTTTAAGTACTTTTCCGGGTGGCTAGTTCTCCTTGGACGTACCTTTGAGTACTTTTATAAGTAGCTAGTTCTCCTTGGGCGTACCTTTAAGTACTTTTCCGGGTGGCTAGTTCTCTATGGGCGACTTTTTACTAGCTGGATGTACATCCCCAGGTCTGTGAGTATGTACATGCATTCATACATTTAAACAAGATTATTCTATGTAATTTATTTAATGAATGCGTATCTGATGAACCTTACCTGATCTCCATGATAATTATTGTGTAATATTTGTTATATGCTGTCTCTAATAACTATGTTTAATTATCTTGATGGTATGATAAATCTTGGGGGTTATACCTCACTGGATAGCCATTGATGTTATCAAATCATATTCAGTGTGTAGGATACATGGATGACATATGAGTTGACTCTAGTGCATCGTGTAGAGAGATCGATGGCAATGCGGCTCAAATTTCTAGTCTACTTTACTATTTGGGTTGTTCAATCTTTAATTATGAGACGTTGGTTTGTATAAGTTTTTGGGTAACTACTTGAAATTTTAGTTATGTGTATTTGGACTCCCTCTTATACTTGATCTGTTTCTATTCCGCTAAAATTATTAACTCTTGTAAATGAAAAAAAAATGTATGTGAAAGAGAGTCACCGTTAAAGGTTAATACTCGGGTTTTTGGAAAACGAGTAGTGTACTTGGGTTCCGAGAACCGGGGTGTTACATTCTTCCATCTTTATTTTTTTTCAAATTTTGATGTAAGGAGTTGAAGCCTTGACATTTTTACAGTATTGGTTCCTTCATGGGTAGTTCCCAACAACTCCCATGCTGCCTTAGAGTTTACGCACATACTTATTTGATGAAATACTTCCAATAACTCCTCATCTCTTTGTCATACTGGGTCCACTTAGCCTTTGGTTTGGGTTTGGCGATTGTTGTGCCATCCTTAAGAATCATTTATTCTGTTGGTGCAATATATCCATTTTCAACAATCTCCCAAACATCATCATCTAAGGCCTAGAGAAAACATATCATTCTAGCCTTCCAGCATACGTAGTTTGTTTCATTAAAGATGGGTGGTCGTGAGATGGATGGTCCCTCTCCTTTGCCCATAATTCTTTCTACAGTCAAGATCTTTCTCTAGGTTGTGAAATCCTTTTTAGAGGAACCTTGCTCTGATGCCAATTGAAATTGTGGTTTATACCGATGAAACTAAAGAATGAATATAAGTCAATGTCCTAGAGGGGGGTGAATAGGACTTTTCGATTATTTTTACCTATTTAAAGTCCTGATTGCCTAACTTAAGTAATCATTCAATTTTAAAGATAGTAAGGCAATATAACTCTAATGGCTTCCAAGCCAGTTAGAGGATCCAATCACAACGGCTATTAAAGATATGGAAATATAACACCTAGCCTAGTGTTGTGAGCTTGTGTGTGGAATGTGCTTCCTATCAATGAATAACATTCATTCAATCATGTATTCAAATTTAAACATTTAAGCATATATAAGCATGATTTAAACATATGTGCAAATGAACATTCCAAACACAAGCATTTATAGTGATTCAAGTATGTGCATACTCCACTCCCAGCATCCACACTCAATCCCAGAGTACACCGAATTTCACTATCAAAGGTTTTAAACGGGTTTACCTATAACCTTTACAGTCCTACACTAAGGACATAAATTTATGCTCTCTGCAAGAGCAAAGGTCCTACACCTAGAACCTACATTTAGGCACACCGGCCAAGGTCCCACATAAGGCACCTACAGTTTAGGCTCACCGACCAAGGTCCCACATAAGGCACCCACGGTTTAGGCCGACCGGCCAAGGTCCCACACAAGGCACCCACGTTTAAGCTAATCGGCCAAGGTCCCACACTAGGAACCTACCTTTAGGCCCACACGCCAAGGTCCCACACTAGGAACCTAATCGAGTTTTTTGATAGCAAACTCTTAGCCTCAATCCTACACGAAGAAAGAGACTAAACTTTTGAACTCTTAAAATAACACTTGTTGGATTGAGTTCTCTCTTGTAGGTTGTCTCGAGTTGCTAGATCTTCATGCTCTCGAGCTTGAATAAGCTTCCCAGTGCTCCCCCGATCGTGTGGCTTGGATTTACTTATTGGCTCATGTAACACCTCGGATTTTTGCCAACTTGGAGTTAGACGTACTTAGGCATTGGGTCGATCTTAACGCCTTAGTTACTTCTCAAAAACTCAATCCCAAAGTCTCAAATCCCCTTTTAACCCATTTCCTTCAAAATCTCTCATTTCCTTCAAAAGTCTCACCTTTCACCACCTTATTCTTTAAATTTTTCTAAGTACTTTCATATTAGATACTGATCCTAAAGTATAAATGATGAAGAATAATACCGAAACTAAAACTTACCATAAATAGTAACTAAATGGATAAAATGGGTTTTTGACTCTTAATCTTTTGAAATATAACAAAATAAATAGATTAGTTGGATAGATTAGCATCTCCTACCCCAAAATCATATATTGCATGTTAACTAAACTCATTCTGGTTTGTACATTGGACCCGAAGATGCTGCACACGAACGCGGGAGCCAAACGACACAATTCGGGGGGACCCGAGGTGGGTCCCGCATGTATCCGGCACCCTCGGGGGAGGAGGACATCACCTCTAGGGTGAGCCCTCGCCCCAAAGTCTAGCAACCGGTGAGGAGCTCACCGGTTTGGCGAGGCCTCGCCAAAATACGGGCCTGGCAGGGCCGCAGCGGGCCGGCGGCCCATTTTCGGCAGAAAAATTGTGTGACTTTCGTCCAACTTTGAAAAGTCATATCTCCCTCGTTATAATCAGATTTAGGTGATTCAAAATCCATATTGAAGCTTGATAAGTATATTTTCATATAAAAATAAGTAAAAAATATAATAAAATATATAATAGAGTTAAATATAGGTCGTTGTGACAACTATCTGAAAATCATTAGTTTGGATAGCTGCTGCTTCTTGAATTTTTAGAACTTTTCTACAATATAAAATCTAATAAAATTTGGTAGGGATGAAGTGGACTTGATGAAGAACTATTAGAAAAATAATTAAAATAATATACCAACTAAAAATTGCCATAAAGGGGCGTATAACTACCCTAGGACCTTATTCTATCGTAATTAGGGCACGATTTAGTTAAGTGCTAAACTGAACAATCAATAGAAGTAGCTCGAACTACTTTAAATATGAACTACAAGACTCATAGTGTATAGAATCATTAATGCCACATTATCTTGAAACTTAGGATCCATCTCAAAACCCAGTTGCTCTCGGGAGCACCTTGAAACTCCGCATCGGACCTCGACTGCACGTCGAAAGTCCGATAACCGCAAAACTATACGGAAATGACCATATTATTGAACTTGAAAACCCCCTCAGAAATCAATTCTTGATTGTGTCTAAAAATGCACAACTTGAGCCTGGAGCAAAGTGTGTGAGAAACATGAAAATATTTAGAAATAAAAATCCGAAATTAAGTAATCTGAGTCGTGTCGCTTGCGGGAAAAATATAAGGATTCAGACCATTAGAATCTGACCCAAATACACCCTCAGATCAGTAGAAATGTCCCACACATGTCGATGTACTTGTAGCCCTGATCGAGTGACCATGACCGTTGAACTGAAACTGGTCCGCCACGGCTGATCTGTAAATCCGATCGGAACGAAAACTCAGCCTGACCTAGATCCATGGTCAAGGAGCTTAAGTCTGACCGCATGTGGAAAAAGGGCCACCAGAAGTGCTCCGTTAGACCGGAACAGTCCATATTTGGATATAACCTAAGTATACCGTGGCCCTGGGGCCATTTCCATCAGTCCTAGGCCTATATAAGGACCTTAAACCCCCTCTCTCATATCCCATACGAATTTGAGAAAACCTAGGAGAGAGAGAAGAGAAAAGAGAAAGGAAAAGAGAGAAAGTAAGAGTGAGAGTTGGAAGTTCTTCCTGGGATTCAATCCCATCGCTCCACGCACTTAGCCACCCCCTCTGTATCGCAAATCAGGCGATTCTGACTCCGTACTTGCGTAAGAAAACCTAATCCTAATCTGTTTTAGGATTTCAGATAGTGTAGGTTATGAATTAACTAGCCTAATTTATGCTATAGGTTGTCAATCTGCCGTAGACAAAGACTTATCTTTAAAACGGAGTTCGTTACGAGTCTATCGGTGAAAGGTGCGGACTATAAATGTATAGGTTATGGTTTTCAAGGCTTTCAACGTCGGTTAATGATTTATTTCTGATGTGGGTGCAATTTCACATGCCAATTGCGACGTTTGTATCGTGTTTTTGATATATATGAACTATATTGAGATCAGCGTATTCCATGTATATGTAGAAAGTCTCGTATGCGTATGAAATTTGAACGTGTGCTTGCCATGATTTATTGTCGTGTGTTTGTGCTAGTTGTATGTGTAACAACGCATGAGTCGATCCCGAATCACCCCTAGACCGTCAATTGACAGGTTTAGACCATGCTTTTTTCTGTCCCAGCCATTTAAAATCGGTAAACGTGAATATACATCAGAATTTATTCGAAATGACCCGAAACGAGTCAAAATGGAATCGGGGGCCTAATAACTTATCTCCAAGGGGACCCAGGGTGGGACCCATACCTTTTTGGGACCCAAGGGGAAGGAGGACCTCGCCCAAAGGGTCAGCCCTCACTAGATAGTCCAGTGACAGGCGGGGACCTCACCGGTTTGGCAAGGCCTCGCCGCCAAACGGGCCTGGCCGGGCATGCCCGCTCAGGCCGATGGGTTATGGGTGCTGTGGGGCCCACGAGCGCATGTGGGGTCGATTAAAACCCCTCTATGCTATCTCTCCTTCACAAACCACCACCCCAAACTTTCCTTTTTTCTAAAAATTTCAGAATTTCCATTCAAACCCCTCCTCCAAACGCTCCTTTTCTCATTTTCGTGCAACCCTTGCACCACCCCTTCAAAAACCTCTACCACAGCTGCCAACCCTTTCCATTCTCTCTCATTCGAGCTCTTTAACCCTCACTCTCTCATTCCATATGAATTTTCTAACCTAGGTGAGATTAGGGTGGATGGAATTGTAAAAGTAACAATAAATGCATGTGTAAGGTAGTGTCCCTAGATTGGGTGTATCCCATGGGTTCTAACACCATGTTCGGAATGTATGTAATTAAAAGTAAATCCTGGGATTTCCTTTCAAATTACACTTGGAAATTTATCATCATGGGATTTGGAAATCCCATCTCACACTTTCCAACACAAGGCTTATTTTCCAAAGCCTATGAAATTGATTTTTTTTTCATCCCACCCTCCTTCCAAACATGTTATTTCCACATCCGGAGGTGGGATTAGCAACAAAATCCATTTAATACAACTTAATACCTCTGGCCAAATAGGCTCTTAGAGTTTTGGACCTAAGGTTAGTACTCTTAGATTTCAAAGGAGTTAACAGTGTGGGAAATTCAATAAATTAATAACGTGAACCCCAGGACCTTCTTAGCTAGTATGGTCATGTGTGAATGCACGGGCGCAATTACATTCAAGTTCGGGCAACTCAATTCCAATCAGACAACGTTTGACCCTAAGCGATAAAATAATTTCTTGTATTAGAGATGGTATGAAATCAACTAGCATATGAGTGTAGACTTTGAATTCCAACTATTGGATTACCGCTACTCCTAAATTACGACTAGGCAACTAGTTATACTAAGGAATGTAAAACACTGATTATGCTAAGACAATTAAATGATAGACTTAGTTGGTTGGCTTGATTAGGTTGGAGTGAGACCTTATTCTTTCATTAAATCCTCTTGGTACTTATAGGCTTCTTTAGTAACTCTTAGGGAGCTTGTTTTGACTTAGAAACTATTCACGCTCAGAGGAAACTTATATATCCCTTGGATTGAATGTTAGATCAAAACAACACACCCCCTATAATTGCCTTCTCAAGGACTTATTTTAATCGGGAACACGGAGTAGAGAAATGATATATAAGCAAAGCAATCGCGTTTTGAATCGAATTCTCAATCCCGGTAGTTACCAATGAACTCAATGCTCTGATCAAGTAGAAGCTCGAGATCAACTAGGATTAAGAACTGATACGATAATTTTCTGTCCTAGCTAGGCAGAAGGTCTATATATCCGGCTCAGACCCACTACACAACTTTCTTTCCGTGTTGGCCCTACCACTTACAACCAAAAGTTTATTACTTCATCTTTGAGAAGTGTTAAAAGTATATAGCCAATAGATATTTTTTCTTTTTAGGCCCAAGAAATTACTCAAATAGGCAATAGACAGTTAGGGATTAGGTCCCGAATCACAGACCATTCTGGCATACATAATTGTGCATATGAACTTAGAAGGATAGTCTGCCCGTTAACCTGTTTTGTCCAACTTCCTTATGTACTAATAATATATAGATTATCTTATCGTGTTAAACTAAGCATGATTAAAGAGGGTAAGTTGGGACCGTAGTAAAAGTTCCTTCTTGGGTAGAATTAGGCATCTTGCCATAAACTCACACCCGTCCATGGAATCAACTACAATACCCATCATTTTAGCTCCTTTCTATAACTATAGGTACCAATGCCATAACGCACATCATCGATGGAAGGAAGACGACCAATGTATTAGGAGATCGTATCCCATTTCATGTCAAGGATAGGTCCTAAATTACACCTTGTTCCGACATACGGATCAAGACATAGATCCTTGAGCCTTGAGAGTGAAAATAATTTTTAAGGGGGTAGAACATTATGAGCCCAATCTAGTTAAGTCAGTCTATACATCCATTGGTTCAGAGTGGCGCAGCGGAAGCGTGGTGGGCCCCTGCCCCACTGGCCCAGGATCGATGGAAATTGATCCAGGCTGTGCGAAGGGATAGGTCACTAAATAGGATCTGAATCTTCCTTAGAATGTCTATAATGAAGTCTTTGAAGGAAAGAAATTAGGGTTCAAGTGCTAAACCAATTCATGTTAAAGAATAGGCCTAACAATAGGTACGAGCTGAATTACAATAGCTGAGGTCAGTGTATTTACAATGTGCTCGTTGAATACGAACTTAATAAGAACCTTAGCTAATTTTAGGGTGAAATAATTTTAAGGAGGGTAAACTAAAATGAACCAGACTAGCATAGATAGTGCACACCCTTCCACTCATATAAACTTGAAACTAATAAAGTTTAGGCAAAAGAAATAATGGAATCCTTACTTATTACCCTTAGCCAATTTCGGGGACGAAATTATTTTTAAGGGGGGTAGATTGTAACACACCGGATTTTTACCAACTTGGAGTTAGACGTAATCCTAACATCTTAGTTACTTCTCAAAAACTCAATCCCAAAGTCTCAAATCCCCTTTCAACCCATTTCCTTCAAAATCTCCCATTTCCTTCAAAAGTCTCACCTTTCACCACCTTATTCTTCAAAATTTTCTAAGTACTTTCATATTAGATACTGATCCTAAAGTATAAATGATGAAGAACAATACCAAAATTAAAACTTACCATAAATAGTAACTAAATATATAAAATGAGCTTTTGACCCTTAAACTTTTGGAATCTAACAAAATAAATAGGTTAGTTTGATAGATTAGTGTCTCCTACCCCAAAATCATATATTGCATGTCAAATAAAATCATTCTGGTTTGTAAATTGGACCCAAAAATGCCACACACGGATGAGGGGGCTAAACGACATAATTCGGGGGGACCCAAGGTGGGTCCCGCATGTATCCGGCACCCCCGGGGGAGGAGGACATCGCCCCTGCAGTGAGCCCTCACCCCAGAGTCTAGCAACCGGTGAGGGGCTCGTCGGTTTGGCGAGGCCTGGCGAAAATGCGGGCCTGGCAGGGCCGCAGCGGGCCGGCGGCCCGTTTTCAGTAGAAAAATTCTATGACTTTCATCCAACTTTGAAAAGTCATATCTCCCTCGTTATAACTCCAATTTAGGTGATTAAAAATTCATATTGAAGCTTGATAAGTCTAGTTTCATATAAAAATAAGTAAAAAATACAATAGAAAACTTAATATACTTAAATATAGGTCGGTGTGACAACTGTTCGAAAATCATTAGTTTGGACAGCTACTGCTTCTTAAATTTTTAGAATTTTTCTATAATATAAAATATAATGAAATTTGATAGATATGAAGTGGACTTGATGAAGAACTATTAAAAAAATAATTAAAATAATATACCAAGTAAAAATTTCATAAAGGGGCATAGAACTGCCCTAGGACCTTATTCTATCGTAATTAGGGCACGATTTAGTTAAGTGCTAAACTGAACAATCAATAGAAGTAGCTCGAACTACTTTAAATAAAAACTATAAGACTCAAAGTGTGTAAAATCATTAATGCCACATTATCTTGAACCTTAGGATCCATCTCAAAATCCAGTTGCTCTCGTGAGCACCTTGAAACTCCGTATCGGACCTGGACCACACATCGAAAGTCTGATAACCGCAAAACTATATGGAAATAACCGCATTACTGGACTTGACAACCCCCTCAGAAATCAATTCTTGATTGTGTCTAAAAATGTACAACTTGAGCCCGGAGCAAAGTGTGTGAGAAATATGAAAATATTTAGAAATAAAAATCTAAAATTAAGTAATCTGAGTCATGTCACTTGCGGGGAAAATATAAGGATTCAAACCATTAGAATCTGACCTAAATAGACCCTCAGATCAGGAGAAATGTCCCACACATGTCGATGTACTTGTGGCCCTGATCGAGTGACCGTGACCGTTGAACTGAAACTGGTCCGCCACGGCTGATCTATAAATCCGATCGGAACGAAAACTCAGCCTGACCTAGATCCATGGTCAGGGAGCTTAAGTCCGACCACACATGGAAAAGGGGCCACCAGAAGTGCTTCGTTGGACCGGAACAGTCCATATTTGGATATAACCTAAGTATACCTTGGCCCTGGGGCCATTTCCATCAGTCCTGGGCCTATATAAGGACCTTAAACCCCCTCTCTCATATCCCATACGAATTTGAGAAAACCTAGGAGAGAGAGAAGAGAAAAGAGAAAGGAAAAGAGAGAAAGTAAGAGTGAGAGTTGGAAGTTCTTCCTGGGATTCAATCCCGTCGCTCCACGCACTTAGCCACCCCCTCTGTATCGCAAATCAGGTGATTTCGACTCCGTACTTACGTAAAAAAAACCTAATCCTAATCTGTTTTAGGGTTTCAGATAGTGTAAGTTATGAATTAGCTAGCCTAATTTATGCTATAGGTTGTCAATCTATCGTAGACAAAGACTTAGCTTTAAAACGGAGTTCGTTACTGTCTATCGGCGAAAGGTGCGGACTATAAATGTATAGGTTATGGTTTTCAAGGCTTTCAACGTCGGTTAATGCTTTATTTCTGATGTGGGTGCAATTTCACATGCCAATTGTGACGTTTGTATCGCGTTTCTGATATATATGAACTATATTGAGATCAGCGTATTCCATGTATATGTAGAAAGTCTCGTATGCGTATGAAATTTGAACGTGTGCTTGCCATGATTTATTGTCGTGTGTTTGTGCTAGTTGTATGTGTAACAACTCCTTGGCAAAAGGATTTGCCCTAATACGTGTTATCACCAACATAAGTCATGTTTGTTGGAATATGTAGTCTAAGTGTTTGTAGAAATGTCTGAATGAACAAGTGTGTAATAAATTGTACTTTATATGGGTATTGAGAAGAAATTCTTAACTACCTTAATGATGTGTATAATTTCCTCCATGTAACTTACATTCTTTGTCTGTTTTACTTAGACACTGCTTATGTGTGAATTCATGTTTAAGTTGAAATCCATCAAATGCTCACATGCTAGTATGAATGGAATTGTTGATCCATTACTGTTCTGATTTGCTTGTATGATTATCTGTTATAATTGAATGTGTTTGGGACTACGGAATAGTCCAGGCAATCGGTAACAGGTTCTGATTTGGTGGCTGAGGTTATCTCGCCACGTAGGACGTGATTGATGAATCCGAGCCGTACTTGGGATGTCGGCAGTGGTTAGGCCACACGGAGTGCTTAAGCACTTCATGTCGATCAACTCAACGTGCGCTCGTACTAATCAAGCTCATCAAGTAACCCGATTGACCTGATGTATGTTCACCATGTACGGATGCTACTGCTTGAATCTAAGGTACCAAACTCACCAGTGAAAACCCTTTTAAACCTTGGTACCTCGATCCGCTAAGACTCATGAGTTGGACATAGTGGTATGGGACACCGTGGTCGAGCTGTCGGCCTACGCTAGGGTGACAAGCCTCCCCATAGTGACCAATGAGCAATCCAGACTCGTGAGCCGAATACGGTGGTATGGGACACTGTATTCGAGCTGTCGGCCTACACTGATAAGGTGACGAGCCCTTTGTAGTGACCTCGAGCATACACTAAGACTGCGTAGAGGTGACGAGGCCTTACGTAGCAACAGGAGTACACTAGGCCTGCACTGATAAGGTGACGAGCCCTTTGCAGTGACCTAGAACCGTATCATCGTATGAGATTTACTAGGACTGACGACCCTAAAATGGATCATTGTTTGGGAATTGATATAAGGGAGGTACCTTAGCTTCCCAATCCTGTTGTATGATAGGGACTAATAATAACTCGGTAATCACGCTCATTTCATCGCACTGCATGTGCCCCGGGTTGAAGAGCATTGAGGGAAGAAAGCATATCGCGACTGTAAGATGGTGTCGCACGAGGGAGTGTAGGCGAGGGCATGCATCATGCTTACATTTCATCCTTGCATTAATAAGAGTATCTAGGAATGTCTGATATGTCTGCTTTATCATTACTGCTTGACTGAATTGATAACATGTTAACCTTTGCTTTATTGTTCCACTGAGTTGATCACTCACTCCCACGTTATGGGATGGTATTTTAAACACCCACCAGACCCTATTTTTGTTTCAGATGATGCCGATGCATATGAGGTGGAGCCAGACTTTTATGATGATGAGGAGGGTTTCTCCTATATGCAGCTATAAGGCGGGTCTATGTAGACCATGTTCTGATCGACGGGGTTACAAGAATGCTGATTAGATATCATTACACTTGTTATGATTGTATTTTGGAGCACACATGTATATTCATTTTGTACATTTTATGGGTATACATGTACATGTTTAACCTAGCAACCTGATCATACTTCGGAGACTTACTAGAGTTTATATATCTTATACATCTAATACTATCTTCCGCTTGCAAAAATTCACTTGTCTCTGGATTATGATATGTTGTTTTGGTATAATCCCATTCATGTTTAATGCCCTAATATGGACAACATTTAATCATCATTATTTATGTTGCATAAGTGATGCGTTGGAACTCGGGAGTCGATTTTGTGCTCGACCCCCGATTTTCAGGGCGTTACAGCTCAGCTTCACGATTAAAAAAAAACCTTGCATAAGATATACCTAGAAGGTGACCAAGGTTCTAGGAATTGGTTGATTCTCCTATCTACGATAATGAGTGGATTTCCTAAGGGATTCAACATATAGATGCTGTAGAGTATCAAAGAGCTAAGGATTTTTCTATTGGTTTGGTCTTTGAACTCTAGAGAAGGCACAAGTTTATGTTCTTCATTGAATAGGATCTTTGAGTGCTCATAGAAGTGAAAGATCACAATGAAGAGAACATGAACTCATATGGATAGAGTCTAAATGGGCTAGGATAAGCTTGGGGTATACTAAAGACTCTATGGTGCCCATTTCCACTAATTTTGCAAGTTTCTACAAGCCGCTTTTATAAACAAAAGCTTCCAATGGATATAAAACGGCTATAAAATGGCTAGTTTATGGTGCTACCAAAGTGAAGTTCAGTATCACCGAACTTTCTTCGGTGGTACCGAAATATCATTCGACAGTACCAAATTAATTCCTCAAGTTGCTATTCAAAATATGTCCATTTCGGAGGCACTGAACATTGTTCCTAGGTGGTGGTCGGTGTCTCCGAATTATCTAGTCAGTGATATTAAATTAACGTTGTAAGCTTACTGGATAGTTTTGAGCACCTTCGGTAACACCAAAGGTATCTTCAGTGATACCGAAGGTGACAATCAGTGACACCTTCCTACCAAAGGTGAACAAATTTTCCTGGTTTTATCCTTTTAATCATTCAACAACTTGGGATATGCAAAAGCCAATACTATAGGATAAAATATGAACTTGGGATTGGCTTAGAATAGATGTCCTAAGTGGGTGTTCCTATTTGGTTTGGGATCATCTATTTGCCAGGTCACGATCACAGAAGTATTTCTTCATCTTCAATGTGGCTTTGATGCTTCTGATCCAGTTGTGTCACTAGTCTTCACTTGCTAAGAACCCATTTGACAACAAGACACAACTAGTCACGTAATTGACAAATATGGGTGCAAATAAGTGCACTAATAATATCATCCTTGGACCCACTTCCAGCAACTTCCTCAAATGGAAAAGAAGCGTGTTGTATGATCACTGGTAAGGTATATTCTTTTGAATTTTGTGAATGTGATTCTTATTAAACAATCATGTGAATTTTTTTTAGATGACTATCAGGTGTAACAATTTTTTTAAAAAAAAGAAGAACAGATTAAAAGTTTTCTTTTGCAGAAATTTTAGTGACAGACTAAATCTGACGCTTGTTTCTGATCAAGTCAAAAATCGATGACAGATTTGAGGTCCGTTGCTTCTCCTAAGATCAACGACAGATCGTATCTGTCACCAAATTTTAAAATGACTAATAATTTGGGTGGGATTTTCCATTATTAAGCAACGGAATTTCAATTTTTACGACGGATAGGATCTGTGAAAAATTTGTGATGGACTAAATCCATCGCATCCCATCCGTCATTTAATTTATGCGACTAGACAAACAATGACGGACCATGCAACGATTAATTTGGTTTTTCACAGATATGGTCCATCGTAAATTCGTGATTTTGTCTTAGTGATTCTCTATGGTAATAGGTTAACTATAGCCCCATTATTGACCAGATTCCTGGTAATAGGGCATCTATCCAGATGGGACGATATATACTATGCTACGAGGTTGTTGTGTCATATTGTGGGTAGGCTTATCGATGACCACTCGGACACATCCCCTGCCTCCACCGTGATTGTGTTGACCTGTGGTACTATATCATCCTTCGACCCACTTCTAGCACCTTCCTCAAATGGAAAAGAAGCGTGTTGTATGATCACTAGTAGGTTATATTCTTTTGAATTTTGTGAATGTGATTTTGATTAAACAATCATGTGATTTTTTTTTAAGATGACTATCTAGTGTAACAGATTAAAAAAAAAAAAACTAAATGCTATTTTTTTTTCTAGAAATTTTAGCAACGGACCAAATTTGTCGCTAATTTCTGATCAAGTAAAAAATCAACAACAGATCTGAGATCCGTCGCGTCTCCTAAGAACAGCGACAGATCATATCCGTCGCCAAATTTTAAAATGATGAATAATTAGGGTGGATTTTTACATAATTAAGCGACAAATTTTTAATTTTTGTGACGGATAGGATCTATGGAATATTTGCAACAGACTAAATTCATTCTAGATCCGTCACATCCCATTCATCGTTTAATGTTTGCAACCTAACAAACAGTGATGTACCATATAATGGTTAATTTGACAGTGATTCTCAATGGTAATAGGTTAATTGAAGCCCCATTGTTAACCAGATTCCTGGTAATAGGGCATTTATCCAGATGGGCCGATATATAATATGCTTTAAGGTTGTTGTGTCATACTGTGGGTAGTCTTATTGATGACCACTCAGACACGTCACCTGCCTCCACCGTGATTGTGTTAACCTTTGGTACTGTATCATCCATGGACCCACTTGTAGCACCTTCCTCAAATGGAAAATAAGCATGTTGTACGATCACTAGTAGGGTATATTCTTTTGAATTTTGTGAATGTGATTCTTATTAATCAATCATTTGTTTTTTTATTTTTTTTATGACTATCAGGTGTAATAGATTAAAAAAATTTCTCGTACCAAATGCTTTTTTTTTGGAGAAATTTTAGCGACGTACCAAATCTATCGCTAATTTCTGATCAAGTCAAAAATTGACGAAAAATTTAAAGACCGTTGCTTCTCTTAATATCAACGACGGACCGTATCCATCGCTAAATTTTAAAATGACAAATATTTCAGGTGGGTTTTTCCATAATTAAGCGGCAGAAAGGATAAATGGCTAATATGCAATGGATTAATTCCGTCATAGATCCGTCGCATCTCATCCATCGTTTGATTTTTACGACTCAACAAATAGTGACAGACCATGCAACGGTTATTTTTATTATGCGACGAATCTGGTCTATCATAAATTCATGATTTTGGCATAGTGATTCTCCATGGTAATAGGTTAACTGCAACCCCATTGTTGACCAGATTCTTGGTAGTAAGGCATCTATCCTAATGGGCTGATATATACTATGCTTTGAGGTTAGTGTGTCATATTGTAGGTAGGCTTATCGATGACTACTCGGACACGTCCCCTGCCTCCATGATTACATTGACTTTGGGTGCTATATCATCCTTGGACACACTTGCAACACCTTCCTCAAATGAAAAAGCGTGTTGTATGATCACTAGTAGGGTATATTCTTTTGAATTTTGTGAACGTGATTCTTATTAAACAATCATGTGAATGTTTTTTGGATGACTATCAGGTGTAACTGATTAAAAAAAGAGAACAAACTTAACTCTACGATTTTTTTATTTTTTTATTTTGCAGAAATTTTAGTAACGGACCAAATCTAATGATAATTTCTGATCTTATCAAAAATCGATGACAGATTTGAGGTCCGTCGCTTCTCCTAAGATCGACGATGAACCGTATCCATCATAAAATTTTAAAACCACGAATAATTTGGGAGGGTTTTCCCATAATTAAGCGACGGATTTTTAATTTTTGTGACGAAAATGATCCGTGGCATATTTCTGACGGACTAAATCTATTGTAGATATGTCAAATCTCATCTGTCATTTAATTTTTGCAACCCAGCAAATAGTGATGAACCATGCAATGATTAATTTGGTTTTGCAATGGATCTGGTCCATCGTAAATTTGTGATTTTTACGTAGTGATTCTCCATGGTAATAGGTTAATTGCAGTCCCATTGTTGGCCAAATTCCTAGTAATAGGGCATCTGTCCAGATGGGCCGATATATAATATGCTTTGATGTTGTTGTGTCATACTGTGGGTAGTCTTATCGATGACCACTTGGACATGTCACCTGCCTCCATCGTGATTATGTTAACCTTTGGTACTGTATCATCTGTGGACTCACAGCACCTTCCTCAAATGGAAATGAAGCATGTTGTACGATCACTAGTAGGGTATATTCTTTTGAATTTTATGAATGTGATTCTTATTAATCAATTATTTGAGTTTTTTTAATGACTATCAGGGGTAACAAATGTTGTTAATTTCTGATCAAGTGAAAAATTGACGACAGATTTAAGGATCGTTGCTTCTCTTAATATCAACGACAGACTGTATCCGTCACCAAATTTTAAAACAACGAATATTTTGGGTGGGTTTTTCCATAATTAAGTGACAGAAAGGATCCATGGTCAATATGCAACGGACTAAATATGTCGTATATCTGTCGCATCTCATCCATCATTTGATTTTTGCGACCAGACAAACAGTGACAGACCATGCAATGGTTAATTTTATTTTACAATGGATCTGGTCCATCGTAAATTCATGATTTTGGCGTAGTGATTCTCCATGGTAATATGTTAATTACAACCCCATTGTTGACCAGATTCTTCGTAGTAGGGCATCTATCCAGATGGGCCAATATATACTATGCTTTAAGGTTAGTGTGTCATACTGTGGGTAGGCTTATCGAGGACCACTCGGACACGTCCCTTGCCACCACCGTGATTGTGTTGACCTGTGGTACGATATCATCCTTGGACACACTTGCAACACCTTCCTCAAATGGAAAAGTGTGTTGTATGATCACTAGTAGGGTATATTCTTTTAAATTTTGTGAATGTGATTCTTATTAAACAATCATGCGAAAAAAAATTTAGATGACTATCGGGTGTAACTAATTAAAAAAAAAGAACAAACTTAACTCTACAGTTTTTTTTTTTTTTTTTTTTTTTTGCAGAAATTTTAGCGACGGACCAAATCTGATGCCAATTTCTTATATGTCAAAAATCGATGACAGATTTGAGGTTCGTTGCTTCTCCTAAGATTGGCGACGGACCATATCCATCATAAAATTTTAAAATGACAAATAATTTGGGATGGTTTTCCCATAATTAAGAGATGGATTTTTAATTTTTGTGACGGATATGATCCGTAGCATATTTGCGATAGACTAAATCCGTTGTAGATACGTCAAATCCCATCCATCGTTTAATTTTTGCAACTCGACAAACAGTTATGGACCATGCAATGGTTAATTTGGTTTTGCAATGGATCTGGTCCATCATAAATTCGTGATTTTTGCATAGTGATTCTCCATGGTAATAGGTTAATTGCAGTCCCATTGTTGACCAGATTCCTAGTAATAGGGCATCTGTCCAGATGGGCACATATATAATATCCTTTGAGGTTGTTGTGTCTTACTGTGGGCAGTCTTATCAATGACCACTTAGACACATCACTTGCCTCCACTATGATTGTGTTGACCTATGGTACTATGTCATCGTTAGACCCACTTCCAGCACCCTACTCAATTGGAAAAGAAGCATGTTGTATGATCACTAGTAGGGTATTCTTTTGAATTTTGTGATTGTGATTCTTATTAAACATCATGTGATTTTCTTTTGGATGACTAGCTGGTGTAACAGATTAAAAAAGAAAAGAGAGGAACAAACTTAACGCTGTTTTTTTCTTTTTTTTTGGCAGAAATTTTAGCGACGGACCAAATCTATCACTAATTTCTGATCAAGTAAAAAATTGACGATCGATTCGAGGTTCGTCACTTCTCCTAAGATCAACGACGGACCGTATTCATCGCCAAATTTTAAAATAATGAATAAGTTGGGTGAGTTTTTCCATAATTAAGTGATAAATTTTTAAATTTTGCGACGGATAGGATCCGTGGCAAATTTGCGATGGACTAAATTCATCGTAGATCCGTTGCATCCCATTCATTGTTTTTTTTTTTTTTTTACCTGGAAAACTGTGACGGACCATGCAATGGTTAATTTGGTTTTGTAACGAATCTGGTCCATTTTAAATTCTTGATTTTGGCGTATAGATTCTCCATGGTAATTGGCTAACTACATCCTTATTTTTATCCAGATTCCTGGTAATAGGGAATCTATCTAGATGGGCCAAAATATACTATGCTATGCAATTTTTGTGTCTTACAGTGGGCAGGCATATCGATCACAACTCTATCGGACACGTCACCTGCCTCCATAGTGATTGTGTTGACCAGTTGTACTGTATCATCCTTGGACCCACTTGCAACACCTTCCTCTAATGGAAAACAAGCATGTTGCATGATCACTAGTAGGGTATATTCTTTTGAATTTTATGAATGTGATTCTTATTAAACAATCATGTGATTTTTTTTGGATGACTATCAGGTGTAACTGATTGATAAAAAAACAAACTAAATGCCTTTTTTTTCTTTATAGAAATTTTAGCAATGGGCCAAATCTATCGCTAATTTCTGATCAAGTAAAAAATCGACGACAGATTTGAAGTCAGTTACTTCTCCTAAGATCAGCGACGGACCGTATCCATCACCAAATTTTAAAATGACGAATAATTCAGGTGGATTTTTCCATAATTAAGCGACGGATTTTTAATTTTCTCAACGGATAGGATCCGTGGCATATTTGTAAAGGACTAAATCCATCGTAGATACGTCAGATCCCATCCGTCATTTAATTTTTACAACCCGGCAAACAGTGATAGACCTTGCAAAGATTAATTTGGTTTTGTAACGGATCTGGTCCATCGTAAATTCGTGATTTTTTCATAGTGATTCTCCATGGTAATAGGTTAATTGCAGTCCCATTTTTACCAGATTCCTAGTAATAGGGCATCTATCCAGATGAGCCAATATATACTATGCTTTGACGTTGTTGTGTCATACTGTGAGTAGGCTAATCGATGACCACTCGGACACATCTCCTGCCTCCACCATGATTGCGTTGACCTGTGGTACTGTATCATCCTTAGACCCACTTCTAGCACCTTTCTCAAATGAAAAATAAGTGTGTTGTATGATCACTAGTAAGGTATATTCTTTTGAATTTTTTGAATGTGATTCTTATTAAATAATCATGTGAATTTTTATTTTTATTTTTGGATGACTATCAGGTGTAACAGATTTTTTTTATTTTTATTTTTTATTTTTTTTAAGAACAAACTCAATGCAAGTTTTTTCTTTTTACAAAAATTTTAGTGACGGAGTAAATCTGTCACTAATTTCCAATCAAGTCAAAATTTGACGACATTTTGAGGTTTGTCGCTTCCCCTAAGATCAGCTACAAACCATATATATTGGCAAATTTTAAAATGACAAATAATTCAGGTGGGTTTTTCCATAATTAAGCGATGAATTTTTAATTTTTACGACGGATGGGATCCATGGAAATTTTGTGACAAACTAAATCCATCGCAGATCTGTCACATCCCATCTGTTGTTTAATTTATGCGACCAGACAAACAATGACAGACCATGCAACAGTTAATTTGGTTTTCCAACAAATATTGTTCATCGTAAATTTGTGATTTTAGTGTAGTGATTCTCCATGGTAATAGGTCAACTGCAGCCCCATTGTTGACCAGATTCCTGGTAATAGGGCATCTATCCTGATTAACCGATATATACTATGGTTTGAGGTTGTTGTGTCATACTATCGGTAGGCTTATCGATGACCACTCGAAGACATCCTTTGCCTCCACCATGATTGTGTTGACCTGTTGTATTGTATCATCCTTGGACAAACTTCCAGCACCTTCCTTAAATGGAAAACAAGCGTCTTGTATGATCACTGGTAGGGTATATTCTTTTGAATTTTGTGTGTGTTATTCTTATTAAACAATCATGTGAATTTTTTTATGACTATTAGGTGTAACAGATTTTTAAAAAAAAAGAACAAAACAAAACAAAATAAACATTGTTATTTTTATTTTTTATTTTTTTCCAGAAATTTTAGCGACGTACCAAATATGTCGCTAATTTCTGATCTAATAAAAAATCGACGACATATTTGAGGTCCATTGCTTCTCTTAAGATCAACGACGGACTGTATCCATCGCCAAATTTTAAAATGACGAATAATTTGGGTGGGTTTTTCCATAATTAAGTGACAAATTTTTAATTTTTGCGATGGATAAGATCCGTGCCATATTTACGACGGACTAAATCCGTCATAGATACATCAGATCCCATCTGTCGCTTAATTTTTGCAACCTGAAAAATAGTGACAAACTTGCAACGGTTAATTTAGTTTTCCAATGGATCTAGTCCATCATAAATTTGTGATTTTGGCGTAGTGATTCTCCATGGTAATAGGTTAACTGCAGCCCCATTCATAATCAAAAAAATGACCAATGCCAACGGTCCTGTACTAGTTTCCCCAACAGCTTTTAACTGTCGGAATCACCGAGTACTAAAAGTTGTTGTTGTATCACAAAAAGTCGTCGTGGAAAACAAGTGGTTTTTAATGGTGGACGTTCAATCACTAATGTTTTCCTTTCGTGTGGTCCACCTGAGATTTAAATTTGGCTCATTTTTTGTTCAAGCTTTAGAATGATCTTAAGAATAGGATAGATGGTGTGGATAGAGCACATACATCATGGTAGGGCCTGCAGAGTACCGACACTACCCACCTTGCTAGTGGCAGCGTCAGAAGCGCGTCTGGAAGAAGATTGTGCATCTGGAAGCAGATTGCATCCTTCCTCGCCTGGACGATGATCTGTCCGAATAGGGCTATGTGGGGCCCACCCTAATGTAAGGGTTTTATCCCTCTCATCCATCCATATTTACATATCATTTTAGGGTTTTAACTCAAAAATTAGGTAGAATCAATGCTTAAGTGGACCACAGAGTGGGGATTGAATGCCCACCATTAAAAACTTCTTGGGAACTATAGAAGTTTTGGATCAAGTTGATATTTGTGTTTTCATCTTATCCAAGTCTACATGACATTGTGAATAGGTTAGATGGTAAGAAAACATCACGGTGGCCTTTAGAAAGGTTTCAACGGTGGGTGTCGTTATCACTGTTGTTTCCTTTGGTGTAGCCCAATAGAGTTGTGGACCTATCTCTTTTTTAACATCATAATGTAAAATAATATGAGAAAACGGATGAATGGAGTGGATGAAATCCTTACATCACTGTGAGCCCAATGGAGCCCTGCCTGGACGGAACATTGTCCGGGCGGGGGTAGGACTTAATCCATTTTCTTACTGCTTAGTAGTTGGCTAGTGTACCACACACGTTGTATAGCTGGTGTATTGGAATCAGCAAGTTCTGTGGGTCCCATCATTAGGTATGAGTTATATCCAAACCATCCATCCATTTGGCGAGCTCATTGTAAGGCTTAAGCTGAAAAATAAGACAGATTTAAAGATAAAGTGGACCACACTGCAAAAATTAGTGGTGGATTGAACGTCTACCATTGAAACCCTTTTGGGTTCACAGAAGTTTTTGATTAATATGAAATTTGTTTTTCCTCTTCATCCAATTATTTCTGACCTTATGAACAGATTAAATGAAAAATAAATGTTATGGTGAGCCATGCGAATTTTTTAACGGTGAAAATCATTATCCCCACTGCTATTTTTGATATGGTCCATTTGAGTTTTGTATATGATTTATTTTTTAGATAATGCTCTAAAATGATATCTTAAATTTTATGAACTGTGTGGATATAATAAATACATCATTGTGGGGCCCATGTAACTTTGATCACCTTTGAACCATTCGTAGAACACGGATCTCGAGGTGCATCAGCGCTCGTCTTTGCACGACACATATCTCCCAAAAAAATCAAAGCGCACTCTTATCTTCCCCCAAAATCAGAAAACATCCCCAAATGGCCTAATCCGATCCCAAGGCTCATGAGCCAGGCATAGTGGTATGGGACACCGTGTCCGAGATGTTGGCCTACGCTCGGGTGACGAGTCTCCCCGTAGTGACTAGTGAGCAAGTAAGACTCATGAGCCAGGCATGGTGGTATGGGACACCGTGTCCGAGCCGTCAGCTTGTGTTGGGGTGATGAGCCTTCCCATAGTGACCGGTAAGCACTGATAGAGGTGATAGACCATTGTTCGAATGGCCCTCGTCAATTTACCCCGCCGATGTTTGTGTGCTAGAGCACCGTTCGAACAACGCGGGCATGAATGAAATCGGGTGATGGGCCCTTTTCCTTATGTGTTTTGGTTTTATGTGAAAAGCGAACTAAGTGATCTACTCGGTTTGGGTGACGACCCATAGCGGGTTGATCCTCATACATTTAGGTATCATACCGTACCTTTAGAATTGTTGATTTGTGAGAAAAATGGGTGACACCTAAATTTGAATCAAGGGACGCTGGTAAGGAGTCACTACGTGTGGCAACGAACCATGTGATCCAGAAAGGACTCGTGATATAACGTTGGTATTCTAGCTTCACCGATATGCTGGATGAATTGAATTTAATAATTACTCGGCTAACATAATCATTCACCGCATTACATTAGCTTAGGATGTGATGAAATAGGCGTGGTTGTCGGATGATAAGGGAGTGTTGTCATTTACAAACCAGGCGGTCGGAGTCGCGTGTGAAGGAGTGTTGTTTAGAAGGGGCATGCATCATACCATATCTTCATATGCATATTTAACAAGAATATTTAGGAATTGTTTGATTTCTTGTTTATCATTAACTACGCTAATTGTGTTGGTAATGTGTGTAACTTGTTTAATAATTTTGCATTAAGGATAACATGCTTGAGTGTATAATATGTATCAATGTGTAATTGTTGTGAACCTGTCAATCACTAAAATGTCCTAAGTAACAATCTTGGGGATATTTTCTTCACTATGTTGGTGTTCGACGCCTTCTATTCAACATATGCAGATAACTCAACAATAGGACCATTCGGTGGTACACTCGGGGCACCTAGTAGATCTCTAACTTCTTCCCGCTTGGTAGCTGTTCTTTTATTCTTATTGCAATTATTATGATTTGTATAATCCAATTTTGGGCGATCATCACAATTGAAACTGTATTTTTAACTCTTAGCCCAATATTCTGAAATTATTATTATATCTACCTCGCTTTGGATCCGCTAATTCAAATCGTGCTACTCTGATTATCTGTGTGTGAAATGAATTTGAATCTGAATGAAGACACACGTGCATTCTCATTAGGTTAACACCCGAGAACTCGGGATCGGAGTCTTTGTACTTGGGTGCCAATTTTTGGAGGGTTACACTAGTGAAAGTGTCATTTTAGAAGGTATTAAATACGAATAGGCTCGCACCTGGGTACTGAAGAGTCAACCCAACTATGATACATGGCAAGGGTATGCACGAGACTTAGCTTTTATGTATATGTCTTCTTCATTTTTTGCAAATTTGATTCAAAATAATTGTAACAACATTTCTGGAAAAAAAAATTGTCAATTTTGTAACAACCTTCTTAACATGTAGGAAATATGCTAATTTCTTAAAGCAACGCACTATAGTTGCCAGGAAGAGGACTAAGGTGGCGAGTGATGATGAGTTCATTCCTTGGTTGAAGAAACAGCTAAACTTGGATGAATCAAGTAATGAAGTCTTCAGAGGTATAGTTTAGGGACCAGAGGCTTTTGTAATGCAGTACGATAAGTATTGTATCAACAGTTTCCTCTTCGTCACCAAGGATTATGGAGAGAATAATGAATTTGGGCAACCGAATGCGGGGGATATAAATCAAGTCACATTTAATTCATGCATTGGTGTTCTCACCCACACCCACAACCCGATCACCTACAGAGACTTTTGCCAGGTGCCTCCTAAGCACCTTCAAAGGGTCATTGACAGCTTGGAGTGTAGTTATGATTTTCAAAATAACCAACATGTGATGACAAATTACGTTCATGAACGCGTGAACACCTCTTGGAGAAATTAGAAGGACCGGTTGCATTTAAAGTATATTAAGAACAAGGATCCTGCAGCTGTGAAATCATCTCCCGCCCCTGTTGGTGTGCCTATCAAGGATTGGATTATCTTTGTGGATCAACACAATACAAATGAATTCAAGGAATTGAGTGCAAGAAATGCCTTCAATCGGTCCAAACAAGTTGGCCCTTCTACACTTGGGCGGCATAGCATGGTTGTCACACGCCATTAGATGGTACATGTCTTAAAATATATATCCTACTTTATTTATGATAACTATTTCAAATTATTAGTTATTTAATTCCATTACTAATGTGTTTTGGCATGTATGTAATGTGGAAAAGGCAATTGAGAGGAATCTTACTAGTGATGCCGAGGTTGGTAGGGCTGAGGTGTACATCAGAGCCCATACAACAAAGGATGACAAATTGCAATTTTCTGAAACCTTTGTAAGTGCAACCCTCATACATCCTGTCATTATCCATATGAATTGTAAATGTGACTTTCAGTCGTTAAATTTTTTTTTTGGATGTTGTCATAGGAAAAAATAAAGTCGATTCAGAGTAGTAATCTTGCATCTCGGATGGCCAATGTAGATGATGCCCTTACACAGGTATATATGCTTGTTCTTCAAATACTTGAGTTTATTTAGACTTATGCTTTCTCTGATAAATCGACTTGCAATTCTGATTACAGTCGATTGGGAGTGATAGTAGAGGGCGCATGCAAGGTATAGGTGGAAATGTAGGCAAGATTGCATTGAAGAAGACAATCCCTATTATAGGTATGCTCAATATGGTGACGTAGGATCGTGATGACTTGAAGGAGGAAGTAGGTGAAATGAAGAAAAGCCTGGTAGAACTCCATATGAAGGTTAATTGTTTTGTAGAAAAGCAAGGGGAATAGGAAGTTGTGGATCCACTGACAATACCTCCATTTAAATCTAGTCATGCCTCGTCGGTATGTATGTGTTTCTCTAATACTAATTTATGCTTATGATTATATGCACCTCCATTTTAAAATACTAATGACATGTTATACTTGTACATGTAGCTTGATTTGATAAATATTGGCAAGAGATATGATCTTTGCGATTGGAAGAAACGGGTAGTTGCTTGTGGTGAGGTGCATGAAGTTGATCCAATTGCCCATGTCCATGGAGCAAATCTAGGTGAAGGAAATTTTAGTGTTGTCCTGATCAAGATTATAGCTTCACAGGCAGAGTCGTAGAAGGAAGATGGTTATCAGCATACACTTGGAGAGATCGGCGTAGGAGGATTTGTTGTTTGGCCCAAGCTATTTCTAACCATCTATCTATAATGTTTATAATTAGACATTACAATAACTGACATAATTTACTTTTGTTTTTAAACTATACAGTAACATAGACACTTATCTGCATATTATGGAATGGAATGGATTTAACACTCACATCAGATTACACCCACATATATGGAATGAAATGGAATGCATTTTACACTCACATTAGATTACACCGACATATATGGAATGGAATGGATTCAACACCCACATATATGCATTGATATATTTGGTTGGCATTTCAACCTCCCTTTGATGAATGAAGGATTTGTAATAATTGTCACTTCTTTTAGTGTTATTTGCACTTGGGGGGGGGGGGGGGGTGGGTTGGAGAGAGAGAGAGAGAGAGAGAGAGAGAGAGAGAGAGAGAGAGAACTTTAGGGAATTTTCATCATCCGTGGTAGTTGTTGCAGAGAATGCGATCAGCTCTGATGAGAAGTTCCTTCATCGTTATTTCACGGCTGCTGTTGGTTCTGCATGTGTATAGAAATTATACCGAGAACAGAGATGTGTAAATATTTTTGTTCATTAATATTTTGGAAGTTTAAGTTTTCATTTAGGATTTCTCATAATTTGGCTCTGTTTTTTGCAGGGTCTAAGATGCTCTCATGATTTATTCAATTATGAGTTTTGGCATCTTCAGCTTTTTCTTTGAATGAAGAAAAAAAAAAAAAAGATGAGAAGGTGTGGCCACGTTTTGGCAGTGAGCATGAGCTACCAAGTGTAATTTTTACTGAGTGTGAACAGGCCATTAATTTTGCTTATGGTTTGCTGACCTCTAGCATCTTTCTGTATGCAGCATTGATTTTAAGATAAGGACCATTGAGCATGATGGCAAACGAATCAAGCTGCAAATTTGGTATACAGCTGGTCAGGAGCGGTTCAGAACGATCACAACAGGTGGACTGCTTACTTCTCTTGAAGAAATAGTAAGCTTACTGGCATCCTACTCTTCCAAGATGCATTAATGTGGCATATGCTTATGATCCAGGCTGTTCATTTAGGGGCTCCTCCATGTACATCCAGTGGCCTAAAAGTCTGCCTGGTCCCACTTGTCAGGTGGCCACACATGTACAGAAACATGGGTGTTCAAACAGGGTTGAACGAGGTCCACATTTTGACTTAATGTCCGCCACCCAATGACCAGATCAGCATATTTGTTAAGAGCCTGGATCTCTCACATATTAACATCTTTGGGGAGAGAAAAATAAAAATAAAAATCCTAGTTGTAAGATTTTGGCCTTTCCATGTGTTTTCATCTTTTCACTGGCTAGAGAGTTGTCCTTTATTCATGAATTTTTTTTCTGAATCACTTGTCTGCAGCTTACTACCGAGGTGCCATGAGCATTCCGCTGGTTTAAAGGTATTTCTCTTGATTGGGGTTTAAGCCTCAGAAAAATTAACTCCTATACATTTGGTGGCACGTATTTTGTTTAATGGTATTTCTCTTGATTTAATGGTCTCATGCAGCTAGCTTTCAACAGTAAGATATGGGAACCCTGATTTCTTGGTTTGCCCCACCAGTATTAAAACTACTTGTCAATATGTTCTCTTCAGTCTGAACAAATGAGTAGGCAGGTGAGTCTTCTCAAACGTCACTCAATTGGTTTCTGACTGTTCTTTACTCTGTTTATCGCTTTGTTATCTTGATTTTTATTTTGGCCATGCTCTTCTTAATTGTCATCGGAGTGATTAGCTTATAACACACGCACGCTCACTAGAGGTGGGATTCCAAGTGGTTTGTGTTTGCACTCTAAATCTCATCGACAAGCTTAAAAGAAGAAACAAAGAGCTATTTTCTGTCAGAGGAAGCACCAAAGGTTGCATTTGGAAGTTATCTCCAACTCGACAGTTGGCTGATTATATCAGTGGAATCACTTCATTTTGAACTCCCTGAGCATTTGGGACGAAGCAGAAAATGAACCCAATTGGGCTAGTTGCCAGCTTTCCAATTCTCTGCCCAGATAACTTGTTCTGTTGAAAAGAGTGAAATGCGAATTTGCAGAAATTGATTCTTCTGGCCCTTGATTCCTGATGTACTTCGAAACATATATAGAATATCTTTATTTGAAGTTTAGCCATTTTTGTGTTCCTCCTTTTTATTTTCCTCTTTAAATCACGTTATGTACTGGGTTGATTGCTGCTTCGATGCTTAGATTACTTCGACTTTCTGTCAACGCTGCAGTTAGAGAAGTCTCAGAATCTGGCGTTAGCAAACAAACAGTATCCATCTTTTCCGAGGTATTATATGCTCCCTGACCTGAGTATATGTATAGATACTTGGGTTTCAGTTTTTGCAACTGGAGCCCACGGTTCAATGGTCCAGGCCATGGATCTGTTGAACCCCACCATGGTGGAACTTTCCTTGAAAATATTTTTGATAGGATAATCCTAACCTTTCAATTTGTCGCGTGCAGATACGTGAATAACAAGAGAAGAGAGTTCCACCTTCAACTGAGAAAGAGCCCAAGATTTGTGGCTAGGATCATCCAATCTTGGAGATCCTGGTAATGTGGTCCATCTGCTGTGGCACCCAATTGAGGTCAATGGTCGGAATCTCTTAACCATGGGCCCCACTGATATAAATTAATCTCGGAGTAGCCCGTTCATGTCCTCAGTTTGCAGATCATATAGTCATCTCCTTCTATATGAGAAGGTTAGAAGAGTTCCAAATGGTTTTGCCACTGGGGAGTAGCTCAGGGATATGGAGTTGACAGAATGCTTTTCCGCTAAATTAGTATTTATTTATTTATTTCATTTCAAGTGGTACTTGGAATGCACAACTTGTCATTTCAGGTAAGGAAAGCGGAAAAGAACTAATCATCCATCTATTCAGGTTATGTTTTCCCTGCCATCCTAAACTCTCAGCAAGTACAAATAAAATCTTGCATTTCCATTTCAGCCAAACATTCAATTTGGGGTACTTCCAATAGCTGGCTAAACCACCTGATAATTTAAAATAAGCTTTTCAGACTATGTGGTTACACCCAAAAGGTTTTCTTCATGTTTGTATTCCATATTTGGATTTCATGCATATAGATGTAATAATGCTTTTTTAGTATCTTCCAGGTATTGACCTTATATATAATTAGTTGTTTTTCTTTTATTTTATTTTAACACACGTACTAATACCATTCGCACATCCACACACTCACAAACCAGTGGGTTTTCACCACAATGGGTACTCGAACCCATGACCTCATGTTGAAACTCTTGTGAGTCTACCACTCGAACCCATGACCTTAGCTGGAAATGCTTTCTCTGCCGCATCACTGATTGAGAACTTAAAGAGCTAAAAGGATTGAGAACCTTTTCCACGACTCAGATTTCTTCATCTCTCAACACTGCAATGGTTTGGGTTTGGATGAAAGCTTCCTCATCAATACTCTCCTGTTGGAGTTATTAAGATGACTTTTGACAGTTTCAGCACATGCAATTCCATCTGGGTTTGCTGGCACAGTCCTTTCCACTACATAAGTAGTCAGATTTAACTATCCTGTGCAGCTAAGTGAGATCGAGTCGACTGTGGCAGACATGAATTAAGGATTTTCAACTGGGACTCAGGATGTATGAATGATTTGTGGAGCTAAGGTAGCGCTGATGGATTCTAGAGTATGGCCGACAAGGGTCTGCACATGCCACTCCACATGCCACTCCAAATTGCTGATTTGACCACTCCATATTACTTCACATGAACACACGTGTGTGCTTCACTTTGCTCCATCATCTATTCATTGACTCCCAGCTTGTTATAAAGCTGCTTTATATATATATATATATATATATATATATATATATGGAAAAGGTACTATGCGCTCGACCTCACAATAAGCTCCCGTGAGGTCGAGCTGTGTGGGCCCCACCATGATGCGTGTCGACCATCAACACCGTGCATTTGATGGTTCCCCTTTAAATTATAGGATAACCCAAAAATCAGCCATATACGGAACTCAGGTGGGCCATGCCATCTAAAATCATGTGAAGATACCGTTAAAACATATAACAGCACTTGGTGGGGCCCACCTGAGTTTTGAATGCCGCTGAAACTTGGTCTAAACCCTCATCCAAGTGTTACACACATAATGGATGGGTTGGATTTGCAAACCACATCTCGGTGGGCCCAAAAAATGATTATGAATGTTTTAATGGTGCACGGCCCCTCCCCATTTCTATATGTGATGTGGCCCACACAACTCACGGATTGACTTGATTTTTGAGACCTAAGCCCATGATGGAATGGTGCATCTGACTGATGGGGTAGATGTTCGAAACGCATCACGGTGGGGCCCACACAGCTTGACCTTATGGGACGGACTCGTGAGGTCGAGCACATAGTACCTTTCCCATATATATATATATTATTAGTATTGTTATTATTATCTTATAGCCCATGATCTATGGTAGGGGACCAACTCCTGCTGGCATGTCAATGGTGCCAATGCTGTTGCCCAATGGAGGGCTTGGATATGTCCTGTAGGTACAAATCATTAAGATACTGCTAATTATGTTTGTTTTTTTATTTCTATTTTTTTTGCCTTACAAGGTGAATCATGACTCACAAGGCTAGTCAGTTTGCCTTTTCCATTTCACATGTCAAACTTTTACCACTTTAATGCCTTCCACACACCCTCGTTGGATTGTTTTGAGAATTCAAATTCCCTACTTCAGTCAATTGCTTTTGGATAAACGGTCTGAAAAAAATAATTATTGTTTATCCCATATTATACATGCTTTCCATTTAAATGTCTGATACCACCACATTTCTTTTGTTATTCAGACTGCAATATTTGCCCTGCAGTCGGTTCTACAAGAAGATTTCAAGGCTACTGAAATGGAGGTACTGATTTTCTCTTTCACGTCCTTTTAACCAAATAGCTGACCCCAGATAGCTGGAAAAGCGTTACAATGATGACGGTGATGTGGGTTCACTCCATTGGTACCGGTACCACCATATAGGGGACAGATATGTGGCCCAGTGACGTGTTCATGGAATTCCATCATGTGTCACTTTGAAAATCCCAAGCCTCCATAGATTAGCCCAATCTAAAACTTCGGTGGGCCATAGCACATGAAACACGTTGAGAGGGAACACCCACTGTTTATTAGATTGTGGGACATACCACATTGTATATATAGAATCCAGTCAGTTCAGATCCTTCACCCAGGCGAGATGAAGGGCCATGCCAAAAATCTGGCCGTGTTGTGACTCAGGTTTCCCCCAGTGAAATTCAAGGGTAGGCGTTCCCACTAAGCATGTTTTCTTTGCTGTAGTCCACTTTCTTTCTTTCTTTATTTTATTTTATTTTATTTTACAAATGCACACACCAAGTAGCCTTACGCACCCCGCGAACTTTAGAAAGTTACTACGGCCAACCCTGTGCGTAAAACTCACCAAGTTCACTGCCCTGGTAGCTTCACTGGGCCCATCTGATGGATCACGGTTTGTGGATTCCCCCGGCCACAATTAGTCAAGTGAACTTATAAGAGTTACAGAGAAAAATTGTGCCTGCTACACTACTCATGAGCTTAAACTGTGTGTGAAAGTGTCCAGTCAAGTTAAGTCATGTCAAGTTACATCCAGTCAAGTTAAGTCCAGTCAAGTCCAGTCCAGTCAAAGTATGTTCAGTCAAAAGTATACTAGCTCCACTACTCAAGAGCTTAAATTATATGTAGCATCAAAATGTTGCAGATACATATGTTCACCTATTTTACTTAAAATATGCTCAAATATGCAATTGCGTGATATGATAAAATAAATCATGAAAATCTCAAACACTGATAAAACAACATACAAAAATGTGTTTCTCTTGAATTAAGTTCAAATTACAGCGATAACAAGTTTGTTCAAAATACTTGCTACTTTTTATTCTAAAGTCAAATCTTCCAAGATTAACTATATGAATTATGAATGTTCGATTATTGTCACGCTTCAAACTCGGAAAACGGGGTCACAAAATTTTCGATCGCTGAATCCGGTGCCGACAGCCTCCGTAGTACCCCATTCTCAGCTCCCATATGCCAGGTTCCAATCCTAATACCCTACAAGGAGGATTTTTAATGTGATTTTTTTTTTTTTGTAAATAAAGGAACACAACCACAAGTGTACCCAAATCACAATGGCAACATCATCATCACATATCCACTAATATAAACAGTTGATTACAGTGCAAAAGGGGAAATACATATATCAATAATCAAAACTTCAGAAGAAAGCTACACGCTCCAAGCTTAATGCTATTGCGACCTAACGCTACCTGCACGCATCTGTCATGCATAAGCTTATAGAAAGCTTAGAGGGTGGTGTAAGTGTGTGCGCAAGGTATGTGCGAAGTACACAAATATCAGAGTAAGCGGTAATACTAGCAAATCCATAAGTCATACAATATCGGAGTATGCAATGCAGTTCGACTATGCAAATGCAAAGTCATAGAGAGCCAAATATCAGATGTCGAGGATGCAATGCAATATATAATTCCTGACGAACCACAATTACCATCAGCCTCATCTAGGCCATAAAAATGCAACAACATAACAACCCAATGCCATATGCCACAGATATAATGCAATATGCAGATCCTGGCGAGTCCATAATACCATCAACCTTATTCAGGATATGCAATACAGAAGCATAGTAAACCAAATGTTATGTGTTGAGGATGCAATGCAATATGTGGTGCGAACGAAATGACCAAGCGAAAATGTGTAGTCGGGATGATAGTACGTAGTATCGCAAGCTGTGGGGTTCATCACAAGGGACTTCTATCTAAATTGGCCCATACCTGATTTGGATAGCTGGACATAATGTGGTAAACTCCTAATCTCAGGTTAGTCGCGTACCTAACCGAAATCATGGTCATTGCGAGGGTACACATAATGATCTAGTTGCGCACCACTAGCCCGAGTGGATAGTGAATGAATGAATGAACACTACCAGAAAAATGGGCAAAGGCTACGAATTTAATCCGTTGCCATAGACCTATGGCTACAGATTAAATCCATAGCACGACCATCGTCGTAGGTGCCGAGCCAATTGGTCTAAAACCTATAGCTACGGATTTAATCCGTAGCCATAGCTTAAAATAGCGACGAATCTAATCTGTAGCAAATATTTCTGTAGCCAAAAGTACCTACAGCTATAGATATTATTGGTAGCTAAAAGTAGTGTTGGATCCATAGCAATATGCTGAATTTTATAACAGCTACGGTTGTCAGATTACCAGCTACGGTTAATATCCGTAGCTATTGCCTACATTAAAAAATATATATATTATCATTCATTCATTCAATTACCACCTACATAATCATTCATTCAATTACAATCATTCATTCAATAATGAATCAATTACAATCCTTTATTCAATCAAAAGAAAGTGAGCATAGAGAGTGTTGTGGTAACCATGGAATCCACATCGATAGTAGACTGAGAGGTCGGAGTTTGATCGGAAGGTGACTACTTGTGACATTTTGGGGTCTGCTGTGTTCTTGAAGGTCATGTTTCAGATTATGATGCCTCGGCCAGTGACTCCTACATCAGGAAATGACATTGATTAAATGGTTAAGATATGAAATGATATTGATTAAATGGTTAAGATTAACTGATGACTAATGATATACTTGTTGGTTTTGTTGTCTGCATGGTCAACTTTTCAAATTAATCAAGCTTTGAGACATCTAAAATGGATACACATGCACACCATTACTTTGGAGACAGCTTTCAGATAGTATTAGTCTCTTGATAAGCAATTGCATAAGTGAAATTAAAAATAAAATCTTCATCTCTTTTTTGTAAGGTAAAAAAAAAAAAAAAAAAAAAAATCAGAAATTTATACTCCAGAGCTCGCTACTATTTATATTGACCAATGAATGTCTATATTAGAATCAAGTACTTACACCTCTATTTTCTTGATAACCTCGGGGAACAAAAGTAGATGCAACACTTAAGCCAAACAATGGAAGGTTAGTCTCCTAGTTAGTTTCCATTATAGAAGAATTTAGGAAAACCAACTCCTTAGACAATCCTCATAGTTCATTTCTTCATTTTCTGCAATTTTCTCTAGGATAATTTTAAGTATTGGTGGAGATCCACTTAGCAAATCAAATGCATCGAACACACATATCTTATGCATACTGTTTACTGTTTAATAGGTATAATGCATTGAGTTGCTCTTGCATTTAACAAAATAATTTGAAGTACATCCAGGTAGACCTAACAACACGATGATAGGTAATATACAAAAAAATTTCATTGAACAAGCCATTGAAGTTTAGAGTTAAGATCTTTAGAGTTATAGGGTAAGAACTAAGTTGCGTGATCATTCTAACTAGGTGCTGCTCCTGCTTCAAATTGCATTTCCAAACTCACGCTCACACTTTTGAGCTATTTATGCATGCTAACATTAACAGATGCCTCCCACTCCCACACCCAAATCATTTGCGGGTTCACTTCACATTTTGTGCAATTATCAGTAGGTTTTTCATGTATTGCAAGACACATGAATTGCCTATTCATTAGCCAAAGAGATACCCTCTGGAGTGTCTCTTTGTATTGTACAAGCTCTGCAACTTTCTATAATTGGTACTTGCACTCTCTCACTTTAACTCTGAAGCAATCATTCATCGAGGAAAAAAAGGGAGAAAAGAAGGTTGTACAAGTAGACCCCACATGAACAAATGCCCTCGTGGTAAGCTCTTCACAAAACCCATCCACCAATATTTCAAGCCCTAAATAAGCCAAGCAAAAGTATAAGATGGGGAATAGCAACTGCATTTGAAAACAAAATCTAACATATAAGGTGCAGCAGTGCCCATTATAGTCTTACCTCATAGAATTCCAAAAAGGTTAGCATGACATTGAAGTCCACACCATCAGTCAAGACTTGATGTAGGGCATGTGGTGTTAACCATGTAATCTTTTGGCCTTCAACCTCAGCCTGCACAATTGAACAATATGAGCATAGTAAATAGTAAAAAAGGATGCGTAGGAAAGGCTAACCCATTCCTTCATAAATGCTTGATCGCTTTAACAATAGGTGGCTAAATAGTCAAGCCAATATTCTCAAATCAGATCATAATCCAACTGATTCAGCACCTAGGGTCGCACGGTATTCAATTTAATTCGAGTCGAATACAATTCTAGCAATACCCGACACTCTGCATATTTGCACACGTTTAATTAAAATAGAGCCATTCACTACATGTATGGTTGTGTGATTGGCATTTCACATATTCGCATACATTTAATTGAAACAGGGCCATTCTTTACACATGTGGCCATGTGCTCAGATTGAACGATGACACTATCCACCTACCTGCAAGCATACATGCCAACAAGTTATCTCCATAGACCTTGACAAATTGGATTTACTTACACAACATGGTAATCTTCACAGACCTTTGGCATGATTGTTGCTATTTCTTTGATGCAACAATCCATGTTTCTGGTGCTTCAATGGAGTAAGAAATCTCCAAACAAGTTATAAACTTTCAAAGCAAATCAGGTTTTAGAATGTCTTGTACTAAATCTTTTCATTCGAGGAAATGTATGATATTCATGGTTTTCTTGTCCTTGCAGTGAATGGGAAATACCATTCATTTGTCAGTGTTTTTCATCTGGAAAGACGAATACCATCTTTATTTCATTTCCATCCCAACGCAATTGAAAAATCATCAAAAGATGAAAACCCCAATTCTGATAGAGCAATCCTATTGGATAGGTTAATTAGATGCCACACAAATGGTGGGGTGGGCCTCATGCCACACAGAGACTACATACATGTTACACAAATGTTTTAGGAATGCTCATTTTATCTATGAATGCTTAGTTTTTGAATCATCCTTGAAAATGGTAAAGCTTACAAGCATGGAGGACAAACTGCTACATTGCTACCTAACTAGAGAGCTCGGACTAAGGTTGATTACTTAGGATGCAAAGCTGTAGGAAGAAAATTTTCCAGCCAAAAATTGATATGCATGTTAGATACTACACTAGTGATTGGATACATGTTGCCAAAAGAAAATGTATTGGTAAAAGAAGCAAAAAATCCAAGTGACATGGACTATAGCTATATGTTTAGTACAAATAGACTAGTAGAGGCAGGAGCAGAACTTACATCTAGGAGGAAGAACCATTCTCAGGTTAGAAAAATCTTGCTATATGGAAGTGCTTGCTACACATTCTCCCCTAGTGACTTTTGAACCTAAGCTTGAACCTTGTCTAACATCTCTCTTATTTGAACTTTCAGAACTCCCATGCTACAAATCTACGCTACCTGAAGACTGGTGGTCAAACTATAAAAGACGGATCGACAATTAACTCAACAGTCAATATTTCTAACAACACAAATAACAGAAGCATGTACACATCAGATTGATAGAAATATTGCTAATAGTTTTCAGTTTTAGGATTGATTTGAAATGGGATTAGTCAGCAATGATTCATGGGATGCCTAAGGCTAATTAGTAGATCAACATGTGGCGTCACATCAAATGTGGACCACTGATCAAGTATTTATAACCATCCATTTTCTTCATAGATTTGGTGCATTGATGAGCACATCCGCCTGATGATGAAAACTGAAATCTTTCCATGAATCCACTGTAAAATGCTTCTGATGAGAACTTCCAATTCTAAGAGGGAAAACATCGTGTCCATGAGTCCATCACAGAAATAGTTGTTTACCCAAATACAAAAGCCTCACATATTGGAGCCTTGTACAAAATCAGGTCTGTTCGATGGGTGCCATGGTATTACAATTGCTATCCTACATTTCAAAAGATCACACAGTTCACATAATCCAAGCATGAACAATAGGTAAAAAATGACTAGTATAAAAATCCAACCAATAGTGTTCCATTCTCCAATTAGCTTTTATGGACATGTTTAACATGTAAAAATGTTAAGAGGGCCCAAAGATCATTAGGATCTAATCATACCATCAAGAGATCAAGATCAATGATCTAGAAGAAAAGCTGGACAGATTACAGTTAAAAAAAAAAATCTTCAATTGAATAATCCTAACCTCTAATAAATGCATACGAAAGTGAATGTTTTATACTTGATCTTACTAAAAATGGTCAAGTCATTGATTTAGACCCTCCATCATGTGGTTTTCGCACCTTTAACTAATTGTTCTTCACTCTTTGAAAAATCAATTTGGTCCAATGCTCATATAATAAGATTTGGAGAATCCTTGGTGGGTACTGCAGTGAAATGCTATCCTCTTTTAGTGACCATTTTTTGGGTATTACAATGACCAGTGGACATTTAAAAATTTTCATGCCCATCACTATCTAAACATCATAATTGGGCATTTTAGATATTAGAATACCTGTCAATTGAATTCCCAATGCAAATGATTAAGGGCACGTTCTAACTAGAGTTGGGATTGGATTATAGGCCTTTTTTTTAGTTGTACCTATTAAAAATTTGGTTGTGGACTAGCCTCACAAAAAAAAAAGGTTATGGATTGGGTGGAATGTGGTCAACTGTAAGAGGTTCTAATCGGCTATAAAAGATGCATTCAAAGGAGGTCAACAAGATTTAACATGTGATATATCTTATCACAATAGGTTCAAATTGGGGGCACAAACATGAAGCATAGTAATTTGCTAACAGAAAATGGGAATGAATGATGAAAAAAATCAAATTCAAGATAAAAACTAAAACTATGCAATGGTGAAGTTTAAGCCTAGAGCTTGATGGATGACTTGGGAGTATACCTCATACTCATAAGCCATGGTTTTATGGCATATATGTTCCACAAAAAGAAGGTTGTCATGGTTCATCCACTTCGATACCTTCTTTAGAAATAACTCATAGTTCTTCATATGCTGCGAAAACAAATAAGGTTTAAGTATTCCTAGTTCAATCCCCATGATTCAAATAATAAGCTTTGATTTTAAGATGAGAGAAGATCATTTACATTTGGTAATATAATCTCAGCATTTGATAGCTGAAGGTTCTTAAGGACTGAATGTGAAAAGTTAGCTGATATAACTTCTTCAATAAGATTCTCTAATTGTATGCTTAGAGATTTTTCCTCTCCATTGTTATGAAAATTATGGAAACATCATTAGAATTACAACAATTTGGTTGCCTCCTCTTCTATAGCCTGAAGGTTTCAACTTTAATTTGAGAAAAAAGTGGAACTTGCTGAATTGTCTCACTGTATAAGGTTTGAGAAAACTGTATTAACATTAAGAACAAGTCAAGAGACCATACACAGTCGGGTGATGTCAATGATAATGATGACAATGATGTTGGCATTTGTATGTATGCATGAACCAGTATGTACCTCAAGAAGTCCGATGATGATTTGGAATTTGTCTTGAATCCATTGCATGTAAACAACTTGATATCAGTCCCAAAGAGATATTGGCCGACCATTGTCCGTGCTCTTGTTCATACTGAAACAACCATTTCAGTAGAAACTTTGATGCAGTAGATGTTACTGCATGGAGGAAAAATCTGATGATACCAAGAGATGCTAAATGAAATTAGTACAAAGAACTCATTAGTTTTAAAACTAGGTAGAGAAATAAATTCACAAGTGAAAGAGAAACTACATATATACAGCATGATGGAGATTCTAAGACTGTTTTCCATAGTTAAAAATATATGTGCCAGAGAATGTAATGGCTGGTTTAAACTCGGTATCAATTTATGATGAAAAAAGAAAATTAAAGAAACTATCTGATTGACTCCCTTCCAATCTCTGATTCTTTTATGAAGTTGGTGAGCTTACCATTGACCTGATTAAGCTACTGAATAAAAAAATCTGGAGTACGGGCAAAGGTTTTGAATATTGAATGACAAGAGTATCATTTTCAATAAAAGTTCAAGAATCATTTGGACAACCAACTAAAATTTAAAAAAAAACTTTTATGATTATGATTATGATTCTGATTCGAGGTATTTATATGACAAACTAAATTTAAATACCTTTATAGTCATTTAAAAAAATTCTAAGACTTTTGTTTCTTAAACTTCAACAGCCTCATGTATATATCACCATATTTGTTTCTCTGTGTTTAAGCTAAAGTCACCAGCTGCATCAGATAGGCTGACAATAATTTTGCGTTTTGAACATGGATTAAGGAATTTTCATGCTGGTTTCAGGTGGCAGATCCTCAGGGAAAATGAAAATAAAAATAACAATGTCATAAGAAGATCAAAATAGGTGGTGACATTAAGAAAGATGAAAGAAATAGACCATTTTATATTACTAGTGAATCAATTGAGAAGAGTAAGCAATTGCACTTCATGATTCTTGCTTCAAGCTTCAAGCCCTTCAAGTCGGTGTTGTTTGTGTGGAGCAGGTTGCAGACTTGATGCCTGCTAGTAAGAAATAGATTGATCAAACATTGGTTGCTCCAAAATGTTGATCAGATGGACAATGAGGACACCTCAGAAATCTACTAGATTGGAAAATCAAACCCTTCAATCAGTGGCCTACAAATAAAACAGTCCAAAGATCAAAGGTCTGGATCTCCCAATCATGTTGGGGACCATCAGATCAATGACCTGGACCACTGAACCATGGCCCCACTCACAAAATCCTGCAAGTCAGCAAACCAAACATTCACTGAAGTGCAGGATCTTGTAATACCTCCACTATCAATTGCATTAGGCTTGCCACAGCCCATTGATTCTTGAGAAGATGATTAGAGAGCTGAGAGGTTAATTGAATCTACCCATCCCTTCTAGCACATTGATAAAAACATCAGATTCGTTCTTCCCACAATATGGCTATTCAAACAACTCCTTGCTATATGGGAGGAAAGGGGAATCCAAACGCCTTAGGAATTGCATAGACTTTTGCCCGAGGATCTACCACCTAAGCAACCTCTGAAGATCCAAACCTACAGGCATCTAATCGACCCCTAAGGGATCATTTGGCAACCTGTAAAGAATTTATTTCCAGGAAACAAATCACATTAGATCAAGATTCCACATTAGATTTTGGTAGCTGAAAATCACGAATCCCTAATTTCCCTAAATTCCTTCAATCTGAAAGTCCCCAATATTCTCTAATTCCTAAAATCCCCAATTCCCCCATTTCCAAAATCCACGACTCCCCAATTCTTAAGATCCACAAAACCCCAAATCCTCCATGGGCGAAACAAAAATTAATAAATAGAGAGAGAGAGAGTACCAAAGTAAGAAGGAGAGTGGGGGAGTTGCTGGTCGAGCTTCTGAAGATTCTGTTAGCATGATATTCTTTCTTCACTTTATGGAGAGACCATCTCCTTTTCAGCTTGCTGTAGCATGAGATGGAGAGAGAGAGAGCTCTCCATCTCCTTTTCAGATTTCTATAGCATGAGAGAAAGGGGGGGGGGGGGGGGGGTAGAGAAAGGGAAGAGCTCGCAAGAATGAAATTGAAAATAAAACCTCACGGGCTCTTTTTGGGTAAAGACTGGGTATTACCCCCACCACACGGAGCTAGAGACGAGCGCTCCTACTAAGAGCTCTGTGGCGCCCATAGTGATGTATGTGGTGTATCCATGCCATCCATTAATTTTGAAAAGTAATTTTAGGACATGATCCCAAAAATGAGTCATATCTAAGTCCTAAATGGACCACACCATTACTAATAAATTTTTAACGGTAGGTGCTTAATATCCACTATTTCCTATAGTGTGGTCCAGTTGAGCCTTGATCTGCCTCCTGTTTAGGCTCATGTCCTAAAATGAGCTGTTAAAATGAATGGACAACTTAGATAAAACATACACATTGTGTTGGGTCCATAGAGCCCCTTAAGGGACCGCCCACCTCTAGATATGACCCGTAGAGTGAGTCACTTTTAGCTTTGAATTAAAGCTGTAGTAATTTAGATACGGTTTATTTTCATAGCCAAAAGCTTAGATAGTCCGTAGCCTTTGCTCATTTTTTTTGGTAGTGGAATGAGATGCTGAGTACGCAACTCCTACTTAGTAAGTCCACATATCAGTACTGTACATCTCTGGGATCATCACTGGGGTCTTGTACACTCCACACTAGCTGCCACCTCCCTAGCCATGCAACCAAATGAGTGAAAGAGACCTAACTACCCACCTGATCAGTAGTCTGCCAATACCTACCCGGCTTGTCGATAGCGGACCCATTTGCGAGCTGGTCAAACTCAACCTAGCTTATAACCCCCTCACTCGGGCAGATAAGGCCACACCCCCTTCCAACCTGAAAGTGCCCTGGTTTGTCAATTAGTGTGAGTGTTGAGTCAGCAAAGATAAGTGAGCCCCATAAGAAGATTGTTCAAGTGTCTGCCTCAACTGGATGTGACTTCAGATCTCTACAAACGTAAACTTAGCCTCATATCCCATGTCCCAAAACACCAGGTATATAAAACCCTTAAAAATAGTAAAAACAACAAAGGGTATATCCCATGTCCCAAAACACTAGGTATATAAAACCCTTAAAAATAGTAAAAACAACAAAGGGTTTAAGGTGTGAAAACTGTTTTGCAAAATTAGGAAAATCTCTAAGTTTTAGCCTTTGTCGATTTATCGATCGTGCTTCGATGAAATCGGAATCTGTTACGATGTCCTAGAAACTCACTCGATGTTATCGAAATGAGGACTTCAAATGTCCAGTAGCCAAAATGAATCTTGGAATGAATTATCAATGAATCGATGACAGGCTCGACATCATCGACTTTCGAATCTCGAGTTCATCGAAATGACTTGATAAAATCGATAACTGGTCAGTTTGTGTCCAGTAAGCAGTTAAGGAAAATCATGTGATTTTCGATATCTCGAAGAGAGCCTCGATATCTTCAAATTTCAAATCTCGATGGTATCGATGGACCTTCGATGATATCGGATTGGGACACAAAATTGTCCAACAAGCTTTTAGGAAAATTCTTTTAAATGTTTGAGGTATTGAGAATCACTTAATGATATCGATATTCAAAGATCGATCATATTGAGACTAGGTCGATGTCATCGAATTGGGACACAAAACTGTTCAGTAAGTTTATAGGAAAATTCCTTGAAAAGATCGATGAATTGAAACTGGTATTGATATCATCGATATTCAAAACCAAATGATATTGAGGGATACTCGATCATATCGATGCCTATTTAGTTCCAAAGGCAAGTCTGCTCTCAGGTTTTTAAATGTCAAGGAATCGAACCATGAGTCGATGAAATCGGAGTTCGAAATCCGATGACATCGAAGAATGTTCAATATCCTCAATCAGTTGGCAAAAAGGTTCAAAAGCGTTTGACAGATTGAGTTTGTGTCATCGAGCGGCCATTTGATGTTATCGAGAGTATACGCTCGATGATATCGAAATCTGTCAAAAAAATATGACCGTTTTATTTCCGTTGAAACTTTTGTCAATTTAATGAGAGCTTGCCTGAGGTTGTTTGTAGAGAAAATAGATAGAGCTTTCGAGTGTTTAATTCAGATCACCTACACTAAGCCCTTTTCTCTCATGGGAGTTCATTTCTCAATCCACCCTCATCATTGATATTCAATAAAGTGGATTAGTGAATGAACTTTCATATTCAAGAATCCTTCAGCTACCACCTTAATGGTAAATCATTGAGCTGAGATTCCTTGAATGCATAGATCATGGTATTACTCTGTCACTCCAATGATTAATCATTTAATAAAGTAATTACCAACCTAACCTTAACCCAACCCATTGCTTTACATTGGAGTATCATAAGTGTTACGGATCAAGGGAGTTGAAGATTCTTCGTCAACAAAGGAGGAGATCTTCATCAATGTGTTTAATGAGGCTCATCTACTTATATGTAAGTCATTAGAGTCTAGAGACCCTGCTGATCATTCCTTTGTATAGGATTGAGTCACAGGTGATTCTCACCCCTTTTAAGTCCTCATAAGAGGCCTTCGACGGGAGAATACGTGTGGGTGTTATGTGTTAACCCTTGCTCTTGGTGAGCATAAACTTAAGTCCTTAGTGTAGATCTTTGGCCCATGTGGCCTAAAAGCTTAGGTGTTGTGTGTTAACCGTTGCTCTTGTATAGGGAATAAACTTTAGATTCATTGTGTGGATCCTTGGCCTGTGTGGCCTAAATCCCGGGTGCTGTGTGTTGACCTTTGCTCCTGTGTGGGGCATAAACTTGTGTCTCGTGGAGACACATCTAGATTCCTTATGTAGGTCCTAAAGTTGACCTTGTGTAGGTTGTGAAGGTTAGAGGTGAACCTGATTTAAAACCTTCGTTAGTGAGATCCGGTACACTCAAGGGTTGAGTGCGTCCACCGAAAGTGGAGTAGACACGTAATCGAACCACTATAAAATGATTGTGTTTAGGATTGCTATTTACTTTTAATACTTGTGTGATTCCTCTGAATGTTCTCATAATGCATGCTTACATGATTACCTATAACTAATTAGAATTACATCTCACACACAGTCAGATCCATCATGAACTATGTTCTTCATCTTGTTTATGTTTTGAATAGTCTTATGATTGAATCCTCTATTTGGCTTGGAAGCCATTAGAGTTACATTGAAGAAATATTATATTTGCATATTAACTCAAGATAGGGTTGATAGGATTTAAATCATTAGAAAAGTTTTAAAAAGTCCTATTCACCCCCCTCTAGGACACCTTGACATATTCCCACTTCTACTAAAGCGGTCATTACCGCAATTTCAGAACCGACCACGACACAGTGGGAAACGTGGCCTAATGGTATACGGCCCTCATGCCCTCATGTATCCACTCGGTTTAGACATTGGAGCATCTCCTGGCCACAGAGGTTTAGGAACTTTTACCCATGGATAACTAATGTGCCCAGATGGTCGAACCAAACATTTCTGGTGTCCCATCTGGCCTCCACGACATTCCTGTGGAGGCCACAACCTTGATGTTACTAGGGCGCCAAGTGATCATGTTACACAAATGCGAGATGCATGAGTCATACCATCCAGTCATGCATCAAACCTGCGCATACCGTGCGATCATGTGGGGCAACTCCGTCACTTAAGGAGTCCCTTAAATAACTTAGCCCAAAGGCAATGCTATGATCAACCATTCCTCACAACAAGCATACAAATGATGCGTATGGACATGTAACATGATGTAATACTAAGCATGATCTTAGTGTGTCTTACTAGACTGAGTATACTAGCATGATTATCAGGTATAACAGGCGATGACCGGTCTTAACCGGTATGTCACTTACAAGAGTAGGGGTTGAATGTTACGCCCTACTAGACATGTAGAAGTCTATATGGGATGGTCCATGAGAAACTATCATAACCTATTCAAGGTACTAACATATCATAAATCTAAGGTGGGGTCCACAGAGGGATGGTGGACCTAACCCATGCATTGAGATAGACTTTACATAGTGGATATACTAAATCTGGTACTACATATTCTTCCATCTACGGCAAGAGGCGATGGTGTACTAACGTCAATGATAGGCCTCACACTTGTCCCAAAGAAGTAAATGGATGGTGTGGATGATATATACGTGACACCGAGGTCCTAACAACTAGATACAACGATAAAATATGTGTCATGGGGTGAGTCAAGTGGTTGTTGAACAAGGTGAGTTAAGAGGGTGAATCTTTGTACAACAAATGGGCTTCCTCACCCTCTCTATCATGTAATAAGTTAGGCTTTCCTACGGGGAGCCTGGTACGTACACAAGGTGGCTTGGTGGAGTTCCTACACCTAGGACTATGCATCCTTTCAAACGAATTTGGGTAGCCCGCTCCACATCTAAGTGGGCCTTGGGTATGGTTACTAGACTTGGGCAAAACATGAATCTAAGTGGCCCATATTTCCTATGGAAGGCCTGGTGTGAACACAAGGTGGGATATAAGGTTTGGGTACTTCTATTAGCATCAATGGGGGCCCAATAATTTGGGATAGCCCAAAAAGGTGAGATGAATCATACTTGTACTAGGGGGGGCCCATCAATTTGGGTTGGCCCACAACAAGGGGAGATGAGAACGGGCCTAACAATGGGCCCTAGGGAGGATTATAAGGTGGGCATTTAACCACCATTGCTTTTACAATATTCACATTTTAGCCATCATTACTCCTAAGGCATGGCTCATAGAATCTATCTCATGATGGGGGCCTATGGGCCTTATACTAACTAGGAGATAGATGGGCATCATAACATTACTATATACATCATGGTGGGCTCTCACATCATAATGGCCTCACCACATGGACCTCTCATATATCATAGTGGGCCTCATCATATGGGCCTCTCATACATTACATTGGGCATCAGACAAGGGCCTCATTTACATCACAATGGGCCTCACTCAAGGGCCTCGTATACATCATAATGGGCCTCACTCAAGGGCGTCATATACATCACAATGGGCCTCACTCAAGGGCCTCATATACATCACAATGGGCCTCACTCAAGGGCCTCATATACATCACAATGGGCCTCACTCAAGGGCCTCATATACATCATTTTGGGCCTCACACAAGGGCCTCATATACATCCCATGGCCTAGGAACAATGGGTAGAAAGTGTGTACATAACACATACATCATGGTGGGCCATACAATGCAATGGGGCCCATAGCCCTGGGAAAATAGCTGAACAGTTTGGATATAATACGCACATCATGGTGGGACTTGGGACTTAAAATCAAGTCAATCTGTGGCTTGTGTTGGCCACACCATGCACATAGTTGAGAGGTTACCCTCCCTTAAAGCATTCATAATCATTTGTTGGGCCCACCAAGTCGTGGTTCACAAATCCAGCCCATTCATTATGTGTGTCCCACTAGGTTAAGGGGTCAGACCAAGTTTTAGGTGCATCCAAATCTCAAATGGGCCCCAACAAGTGCTTTTATATGATTTAGCATGTCTTCACATGATTTTAGATAGTGTGGGCCACCTGAGTTTCGTGTACAACTGATTTTTGGAGGCATCCCATTCCTAAAGGGGACCCATCAAATGCACGGTGTAGATGATCGACATATATCATGGTGGGACCTGTGGTGGGACCCACGGTTCCACCCTTCAATAAGCAGTAAGGACGCTAGCAGTAACAGCGTCCAGACTTCTTTTTCTATCAAGGTTTTTCATAGGTGGGGCCTACATCAGGAGGATCCACCCCGCCGGTTGGGTTCCCGAGCTCGTGACGGGTCTAATGAGCCTAATATTCAATATGTTCTGACACATAAAAACATCATAACGGGCCTTAACAGTTTACATTGCCCAAAACCAGTGTTTTCTACAGTATGGCCCGCCAGAGATTCGGTTTGGCTTCATTTTTCAGCTCAGCGCCTAAAATGGGCTGGGAAATAGGCTGAACGGTGTGGATACAACACCTACATTATGTGGGTCCCACTCTCCACATGTGGGGAGCGTGGAATAAAAACTTACATTGCAGCGATCCCCACCATCTAGACCACTAGACGGTGTGGATCCAAAACACTATAGGGGTCCATGTCTAGATGGACAGTGGATGAAACCAATGCATCTGGTGGGTCCCACGTGTGGCCCACCAGATATATATATATATATATATTATTTTGTTATTTTAATATTATATTTTTTTATCAAACATCCGGCCTCTGGATGTCTATTGATGGACGGTCTGAATATAAATCCATGTGGGACCCACAGAACTTGTTGACGTCACCACAACTACAACAGTGTATTGCTGGTGGGGACCACATAGATGGATGGTCTGGATATAACACGTACCCGTAATCAGGCCCACATAATTGCTGACATCCACACAGCAGCTGCATAGCTGGTATGAGGTACTCCATCCAATCAACTTCCCCCTGTCTAGAGATTGCATGGTGAGGATACAACACATCCATCATGGTAGGCCCCACGCGTCCAATTTCTGGACGGTGTGGATTTCACACATACATCAAGGTGGCCCCCACACGTACAGTTTCTAGACGGTGTTGGTATCACACATATATCAAGGTGGCCCCCACACGTCCAGTTTCTGGATGGTGTGGATATCACACATACATCAAGGTGGCCACAACATGGAAAAAAATGAGAGCGAGAGAGATGTGCTGTGGGGGGACCCCACCACTATGGGCCCTCCCTTCTATGCATTATAAAACATACATCAAGTGGGTCCCATTACATGTGGGCCAACAATCAAAATCAACGGTGGAGATCCCTTTCCACCAAACAAAATGCAAGGTCTAGGTGACCTTTCGCAATGGTAAAATAAATATCATGATGGGGTCCATGAAGAATGGCCTCACCATGGCCATCGGCCATGCCTAGGGTCCAAAGTGAGATTCATACCATCGATCGGTAGGCCCCACTTGGCCCATCATCAAAACACAATCTAACCTACAAGTCACCCATCGATTGTTAATCTTCTAGGCTCCTTGGAATGTTAAGCTCCTCGGCTTCCTCTTTGATAGTGGGAGATGAAGATTGAAGGGTTGGATTAAGAGATATGGGGTAGGGAGTGGGCCACACACTTGGCTTCTTACTCTCTTAGAGTTTGGACGGTCTCTCCTCTCTTGGGTTGCTTGGAAAAAATGAGTAGGGAAGAGAGAGAGAGAGAGAGAGAGAGAGAGAGAGAGGGGTTGTAAGGGAGAGGGATGGGTGTGAAGGGTGTGAGTGATGGGTGTACTTGACTTGAGAGGTATGGGTTGTGTTGACTTTGGGGAAGAGAGAAGTATGGGTGAGTGATGGGTTGTACTTGATTGATTGATTGATTAATTTGAAAGGTGGGTAGAGATTATTTGGAATCTCTTAGAATTTGCAAAGCGCAATGTTTTCCTCAAGATATATACGGGCCCACAACTCCTGGCCCAGGTATCACATCAGTGTACAAGACACGACGTTGGAACCTCGGTGATGGCACGGTCGCTAGGGTATGAGTCTCAGGTCGAGTCGACTCAGATCTACGGGATATGACTCAGGGTCGTGCGCAAATGCTCCCTACAGGTCGCGGGTCACCAAAATTCATCGGGAAGTATCGCTGGAGTCTAAGGAATGGTACGGTCTAGAATATGGGCCTTACAATTATAATTTGCTTATCCTTCCAAAGAGAATGACGATGTCCTCTTGTCTCTTGCTTTTCTGATGATGAAGGAAGGCTATCTCCTAAAATTCGCGAGGGCGAAGGAAGATAAAATCGCAAAGAATCATCATTTTCTTCGAGAAGATCTAAAAATTCAGATGCATTATTTAAATTATTCAAAGGGGCACCAAATGTTATCCATCCTTCAAGAGTATCAGCAGATTTCATTTCATAAATATATCTTTCAAAGAAATTCTTATGCAAAGTTGGCCTGGAGAGGGGGTATGATTTATTTCTTCAAAGTAATCTATGCCTTGGTCTTTCTGATAAATTATTATGTGCGGCGAATGAATTGATATGGTATAATCAATTGAGTAATAATCATGCACTAAGTAATATTGATGAGCCCACCAACGCATCCAATTATAAAAAGCATGAACTGGATAATTATAGTAGGGAATTATGAAGCGTGATCCAGTGCGAACGTTCAAAAGCTACTTCCATATCAAGGCCTAATTATATGGTCTGATGCCATAACTTTTCATTGTTCTAGTAATGATATCGCAAGTCTCTGAGTATTGGACCTGATGGAGACAAGAAATGAATGTTCGCCAAAAGAGATAGAACCATCATCAGTCATTTCTATGTCCTCTGAAAAGCCAGTAAATGGAAATTGAAAGAAGTTTTCTCTATTTTTTTGAATCAACAAAGGTCCAAGGAAAATGCACTCCTAGCCAGCCTATGAAGAATTGCCAAGGAGCACAAACTAGAAGAGACTCAGCGGTTGAACCTCTAGAGCTGAAAATGACATCTCCGAAAGCATGATATAATGAGTAAAGAATGCAACAAATGTAATGCAAAGCACGCTGACAAGCGCAAAGATGGAATGACTAAATCATTATCATATTGCAATTATTCAATCATTCTAAAAGCTTTCAATATATTTCAAAATAATCAATACTTCATGAAACTAAATTGAAAAATTATGATTTCTTGAGATACTAATTCCAATTAATTTGGTAAGAAAGATTATCATTTAAAATCTTGGATTATGCAGACTATGAATATAGGAGACAATCGAAGAGATTGTTGTAGTAGGAGTAACATTAAAGAACAATTCCCTAACCACGGAGTTCAAAGAAAGAGTCGCTGGAATTTATCTAAGAGATCGTTGCAGTAGGAGCATCATTGAAAGATAGTTCTCTGATCAAGTTACTCAAAGATGGAGTCGTCGTAGCTGTTACAGTGGTAAGTTTTGATGAAAAGAGAATTGTGCAAATAAGGGAGTTGAAACTGCGGAGGATGCAATTGTGACCATGTTCATAGAAAGGAGTTCTATCTGATTGACCGCTATGAAGACAGAGTGCTTTCGTTGCTACCATTATCCTCTCTATTGAAATATTGATTCGGTGTTTTTAATTGGGGGCATTCAGTCTTTCGTTCGATCATGATCATTTAATCTTCCATTCGAGCATGATCATTTAGTCTTCCATTCGAGCACGATCATTCAATCTTCCTTTCGACTACAATCATTCAGTCTTCCATTCATGTACGATCATTTAGTCTTTCATTCGAACTCAATTGTTGAAGATCTCTATTTAATTGATCCTTCTCTGACGTGAAAGGATTTTTGTGCAGAAGAAGATCGATCCTCCATTTGATTTCATAAAACATTTAAAGAAGGATCAAGGGGGCATCTGTTGGGGCACAAAAAATACACGAGTCGATAGGAGTTTGGTTTGTTGCGAATTAAGAATCCAAGATAGGCAACCTTGCCCATTACGCAACCCTCTCTCTATCATCCCTCTTTAGAAAAACTGCCGTGAAGAATAAGTGTTGCGATGAATAGTTCTGTGATGAATAGTGCTATGATGAATGGTTCCACGATGAATAGTGCCATGATGAATAGTTGTGTGGGATGAATAGTTGAGCGATGAATAGTGTTGCGTGGGAGAATAGTGTTGCACCGGATGAATAGTTGCGTGATGAATAGTGTTGCATGGATAAATAGTTGTGCAGGATGGATAGTTGTGCGGGATGAATAGTTGCAGAGTGAATAGTGTTGTGTGGGATGAATAGTTGCGCGATGAATAGTATTGTGTGGGATGAATAGTTGCACGGTGAATAGTGTTGCGCGGAATGGGGCCCGTGGCACGAAAATTGATGCCTTGCACATGTGAAAGCCTATAAATACCACCTCCCCCTCTCATTTGCATTATCATAACTTTCAGAGAGAGAAGGAACCGTGTGAATAGTATTACGCATGAATAGTGTTCTGTGAGAATAGTGTTGCGTGTGAATAGTGTTGCGTGTGAATAGTGTTGCGCGGGTGTTCACAACCCCAAGTATAGGGCTGCGATATAGTAATAATCTTGGTGAGACTGAGGTCGAATCCACAGGGACTAATCTCGTGTGTTTTCTAAAAGAAACTAGACGAAGAACTAGAAAAAGATGAAAACCTAAATCTAGAAATATAGAGAGTAATTGTAAGAGATTTAATAAAAAAATTAAGAAATTCAAAGGTGGGAAACTAGGGTTTTCAAGATTCCACTTGTAGAGATCAGGGAGATCTATGCTTGATTCAAGTCACATGATTAGAATCGGAGTCCCATCCTATCCAATTAGAAGATATCTCAGTAAAATCAAATCTAAACTTCCTTTGAACTAGTTCTCAATGGATGAGAAGTGTGAGAACTGTAAGTGTTTCGCCACAAAACCATGCCCAGGAGACAAGGCAAACAACAACAATTTACCAATCCCATAACCAATCTGGGAGAATCGTGAAAGTTAGGAAGGATTCCATCATCCGACCATGCCCAAGGGACGATGGTGAACAACAGGATTTCCTAAATTTACAATCCTAATACATGAAAAGAACATACTCAAAGCTATCGCAGATCCATTGTAATTTGAGTCACAGCAAACCATTAAAAATTGAAAGTATTCCTTATAATCAAACTAGAATTAAATAGAGTTCAATATAAACATCAATAAAAGCAATAGAAACATACCTTCACACTACAAGCTTCACCTCTTAGCTAGGGCTAAGAGGTTTAGCCAACCATAGACATGATTGAACTAGAATCTCTTAAGAAAAGCATAAAAACTATTAAGGAAAGGGAAGAAAAACTATTGGTGACGACTTCTCCATGCTTTTACTCCACTACTCAAATCCTAGATGATGCCTAAGGATGCCCTAAGGACCCCTATTTATAGTTTTAGGCCTTAGACTTTCGCACCGAGTTGGAAATTTCTAGAAACCGCTTCAAATTTCCGCACTTTGTGTGCTGGCTGCAAACCCAGGACTAGTGAAGGACAACCCTCAACTAGTCGAGGGTCACCTTCGACTAGTTGAGGGTTTCCTTCGACTGGTTGAGGATGACCTGATTTTAGCAATTTTAGTTGCTGGAGTTCGAGTTGAGGCAGCTCAACTGGTCGAGCCAGGACTGGTCGAGCAGAGTCCAGGACTGGTCGAGCGTATGTAGGACTAGTTAAGTCGGAGCCAGGACTGGTCAAGGATAATGCAAATTCACTTCAAAACTTTGATTTTTTCATTCTTGACTTGATTTTATTGGATCTTCAGTGTGTGCATTCTTCATTCTTAATTTCATCAGATCCAATCTTGGCTTTGGTGATTCTTGAGTGTTAAATTCAGGCTTTTAACATTTTTTTCAATTTAAGCTCTTGAATTCACCTTGCAACACAAACATGATTAAAATAGAACATTAAGCATTATCATATTCATAAAATCAAGGAATTACTGGGGTCCAATATGCAATATTTGACCCTCAACACAATCCCCAACCAACATTTTACTAGTCCCAAGGAAAGTATACAAAAAATAAGTTTAATGCGCAATGTTCAACCTTTTTAGAAAGAAATCTTTTATGTATTAAGTATGCATGAGTAGACTCAAGATGAGAAAGAGAGATTTTGAAAACCTAGAGTTGAAAACATAAGTAACCAATCAAATAAATCCTTTATCCATTAGGTCAGAGCATAGTTCGCATATCAAGTTTTCCAATGTGCTCAGTGAAAATACTATCTTTTCATAATGTTAGCCATGCTCATCACCTCAAGATTGGTTATACCAAATCATTGAGCTCCCATTGATAATCCATCTCACCTTATTAGGCTAACCCCAAACCGTTGGGCCCCCATTGATGCTAGTAGGATTATCCAGACCTTGAAGCCCACCTTGTATGTATCGGCCCCCATAGGAAGGCCCAATTTACTACATAATAGAGAGGGTAAGGAAGCCCACTTGTTGTACTTAGACTTATCCTCTTCACTCATCTTGTTGTAGACCGTTTGACTCACCCATGAGGTCCTTCCTTGGTGTAGTATGTCATCTGGACTGTCCACTGTCTATAGGTGAGTACATCATCACCCCTTACCGTAAATGGAAGAATATGTAGTATCAGGTTGGTATATCCATTGTGTGGGATTTATATTAATGAATGGGCTAGATCCGCCGTCCTTCTGTGGACCCCACGAGGCATTAAGGCTGATTGTTATCTGCTTTATCGGATAATCATGCTAGTATACTTAGTCTAGTAAGACACACCGAGAACATGCTTAGTCATCATGACACATGCCTATACGCATCATTGCATGCCTGTTATGAGGAATGATTGATCATAGCATATGCCATTGGGCTGAGATGTTTATGGGACTCACTGTGAGATGGAGTTGCCCCACATTAGCACGCGATACATGTAGGATTGATGCATGACTGAATTGTATGGCTCATGCATCTCACATTTTGTGTGACATGATCACTGTACGCCCTAGCGACATCAGATTTGTGGCCTCCACAGGCATATCGTGGATGGTAGGATTGGATATCAAAAATATTTGGTTCTAGCACTGTGGGCACTTAAAGATGGTAGCACTTAAATCTTTGGTGCCATGACATGGACTCATTATTCATAGCCATGTGATATCAGATAGATGGATCATTCTCCCTACAACTTTCAATTAGTAACAGTTGTCACATGTGCGAAGACCTTTCATAATAAGTTTTCCTGTCAGGTCTGAGATCTTGTACACATTTTTGGAGAATGTGACCATGTGTTATTTGTTACAGATTTGTGAGATACTAGGAAGATTGTGTTTTAATCCATCTATGCAAAGAACATCTTTAATCTTGGGCATTCCAGGGCCAACTATTGCTCCTTGCCCAATTATCTTGGCGGAGCTCCCATCTCCAAATGTAACCGACCCACCATCAAATTTTGAGTATCATAAAAATGGGTTTGGTCATCTATCATGTGTTTGGAGCAACCGTTATCAAGATACCACTTAGAACTATTGCCTGCCTTAAGAATTACCAGACAATTGTTCTTATTTTTCACTACCCATTTGGTGACAATCATTCTTGGAGACGGTGCTTTGTTTTCACCATGGGCTTGTTTGGATTTTTTGGGCAACTAAACCAGATTCCCTTGTTTCATCAGTTCTTTGGTCTTCTGATTCAGTTGAGAAACTTGATTTAATAATTCCTCCATCCTTTTTGTCATTTTGGGTGGAGGAGGATGTTTCCTTCCTTCATTTGGTATATATTTTGAAGGACTCTTGATATTCTGCATTGATCTTCCGGTTGGTTTGAATTTACTAGAAAAGTTCAAACTGGAAGTGGAGTGAGACATTCCAAAAGTAAGACATTCAAACTTGTAATGTCCAGTTTCCACATGATTGGCAGATAGGAGTATCCATTCTATTGCTTCTAGATGCCATATTTTTCTTAGTCATAGGCGCTGCAGGAAGGAGGCTAGTTTTGCAACTTTCATATCCCAAGCCTCTCTTACCTCTCTTATCCTTTTCTGTTCTTCCCATTCCTACAAGTTTTTCTAGTTTTTCACTACTTTGGGAGAACCTATGACTAAGTTCAATAGATTATTTTTATAATGGCCCAACCAACATTTTACGATATTGTCCGCTCTGGGTCCCACTGGACCCACACGGTTTTGTTCTTGGGGTTACCCCCAAAAGGCCTCATTTAGGGTAAGGATACTGGTAGCTCGCCCAGGACCTCAGGCCCCACCCACATCAGCACCTACCCGTCCACGATACTATCCAACCCAACTACCATTAGAGTGCACAGTGGTGGTTTTGTTCCCATAGGAGGCCTCGTACAAGGAAGGTCCAAACCACACATATAACCACCATTACTTTGGATAGTGCTTCCGATCTGGGGCAAGTTACGCTACAGTCAATTGCAACAGTAGCTCGCCCAGGCCCTCAGGTCCTGCCCACATCGCTTCTGCCCACATTAAAGCAGTGACCGGGGTGTCACATTATCCCCCATCGAGGGCTGAGCTGTCCTCGGTTTTGATACCATTTATAACGACCTGCCCCACCACTGTGATATTATTCGCTTTGGGGTCTTCCTTGCACGGCTTTAAAACGCATCATGATAGTTAAGGGAGACCCTCCACATATAGCCAGGACTTCGAACGACTGCCCAAGTGATGTGGGATAAAGTTCCGTCCACAGTCACCTGCTACAGTAGCTCGCCCAGTGCGGTATCTCGCCCAGGTATCCAGCCCCGCCCACATCGCACCCGCCCACATTGGAACAGGGACCGGGGCGTCACAGTTTTGATTTTTCTGCATAAAAAAATTTATGATTTTCATTCTTTAGATGCATATTCTCATATTCCAGGAGTTCAATCTATTTTTTTAATTTTTGTGTTTCAGATTTAAGGGATGTTGTTACTCTTTCAAGCTTGCCATTTTCCGTATGGTATTGCTAGAGATCATTTATCAAGTGGGTATTGATTTCTAGAGTTTTATCTAGATCCTTTTGTAACTATTTGTTTTTGTTTTCGGTAATACCAAGCTTCTTAAGGATACTAATGCTATGGATATAAAGTTAATCATAGGCATTATGAATGTTATCCTTTTCTTCTTCTTCTTCTTCTTCTAAGGAGAGTTTCTCTTCGGCTTGGTGTTCATCCATTTCCTCATTGTCCTTTGGATTGGAAATGATAGTAGATGTGAAGGCCATAAGTACTTTTAAAGACTTTTGGTCTCCATCAGTTTCTGAATCACTGGATTAAGAATGTGATTCATCAGTGTCATCCGATGTGGCTGCCATAGCCTTTCCCTTTATCTTCTTAATGGGACATTCAGTGGATTAATGCCCAAATTTTTGGCAATTGTAATATTGAGGCTCTTTGGACTTCCTGAAAGGTTTGCCTATATGGCGTTTGTTGTCCAATTATTTGCCTTTGTTGTTGTATGGTCTACCACGGTTCTTGTTAAAGAATTTTTTTGAACCGTCGAGCCAAGAGAGCCACCTCCTCCTCATCTTCTTTGTCACTTTCCTCTTCCTCAATCATGGTTATGTTTTTAGAGGCCTTAAGGGCATTAATTTTGGATTTTGTGGGTGGTTTGAAGTGTAGTTCAAAAGTTTGTAGTGAACCTACTAGTTCTTCTACTTTCATTTCATGTATGTTTCTACATTCTTCAATGGTTGTAACCTTAGAGTTAAAATGTTTCGGTAAGGACCTAGAATTTTCTTATAGATTTTAGGTACCAAAATTCTCTCCCAAACCACCCATGGAGTTACAAATGATGTTCAGCTTTGTGAAGAATTCTATAAAGGTCTCATGTTCTTCCATCCTGATGTGTTTAAATTGTGATGTCAGAAGTTGTAGCTTTGATCTTTTTACTGTACTAGGTCCATCATGGGTTGTTTCCAATAAATCCCATGCTTCTTTTGATGTACCACACATGCTAATCTGATTGAAAACTTCTTGGGATACGACATAGTAAATGGCATTCATAGCTTTGGCTTCATATGTTTTCTTTTCTTTATCATAGGTAGTCCACATCTCTTTAGATTTGGGTTTGGTGATAGATGTGCCATTATCAAGTACCACTTGATCAATTGGTGGCACATATACATTTTCAACTATTTCCCAAATATCATGATTTAGAGATTGCAAAAAATAATGCATTCTAGCTTTCCAATATGCATAATTTGAACCATTAAAGACAGGAGGTCTAGAAACTGATGATCCCTCTCCTTTGGCCATAATTTCCAACTTCAGTCAAGATCTTTATCTATATTGTTAAACCCTTAAGAGGAACCCACTCTGATACCAATTGAAATTGCGATTTAGACCGCTACTGTAGTAGAAGTATGGAATTGGTCAAAGTGTCCTTGGGGGGGGGGGGGGGGGGAGGGTGGTTGAATATGACTTTTCAAAAATTATACCAATTTAAAAACTAAATTCCTAATCTTGAATTAATTTGTAATTAATCAAGATATGTCAATCTTAATTCTAAAGGCTTCCAAGCCAAGTAGAGGATCCAAGCAATGACTACTCTAGTTATGCAATTTAAGCGACTAGTCTAAGCAAGATTGTGTATATGAGTGTCTGGGATGTGATTCCTTTTACTCCTAAACATTCATGTAATCATACATCATATTTAAACTTACAAGATAAGACAATCCCAAACACGATCATATATAATGGTTTGACTATGTGCCTACTCTGCTCCCGATGGACGCACTCAACCCATGAGTGTACCGGATTTCACTATCGAAGGTTTCAAATCAGGTTCACCTCAAACCTTTACAACATAAGGTTGACACTAGGACCTACACAAGGTTCTTAAAGATGCCTACATAAAGCAAACCATCCTACACAAGGACTCAACAGTTTATGCCCTACACAAGAGTAAAGGTTCTATATAAGAACCTAAGTTTAGGCCACACAAGACAAGGTTCTACACAAGAACCTAAGTTTAGGCTACACAGGCCAAGGTCCTACACAAGAACCTAGGTTTAGGCCACCAAGGCCAAGGTTTTACATAAGAAGCTAAACGTATTCTCTCATCAGATGTAAGACCCGTATCCTAGACCATATCATTCCTTAAACTCCCTCAGTCCTCCCAGTCGAATTTCGGCGACCTGCGACCTGTAATCGGAGTTTACGCGTGACCCTAGTCACATCTTGTATATCTATGTCGGTTCGACTCAAAACTTGTATTCTAACGACCCCGTTGTTAGGCCTGTATCATAGTCCATATCGTTCTGTTGGCTCCGCGGTCCTCCCGGTTGAATTTTGATGACCCGCGACTTATAATAGACCTTTGTGTGTGACCTTAAGTCGCATCCCGAAGATCTATATCGGCTTGACTTGAAACTTGTATCCTAGCAACCGTGCTATCGTCGCGGTTCCAATGCCACGTCTCGTGCCCCGATGTGATACCCATGCCAGAAGATGTGGGCCCGCATTCATTTCGAGGAAAATATCATGCATGTGAATTCAGAGAGAATCTCTATAATCTATCTCATCAATCAATCAATCAATCAATCAAATCAAGTACAAGCAACCATCCCCCTCTTACACCACCCTTACCTAAAGTTAACTCTCTCTCTCCACCCATCCCTCTCTCACCTAAAATTTAACCCAACCCATCCCTTCCGTACACCCATCCCATCTCTTTTCATCCATCACTTCTCTCTCTCTATCATTATCTCTCTTCACTCTCAACCTCCTAAGGAGAGCATCCAATGTCCAAGCTTCCTAAGCCTATCCCAAGTGTGGCCCACTTCCCTACCCCAATCTCCACCTTTCAATCCCCATCTTTTACCATCAAAGAGGGAGCCAAGAAGCCTAGGAGTTCAAGGAGTTAAAGAAGAAGGACGATCGGTGGGTGATCCATCATTGATTTTTATTTTAAGGGCCCACTTGTTGTGGGACCCACTTGATGTATGCATTGTATAAGGGAGGTCCCAATAGTGGCGAGGTCCCTCCCCTTCACGTTTCTCTCTCTCTCTATCCTCTTTCTCTCTCTCCTTTTATTTATGATGTTGTGGCCCACCCATTGATTCTTGATATCAAACCGTCCCTCCATAGCTGGTGTGCCTCACACGTGTGGACCCACCTGAAATCAGATTGGCTGGAGTACCTCACACCAACAGATGGCTGGACTGACGCAGCAAGTTCTACTAGTCCCACCGTGGAATATGTGTGTTATATCCTACACCATCCATCCATTTTTTAGCAGTTGTGTGGGGACCACCCCACACATACTACACATGTGGGATGAGACCCACCTTGATGTATGTGTCTGATCATCTAGACCGTTCGGTAGACGGACGTCCAGCCCCTGGACGTTATAGCATCATCACAAAAAAATATAAAATAATATATATAATATATTATATTTGATATATATAGGTATGTGGTGGGCCCTATGTGAGACCCACCTGCTGGACGGACTAGTTAGGATCCCCACACTAGCTTTATATCTGTGTATTGACGTCACCAAATTTCGTGGGATCCACCTTAAATGTATGTGTTTCATCTATACTGTTCATCCGGATGGCGCCATGTACGGCCCCACCATGATGCAGTGTTATAACTGCACCGTCCATGCAGTGGCCCACCTTGATGTTTATGTTTAGCACACCATTCATCCGTTTTGAATCCCCACTGTCTATCTATTTTGATGGTGGGCCAATAGTCGCTACCAGCGCAACACTATATGGTCACCATGATGTATGTGAAATCTCCCCCCAGCCGTCCATGTCGTGTGGATCTGCACCGTCCAGACCTTAGATGGTGGGACCCACTGTGATGCATGTGTTGTATTTATACCGTCCAACCATTTTGAGAGATCATTTTATGGCATGAGAAAAGAATGAGACAGATCTATAGTTCAAGCGGGCCCTACTATTGAAAATAGTGGGGACAGTGACATCCACCATTCAAAACTTCTTAAGGGCTACAGTAGTTCCAATCAAGCTGATGTTTTTGTTTTCACTTCATCTATCTCCATGTAAACTTATGAATAGGTCGGATCTCAAAAATACATAATGTTAGGTCCTATAAATGTTTTCCTAATGGGTGTGGGTGCTCTCACGATTTTCTGTGGTGGGTCCTGTAGGATTTTATCGGTGGAAATCATTATCTCCACTGCTACTTGTAGCATGGTCCAGATGATCTTTCGATATGATTCATTTGTTTGGGAATGCATACGGCCCACTTGATGTTTATGAGGCCCATTGGTGCAGCTTGTTGATGCGGCCCACTTAATGTTTATGAGGCCCATTGTTGTGACTCGTTGATGCGGCCCACTTGATGTTTATGAGGCCCATTTGTGCTGCCTGTTAATGCGGCACACTTGATGTTTATGAGGCCCATTGGTGTGGCCTATTGATGCGACCCACTTGATGTTTATGAGGCCCATTGGTGTGGCCCGTTGATGCGGCCCACTTGAGGTTTATGAGGCCCATTAGTGCGACTCATTGATGCGGCCCACTTGACGTTTATCAGACCCATTGGTGCGGCCCATTGATGCGGCCCATTTGATGTATATGAAGCCCATAAGATAAGGCCCAATGTGTTGTATATGACGTCCATATGATGAGGCCCATTGTGATATATATTTGAGGACCATGAATTAGGCCTAATGAGATGTATGGGAGGCCTTTGTGTGAGGCCGAATGTGATGTATATGAGGTCCGTTGCGATGTATAATTCCACCATGATGTATGGCAGGCCATGCCTTGGGAGTAATGATGGTTAAATGTTCGCATTATAACTCTCCCCAAGGCCCATTGTTAGGCCCATACTTGTTGTGTGTAGGCTGTTTAAGCCTATCTTCATTATGAATAGAATTCATCACCATATAACATACTTAGTATAGCTCTATGATTTATACTCATACGCATCATATGTATGCTTGATATGAGGAGTGGCTGATCATAGCATATGTCTTTAGGCAGATTATTTTATAGGGCTCCCTAATAGGCAGAGTTGCCCCACATGAGTGGGCAGTACGCGTATGATTGTTGTATGACTGATAGTGTGATTCATGCACCTCGCATTTGCATAACATGATTACTATATGCCCTAACGACATAAGGGCTGTGGCCTCCACAGGCAGATCGTGGATGGTAGGATCGGACAACGAAAATACTATTACTAGCATCAGGGTGCCATAGATGTCCCTGGTGAAATCCCTAAACCCGATAGTACCAAAGGATGACTCCAACGTTGAGACTGAGTGGATACATGAGCGCACGAGGGCTGTATACTAGTAGGTCGCATCTCTCAATATATCGTGGTCAGTTGGAAAGGGGTGTGACCTTACCCACCTAAGTGAGGAGGCAATATATAGGTCCAGTTTAACAAGCTTGAGGAATGGGTCCGCTATCTACGAGCCGTGCCCAATATTGGCAGGCAGATAGTGAGGTCTCTTCCACTTACCCAATTGTGCATTCGGATAGGGGCGACAAGTTGGCATAGTGTACTAGACCCCGGTGATTATCCAGCGTGAGAACTGTATTGATATTTGATGCTCTAGTAATGAGTTGCATTGATATGTGGATTCGGATGAGGACTGGAATGCTTGTTGCATCTCACTTCGCATTGCCTTAGTATGGTCAACATCATTCACTTCTTGCATCATATGGCCTTGATGTGGCTGATAGTATTCATGCCTCACATTGCATGGTCTTGATATGGTCGATAGCATTCATGACATGCATCGTATAGCCCTAGTACGACTGATTGCATTCATGGACTCATCAGCATGATTCTGTATTACTCTGATATTGCATTCTAAGCACGCTTATATTGTGCACACACTTACACCACCCTCTAAGATTTCTATAAGCTTATGCACGATTGATGCGTATAGCTTATTCACAGCAGGAGCGTGTAGTCAAGCTTCTGGAGTTCCGTTATTATTATCATTATATTTCCCCTTCATGAGCATTATACCTAAAAGTTTTTTTATCATGGTGGATTTTGTCATGGCATCTTGGTTATTGTTGGTGGGTTATGCTTATGGTTATGCTTATTACAAATTAAATTCATATAAAAAAATCCTCCTTGTAGGATCCTAGGATCGGAACTTGGTGTATGGGCGCCGGGAGCCGAGAATGGGGTACTACGGAGGCTGTTGGCACCAGATTCAGCGATCGAGAATTTTGTGATCCAGGTTTTCGAGTTTGGGGAGTGACCGAAGTTGGTATCAGAGCATAACTTGGGAATAATTGAGAACAACATCACATGTTTGCTATGAGTTCAGAACAACTAGGTCCCGAGAGCGTAACCTTCTGATTTAGTTCCTTAACGTGCATGCCTTCGAGAGTTCTCAAGGTTGATTGGCGCACTTATTCTTTCCTATAGGACATGAAACCTAGGAGATTGACCCGATCGGGTCCCGCTCTACCACCTACGACTCTTACTCCACCACCAGAGATCCCTGCTCCCCAACTTGAGGATGTCATTCCTCCACCTAAGAGCGGTGCTGATCCAACCGTACCCATGAGTGCCTCCCAATTACAACAGATGTTGCAGGTTATGATGACTCCCCTTCAGGGATAGGGCAAGCACCCCGTTGTTTCACTAGCCTAGGCAGAGCAGGAGTGCGCGAGCACCCTTCTTCAAGAGTTTAGACAGCTCAATCACCCGCGTTTCTAGGGTGTGTCAGATCTGACCGTTGCTGAGAGATGACACTTCGAGGTGGAGAAGATTTTTGATATGGTGGCATGTACGACCCAGCAACGGGTTCTGTTAGGAGTATTTCTCCTCTAGGGTGAGGCTGAACACTGGTGGACCTCCGTTACCTGTGTTGTAGGGCCTGATTTCGTTTGGACATGGGAGGATTTCGTAGACCAATTCGACCAGCATTACTTCCCTCACCACATTCGTCGGCAGCGAGTATTAGAGTTTGAGACCTTGGTGCAGGGAGACATGTTTGTGGCACAGTACGCGGCTCGTTTCATAGCCCTATCGAGGTTCACACCGTATTTGGTTGATAATGAGGACCGGAAGGCCAGCCGTTTTGAGAACGGCTTGCGTTACGGTCTTCAAAGTCATGTTGTTGGGCATGGGCTCCTAACTTTTTAAGTGGTAGTACGGAGAACTCAGATTTACGAGACTGAGTGGGCCAGCACGTATAGTGACCATGATTAGAGGAAATATCAGAGAGGCAGGCCCCCTTTGGTAGCCCCCATCAGCAGCAGCGTCATCAACAACAGAGGCGTAGAGGCTATCCACCTACCAAAGCACCAGCGAAACCTCCGGCACCACCTTAGAGGCATCTTCCCGATGTCTATTATGGATATAGTGGGATAGGACACCATAAGTGGGAGTGTCTCTGACCACAGTAGCAGCAGTTGAGAGCACCGCAGTAACCTCCACAGCGTAGTTGAGAGCACCGCACCAACGTCCGCAGCAACAAGGACATCAGCTCCCACCACCGAGGCCCCCTCAGTAGCAGCATCAGCACCAATCACTGAGACTTAACAATAGAGGCAGTAGTTTTGGCTGCCTCGACGACAGCAATAGCACTGTTAGAGGGCACAGGCACCTCCCCAGCCAGCTCAGGTTAGGTTCTACGTAGCTCGGTAGGATTTACAGTCATCTGGAGGAGTCGTTGAGGGTATTCTTCCCGTCTCCGCATGTTTCGCATGTGTATTGCTTGATTTCGATGCATCACATTTGTTCATGTTCGAGGATTTTTATCATTCGACTGGATTGCCAAAAGAGTCTAATAGTTAGGGATTGACTGTATCGATACCCTTGGGGAAGATTACAGTGTTGGGTCGTTTCTGTTCGTCTTGCCCCGTGTTAGTGGGAGAGATTTTCTTGCCTGTCGACTTGTTTGTAATGCCGATGTTAGATTTCGACGTTATCCTGGGCATGAATTGGCTCGCCGAGTATTACGCTATCTTGGACTATTCTGCGAGGATAGTCACGTTTTGTATACCAGGCTTGCCATAGTTCTAGTTCATTGCCGAGCCCAGAGGAGAGTTGTTGTCTTGTTTGAAGTCCTGCACAGTTGAGGAGCCTATTGCCTTGTGTATCAATCAATTGCCAGTGGTTTGTGATTTTCTCGATGTGTTCTAGGAGATTCTGGGTTGCCGCCACACCGGCATATTGAGTTCCAAATTCGTCTTGTGCCTGGTACCGCACCTATCTCAAAGGCCCAGTATTGTATGGCACCGATGGAGTTGAGGGACCTGCTGTGGCAGTTGGACGAGTTGCGAGAGTTGGGTTTCATTTGTTCAAGTAGTTTGCCTCAGGGAGCGCTAGTACTCTTCGTCAGGAAGAAGGATGGCTCGTTGAGGCTCTGTATGGATTACTGCGAGCTCAACTGGGTCATGATCAAGAATAAGTATCCGCTCCTGAGGATCAATGACTTATTTGATCAGTTGTAGGGTACACAGTTCTTTTCGAAGATTGACCTATGTTCCAGTTATCAGCAGATTCGGATCCGAGAGGAAGACATCCTGAAGACAGCTTTCAGGATGTGTTATGGTCATTTTGAGTTTCAGGCCATGTCCTTTGGACTGACCAATGCGCCCGTAGTATTCATGCAGTTGATGAATGAGGTTTTTCATCCTTATCTCGATCAGTTTGTCGTGGTCTTCATTAACGACATTCTGATCTATTCGAGGACCTGTGAGGACCAGGCGAAGCATTTGGAGATTGCATTACAGACCCTTCATGCCCACAAGTTATATGCGAAGTTGGAGAAGTGTAAGTTCTTACAAGAGGTGGTGAAGTTCGTCGGTCACGTGGTGACGAGGGAGGGTGTCGCAGTGGACCCTCGAAGGTTGAGGCAGTGAATCAGTGGGATCAGCCCAAGAGGGCATGTGAGATCCGTAGTTTCCTTTGTTTGGCGGGCTATTATCGGCATTTTATTAAGGAATTCTCCCGTATTGCAACCCCATTGACCAGGTTGACTCGAAAGGGTGCAGAGTTTGTTTGGAGCGACGCATGTGAGCAGGCATTCACAGAGCTGAAGGACCGTTAGATATCCACTCCTATCGTCACTCTTCCCTCTGGGAGTAATGGATTCATTATATTTATCGATGCTTCGCATATTGACTTGGGTGTTGTCCTAATGCAGCACGGGAGACCAGTGGCTTATACATTTAGCCAGCTCAAGGTCCATGAGTTGAACTACCCCACGTAGGATTTAGAGTCGACATCAGTCATCTTCGCACTGAAGGTGTGGAGGCATTGTTTCTATGGGGTCAGGTTCGAGCTCTTCTCCGACCACAAGAGCTTAAAGTACTTATTCTCTCAGTCCGAGTTGAATATGAGACAGAGGCATTGGATGAAGCTCCTGAAAGATTATGATTTTGATCTCCAGTACCACCCAGGCAAGGCAAACATGGTAGCAGATGCCCTTAGCCATCAGCCACGAGGCCTGGTGGCGCATATGATGATTCAGGATTGGAGGATGTTTGAGGATGTGGCAACATATGATTTTGAGATTGGTCTGCAGTCTTATATTGTACACTTATCGAGCCTATTGATTCAACCCTCTCTTATCGCAAGGGTGATCGAGTCTCAGTAGGCTGATGAGTCATTGCAGAGTTATAGGGCTGAGGCGGCATCTAAGAGTGAGTTAGGTTGACAAATTGGTTTTGATGGTGGAATTCGCTTTAGAGGCCGATTGTGTCCTAGATATTTCTGAGTTGCGTAGAGATCTTATGACCAAGGCACATCGATCGCAGTTTTTTATTCACCCTGGCTCGACGAAGATGTATCGTGATATGCGGGGATAGTATTTTTGGGCAGGGATGAAGTGCCAGATTGCTAGTTTTGTGGCCAAGTGTGACACATGCCAGCGTGTCAAGGCTAATCATTAGAGATCCCCTGGTCCATTGCAGCCGTTAAGCGTCCCGATGTGGAAGTGAGAGCACATGTCGACAGATTTCATTATGGGTTTGTCGAAGACTCCGCGCGATCATGACACCATCTAGGTTGTCGTAGATCACTTGATGAAGTCGACACATTTTCTTGCGATTTGTATGACCTGATCTTTGGACCGGCTTGCTAAATTATTCATCGAGGAGATTGTGAGGCTGCATGACATTCCAGTCTCAATCATTTCTGACCGAGAACCAAGGTTCACGTCTCTGTTTTGGGGGAGCTTTCAGAGAGTGATAGGGTCTATTTTTTAGCTCAGCACCGCGTACCATCAGCAGATCGAGGGGTTCAACCAGATCCTTGAGGATATGCATCGGGACTGCGTGATTGACTTCTGGGGTAGCTGGGATGAGCATCTGCAATTGGCTGAGTTCGCATATAACAACAACTATTAGGCGACCATTGGCATGACTCCTTTTAAGGCACTATATGACAGACTGTGCAGATCTCGGAGTTGTTGGACCAAGGCCGGAGAGCGGCATCTCCTAGGTCCCGAGCATGTGCAATAGACGTCAGAGGCTATCGATATCATCAGGCAGAGGATGCGCACAACTCAGAGCCAGCAGAAGAGTTTTGTTGATCACCGGGGTCATCCTTTAGAGTTCGCTGTTAGGGACAGGGTGTATCTCAAGGTCTCGCCCATGGAGGGGGTGGTTCGAGTTGGATTGAAGGGCAAGCTTGCCCCAAGATTCATATGACCTTTGGAGATCACTGGACACGTTGGTTCTTGGCCTATCTGCTTGCCTTGGCATCTCAGTTGTCTGACATCTACAACATTTTCCATGTATCTATGCAGAGGAAGTGTGGGTCAGACATCGTTCCTGTTATTGATTGGTAACTGCTGGAGGTACGTGAGGATGATTCTTACATTGAGCAGCCAGTTCGTATCCTTGATCAGAAGGAGCAGGTCCTCCGAACCAAGGTCATTCCCTTGGTGAAGGTACAGTGGGGTCATCATTCTGTTGATGAGGCATCTTGCAAGCGCGAGTCTGAGATTCAAGAGCATTATTCCCATCTCTTTGATGATTGATTATATATTGTATTTTATATACTATCTCCAATTTTATATGAAGATGCCATATTTCCTCTTCCTTATGTGTTATGTTTAGTTACGATGATTGTGTAAATTTCGAGGATAAATTTTTTTTTAAGGAAGGGAGAGTTGTAAGGGCTGTATCATAGTCCATACCATTCCGTAGGCTTCCGCGGTCCTCCCGGTCGAATTCCGGTGACCCGCAACCTATAATCAACGTTTACGCGCGACCCTAAGTCACATCCCAAAGATCTATATCTGCTTGACTCGAAACTTGTATCCTAGCGACGGCGCCATCGCTCTGTTCCAACGTGGTGTCTTACGCGCCGATGCGATACCCAGGCTAGAAGATGTGGACCTGTGTTCATTTCAAGGAAAACGCCACGCGTGCAAATTTCGAGAGAATCTCTATAATCTATCCCATCAATCAATCCATTAAATCAAGTCAAGTACAAGCAACTATCCCCCTCTTACACCACCCTTACCTAAAGTCAACTCTCTCTCCCTCCACCCATCCCTCTCTCACCCAAAATTCAACCCAACCCATCCCTTCCTTACACTCATCCCATCTCTTTTCATCCATCACTTCTCCCTCTCTCTCATTATCTCTCTTCACTCTCAAGCTCCCAAGGAGAGCATCCAATGTCCAAGCTTCCCAAGTGTAAGACCCGTATCCCAGCCCGTACCATAAACTTCCGCGGTCCTCCCAGTCAAATTTCGACGACCCGTGAAGCGTAGATAGCATTGGCGCACGCTCTTGAGTTACATCCTATAAACCCAAGCCGACTCAAAATGAGACCTATGTCATTGCGACCGCGCTGTCACCGCGGTTTCGACGACGCGTCTTGTGCGTCAATGCGACGCTCAGATTATGAGATCCGGCCCGTGCATTGTTTAGGTCGTTGACCGCTTGATCGTGGGACCCACCTATCCCTGTTGTTGTACTTCCCCAGAAAAATAATTGCTATGATGTCACCCTACCCTACCCCTAGCCCTAACTCCTTACAAGCAACCATCCCTTCCTTTTTTCCATAAGTCAAACCTATTAATTTCCATCACCTCACCATCTCTCTCTCTCATCACTCCTTTACATCACCTCTCTCTCTCTCTCTCACTTCACTCCATTCTAAGCAACCCATGAGAGCTAACGTCCACCTCCATGAGAGAAAACTTGGTGTGACCCACCTTCCTATCTCTCATCCTCACCCTCCAAAAACAATCTCAACCGTTGAAGTTCGTCCTTTGGAGCTCTAGATCGTGTTGGCGGAAGAAAGAAGTCCAAGATCTAATGTGGGTGCCTCTCTCTCTCTTTCTCTCTCTCTCCCTCTCTCTTTCAATATGTTGGTGTGATGATGTGGCCGTGTGGCCCACCCGGATGTACCCCACCTTGATGTATGTGATGTCCAAGCCGTCTATCAAATGGACTCCACGGCCGTCCAAGCCATGTGAGCCCTACTTAACAGTGATGGGAAAATACAAAGAGAATTGATCAAGTGGGCCACGTCCACATGGGACCCATCAACCGTGGTCCCCACATGTGGGACCACCTTGATTAAATGTATACCGTGTTTGTCCAGCGTCCAGGGATGCTAGAAGTGTTCAGTGGGCGTTATCAGGCAGTGGGTGTACTACCAGCAACAAAGACACAAAAATAATAATAATAATAATAATAATATATGTATATATGTTTGCTTTAAACATGGGTGGACCACTTGTGTAGGCCCCACCTTGATACATGAATTAAATCCACACCATCCATCCTATTTCCCAACCTATTTTAGGCGTTGAACCGGAAAGATAAGTCAATCCGAATCCCTTGTGGGCCGCATTGTGTATAAAACAATAGTTTGGGGTGATTTCAATTGTTAGGGCCTGCTGTGGTAATCTGTGTATCAAAACACACCCAATGTTAGGCTTGTTAGACCTGTCATGAGCTTAGAGACCCAACTAATGGAGTAGATCCTTCTAATGTGGGCCCCATCTATGAAATTCTTCAAAAAAAAAAAAGAAAAAAAAGGGGGTGGACGCTACTGCTGCTGCTGCGGACGCTAGCAGCGAGCAGCGTCCTGGCGCGGACAAATCAGGCAGGGAGAGTGGACCCCACCTTAGGCCCCACCATGATGCATTTGTGGCATCCGCACCGTGCAATTGATGGGTCCCCTTTAAGCATAGGGACGTCCTAAAAATCAGCCGTTTACGGCACTCAGGTGGCCCACACCACCCAGCGGCAAGGATTGAAAGTTTACCATTGAAATACTTTTTTTGGGTCCTAGAAGTTTCGGATGAATATGAAATTTGTTTTACCTCTTTATCTAGGTCGGTGTGACCCTACCAATGGCTGGGATGGAAGATAAACATTATGGTGGGACCCACCTGCAAGAGGAGTGGCTAGTGTACGAACGCAGCTATGCTGCCACTGTAAAGACGTCAGCAAGTTCTGTAGGTCCCCACCGGTGTACGTGTGTCACCGTGCTGACCGTCTACTTTGATGGTGGGACCCATGCCAACTGACGTAGCAGGTCCTGTGGGTCCCATGTGATGTGTATTTATACCCAAGCCGTCCATTGAACTGGGCCCCACCATTTTCTGGTGCTGCACACGCACCGTCCAGCAGCAGCCGCTGCTGGACATTTAAAACCAAAATATCAGCTTCCTTCATACGTGTGGACCCACCTAATATGTATGTGTTCTATGCACGTGGGACACCACCAGCATGCATATGTTTCATGTACCTCACACGTGTGAAGATTGGCTGGGATGCCTTACACGTGTGTAGATCGACTGGTATCCCTCACACCATGGCAGTGTGTGGGGCTACCTTAGCTTGATGTATTGTATATCCACTCCTGTCCATCGATTTTAACTGGTGGGACCCACCTTATATTAAATCTGCACCGTTCATTCATATGGCCGGTGAGTCCTAGCAGCCTGGCAGCTACCATTGACGTCATCAAGACATGTAGGGCCACCGTGATGCATCTGTATGCGGCACCGTCCATTTGAACAATGTTGTGTAGGGGGCCACCATGATGTGTTACATCCGCACCGCCCAATCCATAGACGGTGGGTTGCTGGATGGCTGGGGTACCTCACACCCAGCAATATAGCTGTTATACATGAGGTTTGCAAGTTCTGTGGGTCCCACTTATTTTGACGTTACCAGGTTCTGTGGGACCCCACCATGATGTATTTATTCCATCCATACCGTCCAGATGGTGCTGGACGGTACTGGACAATATTTGGACGGTGTTGATTTTCAGGTACAATGGTTAGATGGTGCTAATTTACATGGTAAACGTTTGGATGGTGTTGATTTACCTGGTCAATGTTTGAACAGTGCTGATCATCATTAGTGGGCCATGTGCCCCATGGAATATCAGTGTACAGCAATACACATGTTACACCAACAACCATTTAAATGATTGGTGGTATGGTCCAAGCCCACTTGAGGCCCATTAGTGCGGTCCATCCATGAGCCCCATCATGATGTATATTTGAGGACCATGTGCAGTGCCTACCTGTGAAGTATATAGGCCCATGTGTAGGGCCCACCTATTGTGTATTCGAAGCCCTACGTTGTGGCCCATTGTGATGTATTCGAGATCCATGGGCAAGGCCCGACGTGATGAGTTATGGCCCATATAGTGAGGCCCATTGAGATATATTTTTGATCCATGTATTACGAACCATTTGATGTATATAAGGCCCATTCGTGCGGCCCATTGACGCAACCCACTTAATGTGCATGAGCCCCATTAGTGCGGCCCACTGATGCAGGGCCCGTTATGATATGTTAGAGGCCCATGGTTGAGGCACATTAGGATGCGTTTATGGCCCATCTGGTAAGGCCCATAGAGATGTATTTTCGGCCCATGGGTCGAGGCCCATTGCGTCGTATTTTTGGCCCATATGTCGTGTCCCATTATGACATGTTTCCAGCCCAGTTATCGAGGCCCGACTTGATGTGTATAAGGCCCATTAGTGCGGCTCATTAATGCGGCCCACTTGTTTGATTGACGCTCATTGATACAGCCCAATGATGCGGCCCACCGTGATGTGCATATTAGGCTAATGGTGTGGCCCAATGTATCGACCCACCGTGATGTGTAGGCCTATGTGCTGCATGTGTAAGGCCACTTGTGACGATTACTTAAGGCCACCTGTTAGATATTTGGACCCACCTTATGTTTGACTCTACATGGGCCACTACTTGAGAGCAATGTTGGTTGAATATCCACATTGATGGGCAATGACGATTAGATGTCCTCATTGTAACCTCCCCTTAGGCCTTGTTAGGCCCATTCTCTTCGTGGGTTAACCCAAATAAGTGGGCCCCATTCTCCTTAGACAGATGGCTATGTGCTATCGGATCGATGTAACCACAGCCGAGAGCTAATATTTACATTATTGTTGATTGGTCGTCTATCTATGGACCCCGCCTTATTTATATATGTTGGTTGTCGGTGCCGATTATCGATGCTGATTGTCAGTATTGATTATAAATGTTGATTATCAGTACCGATTATTAAGGCCGAATATCGAGACCGATTGTTGAGGCCCAATGCGATGTATATGCGGCCCGTATTGGAGGACCATTGTGATGTGCATGCAGGCCATGTTTAAGGCCTAATATGATGTACATGAGGCCTATGCGATGAGGCCCATTGGGATGCATTTGAGGACCAGGCTATGGAGCCCATTACGATGTATGTTAGGCCTATGAGAAAGGCTCATCGTGATGTATTCATAGCCCATGATGCATGGCCCATTCGAGGTATTTGAGACCCATGTGTAGGGCCCACATGTCGTGTATTTGAGGCCCATGAGCAGGGCCCGCCTGTTGTGTATATGTGGCCCTTAAGTAAGGCCTACTGTGTTGTATATCAAGCCTTTGTGTGAGGCCGTGGGCCCATTATACGTTTGGCTCTATATGAGCCATTCCTTGGAGGCAATGTTGGTTAAATGCCCACATGGTCGAGGTCGATTGTCGATGCTGGTTGTTGATACCGATTATGAGTATGTGACAGCTTAGCATCATGATACATGCCCATACGCATCATCTGCATGTTTGTTACGAGATGTGGTTGATCATTGCATATGTCATTGAGTAGGTTGATATGAGACTCCCTAATAGGCGGAGGTTATCTCACATGAGTGCATGGGATGCGCACGATTGATGCATGACTGGATTGTTTGACTCATGCATCTCGCATTATGATTACTGTACGCCCTAGCTACACCAGGGCCGTAGCCTCCACAGGCATATCGTGAATGGCCAAATGGGACACCGAAAATGTTTGGTTCTAGCATACGGGCGCCATAGATGTCCCTGGGTAAAAATCCCTAAACCTCAGAGGCCAGGAGACGCCCCAACGTCGAGACCGAGTGGATACATGAGCGCCCGAGTGCCGAATACCAGGAGGCCGCATCTCCCACTGTGTCGTGGTCGGTTGGGAGGGGGTGTGGCCTTACCCGCCCGAGGGTAGGGGGCATTACTAGGCTGAGTTTGACCAGCTCGTGAATGGGTCCGCTATCGACGTGCCGGATAGGTATTGGCAGACTATTGGCCAGGCGGATAGTGAGGTTTCTTGCGCTCACTTGGACTGTGTTGCTAGGAGAGAGACAGTGCCATTTGGAGTGTACTAAACCCCGGTGATGATCCCAGAGATGAACTGTACTGATATGTGGATTTAGTGAGCAGGAGTTGCATACTCATTCATGCATTCATTCATTCACTACCCACTCGGGTTGGTGGTGCATAACTATTTATTACGTGTGCCTTCGCAATGGCCAGGATTTCGGTTGGGGCGCACGACTAACCTGAGATCAGGAGTCTACCACATTGAGTCTGACTATCCAAATTTAGGTATAGGACTGGTTTGGATAGAAGTCCCTTATGATGGACCCCATAGCCTGCGATACTACGTATTATCATCCCGACTTCACACTCCAGCATGATCATTCCATTTGCACTGCATGTTGCATTACATCCGCGGCATATAGTACAGTTGACGCTATTTGTGTTACTCATTAGGAATGTATATTGTATTGCATCCTCTGCATCTGATATTTGGCTATCTATGATTCCTCATTTGCATAGTTGTTCTATATTACGTATTCTGACATTAATTGACTCATGGACTTGTCCGTATTTCTGCTTACTCTGATAATTCATGATCTTATCAATATTTCTGCTTATTCCGATACTGTATGATTTATGGATTACCGGTATTTTCGGTATTGTATGACCATGGCATTGTATTGAATACTTGGCACCTACCTTGTGCACACACTTACACCACCCTCTAAGCTTTTTATAAGCTTATGCACGATAGACACGTGCAGGTGATGTTAGGTTGCAGCAGTGTTGAGCTTGGAGCCTGCAGCGGTCTTCTGGTGCTTGATTTTCAATTTATGTATTTCCCTTTCAGTATTGTACTCAAATGATTATATTAGTGGATATGTGATGATGATGTTGCCTTTGTGAATTGGGTAATCTTGTGGTTATGCTTATTACGAGTTAAATGTATATAAAAAAAAAACCTCCTTGTAGGACCCTAGGATCGGAATCTGGCGTATGGACGCTAGGAGCCGAGAATGGGGTACTACGGAGGCTGTCAGCACCGGATTTGGCAATCGGGATTCCTGTGAATCTGATTTCCGGGTTTGGGGCGTGACACCAAGCCTATCCCAAGTGTGGCCCACTTCCCTACCCCAATCTCCACCCTTCAATTCCCATCTTTCACCATCAAAGAGGGAACCAAGAAGCCTAGGAGTTCAAGGAGCTAAAGAAGAAGGCCGATCGGTGGGTGATCCACTGTTGATTTTTGTTTTAAGGGCCCACTTGTTGTGGGACCCACTTGATGTATGCATTGTATAAGGGAGGGCCCAATAGTGGCGGGGTCCCTCCCCTTCATGTTTCTCTTTCTCTCCCTCTCTCTCTCTCTCTCTCTCTCTCTCTCTCTCCTTTTATTTGTGATGTTGTGGCGCACCCATTGATGCTTGATATTCAAACCATCCATCCATAGCTGCTCGGCCCCACACGTGTGGACCCACCTAAAATCAGATTGGTTGGAGTACATCACACCAGCATATAGCTGGACTGACGTCAGCAAGTTCTGCTGGTCCCACCGTGGAATATGTGTTATATCCTACATCGTCCATCCATTTTTTTAGCAGGTGTGTGGGGCTCACCCGACACATGTTGCACTTGTGGGATGGGACCCACCTTGATGTATATGTCTGATCATCCAGATCGTTCGGTAGACGGACGTCTAGCCCTTGGACGTTGTAGCATCATCACACAAAAAAAAACATATAAAATAATATATATATATATATATATATATATATATATATAAAATATTTGATATATATAGGTATGTGGTGGGCCCCATGTCACCTGCTGGATGGAATGGTTGGGATCCCCACACCAGCTTTATAGTTGTGTATTGACATCACCAAATTCCATGGGACCCACCTTAAATGTTTGTGTTTCATCTGCCCCATCCATCTGGATGGTGCCATGTACAGCCCCACCATGATGCAGTGTTGTAACTACATTGTCCGTGCAGTGGCCCACCTTGATGTTTGTGTTTAGCACACCATTCATCCGTTTTGAATCCCCACCGTCCATCTGTTTTGATGGTGGGCCAGCATTCACTACCAGCTGCTGTTGCACGTGCCACAACAGCACTCTGGGGTATGTGAAATCTATATGCTTAGTGTAGCTAGACCGTCCAGACCTTGTACGGTGGGACCCACCATGATGCATGTGTTGTATCTATACCGTCTAACTATTTGGAGAGATCATTTTATGGCATGAGAAAAGAATGAGACAGATCTAAAGTTCAAGCGAGGCCCCACCATTTAAAATAGTGGGTACAGTGACATCCACCATTCAAAACTTCTTAAGGGCCACGATAGTTCCAATCAAGTTGATGTTTTTATTTTCACTTCATCTATTTCCATGTTGACTTATGAATAGGTCAGATCTCAAAAATACACAACAGTGGGTCCTATAAATGTTTTAACAGTGGGTGTGGGTGCTCTCATGGTTTTCTAGGGTGGGTCCTGTAGGATTTTATCGATGGAAATCATTATCTCCACTGCTAGTTGTAGCATGGTCTAGATGATCTTTCGATACAATTCATTTTTTGGGAATGTATACGGCCCACTTGATGTTTATGAAGCCCACTGGTGTGGCCTGTTGATGTGGCCCACTTAATGTTTATGAGGGCCATTGGTATGGCCCATTGATACAGCCCACTTGATGTTTATGAGACCCATTGGTGCAGCCTGTTGATGTTTATGAGGCTCATTGTTGCGGCCCGTTGATGCAGCCCACTTGATGTTTATGAGGCCCATTGGTGCAGCCCGTTGATGCAACCCACTTGATGTTTATGAGGCCCATTAGTGCAGCCCATTAATGCGGCCCACTTGATGTATATGAAGCCCATAAGATAAGGCCCGATGCGTTGTATATGAAGCCCAAATGCTGAGGCCCATTGTGATATATTTAAGGCCCATTGTGATATATATATTTGAGTACCATGAGTGAGGCCCAATGTGATGTATGTGAGACCTTTGTGTGAGGTCGAATGTGATGTATATGAGATCCGTTGCGATGTGTGATTCCACCATGATGTATGGCGGGCCATGCCTTGAGAGCAATGATGGTTTGACGTTCACATTGTAAGAGCAATGATGGTTAAATGTCCGCATTGTAACTCTCCTTAGGGCCCATTGTTAGGCCCATACTTATTGTGTGTAGGCTGTCTAGGCCCATCTTCGTTATGAATAGAGTTCATCACCATATAACATGCTTAGTATAACTCCATGATTCATACTCATACGCATCATATGTATGCTTGAAATGAGGAGTGACTGATCATAGCATATGCCTTTAGGCAGATTGTTTATGGGGCTCCCTGATAGGCGGAGTTGCCCCACATGAGCACGCGGTATGCGCAAGATTGTTGTATGACTGATAGTGTAACTCATGCACCTCGCATTTGTATGACATGATACCTGTACGCCTTAGCGACATCAGGACTATGGCCTCTACAGGCATATCGTGGATGGCAGGATCGGACACCGAAAATACTGTTACTAGCATCGGGGTGCCATAGATGTCCTTGGGTGAAAATCCTTAAACCTGATGGTACCAGAGGATGACTCTAACATCAAGACCGAGTGGATACATGAGCACACGAGGGCCATATACCAGTAGGTTGTGTCTCCCACTGTGTCGTGGTCAGTTGGAAAGGGGTGTGACCTTACTCACCTGAGTGAGGGGGCAATATCTAGGTTAAGTTTGACCAGCTTGAGGAATAGGTCCGCTATCGACAAGCTGAGCCCAATATTGGCAGGCGGATAGTGAGGTCTCTTCCACTTACCCAGTTGTGCACTCGGATAGGGGCGACAAACTAGCATAGGTGTATTAGACCCCGGTGATTGTCCAGTGTAAGAACTGTACTGATATTTGATGCTCTAGTAATGAGTTACATTGATATGTGAATTCAGATAAGCACTGATATGCTTGAGTTGCATCTTGCATCGCATGACCTTGGTGTGGTCGACATCATTCACTCTTTGCATCGTATGGCCTTGTGTGGCCGATAGTATTCATGCCTTACATCGCATAGTCTTGATATGGCCGATAACATTCATGCCTTGCATCGCATAGCCCTGGTACGGCTTATTACATTCATGGACTCATCAGCATGATTCCGCATTACTCTGATATTGCATTCTTAACACGTTCATATTGCGTACACACTTACATCACCCTTTAAACTTTTTATAAGCTTATGCACGATTGATGCGTGCAGGTGACGTTAGGACGCAACTGTAGCTTAGTTGCAGCAGGAGCGTGCAGTCAAGCTTCAGGAGTTCTGTTATTATTATCATTGTATTTCCCCTTCATGAGGATTGTACCTTAAAGTTTTTTTATCATAGTAGATTTTGTGATGGTGTCTTGGTTATTGTTCATGGGTTATGCTTATGGTTATGCTTATTACGAATCAAATTCATGTAAAAAAATCTCCTTGTAGGATCCCAAGATCGGAACCTGGTGTATGGGTGCTGGGAGCTGAGAATGGGGTACTACGGAGGCTATCAGCCCAGATTCGGCGATCGGAAATTTTGTGAGCCCGATTTACGAGTTGGGGGGTGACACACGCCATTACCGCGATTCCAATGCTACGTCTCACACGCCGATGCGATACCCTGTATAGGAGATGTGGGCCTGCGTTTATTTCGAGGAAAACGTCGACCAAGAGAATCTATACCAAATGTCAAATCAATCCCATCAATCAATCAAGTACAACACCCATCCCTCTCTCACCCAAAGTCAATGCAACCCATACCTAGTCAAGTACACCCATCACGCACACCTATCACTCACCCATAACACCCATCCCTCTCACTCTTACATCATCTCTCTCTCTCTATCTCTCTCTCTCCCTCTCTCTCTCTCTCTTTCTCAAACCATTTCTCAAGCAACCCAAGAGAGAGTGCTAAATGTCCAAATTTCCCATGGAGAAGCTATAGTGTGGACCACTTCTTACCACCCTATCACCCATCTCCACCCTTCAATCTTCATCTTCCACCATCAAAGGGAAGGCCTAGGAGCTAAGGAGTCCAAGAAGCCTAGAAGAAGCAAAATCGGTGGCTGATCTTGGGATTTTCACCGTTGATTTGTAATTGTGGGCCCACTTGTGGTGAGACCCACTTGATGTATGCATTGTATAGGGAGGCCCCATAGTGGCGGGGTCCCTCCCCTTCACCTCTCTCTCTCTCTCTTTGGGTTTGCTGGCCCATGTATGGGTGATTGTAACGCCCTGAAATTCGGGGGTCGAGCATAACTCAGCTCCCGAGTTCCAAAACATCACTTATGCAACATATGTAATGATGGATGTATGTTGTCTGTATGAGTGCATAAAACATGGAATAGATTAAGCCAAACTACAAACATAATCCAGGGATAAGTGGAAGTCGCAAGCGGAAGACTTAAATAAATATATGTGTACATGTGCAAGTCCCTAGGATATGTATGCTCTGCCAGGTCATAATTACAAGTGTTTATCTTCAAAATACAAGTATCAAAATAAAATTATCTATTCCAAAAGAAAACCCAGAATCCCCATAGATTAGGACACGGCTCACATGAACCCGCCTGAGAACTGCATAACAGAAAACGCGTCCTCATCATCCTCGTACTCCTGCTCAGCCTCGGGGGTCGCGTCATCATCTGCATCTAAGACAGGGTCTGGTTGGTGTTGAAACACCGTCCCAGAATGTGGGAGTGAGTGATCAACTCAGTGGAATTGTACAGTAAGAGTTAACATGATATCAAATCAATCAAGTAGTAATGATAAGGCAATACAATCAAACACATCCTAATTACTCTTGTTAATGCAAGGATGTATGAAGAAATGATGCATGCCCTCGCCTGTACTCCCTCAGCATCTTCATCTTACGGTACACATGACAACCTCCCACAGTGCCAACGACTCCTACGCACATGCAATGCGGTGCATGAACATGATTACCAGGTTGTTATTAGTCCTTTTCATACAACGGGATTGGGAAGCTAAGGTACCTTCCTCATATCAATTTCCACACAGTGATCCATTCTAGGGTCGTCAGTCCTAGGCAATCTCATATGATCATATGGTTCTAGGTCACTGCAAAGGGCTTGTCACCAATCAATGCATGCCTATCATACCTTTGTTACTACCCTAAGGCTCGTCGCCTTAATGCAGTATCAAGGTATGCTCGAGGTCACTACAAAGGGCTCGTCACTAATCAATGTAGGCTGACAGCACGAATATAGTGTCCCATACCACCATAATCGGCTCACGAGTCTGGTGTGCTCACTGGTCACTACGGGGAGGCTCGTCATCCTAGCGTAGGCCGACAGCTCGACCACGGTGTCCCATACCACCATGTCCGGCTCATGAGTCTTAGCGGATCAAGGTACAACGGTTAACGGGATTGCATCGGTAAGTTTGGTACCCTAGATTCAAACAATAGCGTCTGTACATGGTATACATACATCGGGACAATTGGGTTACTTGATGAAGTCGACTAGCATGAGCCCACATTGAGTTGAACGACATAGAGTGCATAAATACTCCGTGTGGCCAAACCACTGCCGACAACCCTAATACGACTCGGGTTCGTCAAACACGTCCTACGTGGCGAAAACAACTTCGGCCATGAACTCAAGGTCTGTTACCGATTTCCTGGACTATTCTTAGTCCCAAACATATTCAACTATAATAGATATTCATATCAACAATTTAGAACAGTAATGGAACAACAATTCAAATCATACAGTATGTGAGCATTTGAAGAATATCAACTTAACATGAATGTACATATAAGAAATGCTTGAATTTAACCAACAAGGAATGTAAATTGCATGTAGGAAATCATACATACCAATAGGAGAGTTGAGAATCTCTTCTCAACGCCCGTATATAGGATAATATATTACACATTAGACCATTCAGACATTTCTACAAACACTTAGACTACATATTCCAACATACATGACGTATGTTGGTGATAACACACATTTGGATAATTCCTTTTGCCAAGGAGTTGACACACATACAACTAGCACAAGTACACGACAATTAATCATGGCAAACACATGTTCGTATTTCATACATATATGGTACTTTCTACATATACATAGAATACACAAATCTCAATCTATCTCATATATATCAAGAACGCAAAATAAACATCGCATTTGGCATGTGAAATTGCACCCATAACAATAATAAACCATTAACTGACATTGAAAGCCTTGAAAACCATAACCTATACGAATATAGTCCGCACCTTAAACCAGAAAAAGCGCACCAATCTGATTTAGATGATATGTCTTCGTCAACGGCGACTAGATAACCTAAGGCATGAATAGAAATGAGCTATATCAACACATAGACTATTCTAAGCTCTAAAATAGGCTAGGGTTTGATTAACTTACCCAAGAATGAACTTAGAATCGCCGGAATAATGATTCAGAAGTGATGGTTTAAGGATGCAGAGTAGCAAGAAAGAATCTCAAGATGATTCACCAACTTCTCTCTCACTATCTCTCTCTTTTTCTCTCTCTCTTAGCTAGGGTTTTGGAAATTCGTATGGAATAGAGAGTGAGGGTTTTAAGGTTTATATATAGGCGTAACATTGATGAAAATAGCCTCAGGGCCAAGGTATACTTAGGTTATAACCAAATCAGGTATCTCTCGATCCAACGAAGTGCTTCCGCTGGTCCTCTTTCCATGTGCGGTCGGACTTAAGCTCACTGACCATGGATCTAGGTCAGACTGAGTTTTTGTACTGATCAAATTTACAGATCAGCCATGGCGGACCAATCTCAATTCAATGGTCACCGAAACTCGATCAGGTCCACAAGCACATTGACATGCCTGGGCCATCTTCCCTAATCTGAGGGTGAAATTGGGTCAGAATCCAACGGTCAGATTGCTTAGAATCGGTGCGTAAGCGACATGACTCATATTTCACAAATTTATATTTAATTTCTCAGCTTTCTCACACTCTTCACTCCGGACTCAATCAAATCGACCCAAGACATCATCTGGACTTGATTTTTGAGGTGATGGTCAAGCCCAACCAGGTGACCATAAATGTGTAAGATCATCGGTGTCGGACTTTCGACTCGCGGTCTAGGTCCAATACAAAGATTCCAAATACTCCCGAGAGCAACTGGATATAGTGTTGAATCTCAGATTTCAGGGTAACATAGCGCTAACGATTCTACAGGTTTTGATTCCTGCAGATCAAATTTAAAGTGATTGATGCTAATTTCACAAGCAATCGAGTTTAGTGCTAATTAACCCACAAATAACTTCTAAGATATTTGAGGTAATACTCGGGTCTTTGCACAAAATTTTTTGGGTCATTACAATCTACCCCCCTTAAGGAAAAATTTCATCCTCGAAATTCATACCTTCTCATACTCCTCAAGGATCTGAGGGTAGCTCTTTCTGACCTCAGCTTCAGTCTCCCAAGTAGCCTCTTCTTCACTATGATGCGTCTATAATACTTTCAGATACACATCGGTCGCAGTACATATGTGGCATCCTCGCTCAACTGCACCTACTCCCAACTGATAATATGCGAAGGATCAGGAACGTACTTCTTCAGCATAGAAACATAAAATACGTTATGCACGCCCGCAAGTGGTGTGGGCAAAGCAAGGCGGTATGCTACCGCTCCCACTCGATCCAGTATTTGAAATGGACCAATAAATCTTGGCGTGAGCTTTCCTTTCTTACCGAACCGCAGAACTCCCTTCATAGGGGAAACCTTAAGAAATACATGGTCTCTAACCTCAAACTCAAGCGATCGCCGCGTCATATCAGCGTAACTCTTCTGCCTGCTCTGGGCTGTCAGAAGTCGACGTCGAATAATGTCAACTTTCTCTGAAGTCGCCTGCACCAACTCTAGGCCAATCAAACTACGCTCACCAACTTCTGCCCAGCAATGCGGTACTCTACACGGGCGACCATACAATGCCTCATAGGGAGCCATGCCGATACTCGTCTGGAAGCTATTGTTATACGCGAACTCTACATAAGGGAGACAATCATCCCAACTGTCCTTGAGATCCAAAACACAAGCTCGCAACGTCTTCCAGAATCTGATTCACACGTTCCGTCTGCCCATCTGTCTGTGGATGAAATGCGGTGCTGAATTTCAATTTCACACCCATCGCTTCTTGGATACGAGTCCAGAAGATAGATGTGAATTGCGTGTCCCTGTCAGACACAATCTCCAAGGGAACTCCATGCAGATGTACAATCTCCTTGATGTACAACCTAGCTAACTCATCTGCAGAGTTTGTAACTCTGATCGGTAAGAAATGAGTCGACTTCGTCAATCGGTCGACGATCACCCAAATAGAGTCATGTCCCTTCTTCGTTCTCGGTAGCCCTGAAATAAAATCTATGGAGATGAAGTCCCACTTCTATTCTGCTATGGGCATGGGCTGAAGCAGTCCAGGAGGTCGGCGATGCTCTGCCTTGACCTGCTGGCACGTGAGACAACGAGAAACAAACTCAGCAATGTGAACCTTCATGTTGTCCTACCAATAAGATCTCCTCATATCTCGATACATCTTCGTGCTACCGGGATGCATCGCAAGCTTAAAATTATGGGCTGACTCGAGAATCTCCCGTCTCAAGTCAGGAATGTCTGGGACACATAGCTGGCCACGATATCGTAGGCCCCCATCTGGCTATCTTCGAGAAGTCTCGTATGAAACATCGATAATAGCCTACTAGACCCAGAAAGCTTCTCACCTCAGTAACTGAACCAGGCTGCTTCTAGTCCTGAACTGCAACTAACTTAACAAGATCAACAGCTATCCCTTCCTTAGACACCACATGTCCTAGGAACTTGACTTCCTCTTTCCAGAAATCACACTTCTTGAATTGCGCAAAAAGCTGATTCTTCCTGAGAGTGTCCAAAACCGCTCTTAAGTGCTCCTCATGCTCTTCCTGACTCGCAGAGTATCTCAAAATGTCATCGATAAAAATAATGACGAATTGAAACAAGAATGGCCGAAACACCCAGTTCATCAGATCCATGAACACGGTCGGTGCTTTCATAAGACCGAACGACATCACAAGGAACTCATAATGGCCGAAGCTAGTCCTGAAAGTGGTCTTCTGCACGTCCTCATTCTTAACGTGCAACTGATGATACCTTGACTGCAGATCAACCTTCGAAAAGCACCGTGCCCCCTTCAACTGATCAAATAGATCATCGATCCTGGGCAAAGGATACTTATTCTTCACAGTCACCTGATTCAACCTGTGATAATCTATACATAATCGCAAGGAACCATCCTTCTTCTTGACAAAAAGAACAAGTGCTCCTCAAGGGGACAGATTAGGTCGAAAAAAACTCAAATTCAACAAGCTATCTATCTGCTTCCTCAATTCTTCCATTTCATTGGGAGGCATACGATAGGTGGGCAAAGAAATGGGTGCCACACCAGGTATGAGATCGATAGTAAAACCAATCTCGCGCTGAGGGGGTAATCCAGGAATCGACTCGAACACATCTTCAAAATCCCGAACTACTGGCGTGCTTTCAAACGCCGAACCAACAATACTCTCCAATAGAGAAGTATAATAACCAAAATGAAAAGGGTAACTGACCTGAACAGGGAAAGTAAATATCTCGCCCTCAAGTCCATGGACTGTCACCAGCCTAGCTTCACAATCAATCTTTGCTTGCATCTTCGTGAGTTAATCCATACCCAAAATGACATCGTAATGGTATAGAGGTGCAACAAAAAGGTCAACCAGGATCGATCTGTTCCCTAGATCAATCAAACAACCCATACACATCTTGGTAATATCAAAGAAGGTCCCTGTAGCGGTAGTGAGCATCACTCCCTTTATAGTAACAGTGCCCAAACACAGGCGCTTAACTGCCGTATACGATATAATAGAGGTAGTGGACCCTGTATCCACCAACAAAGAAACGGGAATACCTTGGATGTGAGCTGTAACCTTAAAAGATCTCGGTGCCAAGTCAGTCCCAGGCGCTTCAGCTGTAAGCGCGTGAACTTGAGCCTGCTGTGGACGATTTGGCGGTGGAACCTCAGGCCGCCAGGGATGCCCGTATAGCTCGGCTTGAGGAGGGTCAGGCTATTCTACGCCAGGATACCAACTTGTAATGCCCTGCTCTGGTGCCACAGGAGGAGAACTCTCACTCGTGTCCTGGGCCTCCACTTCTTCCTCGTCCTGCTCTTCTTCTTCTTCTATCTCTAGTCCACCTTCGCCATAACTCTCTTCCTCATCGCTCTCAGTCTCATCCTCACTTTCTTTAAGTGAGGCTTGTCGTCAATGAGGCCCAATGTCCATCTGATTAAGGGTCGTCTCATTAATGTAATGAACAGGTACCGGCTTTTCTGCCCCAAGCCTATAGCCAAACTCATGTGCTACCTTACAAATGAGTCGGCCAAATGGGAGTGATTCGGTCCTCCTATTCGAACGAGCGATAAGGACAATCTGACGCAAGATGTACGTTGGCACACAAAGCTTCTCTCCTTGCCCCACCTGATATAGGAAATCTACCATCAGGTGCGTACACTCGGTGCGATTGCTCCACCTTGGATAGACATTGAATGTGCACATATGGTGAAGCAAGCGGAAGTCATCCGTCATGTTGGTAGCTAAAAGACTTCTGTTAGGCTGTCATTCGACCAGACAACCACACAGGAACCACGTGCTGCGATCCCTCTCGCGTGCACTACCCAAATTCTTCTCACTAGTATGAACCTCGCCAAGCGACACGTTCAAGAGTCGGGATATCAAAGCGACGTTGATCGTGGCCTCCCGATCTCTTCCGTAAGGGATCTTGAACTGCAAAGGCTCTAGTGAGGGATCTCGAATGTGGGCATAAAAAGCTCAGACAGTACCCACATTGGCGCGGTATTCGCCCTCAAACAAGGGACACCAATCGGCCCCTTCCAAGCGCTCCAACAAGAGAAATTTGCCAAATAACCACGGATCTACATGAGCTTCAAAAAGGAGCCTACAGCCTTCATAAACCCCATGTGATAGCTCCGCCATCAAGATTTTTCCAACGGGAGCTTGAGGATTGAGGTCCTGCTTTGTCTGAAACTCTCGCGTGGTGGTCATGCTCGCGACAGCACCTCTCGGCCTCCGTGCACGGGTTGGGCGGCTAGGCCTAGCTTCATCAACGAGTGCTCTCTTCTTCCCCATCAAAGAGAGAATGGAGGAGATGGAAAATATGGCCGTAATAAGCTTAAATAGGGCCGTGGAAAATGAGAGAAAAGAGAGAAATGGGAAGAATGGTGAGGCTTCCACAACTCTGAGACCCAAAGGAAGGATTTGAGTGCTCAAATGAAAAGGAAGAAAAGGGAAAACAACAATGGAGGTGGGTTTGGAGATGGGTAGGATGGGGATGCATAAAAATAAAAGAAGGGTTTGAAGAGAGGTTTTTGTGGAGTTTTGAGAGAGATTTCAAGAAAAGAAAAGCTTGGAGGGTGAGTTTGTGAAGGAAAGGGGTTTTAGAAAGGGTTAAAATCATGCAACCCTGAATAAGTGGGCCACACTAGACCCCACATGCGTCGGCCCGAGCCGGCCTGGCCTGTTGGGCGGCGAGGGCTCACCGAACTGGCGAGGTCATCGCCGATCTCTGGACATTCTGGTGATGACTCGCCATTTGGGCTAGGTCCTCCTGGCCCTTAGGCTAGAAAATGGTGTGGGTCCCCCTGGAAGTGCCCCGATTAGGCCCTTAATCCGATTCGACGCATATTGGGCCACTAGGAGAAGAAACTGATGTAGATGTAGGTTTACAGACATTTTAATGGCTAGGATGGGATGATACACCATCTAAACTCATCAATGGACGATTTAGAAGAGATTTAGGGTCGCTGTGTGTGATCAGGAGTGTGCACAGACTCGATCTCGGTGATCATTTTCTGTAAACTTTCGCCGATAGAAGCAACGGGTAATACTACACATATTCTAGATTAATCTCACACCCTCCTACACTAAGGTGGCTACAGCGTGCAGTGTGTGACCATAACCCAGGTCTGGTTTAATCCAAATCATGCTCTGATACCAACTTGTAACGCCCTGAAATTCGGGGGTCGAGCATAACTCAGCTCCCGAATTCTAAAACATCACTTACGCAACATATGTAATGATGGATGTATGTTGTCTGTTTGCGTGCATAAAACATGGAATAGATTAAGCCAAACTGCAAACATAATCCAGGGATAAGTGGAAGTCGCAAGCGGAAAACTTAAATAAATATATGTGTACATGTGCAAGTCCCTGGGATATGTATGCTCTACCAGGTCATAATTACAAGTGTTTATCTTCAAAATACAAGTATCAAAATGAAATTATCTATTCCAAAAGAAAACCCAGAATCCCCATAGATTAGGACACGGCTCACATGAACCCGCCTGAGAACTGCATAACAGAAAACGCGTCCTCATCATCCTCGTACTCCTGCTCAGCCTCGGGGGTCGCGTCATCATCTGCATCTAAGACAGGGTCTGGTTGGTGTTGAAACACCGTCCAGAATGTGGGAGTGAGTGATCAACTCAGTGGAATTGTACAGTAAGAGTTAACATGATATCAAATCAATCAAGTAGTAATGATAAGGCAATACAATCAAACACATCCTAATTACTCTTGTTAATGCAAGGATGTATGAAGAAATGATGCATGCCCTCGCCTGTACTCCCTCAGCATCTTCATCTTACGGTACACATGACAACCTCCCACAGTGCCAACGACTCCTACGCACATGCAATGCGGTGCATGAACATGATTACCAGGTTGTTATTAGTCCTTTTCATACAACGGGATTGGGAAGCTAAGGTACCTTCCTCATATCAATTTCCACACAGTGATCCATTCTAGGGTCGTCAGTCCTAGGCAATCTCATATGATCATATGGTTCTAGGTCACTGCAAAGGGCTCATCACCAATCAATGCATGCCTATCATACCTTTGTTACTACCCTAAGGCTCGTCGCCTTAATGCAGTATCAAGGTATGCTCGAGGTCACTACAAAGGGCTCGTCACTAATCAATGTAGGCTGACAGCACGAATATAGTGTCCCATACCACCATAATCGGCTCACGAGTCTGGTGTGCTCACTGGTCACTACGGGGAGGCTCGTCATCCTAGCGTAGGCCGACAGCTCGACCACGGTGTCCCATACCACCATGCCCGGCTCATGAGTCTTAGCGGATCAAGGTACAACGGTTAATGAGATTGCATCGGTAAGTTTGGTACCCTAGATTCAGACAATAGCGTCCGTACATGGTATACATACATCGGGACAATCGGGTTACTTGACGAAGTCGACTAGCACGAGCGCACATTGAGTTGAACGACATTGAGTGCACATACACTCCGTGTGGCTAAACCACTGCTGACAACCCTAATACAACTCGGGTTCATTAAACACGTCCTACGTGGCGAAAACAACTTCGGCCACGAACTTAAGGTCTGTTACCGATTTCTTAGACTATTCATAGTCCCAAACATATTCAACTATAATAGATATTCATATCAACAATTTAGAACAGTAATGGAATAACAATTCAAATCATACAGTATGTGAGCATTTGAAGAATATCAACTTAACATGAATGTACATATAAGAAATGCTTGAATTTAACCAACAAGGAATGTAAATTGCATGTAGGAAATCATACATACCAATAGGAGAGTTAAGAATCTCTTCTCAACGCCCATATATTGGATAATATATTACACATTAGACCATTCAGACATTTCTACAAACACTTAGACTACATATTCCAACATACATGACGTATGTTGGTGATAACACACATTTGGACAATTCCTTTTGCCAAGGAGTTGACACACATACAACTAGCACAAGTACACGACAATTAATCATGGCAAACACATGTTCGTATTTCATACATATACAGTACTTTCTACATATACATAGAATACACAAATCTCAATCTATCCCATATATATCAGGAACGCAAAATAAACATCGCATTTGGCATGTGAAATTGCACCCACAACAATAATAAACCATTAATCGACTTTAAAAGCCTTGAAAACCATAACCTATACGAATATAGTCCGCACCTTAAACCAGAAAAAGTGCACCGATCTGATTCAGACGATAAGTCTTCGTTAACGGCGACTAGATAGCCTAAGGCATGAATAGAAATGAGCTACATTAACGCATAGACTATTCTAAGCTCTAAAACAGGATAGGGTTTGATTAACTTACCCAAGAATGAACTTAGAATCGCCAGAATAACGATTCAAAAGTGATGGTTTAAGGATGCAGAGTAGCAAGAAAGAATCTCAAGATGATTCACCAACTTCTCTCTCACTATCTCTCTCTTTTTCTCTCTCTCTCTCTCTTAGCTAGGGTTTTGGAAATTCGTATGGAATAGAGAGTGAGGGTTTTAAGGTCTATATATAGGCCTAACATTGATGAAAATAGCCCCAGGGCCAAGGTATACTTAGGTTATAACCAAATCAGGTCTCTCTCGATCTAAGGGAGCGCTTCTGTTTCCACGTGCGGTCGGATTTAAGCTCACTGACCATGGATCTAGGTCAAACTGATTTTTTATACCGATCGGATTTACAGATCAGCCGTGGCGGACCAATCTCAATTCAACGGTCACCGAAACTCGATCAGGTCCACAAGCACTATGACATGCCTGGGCCATCTTCCCTGATCTGAGGGTGAAATTGGGTCAGAATCCAATGGTTAGATTGCTTAGAATCGGTGCGCAAGCGACACGACTCAGATTTCATAAATTTATATTTAATTTCTTAGCTTTCTCACACTCTTCACTCCGTACTCAATCAAATCGACCCAAGACATCATCTGGACTTGATTTTTGAGGTGATGGTCAAGCCTAACCAGGTGACCACAAATGTCTAAGATCATCGCTATCGGACTTTTGACGCGCGGTCCAGGTCCGATACAAAGATTTCAAATACTCCCGAGAGCAACTGGATATAGTGTTGAATCCCAGATTTCAGGGTAACATAGCGCTAACGATTTTATAGGTTTTGAATCTTGCAGATCAAATTTAAAGTGATTGATGCTAATTTCACAAGCAATCGAGTTTAGCGCTAATTAACCCACAAATAACTTCTAAGATATTTGAGGTAATACTCGGGTCTTTACACAAAATTTTTCAAGTCATTATAGTGATCCAGACTGTCCAGCAGGTGGGACGGCTTTGGTATCCACCCTGTTGGACAGATTGGATGATGGGAAAACACAAATATCAGCTTGATCATGTTAATTGTGGGGTGGCACACTCACATGGACCCCACCTTGATGTATGTACACTATATCCTCACTGTCCATTTGGAGAGATCATGGGCCAGATGGGCCAGGTGCACCGTCCAGCCTGATGTCCAGTAGTAGGCCTGGATGCAAGGAAAATAAAAATATCAGCTGGTCCGTGTGGACCCCACCACCATGATGTATTTGTTTTACATCAAGTTGTTCATCTATTAAGGGGCCCACCCCACACGTGTGACACGTGTGGGCAGGTGGGACCCACCTTTATGTGTGATTTATTTGCACCTTCCATTGATTAGGATGGTGCTGTGTAGGCCAGTGTGATGTATATGTATATCTACACCTTCTGTCCACTTTCCTTAGATGTGGGGCCCACCTCACACGTATGGCACATGTGAGGGTGGGGCCCATCATAATGTATGTATTTTATCTATGCACTGTCCATCTGGACGGTGCATGTGAAGACACCGACCTTGACGTAATCCACACTGTCTGTGCATGGACGGTGCTGGTGTTGTGGGACGTACCCCTGATGTATTTGTTTCAACCATGCCATCCGTTTTTTTGGCGTGGGACCCACCTCACATGAGGGTGGGGCCCACCAGATTTTTAGATTTAATCCACACAGTCAACAAGTGCAGGATGCAACATGCCGCATGTGTTGTATCCATACCGTCCAACCTTTTGTAGAGACCGTTTTATGGCTATGCAAGAGAATGAGATTGATGTAAATTTCAGGTGAGGCCCACCCTGCACATGCTGCACATGTGGTGGGACCCCACTGAAATGCATTTCATCCAGCCGTCCATCCAGTTTTCTAGATGATTTTGAGGGCTGGCCCACCTTGATTGTATGTATTTTATCCAGCCGGTCCATCTAGCTGAGGTGGATTGGTGGGCTGGCCCATCTCCTGGGTGGCCCATGCCTTGGTGGGGCCCACTGTGATGTTATATTAGGCCCACACTTCCCTGGGGGCTAGCCTCAATACCAGGCAGGCCCATCATCAATAGGGCTAGTAGTCAGCAAATCTGTTGTGTACACTGTGATGTATATGTTTCATCCTCGCCATTCAACCATTTTGTGGCCCACCTAGATGGGGCCCACCTTTTGGTGACCCACGTCTAGGTGGGGCCCACTTGATCTACGTATTTCATCTACACCGTCCAGCGGCATCCTGATGTTGTATGTCGTCAGCAGGTTATGTAGGCCACCATGTTGTACGTGTTTCATCTATACCGTCCGCTTATGTGGCCCACTTGATGTATAGGAGGCCCATTGGTGTGGCTTGTGGATGCAGCCCACTTGATGTATATGAGGCCTATTGGTGTGGCCTGTGGATGTGGCCCATTTGATGTATATGAGGCCCATAGGTGCGGCTTGTGGATGCAGCCCATTTGATGTATATGAGGCTCGTGTGATGCAGCCCATTGTGATGTGTATTAAGCCCATGAGATGCGGCCCATTGCGATGTGTAAGACCCATGTGATGCGGGTCATTGTGATGTATATGAGACCCATATGGTGAGGCCCGATGTGATGTATATGTGGCCCTTGAGTGAGGCCTATTGTGATATATGTTAAGCCCTTGTGTGTAGCCATAGACTCACTATACATTTGGCCCTATGAGGGCCACTACTTGGGAGCAATGTTGGTTGAATGTTCACATTGATGGGCAATGATAGTTAAATGTCCACATTGTGACCTTCCCTTAGGCCTCGTTAGGCTGATTATGAGTCTGTGATAGCATAACATCATGATACATGCCCATACGCATCATCTGCGTGCTTAACATGAGATATGGTTGATCATTGCATATACCATTGGGCAGGTTGTTATGTGACTCCCTGATAGACGGAGTTGCCCACATGAGCGCGCGGTATGCACAAGATTTGCTGCATGACTAATAGCGTGATTCATGCATCTCGCATCTGTGTGACATGATTATTGTAGGCCCTAGCAACATCATGGTCGTAGCCTCCACAGGCATATCGTGGATGGCCAGATGGGATACCGAAAATCTTTTTCTACATAGGGTGTCATAGATGTCCCTGGGTGAAAGTCCATAAACCTCCATGGCCAAGAGATGCTCTAATGTCTAGACTGAGTGGATATATGAGAGCTCGAGTGCCGAATACCAGTAGGCCGCATCTCCCACTATGTCATGGTGGATTGGAAGGGGGTGTGACCTTACCTGCACAAGGGTAGGGGCCATAGCTAGGCTGAGTTTGACCAGCTCATAAATGGGTCCGCTATCAACGTGTCGGGTAGATATTGGCCGATTACTGGCCAAGCGGATAGTGAGGTCTCTTCCACTTGCATGGTTGTGCGCCCAGTGGGCGGCGATCGCATGTGGAGTATACTAGACCCCGGTGATGATCTCAGAGATGTATAATACTAATATGTGGACTTATTGAGCAAGAGTTGCATACTCGGTATTTTACTTATTCATTCATTCATTCACTCTCACTTAGGCTGGTGGTTCGTAACTAATTAATATGTGTACCTTGGTAATGGCCAAGATTTCGGTTAGGGCGTGCGACCAACTTGAGGTCAGGAGTTTACCACATTGAATTTGGCTATCCAAATTTAGGTATAGGACTGGTTTAGATAGAAGTCGTTTGTGATGGACCCCATAGCCTACGATACCATGTACTATCATCCTGACTTCACACTCTAGTTTGGTCATTTCATTCGCACCACATATTGCATTATATCCTTAGTATATGATATTTGGCTTACTATGTCTCCTTATTGCATAACTGATCTACATTGCCTCCTCAGTATACTCAGTATACGATAATAGTTTATTATGTTTTTGCATTGCATAGCCTGGATAAGGCTGATGGTATTTATGGACTTACCAGCATGTTTCCGCATTACTCTGATATTGTATACTTAACACTGAAAGTGCTATGTTGATAAACCCTAAGGGCCCGTTTGGCCGGTCGGATTGGAAGGGGTTGGATGGTATTGGAAGGGATTGGAAGTCAAATCCCGGGTTGGCCTGGCGTGCCAAACAGAGTCGGTGATCTGATCCCAATCCCATGTATCTCAAGACAATCCGCTGACAACACCATCATTACATTTAAATCCCATCAAATCCACCCTAATCCTTTAAATTTTCCTAGGACGTATTTGGTTTGAGGGATTAGAAGGGATGAGAAGGTTTAATACCGGGATTGGCCGAGTGCGCCAAATAGACTGGATATAGCAATCCAGGGATATATCAGTCCCATGGATCTCCAGACAATCCACTGGCAACACCATCATTACCTAGAAATCGATGTCATCCACCCTAATACCATTCAATCCCTTCCAATCCACCTGGCCAAATGGGCCCTAAGTATTGTCAAATTTTAGTGTACTAAACTAATTCAAGTTTGTATCTCGTTTTGTATCAAGCTTGTGCATCTATTCACATTGAATCTTCGACGTTCATTCTATTTGTGCTGAATCTATCTTGTCGATATCTACAATGAACTTGCCGAGATCTTTAAACTGAAAGAAAGTGAAGACTTTCATATATTGAGTGAAGACAGAGTTTTCAAGAACATTGTGGTTCAAGATATGGAACCAGAAAAGTCTACGAACTCAAGACCTAGTTGAAGATTATGTTTGGTATGTCGAGTTCAAGCTTTGAAGATCGAAAGATTTAAAGCCACTGAAGTGATCGATAGATTAAGTGTTCATATGTTCTATCTCACAAGTAAGGTATGATTGACCTAGATTGACCTTAGATCATGATTAGATCATTTCATACTTTTAGTCGATCATTTTAGTCATTTTATAAGTGTAAAATTCTATTCTTTCAACTAACCTTAGCACTAGTTCGACCAGTCCTAGTATTTCCTCGACCTGTCCGGGATTTGTTATGAATTTTTAAAATTTTTTTGTTGGTCTACGACCAGTCCTGGAAACTGCTCGACCAGTCCTGTGAATAGTGCTTGACCAGTCGTGCAATGCTCGACTCATTTTCAGTAAGTAATCCGGACTCACACGACTAGTCGTATGGTGTCCACGACCAGTCGAGCAGGCCACTCGACCAGTCGTGGGACCCACAAGGCTAGTCATACAGCTGAAAAATCTTATCGCACCAAAATTTTTGAAAATCTGTTTGGATAAGGCTAGTCGTAGCTAACCAAAGGCCAGTCGTGCGAACCGATTTTTCACCTATAAGTAGTCCTCAAATTTTAGAGTTTTCTATTTAATTCTTATCATTCTTAAGCAATCACTCTAAGTTTATTTTGAGTACATTCTAAGCTATTTTGTGCATAATTTAGATTCTTTAAAGTAGCTCTTATAATTTGATTTTCAATCTCTATTCCATTCTTATATTGAAAAGGGATATTCGATTTACCCTTTCTTGAGATCAAAATCAATACAAAGCCCTTACTGATTTAATTAAAAGTTATCTAGACTTAGAACCTTATACACTTGTGAGACTGAACATTGAACATTTACGTCGTCATAAAGTTGGTTCTATTGGGCTACTTCAGAATCGTCATACAAATAAGTATTTTCCTTTCTGTAATTCAATTCATTTCTAGTTTGTGAGATTGTTCCAGAAAATCACTATTTTGGTTTTGATTGAGGTGATCTAGAAAATCTCAGAGAGATGGGTTTTTAAATTGTATAAGCCCATCTAAAGACAATTGTGAAGGCTTTCGTAAACCTTGAAAAACCTATTTTGATTAGTGAATGCTAATATCATGAGGGAGTGGATATTAGGAGTGGAGTAGTTGTGTGGATATTGTTTAACAGTTGGTGTACACACAAGTGAACCACTATAATTCTTTGTGTTTGGTGGATGTGTGGTTTATTTCTTTATCTTTTATGATTTAAGATTGTGGGATGTATTTGTGGATGTAAATGTTGTAATCTTTATATTTCAGTATTGTGTGGTAATGTTGTAATAGATTAGTTTCTATTTCTTTCATATCCTCTTCAATTTGAGCTTTTGATACTTATCCACGTTCTAGTAAGCTTATCCTGCCATAAACCATTGGTTTTTGGTGTTAGGTTGTCCTTAGAACCAAGTTTGTATCAACCTCTCAATACTTGATTTTTGAGGTTGTTATTTCCTTTGGTTATTTGTATTTTATTTGGCTATCTATTGTCTTTATTCCGCTTATTAGTTTTTATTTGGCGTAGTCCTATTCACCCCCCCCCCCCTCTAGGACATATTGCTCGGCCTTTTCAAATGGTATTAGAGCCTAATAGCTTGTTTATTTGGATTTAATTCCTGAGCTAACTGATTTGAGCTTTTAAGATGTCAAATTTTGATAGCCTTTCTATCACTAGGCCTCCACCTTTTGATGGCTCTAATTATGCTTATTGAAAGGCCAGAATGAGAATATTCTTAAGGTCTATTGATGAGAATGTGTGGCAAGCCACAGTAACTGAATGGACTCTACCTACTATTGAAGTTCTAGGCCTTAACGGTAATAAAATTATAAAAGTTGCTCATTATAGCACTTGGACCACTCTTCAGAGAACTGAGAGTAGTGCCAATGCCAAGGCTTTAAATGTAATTACTTGCGCACTATCACCAGATGAATTCAAGAGAATTATATCTTGTGATACTGCGAAACAAGCCTGAGATATCTTAGAAATGACACATGAGGGTACGACTACTGTCAAGAAATCTAAACTATAAATTATCACCACTAGGTTTGAGGAAATATTTATGGAAGAAAGTGAAACATTCATGGACTTCTATACTAAGTTGAATGACATAGTCAACTCTATGTGGGGTCTTGGAGATAGTATCCCAAAAAGAAAAGTTTGTGCAAAGATACTACGTTCACTACCTGAAAGGTTCAATTTGAAAGTCATGGACATTCAGGAACTTTGTGATACAAACCATATGCAGGTTGAAGAACTGGTTGGTTCTTTACAAACCTATGAGTTAAACTTTAAAGCTCTGAAAGGTAAATCTATCGTCCTTAAATCTTCTAAAAGTATTTTTCATGAAAATAATAATTCCGATTTAGAAAATTCTGAAGATGATATGGCCCTTTTAACTAAAAAGTTTTACAAGATTTTTAAAAGTAAAAAGAGGGTTGATGTTCAAAAACCTATTGAAAAGAAAAGATAAAGATCTAAAAATTGAAAATCTTTAAAAGACAACCAATGCTACAACTACCATGAATATGGGCATCTAGCAAACAAATGTCCTAAAAAGGACAAACCTAAAAAGAAATGTATGTTGGCTACATGGGATGAATCTTCCTGCTCTGAAGCCTCTTCCGAGTCAGAAGATTTTGAAACCAAGTCGGGTAATGATGTTAAAGCCCTACTGACTCTAGCTAAGTTCACTTTCTTAGATAATGATACAACCAATGAAGAAAATCTAGGAAGTGATCATGAGAATGAAGAAGATCTTCAGGATGATTATGACGCCCTATACAGGGAAAGTTGTAAAATAGCTGTTAAATTAAAACTTCAGAAAGAAAAGTTTTTAAAATTGAAAGAGAATTTTGATAATCTGGTTTTGAAAAAATCACACCTTTCAGATTGCTTTGAAAAAATTAAGTGTGACTTAAATTTTAAAACATCCCAAGTTAAAAACTTAAAATCTGAAAATGAAAACCTAAAACTAGAAGTCTCTTCACTTTTGAGTTTGGAGGACATATGGAGGTATGCCCAAGGTGGCCCTAAATTAGAAAAACTTCTATCTAGATATAGAAAATGTGGTGATCGATCTGGATTGGCCTACGATAAAAATATTCCTCCTAAATATAAGAATACTCATCTTAAATTTGTTAAAGGAGAGTCTTCTAACTCAAAAGGGAGAAGTTTGAATCAAAATATTTCTAAAATGACTAAAACTTTTCAGTCTTTTAATCCTAAAAAGAACCATATCAACTATAAAAATTAGAACCGTAATCCTTTAGCTGAGAAAATTGTAAACTTTCTTAAGAAGCTCTTAAAATCTAACTCAGTGAGTAGGACGTATAACAATTATAATCAGAAGAAGACCAACTATGTTCCTAAACTCAAAACTGTAATAAAATGGGTCCCTAAGGTTGCTTGTTTGGTTGACCACACCGCATTCAAAGCTACGAGCCATTCAAAGTGGTACCTGGATAGTGGTTGCTCCAGATATATGACAGATGACAAAAGTCTGTTCACCAGTCTTAAAGACATGACTGATGGTTTAGTCACATTCGGTGATGGTAGCAACTGCAAAATTGTTGGTCAAGGTACGGTTCAACTCTCTATTTGAGAATGTTTTATATGTAGAAGGTTTAAAACATAATTTATTAAGCATTTCTCAAATTTACAATAACAATCATAGTGTAAAATTTTCAAACCAAAAGTGTGAAATCTTAAATAAGAATAGTTCTGTAATATTAACTGGTCAAAGAACTTCTGAGAATTGCTATATAGTTAGTGACTCAAGCTCATCTAAGCTATCGTGTTACATGGTCCATACCGATGAGACCGAACTATGGCATAAGTGACTTGGACATGTACACTACCACAACTTATATAGATTGCTCAAAAGTGATTTGGTAAGAGGTCTACCCAAAATAAATAAAGTGGATAAGATATATGGCGAGTGCCAAATTGGTAAACAAACCAGGAGTGTTCAAAAAAGATAAACTCCAATGCTACATCTAAACCACTTGAACTTCTCCACATAGATCTTATTGGACCAACTAGAATGGAGAGTCAAGGTGGCAAGAAGTATATTCTGGTCATTGTAGATGACTTTACCAGGTATACTTGGGTAGTCTTCTTAAGAGAGAAATCTAAAACTCTCGATGAAGTAAAAAAGGGTACTTAAACATATTCAAAATGAAAAAGAATTACAAGTCACTAAGATCCGTAGTGATCATGGGTTTAAGTTTGAAAATAACAGTTTTGATAAATTTTGTAGTGACCAAGGAATATCACATGAATATTCTGCTCCCAAAACACCACAACAAAATGGGATAGTGGAAAGGAAAAATAGGGTGCTTCAAGAAATGGCAAATGTAATGTTAAATAGTATGAAGCTTCCTAAAAATCTCTAGGCTGAAGTCGTAAATACTGCTTGTTATATAATTAATCATATTTACATTAGTAAATCAAATAATAAAACAGCTTATGAGATGTGGTTTGATAAGAAGCCTTCTGTCAAATGCTTTTGAGTTTTCGGCAGTAAATGCTATATCTTGTGAGACCGAGAACATTTAGGTAAATTTGACACCAAAAGTGATGAAGGGATATTTTAAGGGTATGCTCTGAATAGTCGAGCATATCGGGAACTTAATAAGAGGACCGGTGTATAATAAGAATCTATTAATATGGTCATTGATAATCATTTGAATACACCTGTCTCAAGTTAATATGATGATGAAGTTCTTCTAATTAATAAACTGGACTCTTCATCTAATCAAAATAACACTGAACTATGATCAAATAAAGATCATCCTACTGATCAAATCCTTGGAAATCCCCTCACTGGTGTACGCACTCGTAAACAATTAGAAGATATGTGTAACTACATGTGCTTTACATCTCAGATGGAATCGGCTAACGTAAAAAGAAGCCCTTACTGATGAAAACTGGATTATATCTATGCAAGAAGAGCTCAATCAGTTTGTAAGAAATGATGTTTGGTATTTAGTTCCAAGACCAACTGATAAACATATTATCGAAACAAAATGGATTTTTAAGAATAAGTCTGATGACCTTGGTAACATAATTGAAACAAGGGTAGGCTGGTTGTATAAGGGTACACTCAAATTGAAGGTATTGATTATGAGGAAACGTTCACCCCAGTAACTCGTTCTTGAATTGATCAGATTGTTTATATCCATTGCGTGCTTTAAAAAAATTCAAAATATATCAAATGGATATTGAGAGTGCATTTTTAAACAGCGATTCGCATGAAGAAGTATATGTTGAACAACCAAAGGGTTTTGAAGACCCTAAGCATGCTAATCATGTTTATTGCCTAAAAAAGGCACTCTATGGTTTGAAACAGGCTCCCAAGGCATGGTACGAGAAATTAACTAAATTCTTGTTAGGTCATGAGTTTGTTATGGGGAGTGTAGATAAAACATTATTTGTTAAGAAACATAAAGATCATATTTTAATTATGCAAATCTATGTTGATGACATTACTTATGGGTTTACCTGTGCTAAAATGTCTGTTGAGTTTGCAAATCTTATGAAGTCCAAATTCGAAATGAGCATGGTTGGAGAACTAAATTATTTCCTAGGGTTGCAAGTCAAACAGCTTCCTAATGGATTATTCATCTCTCAAACAAAATATGCTCTAAACTTAGTTAAAAGGTTCGGATTTGAGAGTGAAAAGAATTTTAATATTCCAATGAGTACCACTTTGAAACTCTCTAAGGATTCAATAGGTAAGAGTGTGGATCTTAAGTTGTATCACAGTATGATAGGAAGTTTACTTTATTTAACTACGAGTCGACCAGATATTGCTTTTAGTGTTGAAATTTATGCCAGATATCAATTGGACCCTAAAGAGTCCCACTTGATTGTTGTTAAGCGAATTTTGCGATATGTCGCTAGTTCAACTAATCTTGGTCTCTAGTATCCACATGATACTAGTGTGCAATTAGCTGGTTACTCTGATGCTGATTGGGCTAGTAACATTAATGATCATAAATCAACCAGTGGTGGTTGTTTCTATGTCGAGAACTGTCTAGTTTCATGGCTAAGTAAGAAAAAAAGTTTTGTTTCGCTCTCCACTGCTGAGGCTAAATATATTACTGCAGGTAATGCATACACTCAGCTTGTATGGATGAAGAGAATACTAAGCGATTACGGAATTACGCAAGAATCTATGATGTTATATTGTGGTAACACAAGCGCAATTAACATTTCCAAAAATCCTATTCAGCATTCATAAACCAAGCACATTGACATTAGGTATCATTATATTCATGAATTGGTTGAAGAAAAGATAATTTCTTAAAATATATTCAGACCGAGAATCAACTAGCTGATGTTTTCACAAAACTACTTGACAAAAATCGATTTGGAAAATTGAAATTTGATCTTGGTATGTGCAATATGAACTGATGATTTATGTTCATTTGTATCATAATGTTTGTATATATTATTTTACATTTTTATTTTATTTAAATATATGTAAAATTGTACATTTTCTGTGTTACATGACCAGTCGAGTACACACTCGACCAATCGTGGCATGACCAGTCGAGTATGTACACGACCAGTTGTGAAACATGTGAATTGGATTTTTATTTGGGAAAAGTCATTTTTCTTCATTTCTTTCTTCTTCTCCATCAAGCTCAACCACGACCGGTCGAACCCATCTCCGATTACTCTCCGGTTAGTGCTTCATTTTGATTTCCTTCTGGATTTAAGTTCTTTGATCATCCTTAATCTTGATTTTGCTTCTTGTTTCAAGATTTATGGTGGTTTGAAAGTGTTTCTTCCTTAAAATCTGATTTTCTTGGAATCCTTTTATTCCTTTTTATAAACCTTTGTTTTCTTATTTTTTTATGACAATGGAAGGAAGAAATAGGAAGAGAACCACTCGTGGTCCCTCTTCTTCCCGTTCTGCACACATTACCGTGCGTCACCTTTGGCCTCCCTAAGAGGATCCCGAGAGTATGCGGGATTTCCATCATAGAAATGTTATCATTGAGTGTGTTATCATTGTTGATCATCTTGAGTGCTTCAACATTGTCCCTCTCCTTCAAGCTGTAGGATGAGAAAACATACTATCTTGGGATGGTCCTGCATACTGATCCATTGCGCAGGGCATGTACGCTTGCATTACTGAGTTCTCTCAAGATGATTTGACATTTACTGTGTTAACTAGAGAATGTCCAACTAAGGTAGACCGTCATTTAATTTCAGCTATCATGGATATATCTGTTGTTGAAGATGGTGTACCCATATCCACTTTACAAGTTAGACCTTCTGAAAATGCTAAACAATTAATTATGAGAGTTCTTTGTAACATGAATGCAGAATGGAACGGCAGTACTGCACTCAGTTCCAGATATTTGTTACCCAGATACAGGGTCTTGCATCGGATTTTTATTTCAAATGGCTATCCTTGCTCAGGTAACAAGACTGAGTTAACCTCTTTTATGGCCCGCATTATACATCTTGTTGTAACCGGTATCCATATCTGTCTTCCTTCTCTTATCTTTCATCATATTATTCAGTTTCATCTCCATCCTGGTCATAGCGATATTCCTTTCGCTTATCTTATGATTGCCTTAGCTAATCATGCTTTGATGGCTATGCCTGTTGGAGAAGGTTCTATTAATCTTCGCCCATTTAACAATTCTAATATCAACAAGATGAACTTGGACTTGACAACTGGTTAAGTTGATGGGAATGTTGGAGGAGATAAAGAAGCTGAAGAAGCTGACGCTTTACCTCAAGAAGACGTTAATATAGATGATTTATTTAATGAACTTGAATCAGATTCTGAGGCTGACCCTGATTATCAGCCGTTACATACTCTTGAGGAACAGGTGGCTCAAATTCGTGAAACCTAGGACTCTTAATTTGCTTATATGCACAAACATATGAGGCACATTAATAAGGGTTTACATCAAATTGATCTATCTATTCCTGCTCCCTCTTCAGGATCTGATTAGTTTTGTTTTGATTTGATGGTATCTGTAATAACTTTATTCTAACTCTTTTCACTATGTTTCGAACAAGAAACAAATGCATTTGATTTTGGAGATTATCTTATTTAAACATAACAGAGAAAGAGTATTTAAAATGATCATCATACTTTATTAATACTGAGTTCATTTACACCCTTCTAGTATTCCTTGATTCTAAGATAGATTACTCGAAATAAAGGAATTATTATGAGTTCAACTATCATAGTCAAATATTAAATTCGGCAGCATTTCATCAGTGATTTCAGTCATCTCCTAGGACTTAGGTGGAATATGTTCTTCTGCTGATTATTCTCCTTCAGACTTAAACTGAGGGAACTTGAAGACTCCAACCATTTCGGCAGCATAATAGCCCTTTATCTTCACAGACTGCAAGGTAGTCTGGTTGCACGGACCCATGCAATGGATGTCAGTTGCGTAGACCCGCATAAACCACTGTAGCCTCTCTCTCTCTCACCTTTGATCTTCCTTCTTACTCCGCTTCCTCTCAAAAATCTTCAATCAGTCCAAATGAAGGAGGGGAGGAGGTATTTATAGGCCCTCGCACATGTGGTACATTGATTTTGGCACCATGGGACTCACCTTTCAGTGTTTAAGACCTTTTTATAAAGAATCACTCCTGGAACTCATTGCGTGACCCGCGCAAGGCCTATTTTGGTTGCGCGGTCCTGCGTAACGGATATCTGTTGCGCGAACCCGTGCAAACCACCATCAAGTCACTTCATTCTTCTTCTTTTTCAATTCTCTTTCTCAATTTCAATCTTCCTTTACTTCAATCCATCATCATATTTTGTCTCAACAGATACCCCCTAGATCCTTTCTTTGTTTCCCTAAAAATCAAAGAAAAAGGATCAAAATAATCCCCTTTTACAGGGTTTGCGCAGACCCGCGCAATGAAAACCCACGCACTGTACTTGATCTCTAAATATATAAATACTCTAGACTCTTTCATTCGCACATTGCTTCCATTCGCAGCAAACCTTTGTTTCTCTGATTCTTCCCGCGCAACGACTTTCCTCATTTGCGCAAGTCTCTCAGCAGTTGCGCCATTCCCCGCAGCAGACTTCCGCGCAACCCAGGACTTAGTGGTTTTTCCTGGTTTTAGTCCTTTCTCCAGAGCTTAGACAAATTTTCAACCTTTATGTAAACCTCTCCTTCAATTACCCTCAAGTCTACAATTCCTTGTTCATCATGGCCCGTACCAAGCAAACATATTGCATCATAGACCCCTCTACCGACCAACCTTCTCATCAAGAGCTACCAGATTCATCTTCCTTCCGCCTCTCTCCTTCTTCGGATCAACCACCTGCCAAATGCACTAAAACCACAACCCGCAATCCCACATATTTCAAAGAACCAGTGCTTCCAACTTTTGATTTTACTGACCGAATTGAATCACTACCATCTCCCATTCATTGAGCCATTACGATGGGAAACTTAGAGTGGCCTCCAAAGCATGGTCACAAGTATGACTGGGATGAATGGTTGAGGACAACCGCTCATATCCATACAGATAGCCAAAGGGGCCCTCCCCGAGAAGATACTCCTCCCGCTTCATACTCAAAGAAGACTAGCCGAAACAAGGCGAAGGAATTTAAAGAGAAGATCAAGGAGCACAATAAGAAGAAGCTCCAAAATTCGTGGGACTCGGTTCAAGTCATTGAGGGTATTATGAAGTTTGACAACCCTCACTCAGAAGGTATGGCAGTGATTCCCATCAATGTGCATCGCCATTAATCCATCCTTGACTACGAGCCGAAGGATTACATAGATGGAGAAAAGCTAATGCACACTGCTTCGTGGGCGATGAGAGAACCATGCATCCTTGAGGGGAGATTACAAACACACAAGCCACAATAAAGTATTGAGGAAGTCCACCCCATGATCTTGCTGGCCCCTTTTCATAGTCTGTATAACCTCTTTCCTACGTATTTTTACGACACCAGCAGACAGCGCTTCAGAGATCGTGATCAACTTTGGGGACTGGAAGATTTTTGAACAAGAGGTCTGTTGATTTCTCGATGCTATTATTCCAATTGGGCAGAAGCCATCTTGAAGAAGCACGCAAGTACACTTGGCAAGGTTGGCCTATATGATGTTATAGAAGTTATATCTAAATACTTCTATAAGGAGCCCACCGTGATCAAGGGCTTTCTTGAATACTGGTCGCTTACTACCAACTCTTTCCACCTATCATTTGGGGAGATGAGCATCACACTTTGTGATCTGCATCGAATAGCAGGCCTTCCTTTAACAGGAAAATTCTATGACGAATTTATTCTATCAAATAGAGAACTAGCATTCGTATCTTCTCTCGATCGCAAACCTTCTATTTTTGAAACTACTATTGAGCTTTTTAGAGAGATAGGGAAATTTCTGAATTTCCATAAGCTTTCTCCTTTGCAGTGGTTGGCGCACTTCTCCAGAATGCTCAGGTATTTCCAAACCCAGAAATCAACTTTCCCTTTTCTATTACACATTCCTTCGCACCAACCTTTTATCTTTCCCTTCAGATTCCGTAACTGCCATTGCAAGGAGCTAATGGAACTTCGTGATGACATGAAGGAGAGAGCAGATTATAGTTCTTTTGGGGAACTCGCAGCTTTTCTAGCTTATTAGCTAAGTATCGTAGCACGTCCAAGTTCCAAATGGGCATATGCTACTCGCCCCACAATCTTTGTTGTTGCCGGTGCTCTGGCAGAGGGGTAAAAGTATTCCCTTTCACCTCCAGTGCTATGTTCTATCTATAGAGCCTTTGGAGAAATAGCCACACACATCAAGAACCCCACCATTGGATCTTCCTCGGCATATACTTCGTGGCACTATTTCACCAGCTAGTTGGGAGTTTACTTCCCCTGGACCTTCGAAGCACCAGAGAAGGCATACGTTCATCCTATGCATCTCCCACTATGGTTCTTTCAGTAGAGGGCTATGACCAAAAGATCATACGAATGGGTGGCTAATAAAATTTAAGATGATGATCAAATAGACTTCTTCTAATTCCGTCCCCATCGCTACATTGAGGACACTAACATGGTGGATCAGGGAACACTTACTGTAACAGAAAGAGCTTTCTTTCTCTCTATTCGTTCCTGCAGCCTACCTCTCCGAGAAGGGACAAAATTCTGGTGAGAGCCCTATTATCCCAGCCGCTTTGCTCGCCAATTCGACTATGACCAAGCCATGTAGGAAGACTGCGAATTGGTCACCAAAAAGATGCGTTGCTACGGAACTGGTCTCATCAATTGGGCCATGATATGGAAGTAATTACTAGGCGGTCGCATTAATTCTTCCTTCATAATTCCTAATTGTGATCGCATAGTTCGCACTTCATATAGCTGGATGCGGTGGTGGGATCATCAGTTGTACTTGATCAACAAATGTTTACCAGTGGACTCCCCCATCTTTCTTCATCCACCCAGTCTGAGGGGCAGAAAATTTGAGGGCAAAATTGGCTTTATTCTGAAGAAGTACCATGCATCTCATCACAGTGAGACTTGCAAAAAAATACCGATAGAAGAGCCGATCCATAAGAAGAAGCCCATCAATACCCTGGATGGCTGGTTTGCTCACGGGGTCTTGACGGAATTTAAGCAAGTCCCTCGTGACTTTGGTGGTCGGGCCACCGAAGATGTTGAAGGAACATGTTCTCCTATTCTTGCAGAAACCGTAACAACTCAGGAAGGACCAATTCAGGATGAACTAGCTCCTCTTGCTCAACCTACTCCTCCTAGCTCATCATCTCTTATGATCAGATCATGAACACGCTTGCAAGCGTCGCCACCTATTCCTCGGGAAGGCGATAGGCCAACTTCTACATCCCCTTTAGTTCCCACTGAGAGAGAGCCTCAACCAGCAAGTAGTCGGGCTGCCTCTTATAAGGGAAAGCAAGTCGTAATTGAAGAAGTGGATGAAGAGAACTTAGAGGATGAAAGCTTGACCTCTTCATCAGAGGGTACTGCCTCTATGGAATATGAGGATGATGAAGATGAAGCAAGCGATGAGGACAAAGATGATAATTTCAAGGAAGGAGAAGTCAATATAGATGAGGAGGAGGATGTAATTACAGAAAATCTTGAAAAAGAACACCCTCCTATTGCTTCTGAAATCCTTCCCAGTACCAACATTCCTGCAAAGTCTCCTGCAATAATTGAGGAAGAAGAAGAACCCTTAGATTATGGGGAATATGGATATTCACCTGGTAATGGATTTTTTTAAAAAAAGTTCTTTAGATACTTATATGCATATTTAGCAATAATTATCTCATCATCATTAATGTATCTTTATTTCAAGCACTCATGTTGCTAATATTGAAACGGGTGATACTCCTTCCTTAAACCCTCCTCCAACTGCACCAGTGACTTCGCCAAGGGTCCCTCCAATTCCATTGATAGCACCAAAGAGGGTAACCTGTGAAATTATCTTTCCTATAGAGGCTATTGATTTACCTACTCCTACAACCAGAGATTCAAGCACAGAGGCCAGAGCACCTTCTTTCGCTGACATCTTAGGAGTCGGCCCCTTTACAGTCCAAGAAATCCCTCCTCTCGCTAGTCACATTTCTGCAGCAGGTATATATACATTGATTCTTAGGAACTGTACATCTTCTAATATGTATTGCTTATCTTAGCTTTCTTCCTTCTTCATACTACAGGGACTCCTCGCAGTGGAGCAGCAAGTTCTGAGTTCGTGGCCACTGCTTCCAAGCTGTCATCTCTTGCGAAGATCCCCACCCACAAGATGCTTTTAATGAAGAATTCTTTGTCAGCGATAGTTCACATCTTTAAAGATCCTGAGCAGTGGTCAGACCTGGACATTGCCATTGAAATTTTAGAAAGTTCTGTGAGAATGGCAAAAATTAACATCTCTGCTTTGCGCGATTCCCTTCTCAAATTTTGCGATTCAATAATCTCTTTGGCATTAGTGGAGAATGTTACAATTGCTCCCAAGATTCTGGATTATGGGAAGCAGTTAACTCTGTCTAAGGAAAAGGCTTCTCTCATTGCTTCCACTATCTCTGAATTTGACCAGGAACAACTAGCTCTTCAAGAACAACTGAAGATCTATTTTGATGATAGAGTGATTATTCAAGACCACATCGCTGCTCTGAAGGAATAGATCTGCTCAAGAGCGAAGAGATGATTGCATCCTTAGAAGATAAACTGGCTAGTCTTCCTCACCAAGCAAAGATCATACTCGAGAAAAAGTCAAAGCACATTGTAGCTCAGATGCAATTAAAAGAAGACTTGCAAAAGTACATGAAGATAGTTGGAATTATAGAAGAACTTTAAGCACGTAATTCCCTTTGTATGTATGCTTTTTGAACAAGTAATCTCTTTTGATTTTCAGTGATGATTTTCAGTAATCTCTTTCATGCATTTCTACATCACACATTATTCCGAACATGTTGTCTATGCAGTAATCATAGCATAATTACTGACTGATGGATTAATATAAACACTACTATTTTATGCTTGTTAGTGCGGGATTTCCTATGTGACTTCATTTATTTATATATTTTTTTATTGGCGGTGCTAGATTTTAATTCAGTTAGTTACACATAGTTTAAGCTCTTGAGTAGTGGAGTCGGGTCTCACGTGATGGCCTCTGTAACTCTTAGGAGTTCACTGGACTTCTCACAGCCTAGGGAGTTCACAAACCGCGATCCATTAGAGGGGCCCAGTGAAGCTATCTGGGCCGTGAACTCGGTTGGAATTATGCACAGGGTTGGCCGCAGTAACTCTCTAGAGTTCACGGGGCACACAAGGCGACCTTTGGGGTACCAAATCTAGGGCCACCAGTCCGTCAATGAGTAGGTTTAAGCCCTTCCTCATGAGTTAGTACTGAAATGAAACCGTAGATCTGGGGGGTCTTACGCATGGTTGGCCTATCTAAAGCTCACATTGCGGCCCTCATTTTCTTCATCTGCAAGGTCGAGCCCATTCACGGGAGGGCATTTTCCTCCATTCCCCGTGACGCTATCGGAAAGCTATACAGACGGCATGAGGGTTACACGTGACTGGCCATTGAGGACTTTTGGCCTTTTTAGACTTTTGGTCACTGGCTCCATCAGTTGCCCGCATGGGTATGCGTATGATGGCCTTCATGGGCTTTTTAGGGCCACTGGCTTCTCACCGCTGCTCAAATGGCGATCTTGATAGGCCTTATGCATGATTAGCCATTAGCTTGATTGGGCTGCCTTAAAATTCCTTAGAAGACAATGATAAGTATGATCAGTTGTTGTAAGGATGATAGACATCTCTGTCTGAAATTGATACATCACCACTTCTGCTAATACCTTCAATTATACCCGTCTGTCCATCTGTGTTGTTCCTAATATACCAGCTTGGTGACGGTATCAATTTCAAATAGAATTTTATAGGGCTCACTTAATGATGGTGATGTTCACTTTCCTTTTGCAATATTTGCTATTACATAGTCCTGATATGCATGCAAACTTCTTCTTTATTCATTCATCTGATTATGCATGGCCATAATCTATTCTTGAATCCTTTTGATTCAAAATCATTATTTTGATGATATTCTAAATCAAAATCAGTCGTGTCTTCAGGAACGATATCTTTTGACAAAGCGAGCATTGATCGATATACGATTTTGTTTGCCCTATTGGACTATACCTCTTTTATGATGTACAACTTGTCCTATTTAGACTTGAATTTGCCCCTTGATATGATTGCAATTACTGTTGGGCGGTCAAGTATTCTTCATCAAGCAACTCTAACTCTCCCAGGCTTATTTTCACATTTTCATCATCTGTTACGAACTGATGTACTGACGTTACTTTTATTTCAATCAGGATCCACACTTATGCACCATAGGATCAATGTGGCACTCCCGGTATACTTGACCCCCCTAATAAACACAACTTGTATCAACTTATTCACTGCTTCTTCTATCATGGGAACTAAGTCTGGACGGAATTGCCTTTGCGTTTGTTTAATCAACTCTTTGTCCTTAGAGACATTGAAGCTATGCATTGCCGCAGAAGACTGCACGACTATAATCATATTCACTGATGAGTCTACCCCCAGTCCTTGAAATTTTCTTCACTTATCCTGACCGATTCTAATAGGGATTTGAATTCCCTTCTCATGGTTCAAGCTGGTGGGTTCTTCATAATTGAAACTGATGTTTTCCATAATCTTCTTACTTGCCGGGCTATATTTTTTAAGATCTTGCGGCGTCAGCCTACCATGGTACACGTTATTCTCAGTTTCTTCTCTTATCTTCACTTCTTCTGAAACATAGAATTCTATTGGTTCAGGGTATTTTACGCTTGCCTCAACCTAAAATCTCCCTGGAGCAGCCAAAAATGGTTTATTCCTTTCAACATATGGCAGTGGCATTGTGTAATTAGACTATAAAATTTTCAACTATTCGGATGACAACAAGGTTAATGGCGGTTGCCCTAGCTGCCTCAGATGTTTCGGCACAAAGTAGAATTTCTTCTTTGCTTCTGCAGTTTTGAATGATTCTACCCTTTCTATTTTTTCTTTGATCACATTCACTTGAATGTCCTTTAGTACCTTGCTTTCATCATTCTTTTTCTCCTCTATAGCAAACCCTTTATAGTAACTAACATCTGTAAAGAAGGACTCGGCCTCGGTATACAGCTTTGCATCGCCCATTACTTTATACTGTATTCCATCTTTACAGTATTTGAAGCACTGATGCAGAGTAGAGGGTATAATGCTATACTGATGTATCTATGGCCTTCCTAAGAGAAGATTGTATGTTGTTACTGCATTTATAACATGACACACGACATCAGTAGTCAGTTCTCCTATGTCTAGCGCTACTGTAATCTTACCAAGTGCGCATTGCCCATCTTGATTAAAGCCTTATATCATCATTCCACTACGACATAGATCTGAACGACGGTAATTCAATTTACTCAACATCGAGAGTGGCAAGAGGTTCACCATAGACCCATTGTCTATCATGATCCGCTTGACTTTCTTCCCACGGATATAACCTTCTATCATCAGCGGCCTATTATGTCTACTTTATAGATCAAATCATCATCAGAGAAGGAAATGACTGGTAGACAGTTTTCTTGTACGTCGTGTTCTTCATGCTCTAATTCTGCCAGTAAAGTTTCTCTAATGTCGTGATCGAAAAATGCTTGAACTAAGCTCTGTCAAAATTCTTCTGATAGCTTAAGTGCATCATAAACACTTAATTAAGCCGGTATACCCTTCAAATGACTTACTACATCATAAGTCACTTTCACCACTTCGCTCTTCTTTTCTTTCTCACCATCATTGTTCTGCCTTTCAATGACTTCTTTCCTAGTAATTTCTAGTTTCTACTTCACAGGACTTGTTATCTTCTTACCCAATCGTAATGTAATCATTGTTACCTTCTTTGGCTTTTTACAATCTTCCTTCTCATTCACATTTCGAGCTTTTCCTTGGATTGTAAGCACATTTACTGTCGCTAGGTACCCCTTTCTTTTTCTTTACCAAGTACTATTTCACCCCTATATATCATCCGCTGTATTATATGCTTCAGTGTATAGCAATTCTTTGTTGGATGTACCACCAAGCGATGATAGTGACAAAAATCTCTTTCCTTGGTTCTTGTTACATCTTCAAGGTGTTTGGGCTCTAGTAATTCTATCGTGCCGGCTTTTAACAGTTGGTTCATCATAGGGACAACATCTTCCTTGTCAAACACAAATCCCTCATGAGAATTGAGCATCCTGGGTCTTTTTTCACTGTATCTATTCCTTGACTGGCTCCATTCTTCTCTTCGGTCCGGCCTCTTTTCCCTCAAGTCCCTTGTATCTTTGCCTCTTTTGTCACGATCAATAGCATTTACGGTCATTCTGCTGGATACCCTCCTAGCTATCTCATGGTGGAACACTGGCATCTTACGAGTCATCAATTCCAAAACGTGAGCTTTAGTAGCCAGGTCGCGAAAAGTTCTGATATCGGCGCTGGTGAGCCTAAATGTGATTCCTGTCCCCATAGAATTTAGACACATTTTGACCTGCTCTCTTTCTTCCGGTAACTGCTTGCATGAGGCTCCCAATGTTTTTCATCTGTCTATAAACTTTTCTACCGGTTCTCCTTCTCTCTGCCGTACGGAAGCCAACTTCGTAATACTGACGTCGCGCTCTGAAGAGAAAAAGTTTGACATAAAAACCTCCTGCATTTGTTCCCAAGTACGTATTGATCCTAGTGCAAAACTGGAATACCATCAAAATGCCTTGTGTGTTAGTGACAACCTGAACAATTGTAAGCAATACTGTGGTACTGTAGAAAAATTTCCCATTCTAGTGATGAAGTGCATTAAATGTTCCTCTGAAGATCCTTCCCCGTTAAACTTTTAAAAATCTGGATGCTTGAAATTGGCTGGAAAGGGGTTATCTTCTACCTCCCTTGGATACGGTGTTCAATATCTAAAATGACCAGTATTTTCGCATTCTCTTCTACTTTGATAGCTTCTTCAACCACTTGTCTCAACTTATCTTATGTCACGGTTCTTGCTGCTGGAACGGACCCCAGTGACCCTGTTCCCTGTGGTTGGAGGCTGTCAGGCTAGTTTTCTTGTCCATTCATTGTACTCTAGGGGACCATCATCTGGGCTATATTATGTGCAAGGGTCGTCAGGGCCTCTCTGAGGTTTCTGCATTCTTCCATTAATGCACTTTGGGCTTCTGCCATTTCATTGATATGATCCTCCGTAGTCGCTCTACATCCTGGGTTCATCCCGGCCATATATACTGCAGCTTCTCCACTCTTTGACGAAGCAGTAGTTGGAGTAGAGCAAGAATATGCTAATGTAATGGGACTTACGAAGAGGGGGAGAGAATGGGGTCTCATTGGACTTTTCTATGCTCCCAACATCATTAATCGATTGGGGCAATACTAATACTAGCGAACTTGCCTGGGGTGGCACGAACATTGGTGAACTGACTACCAGCGCTTTTCCTTTCTGCTCTCTTGTCCATTTGACTCTCAGGGCGCTCAAAGCTGGAAAGTCACGCGCTGTCAATTGTGGGGTTATTCGTTCGGGATATATCGCTGGGGGAGCGAGTTCAGGATTCCTTTTGACTACATTATGTGTTACCGGCCCTCTGACTCTTAGCAAAGGCTGATCATTCTAGAGCTTCTTGCATTTTGTGCTCTCGTCTTACGAGATGTTACAATAGTCCAGCCTTCATCGCCCCCTAATGGTTGAGGCGAAGCAGATACAACCCCAGTTGTTACCCGAGTCATACTGTTTCTCATAGGGATTCAAGTCATGTGCTTTAGAATTTGATTCGGTGTGTATTCTATCACGAACCCGGTCGGAGTGAATCGGAAGTTCACCTTTCTTACGAAAGTTGCCATGAGTAGTAGGTTGTAATCAAATGCGGAAACCATCGAACAGGAAACATGATTGTAGTCAATTGTCAAAGAATTAAATAATCTATTTTAGAGATGAAGGGGAGGATGTTCCCACTGAGAGTCGCCATTTTGGCGTCTGAAAGACGCCAAATTTATGATGAAAGTTTCATAATGATTTCACTACTAATATTAAACAAGATAAATAACTCCCCAGCAGAATCACCATTTTGTTTCGAAGAAGAAACAAATGCGTTTGATTTAGGAGATTATCTTATTTAAACATAACAGAGAAAGAGTATTTAAAACGATCATCATACTTTATTAAAACTGAGTTCATTTACACCCTTCTAATATCCCTTGATTCTAAGATAGATTACTCGGAATAAAGGAATTATTATGAGTTCAACTATCATAGTCAAATATTAAATTTGTCAGCATGTCATCAGTAATTTCAGTCATCTCCTAAGACTTAGGAGGAATATGCTCTTCTGCTGATTATTCTCCTTCAGACTTGAACTGAGGAAACTTGAAGACTCCAACCATTTCGGCAGCATAACAGCCCTTTATCTTCACAGACTATAGGGCAGTCTGGTTGCGCGGACCCGCGTAACGGATGTTGGTTGTGCAGACCCGCGCAAACCACCGTAGCTTTCTCTCTCTCACCTTCGATCTTCCTCCGTGCTCCGCTTCCTCTCGAAAATCTTTAATCTGTACAAATGAAGGAGGGGAGGGGGTATTTATAGGCCCTTGCACATGTGGTACCTTGATTTTAGTGCCATGAGACCCACCTTTTAGTGTTTAAGACCTTTGTGTAAAGAATCACTCCTGGAACTCATTGTGCGGACCCGCGCAACGCCTATTTTGGATGCGCGGTCCCGGGCAAGGGATATCTATTATGCAGAACCGCGCAAACCACCCTCAAGTCACTTTATTCTTCTTCTTTTTCAATTCTCTTTCTCAATTTCAATCTTTCTTTACTTCAATCCTTCATCATTTTTTATGTCTCAACACCCTATGACTGCTTGGATAATGTTGTTTAAACTCTTATCTATTCAGTTCAGATACTTTGTTTTATTTGAAAGTGCCTTGGTTTGTCAATTACCGTGAGTGTTGAGTCGGACAGACTATAGAGACTTATAGGAAGATCAATTTAAGTGTCTGCTTCAACCGGGATGTGTGCATGCTCGCCTCAGGTAAATCAAAGCCTCACATCCCATGTCCCAAAACACCCAGTATATAAAACCCTTAAAACAAACTAGAATATCATAGGGTTTTTAAGCTAAGAAAACTTTTTCAAAATTAAAAAATTCTCTAAGATTTTCTTGCTTTGTCGATTTTATTGAGACACTGCTCGATAGAATCGACCTATGCTGTTGATGTCCTCGATGCTTAAACGATATCATAGAAATGAGGACAAAATGTCCAGCGACCACATACAATCTGGACTGATTTATCGATGTATCAATATACCTATCGATATCATCGATATTTAAATCTCGATTCCACCATAGGTGACTCGATAATATCGACAAACAAATCTCCAACGCCCCTGTTTTTACTTAAGAAAATCACCTGTGCATCGATATATCAAAGTCGTTCTTAATACATCGAAGTTCAAATCTCGATGATATTGGAAGGCTCTCGATGTTATCGGTCATGGGCGCCTAAGTTCTCCAGCAATTATTTCAGGTTTGTTTATCTGCGATCGAGGAGCACTTGATAGAATCGATATTCAAATATTGATGATATCAGTAAGGTTTCGATGGCATCGAATAGGGACGAAAACTATCCAGCAAGCTTAAATGAAAATCCTTTGGATTTATCGATGTATCGATGCTCTATTGATATCATCGACATTCAAATTTCGATGATCTCGAAGGTCCCTCGATCATTCTTGTAAACCTAAAATATTGTATAGCAAGTCTCTCTCATTTTCAAGTATCGATGAATCGATCCTCTCATCGATGATATCGGAGTTTGAAATCCGATGGCATCGATATGTGTTTCGATTCCCTCGACCAGCTGGCAAAAGGTTTCAAAAGTGTTTGATATTTGAGTTTGTGTCATCAAACGGCCAGTCGATATAATCGAGAGTATACGCTCGATGATATCAACCCTACTCGATGATATTAAACTCTGTCATAAATGTGATCATTTTATATCCGTTGGTACCTTTTGCCTATATAAAGAGAGCTTGTTTATTGTTGCTGGTAGAGAAAGAAGAGAGTGTTTTTGAGTGTTTTACCTTAGATCATATACCCAAAGCCCTTTCTCTCAAGGGAGTTCATCCTCCAATCCACCCTCATCATTGATATTCAATAGAGTGGATTGGGGAATGAACTTTCGCATTCAAGGATCCTCCGGCTACTACCTTAATGGCAAATTATTAAGTTGGGATGCCTTGAATGCATAGATGATTGGAATCGCTCTATCTTCTTAATAGGAAAAGATTTAGAGAGTAGGATTCCATCATAACCTTGACCCAACCCGTCGCCATATATTGGTACATCTTTTGAGCTACGGATCAAGGAAGTAGAAGACTCTTCATCAACAAAGGAGGAGATCTTCATCAACGAGCTGAATGGGACTCGTTCACTTATCTATAAGTAACTAAATTCCAGAGGACCCTTTGATCATTCCTCTGTACGATTGGGTCTAAGGTGTTTCTCACCCTTGCAAGCCCTCGTAGGAGGCCTCTGATGGGAGTGTACGTGGAGGGTGCGTTGTGTGGACCCTTGCTCTGTGGAGAGCATAAATATCTAGTAGAAGGTGAACCTGTCTAAAACCTTAGGTTAGAGGTGAACCGTGTGAAACCTCAGTTAGGGTCTTATGGAAGATCCTTGGCCAGTGTGCCTAAAAGTGGGTGCGTTGTGTTGACCCTTGCTCGTGAGAGCATAAACAGTCAGCCTCAGTGTAGGTTGTAAAGGTTGAAGGTGAACCTAATTTAAAACCTTAGGTTTGAGGTGAACCACTGTGAAACCTCCTTAGTGAAATCCAGTACACTCAAGAGTTGAGTGCGGTTACCGGGAGTGGAGTAGACAAGTAGTCAAACCACTATAAAAATGACTATGTTTGAGATAGCTATTCTTTTGTTTATATGATTTTCTTTAATATTTTCATATCTGAATATCTGAGATCACACCTCACACACATACACAGTCATATCTGTCATAAACTAGTTTGCGTATTGTTCACTTATTAAATAATTTGTGATTGGATCCTCTACCGGACTTGGAAGCTAGTAGAGTTACTTTTGAAGTAATCCTAATATGAGCTTGTTGTTAGGATTAGTGCAATAGGATTTTAAATAAACCATAAAAAACTTTAAAAGTCCTATTCACCCCCTCACTAGGACATATTGACATATTCCTACTTCAACTAAAGCGGTCTTTACTGTAATTTCAATTTGGTATCAGAGAGGGTCTCTCTTTAAGGGCTTCACCACCTAGAGAGTGATCTTGAATGAAGTTGGGAATATGGCCAAAGGAGAGGGCTCATCGCTCACTAGACCTCCAGTGTTTGATGGATCAAATTATGCATACTGGAAGGATAGGATGCACTACTTTCTGAGATCTTTGGATCATGATGTTTGGGATATAGTTGAAAGTGGATGTGTGCCACCATCTGAACAAGCTGTACTTGATAGTGGCACAACCATCACAAAACTCAAACCAAAAGAAAAGTGGATGACGTTTGATAAAGAAAAACAGACTGCTGAAGCTAAAGCTATGAACGCCATCTACTCTGTCGTGTCCCAAGATATATTCAATCAAATAAGTATGTGTGGGACATCCAAAGAAGCATGGGATCTATTGGAAACAACCCATGAAAGCACAAGCACTGTGAAGAGATCTAAACTTCAACTCCTGACTTTACAGTTCGAAAGTCTCAGAATGGAAGAGCATGAGACCTTTATGGAGTTTTTCACTAAGTTAAATATCATTTGCAACTCCATGGGTGGTTTGGGAGAAAAAGTTCTGGTTCCTAAAATCTGTAGGAAAATACTGAGATCACTGCCAGAACGATTTAATCCCAAAGTAACAACCATTGAAGAGTGTAGGAATATTGATGAAATGAAAGTTGAAGAACTGGTAGGTTCCCTACAAACATTTGAACTACACTTCAAACAAACCCAAAAATTCAAAAATACTGTCCTGAAATCTTCAAAGAAAACAACAAATGAGGACAGTGGAAGTGAAAAAGAAGATGAAGATGAGGAAGTGGCTCTGCTAGTACAAAGATTCAGGAAATTCTTTCAGAAGAATCGTGGCCATCCATCCAGAGGAAAGTAGGTAGACAACAAACCTTCTACAGGGAAATTTGGTAAAAAGACCAAAGAACCACGATGTTATGCCTGTCAAAAGTATGGACATCTGTCTATCGAATGCCCAAACAAAAAAAACTAAGGGCAAAGCAATGACTGCCACATGGGATGATATAGAAGAGTCAAACTCAGAATCTAGTGACTCAGAGAACGATGAAGACTAGAAATCCTTGAAAATTCTTATGGTCTCCACTACTCCAATCATCCCCGGTGAATCTGAGAACGAGATAGAACAGCAAGCCACTGAATCATCTCCGTCAGATAATGAGGAAACTGAAAAGGAAGAAGAAGAAGAAGAAGAATGAAACAAGCTACAAGATGCTACAATCGACTTTATACCCATAGCATCAAAGTGGTTAAAAGACTTGGAATATCTGAGAACAAAAAGGAATTGCTACAAAAAGATTTGGATAAAACTCTAGAAATTAATACACATCTAATAAATGATTTACAACAATATCACTCAGATAATGATAGACTTGAGAGAATTAACTCCTTCCTTAAATCTGAGTCTGAAAAACTAAACAAACAGGTTGAGCAATTAAAAGACAAAAATATGCTCCTTCAAAATGAAAATCATACACTCCTATTTGATCTAGAAGAGTCCAAAAAATTTGCCAAACTAAACTGTAAGTTTTCCCAAAGTGGTGAGAAGCTAGAGAAACTTTTAGGTATGGGAAAATCTGAAAATAACAAAATTGGCTTAGGGTATGAGAAAGTTAGAGCAAAAACTGTGTATGGAGCACAAATACTTGAAAAATCTAATGCCTCCAGTAGCAACACAGAAACTAATCAAGTAGTTAAATCAAATATAAGTAAGAATCCTGTCACAAAGTGGGTTATTAAAGAAAAGAAAAATTGTCTTACCAATCACTCAAATCACTTAACAGGCAATAACACTAAGTGGTACCTAGAAGTGGTTGCTCAAGACATGTCACAGGTGACAAGTCCCTTCTTTCAAACTATAAGAATTTTATAATGGGATAGTCACCTATGGAGATGGAACCACTGCTAAAGTAATTGGACAAGGAATCATAAGAGAGATTAATTTGCTCAAAAATGAGAATGCTTTTTGTATAAAAGGTTTGGCACATAATCTCCTAAGCATATCTCAAATCTATGATAATGGGCATGTGGTCAAATTCAACAAACAAGAATGCAAAATCCTAAACCAATCTGGAAAATCTATAATGACGGGTCATCGCACAAACAACCACTACTACATTATCAGAGTCAAAGAAAGGACTGATGCCTAAAAGAACTGAGCATAGAAAAACAAGTCTAGGTCATGTATATAGATCTAGATATTTTCTGAATTGATGTAATTTTTGTTGAGCTCTAAATGATATATCTAAGGTTCCTCACCTCAATCTTTTGTATATAAACATTCAAATGTTTATAATTTTGATATGTGCATTGAATGTACAAAATTTTGCTATGTATACTGCTGATACCTAGATATACTTATAGTATGCATGGAAGATTGTCTAAATGCTGAAAACTAAAAACAATCACTTTTAAGACACCCATCGATAATTTGAGTAAACAGTTCGATTTCATCGACCTAGAATTGATACCATCGACGATCTCATGAGAAGCTGAATCGTCGGGACGGTTGAACTTCCTTCTGATCTTCATTGAAAATATCAACAAGGAACCTTGATGTCATCAAAATGATGCTCGATGATATCGACGGTTACTGGAAAATTAAGGTAAAAGAACGGAAAAAGAGACTCACTGGTTGATCTTAGAATAGGATCAAAATTCTCAAAATAGGCTTCCCTTCAAACAAAAAAGTCTAAAAATCTGGTTCTTCCACAACAACCCTCAATGAAGAGCAAGAAAGGAAAGAATAAAGCAACTAGCTCATCTCCACTTTTCAACTTAAACTTTGTGGCAGAAAGGTCAGTTCAAAGAAAGAGCATTACACCTTTTGTAATCATCAACCTCTTAGAATTGGTTGGATAAGGGAGTATCATGAATTTTGGAGGAGGATTTCAGCATAATCTGGTGCATCAATTTTTGAGTCTAATCTACAATGTTGAAAATAATCCTCTAAATGTTTCAGTAGCTATTGCAAATTAGACCGAGCACATCACTCCGAGACTGATAAGCTTATTGATTGGGGTAGAGGTCAATAGAATACCTGTATCAGAACGAAATATGAATGGTCTTGGTGTATGGGGTGAAGTCACTCGAGCACTGTGTGATGGTGCTACTATACCGAGAAATGTAAAGAATATCCTTCATGTTAAATATCTCAATCCTGCATATAAAATTCTTCATAGCATTTTCAGAACAAATGTCTATCCTTGTGAAGTCTCTGGCAACATGCTTTCTCCATACATGTTAAATATCTTGTATGATGTTCATCTTGGTATTCACATCTGCCCACCCACTCTTATTCTACAACAATTTATTCGGGTGTCCTCAGATGAATCCATCACTGTACTTCCATTCCCATGTCTTATATCCAAGCTATCTCAACAATTTGGGCTGTCTCCTACTAATGATCTCCCACACCCATGTGCCTGGTTTAATCATGAAGACATCTGCAATATCATTGCCAAAGTGCCTTATAAGGGAAAAATCGATTCAAGCTCAAACAAAGGCTATCCTGTGCACAGCCCCGTCTCTATTGAGAACATTCAGGTTGTTCCCGAATAAGATGCTATTCAGGATTTGCTTGAGAGACAATCCTACATCATGAAGTGGCTAGATGACTGTGAAACCTGTCTATTGGAGATCAAAACCATGCTGGTAACTCAACAACATGTTGCTCAATAAATTCTCCATGCCTTACTAGCACAGTAAAGGTTTTTGATGGTCTAACGTATAACCAATGCATCACACACCTAGAGTCTCCCTGAAATGAGAAGGGCACAAAATGTATTTTTGAATGCTCTTCACTTATATATATGGGTGTTATGCATTACTAATCCACCAAGTGTGAATAGTTTTTGTTGATATCCTTGAAGTAAAGAATATACTTCGGTGTTGGGAGCCCGTGAAGTTTACTGCTATCTGGGGCAGTATATCTATATGCTTTTAGATATTTATGTTTTTGGCTGGTTTAGAGATGGCTGAATATCATTCTAGTTTTATTGCCATGACTATGAGTTTAGATCCCCTGGTTCATCTAGGCTCTGACATGGAATGCATATGATTTTAATGATTATTCAATCTGCTTATATCACTGCTCTACTTGGTCTGATATGTATCCATAATTTCTGAAAATGATGACTACTTGAACTGATTTAATCATTACACATCTCTGCTTACTTTTCTCCCAAATACTTCAAACTTCAATCAATATCAACTGCTATATCTTTGTCAATGATTGACAAAAGGGGGGAGAATGTTTCAAACACCCTGAACGGGAAAATTGTATATCTGCTTCAATTGTGGTGCAGGCATTAGGGGGAGCAGCTACATTAAGAAAAGGGGAGTCTGCAGTTAGGGGGAGCAGATATTGGGTTGTGTACATGGGTTCTCTAGAAATTGTAAAATTGTGTAAAATGTATGTACACACAATTTAGGATGTTTGTCTAGATACTGTTCTAGGGTGTTTTGGTATTTTGTCACGTAATTGACAAAAGGGGAGATTGAAAGTGCCCTGGTTTGTAAATTAGCGTGAGTGTTGAGTCGGACAGACTGCAAAGCCTCATAGGAAGATCAATTCAAGCGTCTGCTTCAACCGGGACGTGTGCAAGCTCGCCTCAGGTAAATCAAAGCCTCACATCCCATGTCCCAAAACACCAGGTATATAAAACCCTTAAAACAAACTAGAATATCATAGGATTTTTTAAGTTAAGAAAACTTTTTCAAAATCATAAAATTCTCTAAGTTTTCTTGCTTCTTCGATTTTATCGATACACTGCTCGATAGAATCGACTTGTGTTGTCAATGTCCTAGATGCTTAAATGATATCATCGAAATGAGGACAAAATATGTCCAGCAACCACATACACATTCGGACTGATTTATCGATGTATCGATATACCTATCGATATCTTCGATATTTGAATCTTGAGTCCATCGAAGGTGACTCGATAATATTGACAGACAGATCTCTGGCACCTCTGTTTTTACTTAAAAAACCACATATGCATTGATATATCGAAGTTGTTCTCGATACCATCGAAGTTCAAATCTCGATGTTATCGGTCATGGGCGCCTAAGTTCTCCAGGAATTATTTCAGGTTTGTTTATCTACGATCGAGGAGCACTCGATAGAATCAATATTCAAATATCGATGATATTGATAAGGTTTCAATGGCATCAAATAGGGATAGAAACTATCCAGCAAGCTTAAATGAAAATCTTTTAGATTTATCGATGCATCGACGCTCTATCGATATCATTGACATTCAAATTTCGATGATCTCAAAGGTCCCTCGATCATTCTTGTAAACCTGAAATATTTCGTAGCAAGTCTCTCTCATTTTCAAGTATCGATGAATCGATCCTCTCATCGATGATATCGGAGTTCGAAATCCGATGACATCGGTATGTGTTTCGATTCCCTCGACCAGCTGGCAAAAGGTTTCAAAAGCGTATGACATTTGAGTTTGTGTCATCGAGCGGCCAGTCGATGCAATTGAGAGTATACACTCAATGATATCGATCTCGCTCAATGATATTAAACTCTGTCATAAATGTGACCGTTTTATATCTGTTGGAACGTTTTGCCTATATAAAGAGAGCTTGTCTATTATTGCTGGTGGAGAAAGAAGAGAGTGCTTTTAAGTGTTTTACCTTAGATCATATATCCAAAGCCTTTTCTCTTAAGGGAGTTCATCCTCCAATCCACCCTCATCATTGATATATAATAAAGTGGATTGGAGAATGAACTTCCACATTCAAGGATCCTCCAACTACTACCTTAATGGAAAATCATTAAGCTGGGATGCCTTGAATGCATAAATGATTGAAATCGCTCTATCTTCTTAATAGGAAAAGATTTAGAGAGTAGGATTTCATCATAACCTTAACCCAACCCGTCGCCATATATCGGTACATCTTTTAAGTTGTGGATCAAGGAAGTAAAAGACTCTTCATTAACAAAGGAGGAGATCTTCATCAACAAGCAGAATAGGACTCATTCACTTATCTGTAAGTAACTAGAGTCCAGAGGACCCTTTGATCATTCCTCTGTAGGATTGGGTCTAAGGTGTTTCTCACCTTAGCAAGCCCTCGTAGGAGGCCTCCAGCGAGAGTGTAAGTGGTGGGTGCATTGTGTGGACCTTTGCTCTGTGGAGAGCATAAACATCCGATTGAAGTTGAACCTGTCTAAAACCTTTGGTTAGAGGTGAACCATGTGAAACCTCAGTTAGGGTCTTATAGAAGATCCTTGGCCAGTGTGCCTAAAAGTGGGTGCGTTGTGTTGACCCTTGCTCGTGAGAGCATAAACAGTCAGCCTCAGTGTAGGTTGTAAAGGTTGAAGGTGAACCTAATTTAAAACCTTACGTTTAAGGTGAACCGCTGTGAAATCTCCTTAGTGAAATCTGGTACCCTCAAGGGTTGAGTGAAGTTACCGGGAGTAGAGTAGACAAGTAGTCAAACCACTATAAAAATGACTATGTTTGAGATAGTTATTCTTTTGTTTGTATGATTTGCTTTAATATTTTCATATCTGAATATCTGAGATCACACCTCACACACATACACAGTCATATCCATCATAAACTAGTTTGCGTATTGTTCACTTATTAAATAGTTTGTGATTGGATCCTCTACTGGGCTTGGAAGCTAGTAGAGTTACTTTTGAAGTAATCCTAATATGAGCTTGTTGTTAGGATTAGTGCAATAGGATTTTAAATAAACCATAAAAAACTTTAAAAGTCCTATTCACCCCCCCTCTAGGACATATTGACATATTCCTACTTCAACTAAAGCAGTCTTTACCGCAATTTCATTATTTGATTTGGATGAGTAGTTATTAATTCTACTTGCTCTCTTATTATCTTCCTTTGTCATGTTGTGACGAAAAGGGGGAGAACATTGTTGAATGATATGAGGATAATGATATGATGATGATGAAATGTGGCTAATATATATATATATATATATATATATATATATATATATATATATATATATTGCAGAGAGTAGTGGATTAAGGGGGAGAGTTGATTATTGTGCATGATAACATAATATGTTTGTGAAATGTTTTGTTTGAATATCTATTGCAAATTGTAATTTTTGGTTTTGCCATAAATTTGACAAAGGGGGAGATTGAAAGTGCTATGTTGATAAACCCTAAGTATTGTCAAATTTTGGTGTGCCAAACCAATTCAAGTTTATATCTTGATTTGTATCAAGCATGTGCATCTGTTCACATTAAATCTTAGGCGTTCGTTCTGTTCGTGCTAAATCTATCTTGCCGATATCTACGACAAACTTACTGAGATCTTCAAACTGGAAGAAAGTGAAGACTTTCATATATTGAGTGATGACAGAGTTTTCAAGAACATTGCGGTTCAAGATCTGGAACCAGAAAAGTCCAAGAACTCAAGACCTAATTGAAGATTATGTTTGGTATGTCGAGTTCAAGCTTTGAAGATCGCAAGATTTAAAGCAACTGAAGTGATCGATAGATTAAGTGTTCATATGTTCTACCTCACAAGTAAGGTATGATTGACCTAGATTGACCTTAGATCATGATTAGATCATTTCGTACTTTTGGTCGGTCATTTTGGTCATTTTATAAGTGTAAAATTCTATTCTTTCGGCTAGCCCTAGCACTGGCTCGACCAGTCCTAGTATTTCCTCGACCTGTCCAGGATTTGTTATAAATTTTCAAAATTTTTCTATTGTTCTACGACCAGTCGTGGAAACTGCTCGACCAGTCGTGTGAATACTGCTCGACCAGTCATGTGAATAGTGCTCGACTCATTTTTTAGTGAGTAATCTGGACTCACACGACCAGTCGTGTGGTGTTTGCGACCAGTCGAGCAGGCCACTCGACCAGTCGCAAGACCCACAAGGCTAGTCGTGTAGCTAAAAAATCTTATCGTACCAGAATTTTTAAAAATCTGTTTGGATAAGGCTAGTCGTAGCTAACCAAAGGCCAGTCGTGCGAACCAATTTTTCACCTATAAATAGTGCTCGAATTTTAGAGTTTTCTATTCAATTCTTATCATTCTTAAGCAATCACTCTGAGTTTATTTTGAGTACATTCTAAGTTATTTTGTGCATAATTTAGATTCTTTAAAGTAGCTCTTATAATTTGATTTTGAATCTCTATTCCATTCTTATATTAAAAAGGGATATTCGATTTACCCTTTCTTGAGATCAAAATCCATACAAAGCCCTTGCTGATTTAATTAAAAATCATCTAGACTTATAACCTTATACACTTGTGAGACTGAACGTTGAACATCTACATCGTCATCAAGTTGGTTCTACCAGGCAGCTTAAGGATCGTCATACAGATAAGTATTTTCTTTTCTGTAATTCAATTCATTTCTGGTTTGTGAGATTGTTCTAGAAAATCTCTATTTTGGTTTTGTCTGAGGTGATCTAGAAAATCTCAGAGAGAGGGGTTTTTGAATTGTGTAAGCCCATCTAAAGACACAATTGCGAAGGTTTTAGGTGAACCTTGAAAAACCTATTTTGATTAGTGAACGCTAATATCCCGAGAGAGCGGATATTAGGAGTGGAGTAGTTGTGTGGCTATTGTTTAACAGTTGGTGTACAACAAGCGAACCACTATAATTCTTTGTGTTTGGTGGAGGTGTGGTTTATTTCTTTATCTTTATTATTTAAGATTGTGGGATGCATTTGTGGATGTGAATGTTGTAATCTTTATATTTCAGCATTGTGTTGTGAATGTTGTAATAGATTAGTTTCTATTTCTATCATATCCTCTTCAGTTTAAGTTTTTGATACTCATCCACCTTATAGTAAGGTTGTCCTGCCATAAACCATTGGTTTTCGGTGTTAGGTTGTCCTTAGAACCAAGTTTATATCAACCTCTCAATACTTGATTTTTGAGGTTGTTATTTCCTTTAGTTATTTGCATTTTATTTGGTTATCTGTTGTCTTTATTTCACTTATTATTATTTATTTGGCATAGTCCTATTCACACCCCCCCCCCTCTGGGACATATTGCTCGGCCTTTTTAAACACTTACCTTGCGCACACACTTACACCACTCTCTAAGCTTTCTATAAGCTTATGCATGATAGATAGTTGCATGTGGCATTAGGTTGCAGCAGCATTGAGCTTGGAGCATGCAGCAGTTTTCTGGAGCTTTGATTAGTGATATATATATATATATATATATATATATATATATATATATATATATATATTCCTTTCAGCACTGTATTCAAATATTTATATTAGTTGATATGTGATGATGATGTTGCCTTTGTGATTTGGGTAAACTTGTGGTTATGCTTATTATGAGATAAGTATACATTTGAAAATCCTCTTTGTAGGATTCCAAGATCAAAATCTGGCGTATGGGTGCCGGAAGCCGAGAAGGGGGCATTATGGAGGCTGTCGGCGCAGGATTCGGCAATCGGGAATTCTGTGAGCTCAGTTTTCGAGTTTGGGGCGTGACATCGGAGGCCTCCACTGAGGTCTTGGTAAGTTTGAGATGCACCCTGAGACTCAATCCTACACAAGGAATGATCTTCAGGATCTCTGGACTCTAACGACTTACTTGTAAGTAGGTGAGCCCCATTCATCACATGATGAAGATGGTCTCCCTTGATGATGGAGAGTCTTTGGCTCCCTTGAACCACAACACTTGTAGATGCTCCAATATAAGTAGTTGAGGTTGGGTCAAGGTATTTGTGTGCATTCAAGAGATTCCAGCATAATGATTTTCCATTGAGTAAGTCGCTAAAGGATCCTTGAATGGTGAAGTTCATTCTCTAATCCAATCTATTGAATATTCAATGTTTGCATTTAAGAATGGATTGAAGGATGAACTCCCATGAGAAAAAGGTTTATGATGTTAGGGAAGCAATAACTCTCTCAAAGCTTACTCTTTTTCTCACATCAACCATAAGAACCAAGCTTCTAGATTTAAAGGTAAAAGGTCCCAATAGTAATAAATTTGCCAGAATTTGTTTGTGTTTAATGTCATCGAGTGACAGTTCGATGACATGGAATTTTCGTTCAAAGTTTGCTGGACACTTTCTTGAACTTTATTCGATGTCATTGAACGTTAGTCGATGTTGTCGAAATTTGAATTTCGATGTCATCGAATCGAGTTTGATTCCTCGAATTTTTAAGTGCTTTTTCTCCAAAACTTGTTAGACATTTTCTTGTCCCTTTTCGATGTCATCGAACGTGATTTGATGTCATCAAAATTTAAATCTCGATGTCATAGAATCAAGTTCGATTCCTCAAAATTTTTAAGAGATTTTACTTCGGAGCTCGCTGGACATTTTTTATCCTTTTTCGATGTCATCGAACATGAGTCGATGTCATCGAAATTTGAATCTCGATGTCATCGAGACTGGTTCAAGTCATCAAGCATTTCCAGAAGATTTTTCAAGAGGCTTGCTGGACATAAGTTTCTAACTCGTCGACGTCATCAAGCAAGCATGTTCGATGTCATCAAAGACACGTTCGAGAATCGAATTTTCAGTCCATACATCTTGTGTGGTTGCTGGACATTTGAGAGTCATTTTTCGATGTCAACGAGTCATGTTCAATATCATTGAACAAGTATGTTCAATTTCATCGAAACATGTTCAATGACTCGAAGTGACATTGCAGAAAACTGATTTGATTTGCATTTTGAAATTTAGTTTTCAAACATGAGTTTCTTTTTTGTTCTTTGAATTTTAGTGGGGATTTTCTACCTGTGATGTTTTGGTCATGGTATGTGAGGTTTAGGTTACCTTTAACGTTCCTGTTTCATCCACTTTGTTGAGGCAGCAGCTTGGAATGTCTTCTCGTGGGGCTCACTCGACTGACAGACTCAACCATCACAATAATTGATAAACAAAGGCACTTTCAGCCTCGACTTTTCTTGTGAGATTAGCCACTCTTGCACTCATATCATCTTCCTCTTTTAGAACATAAATTCCTCCCCTTTCCTTTGAGTGAGGAGGCTTAGAAGTGTTGAGTCTTGGAGAGGTGTCCCATGATTGCGCACTTTCTTTCCAATTGATCAAGGTAATCTCATGCATCATTGGCCTCTTTGTTCATGAATTCACCATTACACATGATCTATACGAACTGGCGCATTGGTGAAGTCAATCCATTATAGAAAAAGCTTATTGTTTGCCATACTTCGTAGCCATGATGTGGACAAGAATTCATGAGATCGTTGAACCTTTCCCAGCATTGGAAGTGGTCTCTTCCTCTTTTTGGGCAAAGCTCATGATTTCCTTCCTTAAAATGTTAGGTTTATGAAACGGGAAAAACTTTTTGAGAAATTCTCAGGTCATCTTGGCCCATGTGCCAATGAATTTTGGCTTTAAGGAGTGCATCTGCATCTTAGCCTTCTCTTTCAAAGAAAAAGGAAATAATTTAAGTCGCATTGTGTCCTTAGACATGTTTGGAAAGTGTAATGTAACGACTATCTCATCAAACTCCTTGATATGCAAATATGAACTTTCAGAATCTAGTCCATGAAACTTAGGAAGGAGTTGTATCACTCCAGGTTTGATATCAACGTTTCCTATATTAAGTGGAAAAACCATGCAGGAAGGTGTGCTCACCCCTTCCGGTTGTAAATAATCGCGTAGAGTATAAGGTGGGGGTGCATTATGCACCTCATTTTCATCTTGACCTTCCTCAACTGGTGGTTGAGGTTGAGGTTGAGGTTGAGGTTGATTTGCATCCATCACTTTAATTAACTAAGAGGATCTCAAGTTGTGTCTAATCATTTGATGGATAAACAACCCTTCGACTAATCCTCCTTCACTCAAGAGACGTTGAGTGTTCTCACGAACCCACACGGGCATGAAACACGCACAAGCCTCAAGTAACTAAATAATTAAACCTAAAAAAAAACTAGAAAAACTAAAACAAATAAGAGATCTAGAAAAAATAAGAGAGAGGGTTGGAACAAAATTACCAAATAAGAGTTGTTATGTTAGGAATCCTACAAAACAGAAAATATGTTAGTTTCTAAAAATAATTTTAGAAAAAATCTTATCCTAAAAACATAGCAAAAAAATAAATTTTAATCTTAACCTAATTCTAATACCAATTAATTTCAGAAAAATATAGCCATAGTCCCCGACAATAGCGCCAAAAACTTGTTCACAACCCTAAGTGTAGGGTCACGATGTAGTAATAACTCGTGAGAACGAGGTCGAATCCACAGGGACTAAAATTATACGTATTCTGAAAAGAACTATAACTAGAATTAAAAGAAGATCTAAATTTGAATTCTGGAATAAAATTGTAAATAATGTTTAAACTATTAGTTAAAAGTGGGAACTAGGGTGCCAAGGATCCACTTGTAGCTATTAAGATGCTACCTTGCTTGATTCAATAAACACAATTAGAATTGGAGTTCCATCCTATCCAATTGGAAGATAAAGCAATTTTAATCAAATCTGAACTTTTCATTGACCTAATTCTCAATGGAGGAGAATTGTAAAGATTAGAAGGGATTCCATCACCCTACCATGCCCAAGAGATGATGGTGAACAATGAGATTTACCAATCTCACTATCTCAAAACAGGAAAAGAAGATATCCAAAGCTATCACAACATTTATTGTAATTTAAGTCACAATAAATCATAGAAAACTGAAAATATTTCTTTAATATCAAACTAGAAATCAATGAAGTTCAATAAGAATAAGAATCAAAGAAAAATAAACATTCCAACAAGCTATAAGCTTCACCTCGTAGCCCTAGCTAAGGGTTTAACCAACCATAGACATGATTGAAATTAAATCTCTTAAACAAAGCATGAAAAATAAACTAGGAAATAATAAAAACTCTTTAGCGACTACTCCACCCCTTTTTTATGCTCCTTGAGACCTTTACAAACCCTAGAAGATGCTTTGGAGCATCCTAAGGAGTCCTACTTATAGTTGTGGAACTCCAACTTTAGCACCTAGTTGAAAAATCTAGAAACCGCCTCAAATTTACGCACTCTCTGCAGTTTGTTAAATTAAACTTCACTCTGCATAGTTTTTCAAAATATACTTCACTCTGCACAGCTAAAATAGACTCCGAGTTTTAGAATATGCTTTTTTAAGACAATTTCAGAATATGTTTGTTTTAAAGACAGTTTCAAGATTCCTTTTCTTCACTTCAAATCTTTGATTCTCTTCATTCCTCACTTGGTTTTCTTGGATCTTTGGCATGTGAATTATTCATTAAAGACTTTCAAATCTCCAAATTTTCATTTAGTAATCTTTTGATCATAAATCTTCCTTTTGGCATCAATTTCACCTTAAGCTCTCGAAATCACCTCGCACATGAAAACATGCATAATTAAATCAATTAAGCACTATCATGTTTATAAAACCAAGGTATAAATAGGGAGAAATATGTAATATTTCACACTCAACAAAATGCACATCGAATGCCTTCACCAAATTACAAGTGAGTGCTCATCCACTTGAGAAGATAATGAATTTGGGTATGAAAAGTCCAAAAACAATCAACACCACACCGATGAACAAAGACCCACATCGAACCTCAAAACTATCACCGATTCACCCCAACTTGCACTACAACTCCTTTGAATGCACATCGAGCACTTTCACTGAATTATGAGTAGACGTGTATCCACCTAAGAAGACATTGCATCAGGGTACGGAGACTCCATAAATAATCAAACCCAACATTGATGCACACTAACTAACAACAAACCCCTAAAATACTACTGATACACTTCAACTTGCACTGCAACCCCTTAGAACGCATGTCAAATACTTTCAATGAAGTATGAGTGGGTGTATATCCACTAGAGAAGACACTGCATCAGGATACAGAGACTTCGAGAACACTCTAAGCCCACATTGACAAACATTGACCCACACCGAACCCTTAAAATAACACTTATCCACTCTTACTTGTATTGCAACCCCTTTGAACGTAGGTCGAATGCTTTCACCAGACTACAAGTAATTGTGTATTGACTTGAGAAGACACTGCGTTAGAATATAGAGACTCCTGAAATAATCGAACGCCACACTAACGAATACCGACCCACATCAAACCTCTAAAATAACACTAATCCACTCTGACTTGCATTGCAACCCTTTTAAACCCACGTCAAACATTTTCACCAAAGCATGAATGGATGTGTATCCACCTAACAAGATGATGTATTAGGTTACGGAGACTCCAAAAATAGTCAAAATAGACACACACTGACCCAAACTAAACTCATAAAATGACATTGACCAACTTTGAGTTGCATTGCAGCCTCTTTAAACACATGTCGAACGCTTTCACCAAAAAATGAGTGGGTTCGTATCCACTTAAGAATATGCTACATTAGGCTATGGAGACTCCAAAAGTAAGTGAAACCCACAATGACAAATACTAACCTACACTAAACCCCTAAAATAACACCGATCCACTCTGACTTGCACTGCAACCCCTTCCAACACACATCGAATGCTTTCACCGAATTACGAGTGGGTGCATATACACTTGAGAAGATGGTGTATCAAGGTACAAACACTACAAGAACACTCTAACCCCACACCGACTCACACTAAGCCACACTAAACCCTTAAAATAACACCGATCCACTTTGACTTGCACTGCAGCACATTCGAACGCATGTTAAATGCTTTCACCAAACTATAAACAGGGCGTATCCACTTGAGAAGACACTGCATCAAGGTACGGAGTCTTCAAAAACACTTAAACCCTATACCGATGAAAATAAACTAACACCAAACCCCTAATAATAGCACTTATCCACTTCAAATTGCACTGCAGCCCCTTCAAACGCACGTTGAACTCTTTCACCGAACTATGAGTGGGTGCGTATCCACTTGAGAAGACACTGCATTAAGTTATGGAGACTCTAGAAACACTCTAACCCCACATCATTGAACATCGTCCGACATTGGATCCCTCAAATAACTCTGATCCACTCCAACTTGCACTCCAGTCCCTTCGAACACACGTCAAATGCGTTCACCTAACTATGAGATTATGTGTGGATACCTAAGAATAAATTGTATTAGGGTATGAAGACTCCAGAGACAATCGAACTTGACACCAATGCACATTGACCCACACCGAACCCGTAACATAACATCAATCCACTCTAAGTTGCACTACATCTCCTTCGAACGCACGTTAAACACTTTCACACGAACCACGAGTGGGTGCGTATCCACTTAAGAAGATGTTGCATTAGGGTATAGAGACTCTAGAATCAATCAAACCCCTAAAATAGTGACAATCCACTCTGACTTATACTACAACCCCTTCGAACCCATGTTGAATGCTTTCACTGAACTACAAATGGGTGTGTATCCACTTGAGAAGACATTACATTAGGGTACAAATACTAAAAAAATAATTGAACCCCACACCGACGTACATTAACCCATACTAAACCCTTAAAATAGGGTTAATTTACTCTAACTTGCACTACAACCCCTTCAAACGTATGTCGAACGCTTTCACCGAACTACAAGTGGGTGCATGTTCACAACCCCAAGTGTAGGGTCGCAATGTAGTAATAACTCAGTAAGACCAAGGTTGAATCCACATGGACTAAACTTGTACCTATTCCGAAAATAACTAGAACTAGAACTAGAACTAGAAAAACATCTAAATTGAAATCTGAAATAGTTGAGAGTAATTGTGAATAAAGTATCAATAATCAAAAGAGAACTAGAGTGTCAAGGATCCACTTGCAGCTATCAAGATGCTACCTTACTTCATTCAAGAAACACAATTGGAATTGGATCCTATCCAATTGGAAAATCAAATCTCTGAACTTCTCATGAATTTAGTCCACACATGAAGGAGTATTGTGATGATTGGAAGGGAATTCATCCATCCACCATGCCTAGGAGATGATGGTGAATCACAAGTTTTATCAATCTCACAATCTCAAAACAAGAAAAGAAGATATTCAAAGCTATCACAGCATCTATTGTAATTTGAGTCACAATAAATCATAGAAAAATGAAAATATTCCTTAAATTCAAACTAGAAATCAATGAGGTTTAAGAAAAATAAGAATCAATGCAAGAAAATCATCCCAACTCGCTACAAGCTTCACCTTATTTCGACAAGAAACGAAAGTGTTTTGATGGGGGATTATCTTATTCAATAATAACAAAGAAAGAATAGAGAGAATAATCATTGTAATGTATTCTTATTACTTCTAAATTCGTTTACATACCCTCATCCCTTAATTCTAAGATAAAGTATATGTAATTACAAATCATCAAATAAGTTTGGATATCAATTTCGGCAGCATTTCGGTTTGTGATGTATTCATCTCAGTAATAGAAGTGTTATGTAAATTTGAATATCTTTCATCCTCTTCTTCAATTCATTTAGAATAGAAGCTTGGATTCTAGAAAAACACTTGTGCATTTGAAGGAATTCAAGAATTTCAACAGCATATATGCTCTTTATTATCAATCCCCGGGCAACAACATGTCGCGGCACGAGCCAGCATAATAACATGTTGTTTCGTGGTCTAGCGCAATGGATAAGATCCATTTCCTTCGCTCTTCATTCTTCTTCTTCTTCTTCCAAAATACCTTTAGAGGTCTTCTTCTTCTCAGGAGCTCTGATCTTTCTTTTTATGTCCAAATGAAAAGAGGAGTGGGCTATTTCTAGCCCTTCACACGTACGAACCCTCGATCTCTATGCCATGGGACATACCTTGTACAATGCTTGAGTCTTCTAATCTTTCATAACTATAATGATATTGCACTGACCCACGCAACCATCATCTGTGTTGCGCGATCCTGCTCAACCAACATCCTTTGCACGGTCATGTGCAACACATATGCTTCATCGACTTTCTTCCCTCTTTATTCTTCATAGTACCTTGATCATTGTTGAGGGTCAAATATTACATATTAGACCTCAATTATTACCTAATTTTATGAACACGGTACCGTTTAATGCCTTATTTTAATCGTGTTTATGATGCAAGGTGTATTTAAGAGCCTGGACTGAAAAAGGGTACTAAAAGCATGGATTTAATGCTCTGAAGTCATCAAGGCAAGGGACGAACCCCATGGGACTGAGATCGAAGAATTTACAAACTAGGGATCCAAGAAAATCATGCCACTCATGTTAAACGGGCCTGAAAATCATCTAGAATGCAAGATCACAGGGTTCTCACCATCTGTTCGGCTCAAAACTTCATATATGGCCTGAGGACCATAAATTAACTATACACGTCAAATTTCAGCCATTGGATCCCTATGGAAGTGGGCCAACGGTCAGATCAGCCACCAAATCTCTAATTTGGGGCCCACTTGACATCTGGATATGTTTCAATTTCGGTCTCAACCCTTTAAAAGAGGTGAAAAAATGAGTGGACAGAGAGGATCTCTCATAAGCATCATAGTGGACCCCACAGGGGGGGTGCAAGTGCACAGGCGGTGCAGTCCCGCTGTGCAACGAATCCATAAAAACAGTCAGCGACCACTAACTAGAGCCATCTTTAAAAATAGAAATCTTCATTTTTCTTCTTTCGCCAGCATCCGCACAGATGATTTTAGTGGGCCACCATCATCATTCGGTTCGTTGATCTGAACTAACCATCATGCAGAGGGGGAAAAACCATTCGAATCCATGTTGACCATTGGCACCGATGCACGTGCATGTGCCAGCCTCAGCGACCACAAGAAGATTGCCATGCAATGTTTAAAATAGCTACGGCATGATTACTTCCTTGGGCCATGTCAATGACAACCCAAAACCACCCATACTTAATTGAAATTTTTTTATAAATCTAATGGACGGAGTATATTTCACTTTTGATGCTGATAAGGGAACAGGCGTAAGAGGGCGTCCGAACACACCCGGACTTTTCAGGATGTTGTGGTTCACGATCATTGATCGTTTTGACGATCTGGACCGTCCAAGTGGAGCCTAGGCCAAGGCTAACCCTAACCATGAAGACAAATGTAAAAGTTAGGACAATCAGCATCTCGATCATCCCTCCAAATGTAAGTGATTTGCATTTTTCACTGCGTAATGTGTGTAAGTGTTACGCACAATTTCTTTCGAGCCTCTTGTGCGTAAAAGCTCTCCCACCATCCTTGCTGCCTATATAAAGAGGAGAGACAGCAACGTGAAGGGGGCATCCAGGGCAGCCATGGAGGTTAGAAGGTAGAGTGAAGAAGGAGAAAGAGAGAGAGAGTGGCTGGTGCATGAGGAGTCTCCCTTCTCCCTTTTTGGTTTCTTCTTTCTTTCATGCTTTTCTGGTTTTTTTAACATGTCTATGACGGGCTAAACCTCTTAGCTAGGGCTAAGAGGTGAAGCTTGTAGTGTGATGGAATACTTTCCAAGGCTTTGATTCATGTTTGAGTTGGATTGTCTTTGATTTTAGTTGATTATGAGAGATAGTCTTAGTTTTTAATGGTTTGTTGTGACTTAAATTACAATAGATCTGTGATAGATTTGAGTATGCTCTTGGCATTATAGAGATTGTGAATTTAGGAATCCCTGTTGTTCACCATCGTCTCGTGGGCATGGTTGGATGATGGAACCCTTCCTAACATTCATATATCTCTTAGCTTGGATGTGGATTGGTTAAATTTTGTTGTTTGGTTTGTCTCATGGGCATGGTTTTGTGATGGAATCAATTCTAATTCTCATACCTCTCATCTCTTGAAAACTGGCTTAAAGTTTAAATTTGGATTTTAATGATATATCTTCCAACTAGATGAGGATGGGACTCTAAATCCAGTTGTATTTATGAATCAAACGTAGATCTCCCTGATCTCTACAAGTGGATCCTTAAAAACCCTAGTTCCCACCTTTAATTTCATTAGTTTTACTCACTTTAATCACAATTATTTCCTCAATTATTCCAGATTTAGATTTCATCATCGCCTAGTTCTAGTTCTAGTTACTTTTAGATTACGCACAAGGTTCAGTCCCTGTGGACTCGACCTTAGTCTTACTGAGATTATTACTACATCACAACCCTATACTTGGGGTGTGAACAAGTTTTTGGTGCCGTTGCCAGGGATTGACGATTACGTTTTTCTAGTATTAGCTAGTTTTAGAATTAGGTTAAGATTAGGGTTTTCTAACTTTAGGATTAGATTTTATTTTTCTAACTTTAATTCTAGGATTTCCTTTTTAGGAACTAACTTATGTTTTAACTTTAGGTTTAGAACTTTCCTAATTATTTTTAGAAACTCTCTAATTTTAGGTTTTATGTTCTCTTTTTAGAAATTTTCTAATTCTAAGATTTTTCTATTTTTAGGAACTAGTTTATTTTTAGAAACTTTCCTCTTATGTTTTTTATAACTAGGTTAGTTATTTCCCTTTTTAGAACCTCTTTCTAATTTTAGAAACTAACTCATCTTTCCTTTATTTTATTTTTAGAAACGTTCTAATTCTACGTTTTCTTTTAGAACTAACTTAACTTTCTATTTCTAGGTTAGAAACTTTCCTTTTTAGAAACTAACATTCTATTTTTATTTTTAGAAACTTTCTAACTGTAGAATTTCTATTTTTAGAAACTATTTTTTTTTTTTGTTTTCTTTTGCATGATCATAACATAGGAACTTCTAATTTAGTAACTTCTTCTCTCTGCTTACTTTCCATACTGCTATAGAATTTTTCTTTTATTTTCTTTTAGGATTAGATTCAGAGTTAGGGTTTCACTATGTATATATGCAAGATTGGGAACATCAGTATGCTGAGATAGCTAAGAGACATTGGGAAGGGATGTATGATGATTATGATAGAAATCAACCTATGTCTCAAAATTTTCCTTAAACAATCATCGAGATCTAACCAGAGTATTACGCTTCATCGGTTAAGAAGTCCTTACGCGATCATATATGGGAAAACAATTACACCCCACAGACAGTACGTGAGTGTTGGGGTTATCATAACTATGGGAGTGAGAATTATTATCACCTATATGATAAAAAGAAAATAATGCGTGATTATATTATGAGTGATAATATGTATTACTAACCATCAGATTCTCCCACCTATGATCCGTATGACTATAATCAGTGGAAACATCAATGTTGAGAAGATGAACTAGCAATATATCATAGTGATAATTCTCTTGGGTCCTCTACCTTTGAAACCGAATCAGAAACAATCTAAGAGGATTCACTTCAGAAACTCATAAATGTACAAGAGCAGTTCAATCAAATTGTCATACAATCATGTGAATTGATTAAATCCTCAATTCAAAGAATTCTGTCACACCTTATGGAGGAGAAAGAGGCCAGGTTATCCTAGCCTCAACCAATCTAGAAGCACAATCTGAAGAAAGTGATCATAACTCGCTTGTGGAAGAAACTGAAATTAAGAATGAGGAGTTAGATTCTATTAATGAGCATATGGTTCAATTTCCCAATGAGTCGATCTCAATGACTATCCAAAGGAATGATCAAGAGATGTGGGTGTCTTTCAAATATAATGATAGTGACACACTTCACTCACATGACACACATGATTTCAATGATGAGGGAGAGGTTAGTTTATTCGAACCTCAACCTAATTTAGGAATAGAATATGAGGAAAGCGATCCCATCCCAAGTATGCACTGCAAAAAATTAGACGATGATGTGTATTGGGATGACGATCATGAATGTTCAGCCCAAATTCCCCTGGAATCAATCTCAAGTATGGTCCAGGTCAGTAATCAAGAAGTACACGAAGTAATCAGTCATAAGGATCTACTCCAGTCATCTGACATGCCTAATTTAAATGTGGAGGATGAGCCCCTTACAATCGACCCTTCTAACTCTTATGAGACATGTCTGGACCACTTCCCTGAATTAAATGATGATATGATTCAGAAGAGGGACAAGTCGCTTGATATGACTCTAGAATTTGAAACCACCCAGTTGAGGCTACCATCTGAGCTGTACACTTTTAACGATTCAATGCCTCTACTGAGTAGTTTCAATGAACAGAGTGTTCACATCAATTCTTCCCCTATTGTTTTTCAATTTGACTGTGCAGGACATGAGCAAGAGAGCATGCATCCATCCATTTTTAGAGACGATAGAATCCTTGGGCAGATCATCACGAGCTTCAATATGGAAAATAAGTCACTCTCAGCCGAATTTCTCAACTCTTTGGATGATTGCCTGGCATACTTTGCAGATTCAAATGCTCCCATGATAAAAGACATAGTGAATGCCTTGCAAGACAATATCTCGATAGTTGTCACGGACCGAAAAAATCCTTATTCTGAAGCCCCTCCTTCCCCAGATCTTGAATGTTTACCATTAAAGGAGGATGAGCTAACAATGGAACCGAAGTCTAGAACTTCGGAATGTGTTGAGACTACATCATTTCCTAAAAATTTTTCTGAATTTTATTTACCTGTAGTCTATGATTCACCATGGGATACTAACTTTGAAACATTTTCTGACACAGGTGAATCATATATACTTTGGATACCGTAGGCAAATCAACGGCAAATTTTTACTGAGTTACATAAGTTTCTCTGGACATTCATGCTCCAGGGCATCCAAGCCTATTGCAAAAAGGGCTTTTGGATGATCTTGTTAAGGAACCTACTGATAAATTTATCAGGATATTGGCCGAAAGAGGAACCTTACGGCATGACTGAGTAGTTTTTCCCCTGCTTTCATAGGACTAGGATAGTTGCTTGATGTCGTTCTATGATAGTCGGTTTCATGCCATTAGGTTAGTTTGTTTTATGCGTTGCTATAGGACAGTTTACTTTTGTTGGATTGCGTCTTGTGCTGAACCACTGTCACGCTAAGATCTCTTTGGAAGAAGCTTCTTAACTCCTTTATCAGGTGCTATCTTTCCATCACTTCTCCTTCAATTTCGTTGTCTTATGTGCATTGCATCTTATATCTTTTACATTGAGGATAATGTAGATTTAGGTTGGGGATGAGAGATTAGATTACCTAATTAATATTTTCTTGGTCTTGAGCAAAAATTGTGAAATTTTTTTAAAATTTTTCTAGAAATTCTTGTGAATTCGAAGTAATTTTAACGACTATCCTTGATTTAGAATTATAAGATACGTAATGTCGGTGATTTATGACTCTTGGATTCAATTATCTATTAGATTTCACGGTTAAGTTCGAATTGTTAATCCATGATTAGAAGTTGTAAACATTGATTGAGTCATGATTTCACATGTCACATCTCACTTACACATTAAAGTTTCAATTCAATATTGAAGGGTTAACTTGATAATCACTAAGCATGAAAGGAACCAGCCTGGGAAATTTGCCTATCATGATAAAAAAAAAAAGATAAATACCCAACTAAAAAAATAGTTGTCGTCAGGAAGGGTTGGGTGAATGGTCTTCACCATGGGTTTGCTCCCTATAGGTGAGGATTCAATTCCCCTCCTTGGCTTTACCTTTAAAAGGTTGACATAGCGTGAAAGCCATCAATGGAAAAATTAAAAGCTAGAAGAATGAAAAGTTAAATTGTAAGGCAAGTTTTGGTTTAGGTTATGGTTATCTTGAATGCTCCTGTGATCATCAATGCTATCATGAAAATAAAGAATTAAGCCTTTGATTGTGAAAAGTTTAGGTTTCACTATACACCCATGAAACTCAATGTTTAGAATTCTTCTAATCGATGGATTAATATTTTAAACTTGACTATGAAGTTTATCATGCGCTTCAGTCCAGGAGAAAGTAATGCCCAACATTCATGAATCCTATAATTCTATTGACTGGATTGTTGTTCAAAAATCACTCGAGTTTATAGAAATTATCCTGTAGTTCTCAACTTATTTTTTGTATAGTTTACTCGGGACTAGCAAAATGCTGGTTGGAGGTTGTGTTGAGGGTCAAATATTGCATATTAAACCCCAGTTATTGCCTGATTTTACAAACATGGTACCGTTTAATGCCCTATTTTAATCGTGTTTATGATGCAAGGTGTATTTAGGAGCCTAGACTGAAAAAGGGTACTAAAAGAATAGATTTAATGCTCTGAAGTCATCAAGGCAAGGGACTGACCCCAAGGGACTGAGATCGAAGAATTTACACGCCAGGGATCCGAGAAAATCACGCCAATCACGTTAAACGGGCCTGAAAATCGTCCAGAATGCAAGATCACAGGGTTCCCACCATCCGTTCGGTTCAAAACTTCATATATGGCCTGAGGACTATAAACTAATTGTACACGTCAAATTTCAGCCATTGGATCCCTGTGGAAGTGGCCCAACGGTTAGATCAGCCACCAAATCTCTAATTTGGAGCCCACCTGACATCTAGATACGTTTCAATTTCAGTCTCAACCCTTTAAAAGAGGTGAAAAAATGGATAGACGGAGAGGATCACTCACAAGCATCATAGTGGACCCCACAGCGGGTGTGCAAGTGCACAGGTGGTGCACTCCCGTTGTGCACCGAATCCGCAAAAACAGTCAGCGACCGCTGACCCGAGTCGTCTTTAAAAATAGAAATCTCCATTTTTCTTCTTTCATCAACGTCCGCACGGACGATTTCAGTGAACCACCATCATCATTCAGTTCGTTGATCTGAACCGACCATCATGCAAAGGTGGAAAAACCATTCGAATCCATGTTAACTGTTGGCACTGATGCACGCGCATGTTCCGACCTCAACGACCACAAGAAGACTGCCCTGCAATGTTCAAAACAGATGTGGCATGATTACTTCCTTGGGCCGCGTCAATGACAACCCAAAACCACCCATATTCAACTGAAATTTTGTTACAATCTAACGGACAGAGTAGATTTCACTTTTGATAATGATCAGGGGCCCAACAAGCAACTCAGTAAAGGAACAGGCGTAAGAGGACGTCCGGACGCACCCGGCCTTTCTGGGATGTTGTGGCCCACGATCATTGATCATTTCGACGATCTGGACTGTCCAAGTGGAGCCCAAGCCAGGGCTGACCCTAACCATGAAGACAAATGCAAAAGATGGGACAATTAGTGCCCTGATCATCCCTCCAAACACAAGTGATTTGTATTTTTCGGTGCGTAAGGTGCGTACATGTCACGCACGATTTCTTTCCAGCCTCTTATGCGTAAAAGCTCTCCCACCATCCTTGCTACCTATATAAAGGGGAGAGAGAGCAACGTGAAGGGGGCATCCAGGGCAGCCGTGGAGGCTAGAAGGTAGAGTGAAGGAGAGAGAGAGAGAGAGAGAGAGAGAGAGAGAGAGAGAGAGTGGCTAGAGCATGAGGAGTCTCCCTTCTCCCTTTTTTTAGTTTCTTCTTTCTTTCATGCTTTTCTGGTTTTTTTTAGCATGTCTATGATAGGCTGAACCTCTTAGCTAGGGCTAAGAGGTGAAGCTTGTAGTGTGATGGAATACTTTCTAAGGCTTTGATTCATGTTTAAGTTGGATTATCTTTGATTTTAGTTGATTATAAGAGATACTCTTGGTTTTTAATAGTTTGTTGTGACTTAAATTACAATAGATCTGCGATAGCTTTGACTATGCTCTTGGCATTATAGGGATTGTGAATTTAAGAATCCCTGTTGTTCACCATCGTCTCCTAGTCATGGTTGGATGATGGAACCCTTCCTAACATTCATATATCTCTTAGATTGGATGTGGATTGGTTAAATTCTGTTGTTTGCTTTGTCTCATGGGCATGTTTTTGTGATGGAAACAATTCTAATTCTCATATCTCTCATCTCTTGAAAACTGGCTTAAAGGAAGTTCAGATTTGGATTTTAATGATATATCTTCCAACTGGATGAAGATGGGACTCTAAATCCAGTTGTGTTTATGAATCAAGTGTAGATCTCCCTGATCTCTACCAGTGGATCCTTAAAAATCCTAGTTCCCACCTTTAATTTCATTAGTTTTACTCACTTTAATCACAATTATTTCCTCAATTATTCCAGATTTAGATTTCATCATCAACTAGTTCTAGTTCTAGTTACTTTTAGATTGCGTACAAGGTTCAGTCCTTGTGGATTCGACCTTAGTCTTACTGAGATTATTACTACATCACAACCCTATACTTAGGGTGTGAACAATCATCATCATTTTTTTATACCCCAACAGATGCCCCCTTAATCCTTTGTTTGTTCGTCTTCCTCAGAGCAAAGAAATAGGATCAGTCATTACCCTTCACTTGTGTTTTCTAGTTGTTGTGAGAGCCCGCGCAACGAATCAATCAGGTCTGGCTCTTTATAAATACCAGACACAACATTTCTTCTTCACTTTTCATCCTTCTACCCAATTCCTCTGCAGCACAATCTTTCTCCGAACAACGACTTTGCATTGCACACAATCCTCGCACAACTACTTTCCTTTGTGCAATGCCTATTTTCTCCGCACAACACTTGTTTTCTTTGTGAGGCTCCGCACAACAAACTTGCTTTGCTCACAAAAACTTTGTGCAAAATTTTTTTTCTAGGTCCCAAATATTTTCTAACCCTTTGAAACTCTCGTAAATCTTGGGACTTTTTGTAACACCCTGAAATTCGGGGGTCGAGCATAACTCAGCTCTCGAGTTCCAAAACATCACTTATGCAACATTGTAATGACCCGAAAAATTTTGTGCCAAGACCCGAGTACTACCTCTATTTTCCTTAGAAGCTATTTGTGAGTAATTAGCGCTAAACTCCATTGCTTGTGAAATTAGCATCAATCACTTTAAATTTGATCTGCATGACTCAAAACCTGTAAAATCATTAGCGCTATGTTACTTTGAAATCTGGGATTCATCGCTTAATCCAGTTGCTCTTGGGAATTTTTGAAAGTTCTGGTTCGGACCTGGACCGCGCGTCGAAAGTCCGATGGCGATGATCTTAGGTAGTTGTGGTCACCATGTTGGACTTGACCATCACCTCAAAAATCAAGTCCAGATGATGTTCTGGGTCGATTTGATTGAGTCCGGAGTGAAGAGTGTAAGAACGGTGAGAAATTAAATGTGATTTTGTAAAATCTGAGTCGTGTCGCTTGCGAGACGATTTTAAGCAATCTAACCGTTGGATTCTGACCCAATTTCACCCTCTGATCAAGGGAGGTGGCCCAGGCATGTCATTATGCTTGTGGACCTGATCGAGTTTCGGTGACCGTTGAATTGAGTGTGGTCCGCCATGGCTGATCTGTAAATTCGATCGGTACGAAAATTCAGCCTGACCTAGATCCATGGTCAGTGAGCTTAATTCCGACCGCACGTGGAAAAAGGCCCACCGAAAGTGCTCCGTTGAATTGAGAGAGGCCTATTTTGGTTATAACCTAAGTATACCTTGGCCCTAGGGTTGTTTTCATCAATGTTAGGCCTATATATAGACCTTAAAACCCTCACTCTCTTTTCCATACGAATTTTCTAACCCTAACTAAGAAAGAGAGGGGAAAAGAGAGAGAAAGTAAGAGAGAAGTTGGTGAATCATCTTCATATTCTTTCCTATTACTCTACATCCTTAAACCATCACTTTTGAATCGTTATTCCGGCGATTCTAAGTTCTTCCTTGGGTAAGTTAACCTAACCCTAATCTATTTTAGAGCTTAGAATAGTTTATGTGTTGTTGTAGTTCATTTCTATTCTTGTCTTAGGTTATCTAGTCGCTGTTGACGAAGATATATCATCTGAATCAGTTCGGTGCGCTATTTCTGGTTTAAGGTGCGGACTTTAATTGTATAGGTTATGGTTTTCAAGGCTTTCAATGCCAGCTAATGGTTTATTCTTATTATGGATGAAATTTCAAATGCCAAATGTTATGTTTATTATGCGTTCTTGATATGCGTGTGTTATATTGAGATTTGTGTATTCTATGTATATGTAGAAAGTACCGTATACGTATAAAATATGAACATGTACTTGCCATGATTATCTATCATGTACTCATGCTAATTGTATGTGTGACTATTCCTTGGCAAAAGGAATTGTCCAAATGCGTGTTTTTCAACATGCGTCATGTATGTTGACCTATGTATTCTAAGTGTTTGTAGAAATGTCTGAATGATCTAAAGGGTAACATATTATCCTAATTGCGGGCGTTGAGAAGTGATCCTCAACACTTCTATTAGCATGTATGATTGCCTATATGCGAGTCACATTCTTTATTGTTTAACTCCAAGCATTACTTATGTGTAAATCCATGTTGAGTTGATATTCTGCAAATGCTCACATGTAAAATCATTTGAATTATTGTTCCATTACTGTTTTAAATTCTATATGAATATCTGTTGTAGTGGAATGTGTCTGGCACTATGAAATAGTCCAGGAAATCGGTAATCGGCCTTGAGTTCGTGGCTGAAATTACTTTCGTCGTGAAGGACGTAATTTGACGAATCCGAGTCGTATTAGAGTTGTCAGCAGTGGTTTGGCCACACGGAGTGTTTGTGCACTCTATGTCGTTCAACCCAACGTGCGCTCGTGCTAGTCAAGTTCGTTAAGTAACTCGATTGTCCGATGTATGTTCACCATGTATGGACGCTATTGCTTAAATCTAAGGTACCAAACTTACCAGTGCAAATTCTGTTAACCATTGTACCTTGATCCGCTAAGACTCATGAGCCGGACATGGTGGTATGGGACACCGTGGTCGAGCTGTCGGCCTACGTTGGGGTGACGAGCCTCCCCGTAGTGACCAGTGAGCAACCAAACTCGTGAGCTGATTATGGTGGTATGGGACACTATATTCGTGCTGTCGACCTCGAGCATACTTGGATACCGTATTGAGGTGACGAGCCTTATTGTAGTAACGATAGTATGATAGGCGTGCATTGATTGGTGACGAGCCCTTTGCAACGACCTAAAACCATATGATCGTATGAGATGTCTAGGACTGATGACCCTAGAATGGATCACTGTTTGGACATTGATATGAGGAAGGTACCTTAGCTTCCCAATCCTGCTGTATGAAAAGGACTAATAATAACTTGGTAATCATGTCCATGCACCGCATTGCATGTGCCTGGAAGAGGTGGAGCACTTGAGGTGGTGTCATGCGTAACGTAAGATGAAGACGCTGAGGGTGTACGCGCGAGGGCACGCATCATTCTACATACATCCTTGCACTAACAAGAGTACTTAGGACATGTTTGATTGTTCTGCTTTATCATTACTGCTTGATAGAATTGATAACATGTTAACCTTTGCTTTATTGTTCCACTGAGTTGATCACTTACTCCCACGTTCTGGGACAGTGTTTAAACACCCACCAGACTCTGTCTTAGATGCAGATATTGATGCGACCCCTGAGGCAGAGCCGGAGTTCGAGGATGATGAGGTTGCATTTTCTTTCATGCAGTTTTCAGGCGGGTTCCTGTGAGCCATGTCCTAATACGCGGGAATTCTGGGATTTCTTTTGAAATAGATAATGTCTTTTAATGCTTGTAATTTTGATAATAACACTTGTAAGTATGACCTGGTATGTATATGTATTTCAGGGATTTACACATGTGCACATATATTTCTTTAAGTCTTCCGCTTGCGTTCTTCACTTATCCCTGAATTATGTTTGCAGTTTTGCTTAATCTATTCCATGTTTTATGCACTCATACAGACAACATACATCTATCATTCAATATGTTGCATAAGTGATGTTTTGAAACTCGGGAGCTGAGTTATGCTCGACCCCCGAATTTCAGGGTGTTATAAACATATGTAATGATGGATGTATGTTGTCTGTATGAGTGCATAAAACATGGAATAGATTAAGCCAAACTGCAAACATAATCCAGGGATAAGTGAAAAACGTAAGCAGAAGACTGAAAGAAATATATGTGTACATGTGTTAGTCCCTATGATATGTATGCTCTGCCAGGTTATAATTACAAGTGTTTATCTTCAAAATACAATTATCAAAACGAAATTTATCTATTCCAAAAGAAAACCCAGAATCCCCATCGATCAGGACACGGCTCACATGAACCCGCCTGAGAACTGCATAATAGAAAACGAGTCCTCATCATCCTCGTACTCCTGCTCTGCCTCAGGGGTCGCGGCATCATCTGCATCTAAGATAGAGTCTGGTTGGTGTTGAAACACCGTCCCAGAATGTGGGAGTGAGTGATCAACTCAGTGAAACTATACAGTAAAAGTTAACATGATATCAAATCAATCAAGTAGTAATGATAAGGCAATACCATTAAACACATCTAAAGTACTCTTGTTAATGCAAGGATGTATGTATAAATGATGCATGCCCTCGCCTGCACTCCCTCAGCGTCTTCATCTTACGTTACGCATGACAACCTCCCGCAGTGCCAACAACTCCTACGCACATGCAATACGGTGCATGAACATGATTACTAAGTTGTTATTAGTCCTTTTCATTTAGCAGGATTGGGAAGCTAAAGTACCTTCCTCATATCAATTCCCAAACAGGGATCCATTCTATGGTCGTCAGTCCTAGGCAATCTCATACGATCATATGGTTCTAGGTCGCTGCAAAGGGCTCATCACCAATCAATGCACGCATATCATACCTTAGTTACTACTCTAAGGCTCGTCGCCTTGATGCAGTATCAAGGTATGCTCGAGGTCACTACAAAGGGCTCGTCACCAATCAATGTAGGCCGATAGCACGAATATAGTGTCCCATACCACCATAATTGGCTCACGAGTTTGGTTGCTCACTTGTCACTACGGGGAGGCTCGTCATCCCAGCGTAGGCCGAAAGCTCGACCACGGTGTCCCATACTACCATGTCCGGCTCATGAGTCTTAGTGGATCAAGGTACAATGGTTAACGGGATTTCATCGGTAAGTTTGGTACCTTAGATTCAAACAATAGCGTCCATACATGGTGAACATACATCGAGACAATCGGGTTACTTGACAAACTTGACTAGCACAAGTGCACGTTGAGTTGAACGACATAGAGTGTGCAAACACTCCGTGTGGCCAAACTACTGCCGACAACCCTAATACGACTTGGGTTCATCAAACACGTCTTACGTGGCAAAAACAATCTCGGCCACGAACTCAAGGTCTGTTACCGATTTCCTGGAGTATTTCATAGTTCCAAACATATTCAACTATAATAGATATTCATATCAACAATTTAGAACAGTAATGGAATAACAATTCAAATCATACAGTATGTGAGCATTTAAAGAATATCAACTTAACATGGATTTACACATAAGTAGTACTTGAAGTTAAACAACAAAGAATGTAAATTGCATGTAAGAAATCATACACACCAATAAGAGAGTTGAGAATCTCTTCTCAACGCCCGTAAATAGGATAATATGTTACACATTAGATCATTCAGACATTTCTACAAAACACTTAGACTACATATTCCAACACACATGCCGTATGTTGGTGATAACACACATTTGGACAATTCTTTTTGCTAAGGAGTTGACACACATACAACTAGCACAAATACATGACAGTTAATCATGGCAAACACAAGTTCATATTTTGTACGTATACGATACTTTCTACATACACATAGAATACACAAATCTCAACATAACTCATATATATCAAGAACACAATATAAACATCGCATTTGGCATGTGAAATTACTCCCACAACAATAATAAACCATTATCTGACATTGAAAGCCTTGAAAACCATAACCTATACGAATATAGTCCGCACCTTAAACCAGAAAAAGAGCACCGATCTGATTCAGACGATAAGTCTTCGTCAACAGCGACTAGAAAACCTAAGGCATGAATAGAAATGAGCTACATCAACATATAGACTATTCTAAGCTCTAAAACAGACTAGGGTTTGATTGACTTACCTAAGAATGAACTTAGAATTGCCGAATAACAATTCAGAAGTGACGGTTTAAGGATGCAAAGTAATAAGAAAGAATCTCAAATGATTCACCAACTTCTCTCTTACTTTCTCTCTCTTTTCCTCTCTCTCTCTCTCACTCTTAGCTAGGGTTTAAAAAATTCATATGGAATAGAGAGTGAGGGTTTTAAGGTCTTTATATAGGCCTAACATTAATGAAAATAGCCCTAAGGCCAAGGTATACTTAGGTTATAACCAAATCAGGTCTCTCTCGATCCAACGGAGCACTTCCGATGGTCCTTTTTCCATGTGCGGTCGGACTTAAGCTCACTGACCATGGATCTGGGTCAGTTTGAGTTTTCATACCGATCGAATTTACAGATCAGGCGTGGCGGACCAATCACAATTCAACAGTCACCAAAACTCGATCAGGTCCACAAGCACTATGACATGCCTGGGCCATCTTCCCTAATCCGAGGGTGAAATTGGGTCAGAATCCAACGGTCAGATTGCTTAACTCAGATTTCATAAAATCATATTTAATTTCTCACCATTCTCACACTCTTTACTCTGAACTCAAATAAATCGACCCAAGACATCATCTGGACTTGATTTCTGAGGTGATGGTCAAGCCCAACAATGTGACCATAACTGTCTAAGATCATCGCTATCGGACTTTCGACGCGCGGTCCAGGTCCGATCCAAAGATTCCAAATATTCCCGAGAGCAACTGGATTTAGTGTTGAATCCCAAATTTCAGAGTAACATAGCACTAATGATTCTACAGGTTTTGAGTCCTGCAGATCAAATTTAAAGTGATTGATGCTAATTTCACAAGTAATCGAGTTTAACGCTAATTAACCCACAATAAAACTTCTCAAAAATCTGAGGTAGTACTTGGGTCTTAGCACAAAATTTTTCGGGTCATTACACTTTTCCTTGTTCTTCAATAACTCTTACCCCAAGTCTTTAAGACTTGTTCATCCTAGATGGCTCGAACCAAAAGAACATTTCATCTGATAGAACCGCCTACTATGCATCCTTCTCACCCTGAATCGCAGAATCCATCATCTTCTTCCCAAATGCCTGAGTCTTCTCCCTCTCCTAAACCAGAACAATCAAAGAAAAAGTGATTTAAAGTCACTATTCAAAACCCCAGTTGTAGGTTCGTGATGTAGTAATAATCTCAGTGAGACTTTGGTAGAATCCACAGGGACTAATCTCGTACGCTTCTGAAAGTAACTAGAATTGGAACTAGAAGAAAATCTAAAACTAAATCTAAATAATTGGAATAGTAATTATGAATATTGTAGATTAAAGCTTGTGAATTTAAAAGTGGGAACTAGGGTGTTAAGGCTCCACTTATAGCTATCAGGATGTTCCCTTACTTGATTTAAGGAACGCAATTGGAATTGGAGTCATATCCTATCCAATTGAAAGATAAACCAATTTAAATCAAATCTGAACTTTCATTGACTAAATTCTCAAATGAGGAGAATTGTGAGGGTTGGAATGGATTCTATCACCCTACCATGCCCAGGAGACGATGAAGAATAACAGGATTTACCAATCCCACAATCTCGAATAAGAAAAGAAGATACTTAAAGCTATCATAGATCTATTGTAATTTGAGTCACAACAAACCATTGAAAGCTAAAAGTATTCTGTAAATATCAAATTAGAATCAAAGAAGTTCAACAAGAACAAGAATTAAAGTAAGAAAAACATCCCAACACACTATAAGCTTCACCTCTTAGCCCTATCTAAGAGGTTTAGCCAACCATAAACATGATTGGATCTCCAATCATCAAACAAAGCATTAAAACTAGGAAACAAAGGAAGAAAAACTCTTGGGTAGTGGCTCCACCCTTTTGCTCTACTTCTTGAAACCCTAGATAACCCCAGAAGTCTTTAGGAAACCTATATTTATAGCCTTTTCTGCGTAGATTCGCAAAACTGCCTCAATTTCGAGCATTCCGCATAACTCTACGTAACGCCTTCGTTGTCATCAAACAGCCTTTGATGTCATCAAAGAATGTATTCAATTTATCCAGCAACTAAAATTGATTTTCCTATAATTCTTTTATGTCATCTAACAGTGTTTGACATCATCCAAGACTGACTTCGATGTCATTGAAGAATGCATCCAGTGTAAGGCCTGTATCCTAGTACCATACCGTTCCACCAATTCCCGCAATCTTCCCTATCGAATTTTGGTGACCCGCAACCTATAGACAGTAATTGCACGTAACCCTAAGTCGCATTCTGAAGATCGGATTTGACTCGACTCGAAACTTATACCCTTACAACTGCACTGTCGCTACGGTTCTAACACTGCGTTTTGTGCACCAATGCAATACCTAGGCTAGGAGTTGTGGGCTCGCGTATATTTCGAGGAAAAACCACACGTTGCAAATCCTAAGAGAGGAATCTCTACCCATCCTTTCATATCAACTAGTCAAGTGCAACCCATGACTAGCCCAGGCCTTTCTTCCCACCAAGACAAGCAACTCATTCCCAAAGTCAACTCTCATGTCACTCCTCTTACACCACCATACCTTCCATCCCATCTCTTCTTACACACCATTCTTCTCTCATTTTACTTTATCCCATCTTATTTCTCTCTCCATTCCCTAGCAACTAAGAGAAGAAATCCCAAGGAGAGAAAAGAAGACCCAAGCAAGACCCATCTCCCTACCACCCAATCTCACCATCCAACCATCCAATCTTCATCATTCACCATTAAATTGGAAGCTTAGGAGCTAAGGAGTTTAAGGAACCAAGAAGAAGAGCTATAAGCGGTGTTCATAGGACTAGATCTTGATTTTGATGCATGGAACAATTGGGGCCTACCGGTCAATGGTATGGATCCCATTTTAGATCCAAGGTGTGGCCAATGGCCCACCATGATATGCATGTGTAATCCATGATGGGGCCAATCTCCATGGACCCCACCATGATGTTCATTTAATAATCGATATGTAGAGGATCATCTAGACCCTTGATTTTTTTGGTGGGGATGGTATCCCCACCTTGATTTGCGGTTTTGAGGGCCACACAATTTTGGGGCCTATCTTGATATATGCATTATATTGCAAGGGAGCTCATAGTCGTAGAGCTCCCTCCACTACGCGATTCTCTCTCTCTATCTCTCCCTTTCCCCTGATGATGGCCCACCTTGATGCATGAGTTTCATCCACGCTATCCACCCAAGTGGGATGCCCTTGCTGCCCAAATCGGGGCCCACATTGTTGCCCATTTTCGGGCAGGCCTAGATGAAGGGAAAATAAAAATATTGGCTTGATCTGGAAGTGAGGCGGCCCACCCACATGGACCCCCCTTGATATATATGTGTTGTATCCACGCCGTCCCATTTTTGGATGCCCTTGCTGTCCAGCAATTGGGCCCACCTTGCTGGACTGGTTGTCCAGCGGCCCACCTACCTGTCCATTTTGAACAGGCCTATATGAAGGTAAACACCAATATCAGCTTGATCCGAGCACTAGTGGGTTGCGTACACGTGGACCCACCTGATGTATGTTATGTCCACACCGTTCAACATGTGGGACGGTGGGACCCACCTGATGTATGTTATATCCACACCATCCATCACGTGGGATGGTGGGACCCACCTAATGTATTTATATCTACACCGTCCAGCACGTGGGATGGTGGGACCCACCTGATGTATGTTATATCCACACCGTGCAGCACATGGGATGGTGGCACCCACCTGATATCTGTTGTATCAACATCGTCCAGTACGTGGGACGGTGGGGCCTTGATGTATATGTATTATCTGCATCGTCCAGCACGTGGGATGGTGGGACCCACCATGTTGTATTTTATCTAGGCCGTCCGATAGTGGGACACCCAGCTGGCCCACGTGATGTATGTATTCTATATCTACTCTGTCCATCTGGTGGGGCCCATCATGATGTGTGAGGCCCACCTGCTAAGGTGTGATGCCCACTTCCTGGTGTGTGAGGCCCACCTGCTGATGTGTGAGGCCCACTTGCTGATGTGTGAGGCCCACCTGCTAATGTGTGGGGCTCACTTGCTGATGTGTGTCGCCCACTTCCTGATAAGTGATGCCCATTGAGGTATGTAGGCCCATTGTGTGAGGCCCATTATGATGTGAGAGGCCCACCATTATGTGTGTTATATACACACTATCCATTTATTTAGATGGACTATGGGCCACCTTATGCAGACCCACCATGATGTATGAGTTATACGCCTAATAAGGGGCTACCTTGAGAGGCCCACCATGATGTGTGTGCAGTACACACACTATCCATCTGTCCTTCTAAAAATTTTAAGGGTCGAGGGCCCGTTATGATTCCAATTCCAATCCCAAATGGACCGCACCTTAGGACAATGGTGGTTAAATGTCCACCGTTGTAAAGTTCCCTAGGGCCCATTTTTAAGCCCATTTCACCCTTACCCATTTTGAGCTAACCCAAACCGTTGGGTCCCCATTTATGTTAGTGATACCCATTAGGCTAACCCAAGCCGTTGGGGCCCCATTGATGACGGTGCTTTCCACATGACCTGTAGTAATTATCTAAACCTTGGAGCCCACCTTGTATTCATATCAGGCCCCATAGGAAGACAGTTTATTCCATGATGAAGGGTGAGGAAGCCCACTTGTTGTACATAGTTTCACCTTCTCAACTCACCTTGTTGTATAACCATTAGACTCACCCATGAGGCTTATTCGTGATGTAAGTATGACCCCAAGGCCATCTACTGTTTAGTACACCATCACCCCTTGCCATAGATAGAAGAATATATGGTATTAGGTTTGTATATCTACTATTTAGATCCTATCTGGATGTTTGGGCTAGATCCGCCATCCCTCTATAGACCCCACCATGTATTTAGGCCAATTATTGTCTGTATCTGATAATCATGCTACTGTACTTAGTCAAATAGGATACACTGAGAACATGCTTAGTATTACATCATGATACATGCCCATACGCATCATTTGTATGCCTATTGGAAAGAATGATTGATCATAGCATTTGCTATTGGGCTGAGTTATTTAGGGAACTCCTTGTGAGACGGAGTTACCCCACATGATCGTACGGTACGCATAGGTTTCATGCATGACTGGGTGATATAATTTATGCATATCGCATTTTGTGTGACATGATCACTTTGCACCCTAGCGACATCAGGGTTGTGACCTCCACAGGCATATTGTAGATAACCAGATGGGATACCAAAAATGTTTGGTTCTAGCATATGGGCATTTAGTATGTCTGTGGTTAAAGTCCCTAAACCCTCTTGGTACTAGAGGATGCTCCAACATTGAGACCAGGTGGATAACATGAGCGCCCGAGTATCGAATACTAGTAGGCGGTGTCTCTCACTGATCATGGTTAATTGGAAGGGGGTGTAGCCTTATCCGCCCAAGGGTAAACTAGGCTGAGTTTGACCGTCTCGTAAATGGGTCCACTATCGATGAGCCGGGTAGGTATCAGCAGACTACTGGTTAGGTGAGTAGTGAGGTCTTTTCCACTCACTTGGTTGTGTGGCTAGTGAGGCGGCAGCCAGTGCGGAGTGTAGTAGACCCCGGTGATATCTCAGAGATGAGCTGTACTGAAGTGTTGATGTACTGAGTATGGGATTGCACGTTCAACACTTGACTCATTCATTCATTCATTCACTATCTACTTGGGCTAGTGGCGTGCAACTAAATCATTATTTGTACCTTTTCAATGGTCATGATTTCAGTTAGGTGTGCAACTAACCTGAGATCAGGAGTTTACCATGTTGAGTCTAGCTATCCAAATCATATGAGACTAATTTGGATAGAAGCCCCTTGTGATGAACCCCACAGCTTGCGATACCACGTACTATCATACTGACTACACACACTAGCTTGTCATTTCTCTTGCATCACATAGCCTAGATATGATTAATTATATTTATGTACTTGTCAGGATTTACATATTGCATTGCATCCTCAGCATATAACATTTGGCTTATTATGTATTACATTGCATAGCTTTGGTATGGCTGACATCATTCATGAACTTACCAGTATTTTCACTTACTCTGATATTTATTTGCTCGGCACAAGCATTGCGCACACACGCACCACCCTCTGAGCTTCTTAGTAAGCTTATGCACGACTGTTGCGTGCAGGTGACTGTAGATCGCAATACCATTGAGGCAGGAGCGTGTGGCCAAACTTTATGGAGATTTTATTATATATATATATATATATATATGTATTTCCCTCCCTATTAGCATTGTAATTAATTGTTTATATTAGTGGATATGTGATGACGATGTTGCTCTTGTGATTTGGGTACACTTATGGTTATGTTCGTTAAAAAAAAGAAATTTCACACTGAAAAATCCTCCTTGTAGGATCCTAGGATCAGAATCTGGCATATGGGCACTGGGAGCCGAGAATGGGGTACTACGGAGGCTGTCGGCACTGGATTCGGTGATAGAGAATTTTATGAGCCCGGTTCTCGAGTTGAGGGCGTGACATCCAGTTTATCCAGCAACCAAACTCAATTTTTCTATAATTCTTCGATGTCATCGAATTACCTTCAATGTCATCGAAGACTGGATTCGATGTCATCTAAACTCCTTTGATGACATCTAAGCTCAAATTCTGTGAATTTTTGCACTAATTTATGCACTTCCTTCCTTCTCCACTTGATTTTCTTAAATCTTGGTCTCCAAAGATCCATTCTTTCCTTGGTGATTCTTGAGCATCAAATCCATGCTTTTAACATTCTTTTCAATCCAAGCTCTTAAACTCACCTTGCAACACAAACATGTATAAAATATACCATTAACCATTATCATGTTCATAAAACCAAGATATAAATGGGGGAAAATATGCAATATTTAACACTTAACAGTCACCAGCAAGCACCCTACATATATCAAGGAACTTGTCCTCCCAACCTTTGACTTTACTGACCTCGTTAATGTGTTATTCTCTCCAATTCATAGAGCGATCACAATAAGGGACATAGATAGACCACCTCGCCATGGTCGTGACGTTGATTGGGAAGAGTGGCTTAAGTCAACGATCCATCTTCAAACTGATAGCCAGAGACCACCTCTAAGGGAAGATACTCCACCCCCTTCCTTATCGAAGAAGAAGCTGCGAAGTAACAAGGCTAAAGATTTCCAGTTGAAAATAAGGGAGCATAGTAAGAAGAAGCTCTAGAACTCTTGGGAAATGATATGATTTAAGCAGGGCATCATGAAATTTGATAGCCCATTCAGAGAAGGAATGGTTATCATCCCATTGAATCTCAATCATCATTATCAACAGCGAACCCTTTGACCAGGTGAATAGAGAGACTCATGTTCACTACAATTTTGGTAAAAAAAGGAGACGTGGATCTTAGAAGGAACTTTACATGCTAGGGGATCGAAGCAAAGGATAGGTGGTGTCCATCTGATGAGATTTCTTGTCCCTTCTCATGACCTTTATGCTTTATTTCCAACCCATTTTTATGAAATTGTTCAGCAGCGATTCAGAGATCATGATTCTATCTAAGGTAATGAAGAATTCAGGACCCACGGTTTTCTGTCTTACCGCGCTCATTATTCTAAGTGGGCGAAAGCGATCCTGGCATAGCATGTCGTAGCCTTGATAAAGATCGGTTTATATGACGCTATAGGAGTCACATCAGAATATTTTTACAAGGACACTATGGCGCTCAAAGGCTTCCTTAACTATTGGTGTCCAGTCACCAATTCTTTTCACCTCCTGGCTGGTGAAGTTAGTGTTACACTATGGGATATTCATCAAATCGATGGTCTTCCACTAACAGGAAGGTTCTTTGATGAATTCGTACCTACAAACAAAGAACTTGCATACTTCTCTTCTCTCGGTCAAGAAGCTTCCATCACAGAAACAACTACTGAACTTTTTAAGGAAATGTCCAAATTTTTGGACATCCACAAGATTTTCCCTCTCCAATGGCTCGCTCACTTCTCCAGGGGCCTTCGATAAATTCTACTTAAACTTTCAATCGATGAATTTGTGTGAGAGAATGAGAGATCACCCAGAATACAACACTCATGGCAAGCTTACAGCCTTCTTAGCTTATTGGCTAAGTATAATTGTTTTCCCAAGCTTGAAGTGGGTTGACGCCATACGACCGACGATATTTGTTGTCACTGGAGTTATGGCAGAGGGCGATAAGTATTCACTTGCTCCCCCTATTTTGTGTTCTATATATAAGGCCCTCGGCGAGGTGGCAACCCATGTGAAGAGTCGTGCTGTCGAGGTATCTTCCACTTATGCCCACTGGCATTATCTTACCGGATAGTTGGGTGTTTACTTTCCTTGGACTTTCGATGCCCTTCAGAAAGCATATATAAATCCCGACATCTTCCTCTCTGGTTCTTCCAAAAGTGGTTGATGACCAAAAGAACGTATGACTAGGTGATCAACAAGATTTTGGTAATTACAGCATTGACTTCTTCCAATTCTGTTTATTTCGGCATATGGAAGATACAGACATGCTGGATACCAAGTCACTCACGTCAGGAGAACGGGCATTCTACATTTCAATCCAATCTTGCAACCTCCCGCTCTGAGAAGGAACAGAATTTTGGCTAGAGCCTTATTATCTGAGCCGATTTGCCCAACAATTCAAATTTAATTAGACGGTTCCAGAAGATTGTGGCGCTGTTACCTGAAGAATGAGAAGCTATGACGTGGGTCCGTATAATTGAGCTATGATCTGGAAACAACTGTTGGGCGGTCACGTCGAATCCACCTTTATGATTCCCGACTGTAATCACTTGATTTGCGCATCATATGGTTGGTTGAGATGGTGGTCTGATCAGTTTCATTTGATAAGCACCAAGGATCCACTTGTAGCTATCAAGATGCTACCTTACTTAATTCAAGAAACACAATTGGAATTGGAGTCTTATCTTATCTAATTGGGAGATGAAGCAATTAAACCAAATCTGAACTTTTCATTGACCTAGTCACACATGAAGGAGTATTGTTATGATTGGAAGGGATTCCATCATCTTACCATGCCTAGGAGACAATGGTGAACAACACGATTTACAAATCTCATAATCTCAGAAAGGGAAAGAAGATATTTGTTCACAAACCCAAGTGTAGGGTCGCGATGTAGTAATAACTTGGAGAGAACGAGGTTGAATCCACAAGGACTAAACTTGTACGTAATCTGAAAATAACTAGAACTAGAACTAGAAAAAGATCTAAATTGAATTTCAGAATAATTGAGAGGAATTGTGAATAAAGTATCAATAATAAAAAAGAAACTAGAGTGCCAAGGATCCACTTGTAGCTATTAGGATGTTACCTTACTTAATTCAACAAACACAACTGGAATCAAAGTCCTATCCCTTTAAACTTTTCATTGATCTACTCCTCAATGAAGGAGTATTGTGATGATTGGAAAGGAATTCATGCATCCACCATGCCCAAGAGACGATGGCGAATCACGCATTTTACCAATCTCACAATCTCAAAACAGGAAAAGAAGATATTCAAAGCTATCATATCATATCTTGTAAATTGAGTCATAATAAATCATAGAAAGCAAAAAATATTCCTTAAAATCAAACTAGAAATCAATGATGTTCAACATAAACAAGAATCAAAGCAAATGAAGCATCAAAATAAACTATAGCTTCACCTCTTAGCCCTAGCTAAGAGATTAGCCAGTCATAGCTAACTCAAAAACAAAAGAAAAAGTTAAAGATATACTAGAATCCATGAAGAAATCGAAGTGGAAGAACATTGTTAGCGTTCCGCCTAAGCCTTCTCTCCCTTTCTAAACCTTAGAAGATGCTTTGGAGCATCCTAATGAGTCCTATTTATAGTTGTGGAACTCCAACTTTCGCACCAAGTTGGAAAATTTTAGAAACCTCCTCAAATTTATGCACTTTGTACAATTCCCTAAATAGAGTTTCAAAGCTTTCATTTTTTTGACTCAGAGTTTCAGAAATGTTTTTTCAGGACAATTTCAGGAATATTTTCTTTTTTCAGGGCAATTTCAGGATTCCTTTTCTTCACTTCAAATCTTTGATTCTCTCCTTTCCTCACTTAGTTTCCTTGGATCTTTGGCATGTGAATTCTTCATTAATGACTTCCAAATCTCCAAATCTTCATTTAGTAATCTTTTAAGCATAAATCTTCCTTTTGGTATCAATTTCACCTAAGCTCTTGAAATCACCTCGCACATGAAAACATGCATAATTAGATCGATTAAGCACTATCATGTTTATAAAACCAAGGTATAAATAGGGAAAAATATGTAATATTTTACACTCAACACACCCTCCAACCAGCATTTTACTAGTCTCGAGCAAAACATGCGTGAAGTGATCTTCAATCTTCAATGTTTAAATCACTTTCAGAAAATAATCTTTTGTGCAATCAAGTATGAATGAGTACAATTTAAAGAAGCAAGAGTGCAAATTTAAAAACTTATAGCCGAATCACACGAGCAATCAATCAAAAAGTTTCTTTTTCAATCATTTAAGAGCATAAGTTCATATATGAAGTTTCTCCAATGTTCTTAGCGAATTCTATTTACTTTCCATAACATACTACTATTTTATAATGTTAGCCATGCTCATCACCTCAAGTTTTATTAAATAATCAAGTACTGATTCCGAACTTATCACATTTTCCTTCTTTTCTAGTTTTTGATTTTATATCGATAGTCCCTTTTATTTTTTCATTTTTTCAGTCTTTTCATTCCTTTCCAGTCTTTTCACCATACATGACCTTTTTGTTAATCTCTCTGTTTTTTTAATTGGTTCTTTTCATTTTTTAAGGTGGATAAAATTCTCCAGATTCAATTCTCAATATCTTTCAATGATATACATACTAACAATCAGAAATTTTAGTACTATTCACATAAAGTAAATTGAACGTGTCTTGTGATTTAGATTATCATAATATTCAAACTTCCTCTTAATCGATTAAATTAAAGAATTTAAGTGATAGTCTTACTCAGTTGAACAAACTCTAACAATTTTAAATTCAATCTTTTATCTTATCATCATACTCAAAGCATTATTAATTCCACAAATTATCATTTCCCTAACATGTTTTTAGCTTAAAAAATTGAAAATTTCACCAAAACTAAGAAAACACTAACTAGTTTACCTAATCCACACACCAACCTAAAACCTACATTGTCCTTAATGTAAAAGATATGAGCATGTAATGCACATGAGACAACAAAAAGAAATGGGAAGTGTAGCATCCCAAATTTTCACAACCAGAGTTTGTACTCGTGCCCGAGAAAACTGGGTGTAATGTAGAAATTGGATGCTTTAAAAAATCGCACCTTATTTTTTCATTTAGATCACATCCACATACATTCATGAAGGTAACATTCATAAGAATAAAATCGACTATATTGATTATTTCATTAGAGTAAAACAATAATCAAATGCCCTCTCAATGAGAGCTTTTTACATTTATCGAGTTTGCAGTAGAAGTATGAAACTAAATAGTAAAACTATCTTCCTATTCTTTTAGTATGATCTTCCATAGGGAGATGGTCCTCTAAGTCTTCAATCTATACATCACCTGCATCATCTGTACGGTTAGGAGAGGGTAATGCCCTACTCATAGTGATGGTCATCCTTTAAGATTAACAGTAATTCAAGAGATTCATAAAGGCAATGTAAAGGTTATGATACGTCCCATACTCCACAACTACAAGAGGTATCAATATACACAAGTAATCTATATGAGATGCATACCTAGTAAAGTATATGTGGTTCATCACACTTAGTGATCGCCATAATGTGAAATATGATTAGAGTTATCCGACTCGCCTCACATCCCATACTACGAAAATTTGCCGGCATGTCCCACGTTTAACATGGATTTATGCGGTTATCCTAAGATGAATACAACACACAACTAGGTGAATCACGCAACCTGGATTAGAGCGACTAATTGTGACATCCAGCCCCTAAAAATAAAAGAATTGATGTAACATGTATAACGATTTACATACACCAATTTGTGCACCATCACCCATGAAACATGGAATTACGTGTCGCCCCAGGGTCGCTACCGAAAATGCATTACGTCCACGAAATTTATTCGATCGCTAAAAGAGGGATTCCCAACATAGTACTTGCATCAAGGAGAGAAATCCATTGAATTATGACAGTTCAGGAATATCAAGACACATGTCCAAGCCTTAAAGATAAATAATACAAGGCCAATAACATAAAGAGAAGAGTGGCAATGGCCAACTCAGCAAAGATAAAAGTGGCAATGGCCAATGTAATAAAGAGGAGAGTAGCAATGGCTAACTCAATAAAAAGAGAGTGGCAATAGCCAACTCAATAAAGAGAAGAGTGGCAATGATTAACTCAATAAAGAGAAAAGTGGCAAAGGCCAATTCAATAAATAGATTAGTAGCAAGGCTAAACAACAAAATTGGTAAGGGTAAAGGCAAGGCTTGTATCCATCGCCCCATATAAATTCATAAAGATTACTTATAACCAATATTATATTATAACTCAAAAGGGCAAATAATTGAAGGTAAACCATATAATTGCAAGGAGAATTCACAGTAACATGAAGGCATGTAAAAAGCAAGATAAATATAATAACTTAAATTAATGTAAGCTTAAAGGATAAACCCTCACCTTCAGTTATTTGATATCTACTATTAAGGTTACAGGCCTCAAGTAATTCTAGGACCAGAACCTATTTTCCTGTCTTGAACTAACATCTAGTAGAAACTCAGAGGCTGACTCGGTGAGTCAACTCAGCACACAACCTTTCTCTCTTCCCTTCTTTCCTTTCCTTTTTCTTTCTTTCTTTCTTTCCTTTCTCTTTCCTTTTTCTTTTCTTTTTCTTTCCTTTCTTTCTCTTTTCTTTTTCTTCTTTCTTCCTTGATGCCACGTCCAACAAGGTTGGCCATTGTTCCTTCTTTCTCTCTCACGTTTCTCTCTAAGTTGGAACTTCCAACAGAACCCAGACTGAGTTCATGACCCGATGCAGCAGTGCCTCTCACCCTCTTTCTCGTTTTCTTTTTCCTGGTAATGGGAAGGGTAGCTGATCGCACGTCGAGCCTTTATAGGTGTCCAAGCTTTCGGGTTTGCATACGTAACTCTTACGGATACGATAATGGAATAAGCCAGGACTTACGCAGCCTGTTTCGCAACCGAGAAAGACAGACACACTTTCTTGCGGAACGGTATTGTTTCCGTTTATATCCGGGATTCCCTTCTGGTTTAAAATCCCTATGGTCGACGTACGTTCCATTGGAAATCCCTTGGCCCATCTTTCGATGGTTCAGATCATGATCTGATCTTTAAGCTTGATGGTGCTGGACTTTGGAATAATAGTTTTGTGGCCACGATTGCTCTATACAGAGCAGTTTACTCTGTCGTGGTCAGGGATGGTGGTAGCGAATGGTGATGAACAACTTGGATTCGTTCCTCATTCCATGATGGTGGGTCCCACTGCGCATTCCTGTCGCAGTCAGATTCATGTTCCACATGCAAAAACGGGACGAACGTAACGAGGGCTTCGGGAGCAGTCCAGTTGTGGCCGGACTTCTGTACATGTGAGGCCTTCCCTGTGTGCAAGATGACCTAGGGTGTGGTCGAATTTTCATGATCTTTACGATGGACGATTTGGATTGGTCGAGCCGACCCTGGAGGTGGGCCACAGATCTCTCAAATGGACATTATCCATTTAAATCTCCAACATTGGGAAAACCGCATACGTTTGGAGATCTATTGGGTCAAACCTTGTTTGACCCGTCTTCCCATCTAGTGCACCTCTGGCGCATGTATACTATGAATATGCACTATGAGTGGGGTCCCCAATGGTGCTTATCTGAGGAATCTACATCACCTATTCATTTTTCCATTTGACCTAAGGGGTTGAGTCCAAAATTGAAGCATAACTAAAGATTAGGTGGGGCCCAAAATCAATGGTTAATGGTTGATCTATCCATTGGGTTATTTTTACAATGATCTAAGGGTTGAAATCTAACGTGTATGGTTAATTTAGGATTCATAAGCATGGTATAACATTTCACATTAATCGGATTGTGGGAACTACGTGATCTATATTGTAGGGGTCTAAGTTAATGGCATTTTCATAATTATCATTGATCTAAGAGTTTTGTGAAAATCTAATGGTTTTACCTGGTTTTATGTACCTTTCTAAACAATTCTTATAATCAAACTTTCATCTAAATCATTACGGATAATTGATTATTCGCTAATTCACTTAAGGGAAGGTGTTAAATCATAACGGATAATTGAATCACTCGATGGATGGTCTTATCTTAAAACCAGCAGTCAAATGGCTTGATCTATGAATGGAGATCATTCCCAATGGTTAAGTTTGTGTCAGGGTAAGGATGTAAGGCTAGGAAAGTTGGATTAGTGTCGTACATACGTATATATTATGTTAAATCATATGGTAATGCTCGAGAACTTTCAATGCTCGAGTATCGAAAAGTTCAGGGCATTATAGGAAGTGATGAAAAGATAATCCTAAAGAAGGAAAATTGAAGCTTTTCCAAAGTTCTTAACATGTAAATAGATTAGCACGAAGACTAAATAAACTGAAATCAAACTATCATAATCCTAAATCCTATGAAAACAATAAACCTAACTACACCTCCATCAAAGTAGGAGGTCAATCCTGGTACACAAGATCAGTTAGAGGTATGGACATGTCCTCTGAATCAAACTTCTCAATAAATGGCTTGAGAAGATGTCCATTCACTTTGAAGACATTGTCATTCATTGAATTCTTTATCTCAACGGCCCCATGAGGATAAACATTAGTAACAATGAAGGGACCGGTCCAACGAGATCGAAGTTTACCCGAAAAAAGATGTAACCGAGAATTGTATAGAAGGACTTTTTTACCGATTGTGAATGATTTTCGAAGGATATTCTTATCATGGAATACCTTCATCTTGTCCTTGTAAATTCTCGAGTTCTCATAAGCATCGTTCTGAATTTCTTCGAGTTCATTCAATTAAAGTTTACGCAGTGAGCCAGCGTTGTCTAAATTAAAGTTCAAATTTTTGATAGCCCAGTAGGCTCTATGCTCCAGCTCCATAGGTAGGTGGCAAGCTTTCCCATAGATGAGTCTAAAGGGAGGCATTACAATGGAGGTCTTAAAAGCTCTATGGTAAGCCAATAAGGCATCAGTCAAGTGAATTGACTAATCCTTACGGTCAAGGTTAACCATTTTTTTTCAGAATTTTTTTAATTTCCCTGTTGAAAATCTCGGCTTGCCCACTTGTCTGCAGGTGGTATGGATGCTCACTTTATAATAGGTGTTATATTTCTTCATTAAGTTCTCAAATGGCCTATTACAAAAGTGTGAACCTCCATCACTAATGATAGCTTAAGGCGTTCCTAACCAGGAAAGGATATTTTCTTTTAAGAATCGAATGATCATTTTATGATCATTATTCCAGCAGGGTATCACTTCTACCCACTTAGTGACACAATTTACTGCTAACAAAATGTAAATATTCTAAAAGGATTGGGGAAATGGTCCCACGAAATCGATGCCCCAGCAATCAAATGCTTCAATAATAATAATGGGGTTCAGAGCCATCATATTTCGATAGGAGAACCCACCCAATTTCTGACAATGCTCACAAGCTTTGCAAAAATCATGAGTATCTCTGAACATCATGGGCCAGTAAAAGCCGCACTGCAGAATTTTGGCCGTGGTCTTTTTAGCGAAAAAGTGACTACCACAGGCCTAAGAATGATAAAAAGAGATGACACTTTGATGTTCATTGTCTGACACACATCTCCTTAGAATTTAGTCTGGGCAATATTTAAATAAATAAGGATCATCCTAGAAATACTTACGTGCCTCGGCGAAGAATTTTTTTTCTTACCTTGTACAATCCAATATGTTGGCTTGAAACCTGCAGCAAGATAATCAGCAATGTCAACAGACCCAGGTAATTGGGAGAGTTTAAACATTTGTTCATCAGGGAACATGTCATTTATCGGTATTAGCTCAAGGGAATTGGGGAGATCAAGTCTTGAGAGGTGGTCAGTCACTACATTCTCTACTCTCTTTTTGTCTCTTATTTCTAGTCAAATTCCTGGAGTAGGAGGATCCATCTTATCAGGTGGGGCTTAGCATCATTCTTAGAGAGAAGGAACTTTAGCACCACATGATCAGTGTAAATGATGATCTTAGATCCGATCAAGTAGGATTTAAAATTTTCCAAAGCAAACACTACGGCTAAGAGTTTCTTCTCTGTAGTAGAATAGTTCACTTGGGCAGAATTTAGAGTTCTACTCGCATAGTGAATCACATAGGGCTTCTTCTTTTTTCTTTGGCCTAACATCGCCCTAATAGCATAGTCAAACGCATTGTATATAATCTCAAAAGGTATGTTTTAGTCAGGTGGTTATATGATAGGAGTGATAGTCAACATGCCCTTGAACTTAGCGAAAGCTTCATGGCATTGTTCAATCCACTCGTATGGTGCATCCTTTGAAAGTAGATTACATAAAGGATGAAAGAGATGGCTAAAGTCCTTTATGAATCATCTATAAAATTTGACGTTGAAAAGGCCAAGCTATATGTCCTAGAGGGGGGGTGAATAGGACAATGCCAAATAAAAACTTATAACAGCGGAATAATAAAGAAAATGATAGCCAAATTAAATAACAATGCAGGAAAGAAAAACAACCTCAAAATTCAGATCTTGAGAGGTTGATACAAACGTTATTCTAAGGACAACCTTACACCAAAAACAGAGTTTATGGTAGGACAACCTTATTTCTAGAAAGGTCTTTGTATCAAGTCTCAAATCGAAGAGGAATACAGAATTAAATATAAACTGAATTGAAATAACTTGTAATTAAAGATGTATTGTTCTAGGGACAGCCATACACCATAAAAATGGCAGGGCAACCTTGCTGGAACAACTTTCAAATGAAATTGAAAATCAAGCTTATAAAGGAATAGCAGAAAGTAAATTCTAAGCTATTACAACATTCTCACAAAGCTTGAAATAATTACAACATTCACCACCATACATACATCCCACAAAAAGAATAAAAAATTAGAAGAATAAAACAATCAACCACAACTCAAGGGATTATAGTGGTTCGCCTGTGTGTTCACCAACTGTTAAACAACAGCCACACAAAATGCTACTCCACTCCTAATATCCTCACACAGGGGATATTAGCGTTCACTAAAAATAGGTTTTCCCAGGTTCACCCAAAACCCTTACAATTGTGTCTTTGTATGTGGGCTTACACAATTAAAAAAAAACCCCACTTCTGAGTTTTCCTGGCTTTCCTCAGATAACCAAAATAACAAGATTTTTCTGGCAAATCTTGAAAGAAACCAAAATAATAGAAAGGAATTTACAATATGTAAAATATCTGAAAATCTCCTTCGTTGTAGCAGCCCGGTAGAACCAAATCAAAGTAGATGATTGAATGTCCAAGTTCAATGTCCAGTACTCGATTACAATGGTTCTAGTTCTAATAGATTTTAAATTAAACCAAATAGGGCTTGCCTTAATTGATTTTGATTCCAAAGAAAGGGAATAATAATTCCTCTTTATCAAATCAGATTGGAATATAAGAAACAAAATCAATTAAAATAAAGCTAAGGAAAGAGAATATTAAATAAGCACACTTAGCTTAGATGGAGCACAGAATTATCTCTCAGAAGTTCGACGAAGATTGGCTTGAATACTTTAATTAAATCGATAATTTCTTCTGAGATTCGTGCACTATTTATAGGTGAGAAGATCGGGTCTTCGACTGGTCTAGAGTGCTCTTCGACTAGTCGAAGCAACAACAGATATTTGAAAAATCCGGCGGGATATGCTCTGACCGTTCTACGACTGGTCGTAGGTCACCTACGACTGGTCGTAGGTTTCCTTCGACTGGTCGTAGGTCCTGTAAACCATCGCTGGACTTCGAGTCGAAGGTTGTACGACTGGTCGAAGATCAGTCGACACTGTTCCTACGACTGGTCGAACAGATTCCAGGACTAGTCGAAGGCTAACAGATTTTATCCAGAATTTGTAACAAACTTACGACTGGTCGAGGAATTTCTTAGACTGGTCGAAGCAAGTCTAGGACTAGTCGAAGAAGGCCTAGGACTAGTCGAAGAACAGACCAATCACATGAAAAATAACATTCGACTTATGTATCCGAAATGACCTACTTCTAAGGTCAACCTATGGTCAAACAAACCTCAATCATGAAGTATGGACATTGAAGCATTAGGAACAAGTGACCTTGAAGTATCAGTCTTGAAGTCTTGATGTAGTTGAACTCTTCATGTAACTCAATCTTAAAAGTGGCTTGAGTTTCAGCTTGAGTCTTGAGTTCAGCTTGAGTCTTGTCTTGTGAGCAGTTCTTTCATTCCAGAGTCTTGTCTTGTAAGCAGTTCTTTCATTCCAGAGTCTTGTCTTGTGAGCAGTTCTTTCATTCAAGATCTTGAGCCTTGTACTTGAGAGCTTTGCTTGTTGTGAGCTTAGCTTGTTTATGAATGTTGATCCTTGAAAGAGCTTCACTTATGCAAGTTATATATAACAGAGTATAATAGTGATTTTGGCACTACAAATTTGACAACAAAGAGGGATAGAAACTATAGCACTTACAGGATCACACGTTATATATGCTCTTGGGTGGAGGTAGGTTAGAGATAAGATCAATTTTAGCCTTGTATACCTCAATTCCCTTGGATGAAATTATATGTCCAACAATAATTCCCTTAGGAACCATGAAATGACATTTCTCCCAATTTAGAACCAAATTCTTTTCCTCACATCGCTTCAGCACACATTTAAGATTTTCCAAACACTCGTTGAAGGATGGATCAAAGATGGAGAAGTCATCCATGAAGACCTCTAAATATTGCCCCACCATGTCAGAAAAAATACTAAACATGCATCGCTGGAAAGTGGCGGGGGCATTACAAAGTTCAAATGGCATCCTTCAGTAAGAAAAGGTGTCAAATGGACATGTGAACGTTGTCTTTTCTTGATCTTCAAAGGCTATCTCTATCTGATAGTAGCCCGAATATCCGTCAAGGAAGCAGTAGTAAGAATGACTAGCTAGCCTTTCCAAAATTTGATTAATGAAGGGTAAAAGAAAGTGTTCCTTCCTTGTGACGATATTCAACTTTCTGTAGTCAATTAATATTCTCCAACCAGTAGTGACTCTAGTTGGCATGGGTTCATTGTCAGCATTGTTTACGATGGTGATTCTAGACTTCTTAGGAACCACCTGAGTTGGACTCACCCATTGACTATCGGATATAGGGTATATGATACCCACATCCAACAACTTAAGCACTTCTCCCTTAACCACCTCTTTCATTTTTAGATTTAATCGACATTATGGTTATCGGGAGGTTTTTACATTATCCTTTAGATGAATGTTGTGAATACAAATCAAATGATCAATTCCCTTGAGGTCCGCAATCGACCATCTAAGGGATCCTTTATGCTAAATGGGAGTATAAATAAGCATACTCTCTTATTCTTTCTCAAGGTGGGAAGAAATCACCACTGGGTATGTCTCATCTTGACCTAAGTAAACATATTTTAGATAAGTGGGGAAGGGTTTTATGTCAAGCTTTGGTGCCTTGAGACTAGACGGTAGAGGCATTACATCGGTTTGGGGCAATTTCTCAAATTGTGGCCTTCACCGGTTAATTTCATGTACCAATGTTGCATTAAGTAAGCCATCCATCTCCTGAATCATGTCATCATCTAAATCAGGGGAGTGTCCCAAGCACGTCTCTAGAGGGTCAGAGTATAGTGTCAAAAGTGCTCTATCTTCCATGAAAGAGTCGATATATTAATGTTGTGGGTATCGTCTTCTTCCTCTGTCTATTTGCTCATATTGAAAAATATATTGAGCTCCAATGTCATATTTCTAAAAGATAGATTCATAATTCCATTCCTACAATTAATGATGACGTTTGATGTAGCAAGGAATGGACGATCAAGAATGACGGGTATCTGAGTGCTCACATCCACAATAAGTTAAGTATCTAGAACAATAAAATCTATTGGATTGTAGAATTTATCAACCTGGACCAACACATCCTCAATCATTCCTCGCAATACATGGATTGATCGATCAACAAGTTGTAATGTGGTCAGGGTGGGTTTTAATGTACCTAAACCCAATTGTTCGTAAACCAAGAATGAGATCAAATTAACACTCGCCCCCAAGTCAAGAAGTGCGTGCTCAATCCTGCGGTTCCCAATTACACATGTGATGGTTGGTCTACCGAGATCTTTGTATTTTTGTGATACATCTTGCTTAAGGATGGCACTTACTTTTTTTGTCAAAAAGATTTTCTTTTAAATGTTTTGCCGTCTTTTACTTGTACATAGTATTTCAATAAGAAATGAATGCGTTTTGATAGGAGAATTATCATTCAATAACAACAAGGAAAATATAAAAACATTCATCATTATAGATTTTATTAATTCTGAGTTTCAATTACATTCTCGTGTTTCCCTTGATTCTAAAACAAAGTACAATGAATCTGTCCATTGTAAGAAATGAAAATCAATTCAATAGTGATTTTGACAGCATTTCGACATATTTGAAGTCCATTGGAGTGACAGAGGTGTTGTGCGGGTCCAAGATCATTTGCTTTGAGTCGACACTTGAGAGGTATATGCATCAAAAATTGAACTACGAAGGGAAACCTCAAAACTACAAAGCACAGGGCAGTGAAAGCCTTTTATTGTGTAATTTTGCAACAGACCCATCAAATTCGTACAACATTTATTCATCGTGCAACACTATTCATCCGCACAACACTATTCACCGCACAATACTATTCATCGCATCACTATTCATATGCAACATTATTCATTATAGCACTATTCACGTGCAACACTATTCATGTGCCCCATACCTGCTCCTCTCTTTGAAACTTCTGATGATGCAAATGAGAGGAGGAAGGGGTATTTATAGGCTTTTCCACGTGTGAGGCATTGATTTTTGTGCCACGGGCCCCATTCTGTGCAACATTATTCACCGCACAACTATTCACCATTGTGCAACACTATTCACCCACGCAACACTATTCACCATCGCGCAACGCTTTTCACTGCGCAACTATTCATCCGCACGACAATATTCACCACGCAACTATTCATCCGTGCAACACTATTCACTATACAACTATTCACTCACGCAACTACTCATCCATGTAACTATTCATCACAGCACTATTTAGGTAGCATTATTCACCGCAACACTATTCACACAACACTATTTATCACAACATTATTCATCATAGCACTATTCATCGCAGCACTATTCACACATAGATTTTCTAGAGAGGGATGATAGAGAGAGGGTCGCGTAATGGACAGGGCTATCTATCTTAGATCCTTGATGCGCAACCAATCAAACTCTTATCGACTTGTGTATTTTTTTGTGCCCCAACAAATGCCCCCTCGATCCTTCTTTGATTGATTTACGAAATCAAATGGAGGATCGATCTTCTTCTGCACAAAAATCCTTTCACGTCTCAAAGGAGTCTTTTTCATGAAAATAGAGTTGGTTGCATAATGGAGAAGGATCACTGAAATGGAGAAATGAAGTGTTAAGCTTAAAAGAATCAGGCTCGGAGGAATCATGTTCGAATGGATTACCGTCAAATGAATCATGGTCGAAGGAATTGAGCTCAAATGAATCGTGGCTAAAGGATGACTAGATGATCACGCTCGACAAAAGACTGAATGATCCCAGTCAGAAGTACTTAGTGAATGCTTTAATAGGGAGGATAATGTGGCAACGAAAGCACTCTTTCTTAATAGCAGTCAATCAGATAGAACGTCTTTCTATGAACATGGCCACAATTGCATCCTTCGCAGTTTTAACTCTCTTATTCACGTAATTCTCTTTTCATGAAAACTTGTCATTGTAATAGCTGTAGGGACTTCATCTTTGAGTAACTTGATCAGAGAACTATCCTTCAATGCTGCTCCTGCCGCAACAATCTCTTCGATTAGCTCCAGCAACTCTTTCTTTGAACTCCGTGGCTAGGGAATTGTCCTTTATGTTATTCATGCTACAATAATCTTTAAGAATGTCTCCTAAATTCATGGCCTACATAATCTAGAATTTCTGGTGATAATCTTTCCAGCTAAATTAATCAAAATTCGTATCTCAAGATATTCGCACTTTAATAACTTAGTTTCATGATGTATTGGTAAATTCAAAATATGTTTGAAGGCTTTAAAATGATTGTAATATATTGACAATTCTAAAATAATCATAATGTATTGATAGCTTTAGAATAATAAGGAATGCATATTAAATTCGAAATTAGTATGCATAACAATTTCAATTGCATGTTGTTTCAATTTACGGTATAAGATGACACCTTTAATTTTGAGCAGACCCAAATTTGACTGAACGTAACTTTAACTGGACATACTTTGACTGGACTTGACTTTAACTGGACTTGACCTTTACTAGACTTGACTTTGACTGGGCTTAAGGAGCAATTATAGTTTACCGTCGATTTCAGGATGGGCTTGAGGATCAATTATAGTTTATCGTCGATTTCGGGCTAGGCACTAGGAGCAATTATAGTTTTTCACCAATTTCGGGCTGGGCACAGGAGTAGTTATAATTTACCACCAATTTCGTACTGGGCTTGAGGAGCAATTATAGTTTACCATCGATTTTGGACTGGGCTCGAGGAGTAGTTATAGTTTACCATTGATTTTGGGCTCTTTAAGTTGTTGAAGCATTGTATATATGTTTCATGCATGGTTGACCTGCTCAAGCATTCACTGCTGCCATATATAAATGAATCGCCATTGCTGATAATATAAGGCTTATGCGTGATTGGCTTTCTTGGGCGCTCACTACTGTCGTATATAAATGATAATGGAGAAATATATCAGCTTGGCGATAATATCAAGATGGCTTTTGCTCTTATGTCTATGCTCAGTGATAATATATTATCTTAATATTTCTTTAATCGCGATTTTGCTTTTAACAATGATGGAATATTTTAGAGCTTTATATGGAGCTTTCGAATATTTCATAATTAGTAATCATTACCAATGTCAGCAATGACCATCTCGATAAGCGGTAATGCCTTGTAATGTATATAAGGTGATAATTCTTAGTCAATAATTCTGCTGGTTGACTGATATAATATTCTGTCATAAGAATGATATAACTTGGTTATCGCTTTGTTGTCAATAATCCTTGCTTGCTGAAGATAGTATATGGACTTGCAATTTTGATAGAGCTTCAGGCAATGGTATGCTTATTATATCTATTATATAATTGTTGCCTGATCTGCCCCCTTTTGATTGGATGAGATTTTCTCTAAGAATCTTTACAATCAAAACTTCTTTACTTTTCATAACAATAATTTTAATAGGATGAATATCTACAGGCATTCCGATGCCTTATTCATTCTGATCCCTGGCTTGATAAGTTCTATTGATATAATCTTCAGTGATAATATATTGATTATCTTGTTTTAGATTTAAACTTGGCCCTGGTCTTGTAAGTGACTTTTAATAAATCCTAGTATATCATTTTTCTTGAAGAATATATATTGAATCTCTTCATGTCTTAATTGGCATTATAAGCCTGATAATTGTCAATAATCTGGATATAATTATCACTTCATAAATCTTGCAGATAAATGGCCAGGGCTGAGAAATAATTTTGTGATGGCTTCCCTTTTTTTAGAATATATATAATTTGGAGCCACTTTTGTCGGTCGTAGCAATAATCCAATCACAATAATAATCGTAGGCTTCAGCGTTAATATATAATAATTCAACTGTGGTAATGATTCTTGCCCCAATGTTTACCTGCAAAAATTAATATTACCAATTATCATCTCAAGAAATCAACAATTGTCTTCTTTGGGATTAGATGGGTTAAGAATTTTGTCTCTCTACTTAAAAAGTATATGAACAGATTTTTAAAAATTGTCTTCCTTTGTCTCTTTCATTTACTGATCATTCTTCGTCTTCACTTCGCTGAGGAATGAAAAACCATGAAGATATATGACTGAAGATTACTCTGTATCAAAATTATTTGTCTTATTGTGATATTACATAGCTCTTCCTCTTTTCTCCTTGCGCATAAGCATGATGAACCATACTAACACTAGAATCTTGTTCCCTTTCTCAAAAGATTATCAATTTTTGGACTCGCCATTCTTCTCTTTCTCTCATGTTCTTTCCTTATAATTTCTCCCTTATTGTTCATCTTTTGTAGCTTTTTCTTGAGGGAATTACAACTTTCTGTATGATGTCCAAATGTACGGTAATAATGGTATTAATTCTTTCCTCTTGTTTTTTTAAATTCTCCAAGATATTTTATCCGAGGTAATTCGATACTCTTCATAGCCAACAATTGATTCATCATAGGAAGTACGTCTTTTCTCACTAATGTATACTTCATATGGTCTTTATATTGTCTAGTCCTTTTATATGTCATCATAATTGCACGATCATTTCTATCTTTTTCATCACTATTTCTTTCGTCAACCTGACAATCTTCTTTATTTTCTTCTTTTCTAGTAGACATTTTTCAATCATCCTTTCAAGAGCATAAGCCTTTGTAGCAAGATCACGAAAGGTCTATATATCAGCACTAATCAAGTTTCATACTATTTCTGGTCTTATACTTCCTAAACATAACTTAACCTGATCCGATTCACCTGGAAGATACCGACATGATGTCCCCAAGTCTTTTCATCAACTGATGAATTCTTCGACTGGTTCATTTTCTCCTTGACGAATAGAGGCCAATTCGGTCAAACTAACTTCTCTGTCGGAAGAGAAAAAGTTCGTCATAAAAGTATCTTACATCTGTTCCTAAGTATGAATAGACCTTGGATCCAAAGCTAAATAGCATCTGAAGGCTTTTCCTATCAGAGATGACCTAAATAATCGCAAACAATATTGAGGAATTCTAGAGAAATTTCCCATCATTGTTATAAAGTGCATCATATGTTCTTCTGGTGACCCTTCCCCATTAAAAATTTGAAAGTCTGGATGTTTAAAATTAAAGAGAAATGACATTTCTTCTATTCCAAGGGGATACGGTGTCTAATATCGGAACCTTTTATTCTGATTTTGCTCCTTTTCTAGATGAATGGTTTCTATGACCATCTGTCAGATTTCTTAATGCGTTATGTTTTGAGTAATATTAGGTGCTTGTCCTTGAAATCTAACCGCTTGTGGTTATGGCCTTTCTACTTGTGGTTCAATGTTGTTCACGACAGTCACTGTTGGAAATTTATGAACTTCTTCAGTCGCGTGCTTATCTGGCAAAAGGTGGTTAGGCTAATTGATATCTAACGACAAGACTTTTGTTTCTTTATCCTTTGATTGTCCTGATATTGAAGGAGGAAACAAGCGTCGCATTGCTGTTAAAGAAGATGAACTGCTGTTTGATTTAAAACCATCGTACTGTTGCTTCGAAGGACTAGCTCACTCAGATTGCGGTATTCTTAATACATGAGTTTGCTTGAAATCTTTTGCAAGAGGTGTTATGAGCGAACAGTCGCTAATACGGTGGCTTTTCCTTTATTCTTCTGAATTCATAATGATTCTGTGGAAGATGTCTTTATAGCTGCAGTTGGCGGTACTGGAAGACCTTTTGGAGTGACGGGCTTTTCAGTTTTTCTTGAATGAAATGATTACGTGACTAAGGCGGGACTATGTCTCACAACACTTTGCATAATTGACACTGTACTTGGTGGTATGATGCTTCTTGTGGAGGTAGATCAAACTCTTCGTCTTTTAGATGTCATCACTATCCATCCTTCATTGTCTTGTTGTGTTGTCGGTGAAGTGAAAACCATTCCAGACATCACCTGACATTGCCTACTCCTGATCACAACTGATTTTACTTTCTCTGGTACTTTCTGTAGTAGTGATCGTATATTGTTGATATAATCCACCGCGAATCTATTGGGTGTGAAGTAGACAACCACATTAGTCGAGAGAAATGTCATTACTATTGTATAAGGACGGGATATCTGTTATTCAAAATAAAGCATCAGTTACTTTAATGAAATAAAATTGTACTTTATTTTAGACATGAAGAAGGGGAGGATATTCCCGTTGAGAGTCACCATTTTGGCGTTTGTTTGACGTCAGACATTGATGAGAAGTTCTTTGAATATTTTCTAAGTTATCGTTGAATATTCCTCAGTGGAGTCGTCATTTTGTTTCAACAAGAAATGAATGCGTTTTGATAGGGAAATTACCATTTAATAACAATAAAGAAAATAGAAGAACATTCATCATCATAACTTTTATTAATTTTGAGTTTCAATTACATCCTCGTGTTACCCTTGATTCTGAAACAAAGTACAATGAATCCGTGCAATGAAAGAAATGAAAATCAATTTAATAGCGATTTCAGCAGCATTTTGACATATTTAAAGTCCATCGGAGCGACAGAGGTGTTGTGTGGGTCCAAGATCATTTGCTTCGAGTCGACACTTGAGAGGTATATGCCTCAAAAATTGAACTGCAAAGGGAACCCTCAAAACTGCAAAGCACAGGGCTGTGGAAGCCTTTTATTGCGGATCGCACAACAGACCCATCAAATCCACGCAACACTATTCATCGCATGAAACTATTCATCCCCACAACATTATTCACTGCACAACATTATTCACCAGGCAACATTATTCATCACAACACTATTCACGTGCAACACTATTCATGCGCCCCATACTTGCTCATTCTCTCTGGAACTTCTGATGATGCAAATAAGAGGGGGAAGGGGTATTTATAGGCTTTCCCATGTGTGAGGCATCGATTTTCGTGCCACGGGCCCCATTCCACGTAACACTATTCACCGCACAACTATTCACCCATACAACACTATTCACCGTGCAACACTATTCACCCGCCACACAACTATTCATCTACACAATACTATTCACCGTGCAACTATTCATCCATGCACTATTCATCGTGGCAATATTCACATAGCACTATTCACGTAGTATTATTCATCATAGCACTATTCACACAACACTATTCATCACAGGGCTATTCATCACAGCACTATTCACACATAGATTTTCTAGAGAGGGATGATAAAGAGAGGGCCACGTAATGGGCAGGGCTGCATATCTTGGATCCTTGATGCACAACAAACCAAACTCTTATCGACTCGTGTATTTTTGTGCCTTAACACATAGATCTTTCAAAATTTTAGCATATGAAGGGATTTGTTTAACGACATCCAGTAAAGGGATATTGACCCTCATTTGCTTAAGTACCTCAGAATATCTTAGGAGTTAAATAGGGGTTTTGGTGCAATCAACCATCGGGGGAATGGCGCAATCAGCTTATTTTGAGATTTTGGTTCCATCTCATGTGGGATGTCGTTAAGTCCATCATTCTTAACTTCTTCAGAGTTCTTAGGCTTTTCAGCCCTCGCCGGAATGGTTTTGTCAATTGTCTTTCCACTTCTAAGAGTGGTGATAAACTTAGCTTGTTCCACATGTTGATTGGAAGAGCTTGGGTCAATGATTTCACATTATGGCTTTGGATTAAGGAGAGGTTGGGCTGAAAAAGTCCATTCCTACCCAGTCACTAAGTGTGACTCAATCCATTGAATTGATGGTGCAAACATTCTCATTAATGTTTTAAGATCTTGGAATGCTTGCACTGTGTTTTGGTTGAAAAGCTCTTAGTTTCGCATGAATTTTTGAACTGGATCCTCTCGAGGTTTCTTTTGATTTAGAAGTTAAGGGTCTCTTGAGGATTGGTCGTTTGTCCGTTCCTCCAACTGAAGTTTGGATGGTTCCTCCAATTGGAATTATATGTGTTTGAGGTGGGTCCCCTGAATGGTCGTTGGTAAGTATTTACGGCATATAATTGCTCATTTAATAAATATTGAAAAGCAGGGATTGTGAGACAATCCTGCGTCACATGTATGTTGCAAGCACAAATACCATGAACTTCCATGACTTCCCTTAGTTTGATAGCTTCCACCTTCTTAAGTTTTATGGCCTTGACTTTTCTTATAAGATTGGCTACCCTTGCACCGATGTTATCTTCTTCTTTTAAGGCATACATTCCTCCCCTTTCCTTTGATTAAGTAGGCTTAAAAGTGGTGGGTCTTAGGGAGGTGTCTCATGATTGCGCGCTTTCTGCTAATTGATCAAGGTAATTGAAAATGAGAGCTTAAATAGTACTAGGGGGGTGAATAGGACTATGCCAAATAATTAAATAAAGTGCAAAAATAATAAATAATTCAAAGGTCTCAATTACACTAGTATTGATACGTTGATTCAAACTAATTCGTAGGACAACCTTCACCCAAACAAGTTTAGATAGGACAACATTATTTCATGAAACTTGTAATAATCAAAATTCCAAACTAAGTAAGAGTAAATAAAAGTAAATTATTACAAGCATTCACCACTTTAACTTAAAGAGATTACAACCATTCACCACATAAACAATAAAGGCATTCACCACAACACCAAGAATTATAGTGGTTCGTGTGTTAACAACTATTCTCAAACAGCCACACCTACTCCACTCCCAATATCACTCTCCACGTGATATTGGTTTTCACTATAAATAAAGTTTTCATAGGAACACCTTAAAACCTGATACAGTTGTGATTTTAGCGGGCTATCACAAACAAAAAAAAATCCCTCATTGAGATTTTCTGGCTATCTCAGGAAAACCAATAATAAGATTTTTTAGCTATCTTAATAAAACCAAAATATAAAAGAGTTATAAACTTATCCTCACCTTTGAAGACGTATCTGTCGATGTAGCCGTAGAACAACTTCTCTTGAATGTAGATCATTCAATGTTCAGTCATATAGACAAGGGTTCAAGGTTCTAGATTAATTTTAAATAGATTCAAACCAATGGCTACTTGTTTGGATTCCTTTAAGATCTCAAAAAGAAGAGTATTTACTCTCTTTTATAGAATAAAATTGACAGAATGAATTAAATATAAAGCTATTAAAAATATTTATAAATACCATGCAATAGCTTTAATATAACTGGGGCTTCTCTCTCTCTCTCTCTCTCTCTCTCTCTCTCTTATAGAAGGATTTGATAGACTTAAATTATATTTTTGAATTGAGAGAAAGCCTCAATTTATAGGCAAAGAAGTTGTTGTTTTGACTCATCTAAAACAGTCTTTGACTCGTCTAAGAAACGGATTTAGTTCTAACAAATTTTCAAATTTGAGCGCGATAAGGTGTAACATATCTTTAATTGGTCGAAGGCCCTGCTTGATTGGTCGATGGCACTGTTCGACTCGTCGAGCATAGTTTTCGACTGGTCGAGGGTGCAAAAAATTTGAACTGATTAAGTTGCTAGACTTCGAGTCCAACAACTTCCTCGACTGGTCGAAGGTGTAATAGAAAATCTGTTTCAGTTCAATTTTTACTAGGACTAGTCGAAAAATTCTTAGACTAGTCGAGCCATAACTTATGCTAGTCGAACATTAACCAAATATAAGCATAAAAACCCATTTAAAATATATTTTAAAAGTACCTAAACCTAAAGTCTTTCTTAGTTTATAACACTTGAAATGACTAAACTTTGTAGTAGATTGAATGCTTGAACTTTATGGAGCTTATTCTTCTATTAGATTCTTCAATAGAGCTTGGATTTCTAGATGGAGCTTGATCTTTTACTAGAACTTTAATAGAACTTGAACTTAACTTGAACTTTCCATCTTGATCTTAGTAGAACTTGAACTTTTCATCTTGATCTTCTACTTGAATTTTAATAGAGCTTGAACTTTCCATCTTGACCTTAGTAGAACTTGAACTTTCCATCTTGATCTTCTACTCGACTTGAATTTTAGTAGAGCTTGGACTTTCCATCTTGACCATAGTAGAACTTGAAATTTCCATCTTAATTTAGTTGAGCTTGAACTTTCCATCTTGACCTTAGTAGAACTTGAACTTTCCATCTTGATCTTCTACTTGACTTGAATTTTAGTAGAGCTGGAACTTTTCATCTTAACCCACATTAGAAGGCCACATCATAAGTCGTTTTGTCTACCCAAAATTTGACAAACAAGGGGTGCTTTACACATTATAGCACTTACAGTAATCCCACGCATTATCGGCCTCCTTGTTCATAAATTCACCGTTACACATCATCTCTACAAATTAGTGAATTGGCGAAGTTAATCCATTATAGAAAAAGCTTAATGTCTGCAAAATTTCGTAGCCATGATGTGGACAGGAATTTGTGAGATCTTTGAACTTTTCCCAGCATTGGAAGAAGGTCTCTTCCTTTTTCTGGGTGAAGTTCATGATTGTCTTCCTTAAAGTGTTAGTTTTTTGAAACGGGAAAAACTTTTTGAGAAATTCCTTGGTCGTCTCGGTCCATGTGTCGATAGATCGTGACTTTAAAGAGTGCATCCACTTCTTAGCCTTCTCCTTCAGTGAAAAGGGGAACAATTTGAGTCACATTATGTCCTCAGACACGTTTGGAAAGTGTAACGTGGCGACTATCTCATTAAACTCTTTGATGTGCAACTATGAACTTTCAAATTTTAGTCCATAAAATTTAAGGCGTTGTATCACTCCAAGTTTAACATCCACGTTTCCTGGATTAAGTGGAAACACCATGCAGGAAGGTGTACTCACTCCCGTTGGTTATAAATAATCTCGCAAAGCATGAGGCGGGGGAAAATTATGCACCTCATTCTCAACTAGAGGTTGAGGTTGATTTGCAGCCATTACTTCAATTAACTAAGAAGATCTCAAGTGGAGTTTAATCCTTTGATGGATAGGCAACCCTTCAACTAATCCTCCTTCACTCAAGAGACGGAGAGTATTATCACTAAGCCAATTGGGCATGAAACACGCAAAGCCCTCAAGCACCAAACAACTAAAACCTAAAAGAAAGAAAACTAAAGCAAATAAGAAATCTAGAAAAGAAAGAGAGAATTTGAAAGAGGTTGCTGGATTGGAGTTGCTATGTTAAGATCATACAAAATAGAAAACAATGTTAGTTTCTAAAATAATTTCAGAAAAAAATCCTAACCTTAAACAAAAAAAAAAAAGTTAACCCTAATCTTAAACTAATTCTAATACCGATTAATATTGAAAAAACGTAGTCGTAATCCCTAGCAACGGTGCCAAAAACTTGTTCACAACCCCAAGTACAGGGTCACAATGTAGTAATAACTAGGTGTTGAGTGTCAAATATTTCATATTTTCTCCTATTTATATCTTGGTTTTATGAACATAATACTACTTAATGTTATATTTTATACATGTTTGTGTTGCAAGGTAAATCTCAGAGCTTAGATTAAAAAAAATGTTAAAAGCATGGATTTGATGCTCAAGAATATCATCAAGGCAAGGTATGGATCATAAGAGACCAAGATTGAAGAAGTCACATGCCGAAGATCCAAGGAAACTAAGTGAGGAATGAAGAGAATCCAAGATTTGAAGTGTTGGTCGGCTAGCTCGAGTTTTGGTTCAGCTAGCCCAAGAATTCAAACAGCCCGAGAAAGTTCTGTTAAAAATTCAACAATATGTTCTTCTAAAATTTGTGGGAGTTTGGCTAGCCCGAGTGTCGATTCAGCTAGCCCGAGTGTCGGTTGGTTAGCCAAAGCTCTACTTAGGCTAGCATAAGGTTACACAAATTCTGCACGGACTGGGTAAATTTGAGGCAGTTTTTGAATTCTTCTTACTTGGTGCAAAAGTTTAAATCTCCAACTATAAATAGGAGTTCCTAGGATGCTCTAAAGCATCTTCTAGGGTTTAAGCAGTGGAGCAAAAGGGTAGAGAGCCATCGCCAAGAGTTTTTCTTCTTCTTTCTTAGTTGTTTTTATGTTTTGTTTAAGAGATTTTGGTTTAATCATGTCTACGGTTAACTAAACCTCTTAGCTAGGGCTAAGAGGTGCAGCTTGTAGCATAATTGGGATGTTTACTTTGTTTTGATTCATGTTTTTATTCAACTCCATTGATTTCTAGTTTGATTTTAAAGAATATTTTCAGTTTTCTATGGTTTGTTATAACTCAAATTATAATAGATCTGCGATAGCTATAAATATCTTCTTTTCCTATTTGAGATTGTGAGATTGGTAAATCATGTTGTTTGTCATCATCTCCTGGGCTTGTCATCATCTCCTGGGCATGGTTGGGTGATGGAATTCCTTCCAATCCTCACAATCCTCATCCATTAAGAATTAGGTCAATGAAAGTTCATATTTAATTTAATTGCTATATTTTCCAATTAGATATGATAGGACTCCAATTCCAATTGTGTTACTTGAATCAAGCAAGGTAGCATCTTAATTGCTACAACTGGATCATTGACACTTAAGCTCGCCTTTTCAAGTGATATCAGAGCTAAATTGCTCCTTTTCTTTATTAATTTCCTTGAGTTAAAGAAATAGAGCTTTAATTATCTCAAATTTTGATAGTTTATCTATTACCAGGCCACCACCTTTTAATGGCTCTAACTATTCATACCGGAAGGCCAGAATGAGAATTTTTCTAAAATCCATAAATGAAAGTGTGTGGCAAGCTACCGTGATTAAATGGAAACCTCCCATGACCGAAGTATTAGGCAATGATGGAACTAAATCTATGAAAGAAACTGCATTCTGTTTATGGACTGCAACTCAGAAAAGTAAAAACAGTGCTAATGCTAAAGCCTTAAATGTCATAACTTGTGATCTATTGCCTGACGAATTCAAAAGAATTATTTCATGTGATACAGCTAAATAAGCGTGGGATATCCTTGAAATGACACTTGAAGGAACTTCTATAGTCAAGAAATCAAAAGTTCAAATCCTCACTACCAGATTTGAGGAAATCTATATGGAAGAAAATGAAACTTTCATGGACTTCTATATGAAACTAAATGACATAGTAAATTCCATGTGGGGTCTAAGAAATGGAATCCCAAAAAGCAAGGTTTGTGAAAAAATACTGCGATCTCTTCCTGAAAGATTTAATTCTAAAGTTACCTTCATTCAGGAGTTGAGAGATACTGATCTTATAAAGGTTGAGGAGCTAGTTGGTTCTTTACAAACATATGAGTTGAATTTTAAAGTTCCTAAAGCTAAGTCTATTTCTCTTAAATCTTCTAAATCTATTTCAAAAGAAACTAGTTCACTACACCAAAATTTTAAATTTAGAATGGCCATATCTTCAGTTTAAGTATGGATTTTAGCTGTTCAAAATTTGGAATGGGTTTAGACCGTTTCAAATGTAAAAATAAACCCTAAAAATAGGGCTTGGACCAAATGTACCGTCCACATCTCTCTCTCTCTCTCTCTCTCTCTCTCTTTCTCTCTCTCTCGCTCTTCTACACTCGCGATCCCCCTCTCCCTCTCCATCCCTATCTCGCTCTCCCGCTCCCACACTCCCTCTTCCTCTCCCTCTATTGCAAATCCCAGCCCTCCTCACAATCAAACTCTCCAAGGTTTAAGCGGAGAACGATCTTCTGTTCTTCCCCATTTAAAGGCGAACACTGACCCTTCATCTCATTTGCGTTCTCTCTCTCTATCTCACACAGTCTCTCTCTTGCTCTAGAAATTACTAGGGTTTCCTTTCCTCTATATGAAATATTCACTACATTCAAGGCAGCTTACTGATGAGGTAGTGAAAAGGCTCTCTTCATCGAGATAGCCATTTTTAGGAGGAAAAAAATTGCATTTTGGTGGTCTTTTTGCTACAATTTGGAGTGATTTTGATCTGATTAGCTCGAACAGAGGATTTCTGAAGCTTCTTCTGAGAACTGGAGCTTAAAAATTGAAGATTGAGGTCTGGGCCTCTGCATTTCTATGCTGAAAAAGATCTTTTCCAAGCAGTTTTCTACAATTCCATCAGCCAAAACACTGGGATTTTCTATCTATCGACCGTCTCTGTGTACTTTTCTACCATCTGGCTGTAGTGTTGTATATAAGGTCGAAATCTGCGCTTTGAAAGGCCAGCAGTCTTTTTAAGCTCATTTTTTCATCCAAACCTTGCAAAGCTGACGGAGTTTCCAAGAGGGCAAAGTTGCGGGCGCAGGAGTTTTATTTCTTCTTTTGCTTCTTTCACTCTTCCAACTGATTTTTTTCAGGAAATGGCGATGGCGATTGTGCAACATCGCAGGAGTGGCAGCAGCAACATCAGCATCAACAAGCATCTTGATTCCAGGAGGTATGTCTGGTACACAGCCGAACAGGTTAAAGCACTGGAGTGAGTGTATGCCGAGTGTCCTAAGCCAAGTTCGATGCGTCGGCAGCAGTTGATTCGCGAGTGCCCTATCCTGTTTAACATCGAGCCAAAACAGCCTGGTTTCAGAATTGCAGGCAAGAGTAATGAAATATTGAATTTGTTTATTTATTTCCTTCACTGTTTTTTATTTGGCTTGATAAATGTGTTTGGAACTAGAAGGGCTCCATCCCTTAGACCTTTTCTTTTTGCATGCATGTAAAACGGTTCCTTTAAAATTTGGTGATACTTGTTGGGTTGATTCAGCAAGATTTCCTAATGGGAAGATGGTTTATTTAGGAAGATAAAAGAAAAGAGGATGAAAACATAGAGTGCAATTTAATTTCTTTTTTTTATTTCTTCTTTATTTATTTATTTTTGAAATGGAGGATAGAAAACAGAGCAAATTGAGGAGAGCATGTGAGAACAAAGGGAAATTTTTTTTCTAATTTTATTATATTTTTTAAAAATATCTGTGAGCTTTATTGAAGAAGAGAAAGAGGGAAATCTAATATTTCCGTCGGATCTGATGTTATTTTGTCAAAAATGCCACATGGAGAAATTGGTCCCATTTCTCTGGAGAATTGTCTCTATGAGGATGAACATGAGTCTACCTTGTTCTTAAGTTGTCTTTGTCCATTCCTTCTCTCCCATCTCTTTTACAGAGAAAGATCTGGCCTTTTTGGATCTAGATTTTTTTATATATACCATTAGGACTTGCTCCGTGTTGCAGATGGTAGGATTTTCAAGATGGTCTTGGTTTTTGTAGGTGCTGTGAGAAGCAAAGGAAAGAGGCTTCTAGACTTTAGACTGTTAACAAGAAACTGACAACTATGAACAAGCTGTTGATGGAGGAAAATGATCACCTACAGAAACAAGTCTCACAGCTGGTTTATGAGAATGGGTACATGCGGCAGCAACTAAAAAATGTAAATTCTCTCATCACAGGCTTTTACCTATTACGTTCTTTTTATTTCTTTTCACTTTTTTTCTGCAAACCTTATTTACAGTGCCAGAGGACTTGCAATTCAATCAATGCATTTAAGAGAATTCAACTGGTTAAGATTAATTAGCATATTCAATCTCTAAAGCGCATTTAATTCAATTGTTTTACTATCACTGGATTTAAGTGAAGCATTTTTTTTCTTTACCGGAATATCTTCCAAAAATTTTGTGCATGCCCTCCCAGGTATCTTCTTTCATAGGGAAGTTGATCTTTAGTGATAGGTTTACCAACTCATTGATTCAAGCATTTAGGATACTACTAAAAAAAACACATGCAAGGGTACTTTCTGTAACCCATCATTAGACAATTTTTAGTTCTTTCTTCAATCTAAGCATGTTACGCTGATTCATATTATCTGTATTGAGATTTAGAGCAACTTTGCCCCACTTTCAGAGAAATTTAGTTTTGAGTTCAATATGTGCAAATTGTATTGCCCAATTACAAGTTACCATAAGCAAAATCAATTGGAAGGTTTTCTTTTCTAGTTTTATAGCACGTGAGATCTTCTAAATGACATGATCAAGAGGTTTCCTGTTAAGATAGATAATGGCAAATAAGGACTTGTTTTTCTCTTTATAGCAGAAAAATTATCATGATTCTCTTAACTATGGTATATTATAGAATACGAAACCAGTTTATGAATCCTCTTTCTTTTAGTGTGTATTGGGTTTCTTTATGTTGAGTTCTCTAATTATAGATACTTTTCTTTTAGTAAGTATTGGGTTTCTTTTTGTTTTTTGTTTTTGGTGAATAGCCTAGTCCAGATTCGATTGGGATTGTTGCCATTTCACACTATTGCAGTGGAGTGGCAGCACGTGCCTGTGGTCTAGTGAGCTTAGAACCTACAAAGGTAAGTTTTGGTTTTCTTAACTTTAGAAATTGGAATCCTATTTCTGAAAAGAAAAAAAAATGGCAATGACCACTTTTGAAAATTTTAAATTGATTAGAAAGCATCTATAGAGAGTTTTTATGTCCTTGTTTGCTAGACTTAGTGAACATTTCAAGATTTTAGGTTAAATGCATTTTGATTATTTTCAGCCAGTTAAGACATTTCATGGTTTTCCGTCAATTAATTTGGAAGTCGGGGGTTGAATAATTTTTTTTCCTAGTTATTAGTGATTTGGTCAACTACCAGTAATTCAATTCCATCCTTTGACAGATCGCAGAGATCCTCAAAGATCATCCATCTTAGCTCCGGGATTACCGGAGCCTTAAAGTCTTCAACATGTTTCCCGTTGGAAACAGAGGGACAATTGAACTGATATACATGCAGGTTGGTAGGAGTAGTATGACTTTAGCCCATCTCTATCCATTATTAGAACCATCACTTCTCTCCCCTATCCAGATCACTGACGTCTCAGTTGTTTTCAGATGTATGCTCCAACAACTTTAGCTCCTCCACGTGACTTCTGGACTTTGAGATACACCACAAGCTTAGAAGATGGCAGTCAAGTGGCATGTCATGTCATCAAGTCCTCTATTCTGGCATTCTAATTTGTTATCACCTTTGTAGATAGCTGATTGGTAAGTTTTTCATTAGGGGAGCTGATTAAAAATAAGTGTTTCATCTAGGGAACCACTATGCATTCCCACCCCTTTGATTTGCTAGTTCCCATCTTCAATTTTAGTAATTGAAACCATTCTAGTATACAATACCCATTTCCCATTTTGGCGATTTAAATTGTTTAAGTCTACTATTTCAATTACCAAAATGGAAAATGGGTACTGGAAAATCATTCAAGGTGGTTTTGGATATTATTTCCTTTGCTACCTGGAGTTGTTGGAAAGGGTCCAGGAAACCAATTCCATGTGTATCGATTGCAGCTGCTTGGGAACAAATGACTGGAACCTAGAAGCTAAGCAATTAGAAGTTCAATTAAGTGTCTTGGGTGGTCTGACAACCCAGATTAGTTTGAACATTATTGTTGGCCATTAAACTAGGCCTGTCCTTTTTTATCTTCCCATTTATTAGTTGGCAAGTTGGCACAGCAAATGCTTCATTTAATTATTCATTTGTCATTGGTTTGATATCAATCTGTCAAGATTTGTGAGAGATCACTAAGTGGTGCTGGTGCTGCACTGAGTGGGTCCACTGCTTCCCAATCTGTAAGAGTTGAGATGTTGCCTAGTGGTTATTTAATTCGGCCATGTGATGGTGGAGGGTTGATCATCCACATTGTTGACCATCTAAATCTTGAGGTTTGATTTCCAACTTTTACCTGTCTAATTCGACCTTCCTTGGTGGTAACTTAACTCATGTCATTCCTTCAGGCATGGAGTGTGCCTAAGGTGCTGCGGCCACTTTATGAGTCATCGAAGGTCATTGCTAAGAAAATGACCATTGCGGTATGTATAAAATGTTTATAGTATTGGTAATTAGGCCAACGTGCACGCTATGGTTTTCATGAATATTCTATTCTTCATTCGTTGTCTTAAAGTTAGCTTTGCTGGTTTTGAGCTTAACATTGAATGAAGGACTGAGATTCTCCTCAATGTTGGAGTTGTCAATGGGTTTTAGTTTTTACTGAATGATCCTTACACCTTAAACAAAATGAGAACTAATTAATAATCTCCTACAAAGGCACTGCGTAACATCAGACATAGCTCAAGAGATGAGTGGCGAGGTGGTGTATGGTTTGGGCAGGCAGCCTGCTGTTCTATGAACTTTTAGCCAAAGATTGAGCAGGTAATTTCTATACTTCTTATAATTGTATTTGTATTGGTCTTTCAAAATAAATAAATGTATTATATTGCCTGTGTGCATGTTCAGTTTTTTCTTGTTATCAACATATTTCTATTTTCTATTATGTGTGCAGACCTTGAGTTTTTTTTTTTTTCTTTTTTAACTTTGGTAGGGGTTTCAATGATGCCATCAATGGATTCCATGATGATGGCTGGTCAGTGTTGGATTCAGATGGAGTCGAAGATGTAATAATTTCCTCTTATTTATAAAGTTATATCTACAAAAACTGTCACATCAGTTTGTTTGTGGGTGCAAAACAGCTTAGAACTGGTGATTCTGTTCTATTTATAAGGTAATTATTTTCTAAGTATTGTTGGACTACCACATGCTTTCTGGTTTTTATGGAAGCTGCATTCTACCCTTGTCCCAAAGTATTATGAATTGGATGGATGGCCAAAGATTCTTTCCGGAAGTGCCACCATGACTGCCTCCTGTTGATTCTCTGTAGTACTTTCTTGGATTGTGTAAGTAGATGCTAGTTATATATGATGTTTTCTTTTGTTTTATGGTGTTTTTGGAGAGATCATTTTCTTTTGTATGGTGAAAATGGGCTTATTGCAAATTTCCAGTTACTAGTAGGGTTGTTTGGCAAAAATTTGCAGAAAGGACTAGAAGGAGTTACAATATGTGATTCATTTACAGAAAGGAGGCAGCTTTGCCTCAAAGAGATGTAATGTAGAGTACTTGGTTTTCAATATATAAAATTGCTAAAATTACATTGAAATGTCTCTAGAAGAAATGTTTGTTGGGTACTTGCATCTCTTTTCTGCTATTCCCCTGAACATAGAAAAGTGATGATTTTGGATTAGTTAACGGATGATAGGTGTCTCCCTCATCCTCCTGTCATGCCTGTGCAAGCAAAATCATCCTCCTGTCATTTCATAGCTCAATGTGTTTGGTACTTTACACCTCTAAAAGAGCCGCGGGTTCAAATCCTTTCCAAATTCTTTTTACCTTTAATTAAAAACCTGACTTGGCTAGTGACGTGGCTCAAGTCAGAGCGAGTCACGTTGAGTTGACCGAGTTAGCAAGTAGACTCAATGGGTTTTGTGGTGAGTTGGCTGAGTCACAGTCTGATTTGAGTTTCCAATTGACTTGGTATGAAACCTTGTTGAGTCGGCGAGTTTTAGAACTATGGAGAATACAATTCTCCCCCATATTGAGCAAAATTCTTGATTTTTATTTATTATTTATTTTTTTATTTAGAATTTCTGAAGTTTAAAGTAATGTGATGGCCAATCTGATTTTCACGTGCATTGTGTGTCAGGTAATATCTTTAAACATCAATTTCAGCCCTTGGATTGGTTGGCATTCTTCCCTAGCATATTTGTCCTGATCTTTTCTCCGATTCAAAGTGTGATAGAAGATTTTTCATCTGAAACTTAATACTTCCAGTCTTCAACACCTACCTTCAAAACTGAATTGTTTATTGTTCTTCTCTGTTGCAGACTATGTCATCAGGCTAGTGTTTCCTTTATTCATGGCATGTCTATCAACTGTTCCTCTGAAGGATCAAGAAATCTAGCTAAATCATTATAACATTAACCTTCTCCTTATATCCAACTTAGCTGACAGAAATGGAATTCTGAGGAGTGCATATCTTTCTAAGCCTATTCACAAGAGAGGGCTTGTTGGGCAAACATTCTGCTCTGTAGGAGTGTGCACATTCTGCAGTGCCAATGGAAATGATGGTTAATTTTCAACTTTTAAAAGGTAACATAACCCAAACTTTGCTACAGCATAATGTGAATTGGAATTTCCCCCAGTCGTATGTATTTGGGTTTCCTATTCTCACCAGCCTGTTCTTTCCTATTACTTTTGCTATTTGATTCTCTTCATGCATGTTTTGGGATGTGACCGTGAAAATTGTAATACTCAAAGAGGCCAAGAAGATGCTTATTGAGTTCCTGATATGGCAGATCTGCCAGTGGAAGGCCATAATGTTGAAGAAATGTTTGATGAGATATACAGGAAGGCTACTGAGGTTAGTCTTGTGTTGCTATTTAATTTTCTTTTACAAATTATTTCATTCTATAATATTAGTAGTTTAATCATTTTGATTAATTCATTCTATAATCATTTGATTTTAACCATTTTATTCTCTAAGATGAACAACAATATTTAACTTATTAGCTTTGTCACTGATACATTTATTTTCTAATAGCAAAAACACTTTTCAATGGGCCAGACTTGGGCCAAGCAAATCAAAATCTTGAACAAGCTTAGACCAAACTGGGTGTTCTCTTATTTTCCAGTTAAAAGTAACTTGTTCATATTGGGTGTTCTCCAATTCCCATCTCTTCATTGGAAATTCTTCTTTTGAATCTTTTATGCATGAATAACAGGTTTCAAGTTTTGGGTGTGAGTAGTCTACTCCTACCGATATGTACTCGCACTGTGATTGTTTCATTTCCACAATTTCATACTATTTCAATTCCCAAAATAGAAAATTGGTGTATGCATATCAATCAAGGGTGGGTGTAAATAGTGGCTACCTTCTGTTTGTGAACTATTTGTTGTTTTCTTTCTTCAGGATATTTGTTGTAACATGGAATGCAGGAGGAAAGCCACCAGAAAATGAGCTGAATCTTGACGATTTTCTTTCTGTAGGGTATGAGTTGTTTTCTTGGATTTTTTTTTTCAACGTGTAAACATTGTTGTCGATGTGATGGATTGGATTAGCGAGCATCTCTTATTGTATAATGTTGCACGTTTTTTTGGTTTAAAACCATTTCTAAATAAGAAAAAATACCGTTACCAAAAATTAAAAAGGATTTAGAAATGGGTTGGAAATTGAAAATTTGTGACGGTTTTCAACCGTCCCTAATTTTTTGCGATGCCATATTTCATGAATAGCTAAGAACCATATCAAAATGGAAAATTTTGGAATGGTTTTAAACCGTCCTTAATTTTTTGCAATGCCTTATTTAGCTACGATTTAAAACTGTTCCTAAATGTTTTAAGAATGGTTTTCAACCGTTCCTAAAGAGGGATTTTGGTGTTGTGGTTCTAATTCTGATTTTGAAGAAAAAGAATATGATATGGCTAGTTAAAAAGTTTTATAGGATTTTCAAAAACAAGAATAAATCAAATTTTCAAAAATCAACTAATAAAAGAAAAAAAAATCTAATTCTTGGAAATCTAAAACCAAGGACAGTCAATGTTTCAACTGTCATGAATATGGGCATTTGGCTAATAAATGTCCTAAAAAGGATAGGTCAAAAAGAAAGGGCGTGATTGCTACTTGGGATGAATCATCTGACTCTGAAAGCACTTCTGAGTCTGATGAATCAGAACAAGATAATGCAAATACAAATGATGTGAAAGCCCTTATGACCATAGCCAGAGTCACTTTCTCAGATAGCTATAATATATCTTATTATGAAAATCTCAGGAGTGACCATGAAAATGAAAATGAAGACGACCTTCAAGATGTCTATAATGCCTTATACAGAGAAAGTTATAAAATTGCTATCCAACTGAAAATTCAAAAAAAAAAAAAAATATGCTAAATTAAAAGAACTTGAAAAAACAGTTTTAGAAAAATATCATTTCTCAAATTGTTTTGAAATAAAAATAGATTTAAGTTTAAAATCTTCTTAATTATAAAATCTCAAAACTGAAAATGAAAAACTAAAACTTGAAATTTCTTCCCTTTTGAGTTTAAAGGACACTTGGAAATATACCCATGGTGACCAAAAGCTTGAAAAATTGTTAACCTCATCTAGAAAATGTGGTGACAAATCTGGTCTGGGTTATATTAAAGGTAACTCTTCAAAATCCAAGGATTCTACTCCTATTTTTGTAAGAGGAGAATCTTCTAACTCTAAAGGTGAGACTTTAAGAGATTTTAATTATAATGATTTCAAAAACTTAAAACCCTTTCAAGTTCCTAAAAATAATAAAACCATCAGCTATAAATATTAAAAGAATAATAAATCTCACTTAGTCAAAAAAATAGTAGACCTACTTAAAGAACTTCTGAAATCCAACTCAAATGTCTGTGGAGTTTATAGAGAAAGGAGAAATCCTAACTCTCAAATACAGCGAACCTGAAGAATCACTCTTAAACCTAGAACCGTTATGCAATAGGTTCCAAAGGTCAAGTGTCTTGTTGTCCACACAGCTTTCAAAGCCATTAGCCACTCAAAATGGTACCTAGATAGTGGATACCTAAGACATATGACAGGTGACATGGCGATATTCAAGAATATCAAAGAAGTTAATGGTGGCTCAATTACTTTTGGTGATGGAAGCAACTGTAAAATAATAGGCCAAGGTACTGTAGAACTTTCTAACCTACCTCCCTTTGAAAATGTACTTTATGTTGGACGTTTAAAACGTAGCCTTCTAAGCATTTCTCAAATATGTGATAATAAACATAGTTTGAAATTTTCTGATCACGGATGTGAGATAATAAATTAGAAGGGTATTGTAATATTAAATGGTCGCAGGACCTCTGAAAATTGCTACATTATCGATAAATCTTACTCTTCTAACCATTCATGTTACATGGTCCAAACAGATGAAACTGAACTATGGCATAAACGTCTTGGACATGTTAACTATAGAGAACTGTATAAATTGAGCAAAAGAGATCAATTACGTGGGTTACCCAAGCTCAAAAAGATAGAAACAATTTGTGGCGCATGTCAAATTGAAAAACAAAGTAGTAGTAGTCACAAGAAAGTGAACTCCTTAGCCACTATCAAACTTCTAGAACAACTCTATATGGATCTAGTAGGACCAACTAGAACAAAAAGTAGAGGTGGAAAGAAATATTTTTTGGTCATTGTTGATGATTTCACCAGATATACATGGGTAGCCTTTCTAAGAGAGAAATTTGATACTCTCGATGAAGTCAGAAAAATTTTAAAGCATATTTACACTGAAAAAGAGATATTTGTGATCAAAATTAGAAGTGATCATGGTACTGAATTCGAAAATAGCAATTTTGAGAAGTATTGTAATGATCATGGTATATCACATGAGTTCTCTACTCCCAAAACACCTCAATAAAATAGAATTATTGAAAGAAAAAATAGAGTTCTACAGAAAATGGCTAGTATAATGTTAAAAAGCATAAAACTACCAAAAAAGTTTATGGGATGAAGCTGTTAATACTGCATGTTATATTATAAATCGAGTTTATATAGAAAAATTAAAAAATAAAACAGCTTATGAACTAAGGTTTAATAAAAAGCCCACTGTTAAATATTTTAGGACTTTCGGATGTATATGCTTCATTTTAAGAGACCGAAAAAAATTGGGAAAATTTGAAGCCAAGAGTGAGAAAGGAATTTTTCTAAGCTATGCCCTAAATAGTCATGCTTACTGATTTCTTAATAAAAGAACTGGGTTGATTTAGGAATCCATAAATGTGATAATTGATGATCAACAAATCACACCCACTCCTGATCTAGATGATGATGAAGTCAATATAATTGATATACCTGACTCTTCATCGAAATCAGTTAATACTGAAATAAGATTAATCAAAGACCATCTGATTGATCAAATAATTAGTAACCCTAGTAATGGTGTACAGACAAGAAGACAATTAGAAAATATCTGTAATTATGTCTGTTTCACTTCCCAAATTGAACAGACCAATGTAAATGAAGCACTTACCAATGAAAGTTGGATAATTGCCATGCAAGAAGAACTAAATCAATTTGTCAGAAATGATGTATGGTACTTGGTTCTAAGACCTTCTGATAAACATATAATTGGAACCAAATGAATTTTTAACAATAAAACTAATGAATTAGATAATATTATCAAAAATAAGACTCGACTAGTTATACAAAGGTACACGCAAATAGAAGGTATTGATTATGATGAAACCTTTGCACTAGTTGCGCGCCTTGAATCCATAAGATTTTTTATTTCAATTGCATGTTATAAAAAATTCAAAATATATCAAATGGATGTTAAAAGTGTGTTTCTTAACGGTGACTTACATGAAGAGGTTTATGTTGAATAACCTAAGGGTTTGAGGACCCCAAATCTCCAAATCATGTCTATCGTCTTAAAAAGGCACTTTATGGTTTATAACAAGCTCCCGGGGCATGGTACGAAAAGCTAACTAAATTTTTACTTAGTCGTAACTTCATTATGGGTAGTGTTGATAAAACTTTATTTGTCAAAAAATATAATGGTCATATTTTGATAGTTTAGATCTATGTTGACGATATACTTAATGGATCTACATGCACTAACTTATCTATTGAGTTTGCAGATCTGATGAAATCTAAGTTTGAAATGAGCATGGTTGGTGAACTAAACTACTTTGTTGGATTACAAGTTAAGCAACACGAAAATGGTATATTCATATCACAAACCAAATATGCCTTGAACCTTGTAAAAAGCTTTGGGTTTGAGAATGGAAAGAAGTTTGATACTCTAATGAGTACAATTCTTAAACTCTCAAAAGATGAATCAGGTAAAAGTATAGACTCCCATTTATATAGAAGCATGATTGGTAGTCTCTTATACTCAAATGCTAGTAGACCTGATATTGCTTTTAGTGTTGGAATATGTGCAAGATATCAATTTAATCCTAAAGAATCACATCTAATTGTTGTTGAACGGAAAATCAAATATGTCACAAGTTTTGCTAATTTAGGACTTTGGTATCCGCATGATACATCCGTACAAATTGCCGAAATACTGATGCAGACTGGACTGGAAATATTGACGATAGAAAATCTACCAGTGGTGGATGTTTCTACGTGGGGAACTGTTTAATTTCATGGCTTAGTAAGAAATAAAAGTATGTATCACTCTCAACTGCTGAAGCTGAATATATTGCAGTTGGTAATGCCTACACTCAACTCATTTGGATGAAAAGAATGTTAGTTGATTATGGCATTGCGCAAGATACAATGACATTATATTGCGATGATTCAAGCGCAATTAATATTACAAAAAATCCAATCCAACATTCTCATACAAAACATATCGATTTTCGATACCATTATATTCGAGAACTAGTTAAAGATAAGAGTGTTGTGCTAGAATATATTCAAACTGAGAAGCAGCTTGCAGACATACTGACCAAACTACTCGATAGGAATAGATTTTCAAATTTAAAGCATGATATTGGTTTGTGTGTTATTAATTAATTATTTATGCATTTTTTTATTTCTTATTTATAATTAATTAAATGCATAAAATAATAATAACATGATGATAAAATTAAATTTTTAAAAATTATATAAAAAATCATTTTTTTTTTAGTTTTTCAACAGGTCGAGGACCTTGACGAGTCAAGCACATGCTCGACCAATCAAGGACCGCGCGATTTCACCTACAAGGGGGAAAATCACTTTTTTTCCATTTCATTTCCACCTTCTTCGTCGACTAGCTGGTGCTCCTCTCAATGAACCCAACTTCCAATCTTGCTAGTAAGTGGCTTTTTTTATTTTCTTCAAGATTTGGTACTTCCTTGCTAGTTAATCTTGTATTTGGGGTTGGTTCTTATTTTCAAACCCTCCTTGTTACGAAATTTGTGGAAAATCTGATCTATCCATAATCACATTACTCTCTTCAGTTATTTTTTTTAGCAATCATTAAATAGAGCATCATACTAAGAGAACGGCATCACGCAAAGCCCGTGGTAGCTCATCATCTAAGCCAACTCCATCTAATGTGAGAACCTTAAGGGACCTTGAAGAAGATTCGGAGCACTCTAGAGATTTTCGCTCAAGGGACATAATTATTGAGCATAGTGTTAATCTAACTCACATTGCTCGATTTGAACTTGTCCCTCTTCTTACAAATATTGAATGGGAAGGCATATTTGGTTAGGGCGGAACGACTTACCATTCCATAGCGCAAGCAATGCATGCATCGATTTATGATGTATCTCTCGAAAACCTTACTTTTACAATTAAATTTGTAAAAGACAGATTCACTGTAAATCGTTATCTTATTCAGCATTAACTGAGATTGCCATTGCAAAGGATGGAATTCCTCTTAAAAATTTAACTGATAAAATGACTAATACCGAACGGTTAGCGATTACGCATAAACTATGTTGGTTTAATGTGGAATGACAATCCGGTAATGCGCTTCGTTCCAACCAGATGCTCCCTAAATATCGAGTCTTGCATCGGATCTTTACATCTAATGTCTATCCTAGGTCCGGGAATAAGTCAGAACTTACTCCCTTCATGACTCGTGTCCTCCATTTGGTTGCGTCTGGTATACAAGTCTATCTTCCTTCTCTTATTTTCTATCTCATTATCCTGTTTCGTCTTCATCCTGGTCATGGTTCTATTCCTTTTGCCTATCTCATGACGTGTATTGCTTTATATTGTAATGTCACAATTCCTCTATCTGAGACACTAGAATCTGTTTTACCATTTAACAACACCAATCTGAATAAGATGAATCTGGAATATCTTCTTGGTCAACGTAATGACAAAGAAGAGGAAGAAGCACCTACACCACCAGAAGATACGTCTATGGATGATATATTTGCTAAGCTCGATGAGTCGAATGATCCTTAAGACCCAGACTATCAAGCTTCTTAGGTCGATGATCGGCTTAAATCATTGGAGGAGAAGGTTGAGGCTCTACGGGTCTCACAGGACATTATGGTTCAAACTCAAAAATCATCTATGAAGTACATGAAAAAGTACTTCCACCGTATTGCCAAGAGTTTGCACCAACTTGATCCCTCCATGCCTGCTCCTTCATCATCAGGATCCGACTTAGTTTATTGCATTTTAGTTATTTTGGGGATGTATAACATTAATTTTACTTGGTTTGCTTGATAACTCTTTTTAACTCTGCTTAGATGATTATTCCCTTTGACAATCTAATATGTTACTTCTTACGATTTTCTACCTATTTTTGGGATTATTCATATGCTTTACTTGATAATTACCATCCTTCTTGCCTTATCAACTTGTGACAAAAAAGGGGAGAGAGTTGAAACATATGGTATGAATATATGATGCATGTATATGAATGATTAAAATGTAGAGTTGAAACAAATGGCATGAATGATTGGAATATTTTAAATATATGCTATGATGCATGTGAATTGGGAATGGGTATGTTATATTGCTTGGAGAATGCTTGGAATGGTTGTATGAATAGGGAGAGTACAACTAGAGGGGGAGTACAAATTTTTGCAATCTTTAACTACATCATGAGTACAAGAATATAGGGATACATTCGGATTCTTATAACACTAAGTGTTTTGTCATGAAATTGACAAAGGGGGAGATTGTAAGTACTATTATGTTTAAAGTACATTTTACACCTGGTTTGTCAAATTTCATCTTGTTAAAATAACTAAGTAAAGTGATCTTCAAGTCAAGCTCATGTTGAAATTCAAGTCAAGCTCATGATCAAGTTCAAGTCAAGCTCATGTTCAAGCTTAAGTTCAAGCTCAAGTTCAAACTCAAGTTCAAACTCAAGCTTAAGTTGAAGACCAAGTTAAATCTACTAAACATTCTAGTAGAAGATCAAGCTCCTTTAAAAACTTCAAGTTTTTAATCCTATGAAGTTCAGTCCATACAGGTATTTTAAACCTTAGAAAGACCTTAGGTTTAGATGATTTCAAAACATATTTAAATTAGATTTTTATACTTATAAATGACTGATTTTCAACTAACCTAAGTTTTGGCTCAACCAGTCTAAGAATTTCTCGACTAGTCCAAGCACTAGCCGAAATGTAACAGATTTTCTGATGAATCTTCGAGTGGACTCCTCAACCAGTCAAAGGACCTCCTTTGACTAGTCAAAGTTTCCTCGACTCGAAGTCCATCAACTAAAATCAGTTCGGATTCAGCTTGCTTGACTAGTCGAAGGTCACCTTTGACCAGTCGAAGATCTGTTAGATCTTATCCCGCTCAAAATTGAAAATTTGTTGGAACTGAATCCGATACTTAGGCTAGTAGAAGACTACCTTAGACCAGTCAAAGGAACAAACTTTCTGCTTATAAATTGAGGTTCTTTCTCAATTCAAAAATACAATTCAAGCCTATCAAAGTCCTTATTCAAGAGAGAGAGAGGGAGAGAGAAGCCTCATTTATTATTAAGCTATCAAGTGGTATTTATAATCTTTTTTATAGCTTTTTTATTAATTCCTTCATCTCAAAACCCTGCCATTCTGATTCTAAAAAGAGCGTTTACTCTTATTGAGATTTAAGGGAATTAATGCAAGTAGCCTTTGGTTTAAACTTAATTAAAATTAAATAGAACTCTGGACCTTTTCTATTGGACTGAACATTGAACATTCACCATTTAAGAAAAGCATTCTACGGCTACAGCTTCTTCTACGATGAAGATAAGTATTCTTTTTTACTTTGTATTTGATTTTTCTGAGATAGCCAGAAAATCTCTGTGTTGGTTTTTTTGAGATAACTAGAAAATCTCAATGAGGGGTTTCTTTATTTGTGATAAACCGTTAAAATCACAACTGTATCAGGTTTTAAGGTGACCCTGTGAAAACCTTATTCATAGTGAAAGTCGAGATTACGTAGTTAGTAATCTTAGGAGTAGAGTAGGTGTGGCTATTTGAAAAGAGTTGTTGACACAGGTGTGGCTATTTAAGAACAGTTGTTGACATACCGAACCGTTATAATTCTTGGTGTTGTGGTGAATGTTTTTATTACTTTTGTAGTGAATGGTGGTAATTTCTTATATGCAAAAGTGGTGAATATTTATAATAAATAGTTTTATCTACTCTTGCTCAGTTTGAGATTTTGATTCTTATCATATTTATAAAATAGAGTTTTCCTGCCTAACTTGTTTGGGTGAAGATTGTCGTACGAATTAGTTTGAATCAACATTTCAATACTAGTCAATTGAGATCTCTGATTTATTTACTTATTCAGCATTTTATTTGAATATTTGGCATAGTCATATTCAATCCCCCCCTCCTTTATGACTTCTTGTAACACCCCGGATTTTTGCCAACTTGGAGTTAGACGTACTTAGGCAATGGGTCGATCCTAACACCTTATTAGCTTTCTAAAAACTCAATCTCAAAGCGTAAAGTCCTTTTTTAACCATTTTCCTTCGAAATCTCACCTTTCACCATCCTATCCTTCAAAGTTTTCTAAGAACATTCATAATACACACCAATCTTAGGGTATAAATGATGAAGAACAATACCGAAACTAAAACTTACCATAAATAGTAACTAAATGGATAAAATGGGTTTTTAACCCTTAACCTTTTGGAATCTAACAAAATAAATAGGTTGGTTGGATATATTAGCATCTCCTACCCCAAAATCATATATTACATGTGAAATAAAATCATTTTGGTTTGCAAATTGGACCCGAAAATGTCGCACACGGACGCGGGGGCCAAATGACACAACTCGGGGGGACCTGAGGTGGGTCCTGCATGTACTCAGCAGCCCCGGGGTGGGAGGACATCGCCCCTGGGGCGAGCCCTCACCCCAGAGTCCAGCGACCGGTGAAGGTCTCGCCGGTTTGGCAAGGACTCGCCAAAATGCGGGCCTGGCAGGGCCGCAGCATGCCGGCGACCCGTTTTTGGCAGAAAAATTCTGTAATTTTCATCCATTGAAAAGTCATATCTCCCTCGTTATAACTCTGATTTAGGTGATTCAAAAGCTATATTGAAGCTTGATAAGTATAGTTTTATATAAAAATAAGTGAAAAATATAATAAAATACTTAATATAGTTAAATATAGGTCGTTGTGACAACTATCCGAAAATCATTAGTTTGGACAGCTGCTACTTCTCGAATTTTTAGAATTTTTCTACAATACAAAATATAATGAAATTTGGTAGGGATGAAATGAACTTGATGAAGAACTATTAAAAAAATAATTAAAATAATACACTAATTAAAAATTCCAGAAAGGGGCGTAGAACTGCCTTAGGACCTTATTCTATCGTAATTAGGGCACGTTTAGTTAAGTGTTAAACGGAACAACCAATAGAAGTAGCTCGAACTACTTTAAATATGATCTACAAGACTCAAAATGTGTAGAATCATTAACGCTATATTATGTTGAAACTTAGGATCCATCTCAAAACCCAGTTGCTCTCGGGAGCACCTTGAAACTTCGTATCGGACCTGGACCGAACGTCAAAAGTCCGATAACCGTAAAACTATACAGTTATGACCGCAATACTGGACTTGACAACCCCCTCAGAAATTAAGTCTTAATTATGTCTAGAAATGCACACCTTGAGCCTGGAGCGAAGAGTGTGAGAAACGTGAAAATATTTAGAAATAAAAATTTGAATTTAAGTAATCTGAGTCGTGTCACTTGTTGGCCAAATATAAGGATTCAGACCATCAGAATCTGACCCAAATACACCCTCGGATTAGGAGAAATGTCCCACACATGTCGATGTACTTGTGGCCCTGATCGAGTGACCGTGACCGCTGAACTGAAATTGGTCCGCCACGGCTGATCTGTAAATCCGATCGGTACGAAAACTCAGCCTGACCTAGATCCATGGTCAGGGAGCTTAAGTCCGACCGCACGTGGAAAAGGGGCCACCAAAAGTGCTCCGTTGGACCGGAACGACCCATATTTGGATATAACTTAAGTATACCTTGGCCCTGGGGCCATTTCTATCAAACCTAGGCCTATATAAGGACCTTAAACACCCTCTCTCATATGCCATACGAATTTGATAAAACCCTAGGAGAGAGAGAGAAGAGAAAGAGAAGGGAAAAGAGAGAAAGTGAGAGAGTGAGTTGGAAGATCTTCCTGGGATTCGATCCCATTGCTCCTCAGCCTGAGCTACCGCATATACATCACTAGTCTGGCGTTTCTGACAATGTACTAAGTAAGAAAACCTAACCCTAAGCCATTTTAAGGTTTCTAATAGTGTAGGTTATCAAATAACTAACCTAATTTATCCTGTAGGTTGCTAAATTTGCCGTAGACAAAGACTTAGCTTTAAACTGAGTTCATTACAAGTCTACCGGCGAAAGGTGCGGACTATAAACGTATAAGTTATGGTTTTCAATGCTTTCAATATCAGTTAATGATTTATAACTAACGTGGGTGCTATTTTACATGCAAAACGCATCGTCTGTTTCGTTTTACAAGTATATATGAGCTATGTGACATATAGTGTATTCTATGTATATGTAGTGATATTTGAATACGTATGGAGTTTAGAATTATGCCTAACATGATTATCTGTCGTGGATATATACTTGTTACATATGCGACAACTCCTTAGTGAAAGGACTTGCCCCAAACCACGTCACGGCCAATATACGTTATATATGTTAAAGTGTGTAACCCAAGTGTTTGTGAAAATGATTAAATGAATATGGAACCCGGATTCATGCATGCCATGATTATCCGCCGTGGGTATATGCATGTGGTATACGGGGCAACTCCTTAGTGTAAGGATTTACCCTAATACGTGCTATCACCAACATATGTCATGTATGTTGGAATATGTAGTCTAAGTGTTTGTAGAAATGCCTGAATGAACAAGTGTATAATAAATTCTACTTTATATAGGTATTGAGAAGAAATTCTCAACTACCTTAACTATGTGTATGATTTCCTCCATGTAACTTATCTTCTTTGTCTGTTTTACTTAGACACTGCTTATGTGTGAATTCATGGTTAAGTTAAAATCCATCAAATGCTCACATGCTTGTATGATTGGAATTGTTGATCAATTACTGTTCTAATTAGCTTGTATGATTATCTATTATAATTGAATGTGTTTGGGACTACGGAATAGTCCAGGCAATCGGTAACGGGCTTTGAATAGGTGGCTGAGGTTGTTTCACCACATAGGACGTGATCGATGAATCCGAGCCGTACTTGGGATGTCGGCAGTGGTTAGGCCACACGGAGTGCTTACACACTTCATGTCGATTAACTTAACATGCGCTCGTACTAGTCGAGCTCATTAAGTAACTCGATTGACCCGATGTATGTTCACCATGTATGGACGCTACTGCTTGAATCTAAGATACCAAACTCACAAGTGAAAACCCTTTTAAACCTTGGTACCTCGATCCACTAAGACTCATGAATCGGGCATGGTGGTATGGGATACCGTGGTCGAGCTGTCGGCCTACGCTGGGGTGACGAGCCTCCCAGTAGTGACCAATGAGCAACCTAGACTCGTGAGCCAAATACAGTGGTATAGGACACTGTATTCGAGCTGTCGGCTTATACTGATAAGGTGACGAGCCCTTTGTAGTGACCTCGAACGTACGCCAAGACTCCGTAGAGGCGACGAACCCTTACGTAGCAACAGAAGTACACTAACTTTGCACTGATAAGGTGACGAGTCCTTTACAGCGACCTAGAACCGTAACATCGTATGGGATTTACTAGGATTGACGACCCTAGATTGGATCATTATTTAAGAATTGATATAAGGGAGGTACCTTAGCTTCCCAATCTTGTTGTATGAAAAGGACTAATAAGAACTTGGTAATCATGCTCATGCACCGCATTACGTGTGCGTTTGGCGTAGTAGGTCAAGCACTGAGGAAGTGTTTCATGCGCGATCATAAGATGAAGTCGCTGAGGGAGCACAGGCGAGGACATGCATCATTATTTTATATCATTCTTGCATTAATCACAGTACTTAGGGATGTTTGCTTGTATTGCGTTATCATTACTGCTTGATTGAATTGATAACATGTTAACCTTTGCTTTATTGTTCCACTGAGTTGATCACTCACTCCCATGTTATGGGACGGTGTTTTAAACACCCACCAGACCCTATTTTAGTTTCAGATGATGGCGATGCGTATGAGGTGGAGCCAGACTTTTATGATGATGAGGAGGGTTTCTCCTATATGCAGCTATCAGGCGGGCCTATGTAGACCATGTTCTGATCGACGAGGTTATAGGGATGCTGACTAGATATCATTACACTCGTTATGATTGTATTTTGGAACACACATATATATTCATTTTATACATTTTGTGGGTATACATGTATATGTTTAACCTAGTAACCTGATCATACTTCGGAGACTTACTACAGTTCATTTATCTTATACATCTAATATAGTCTTCCGCTTGCAAAATTCACTTGTCTCTAGAGTATGATATGCTGTTTTGGTATAATCTCATTCATGTTTAATGCACTAATCTGGACAACATTTAATCATCATTATTTATATTGCATAAGTGATACGTTGGAACTCGGGAGTCGAGTTTATGCTCGACCCCCGATTTTCAGGGCGTCACATTTCTTAAACTCGCCTTTTCAAGGTAGGAACTAGGGTGCCAAGGATCCACTTAATACTATCAAGATGCTACCTTACTTGATTCAAGGAACACAATTGGAATTGGAGTCTTATCCTATCTAATTGGAAGAGAAAGTAATTTAAATCAAATCTAAACTTTTCATTGATCTAATTCTCAATTAAGGAGAATTGTGATGATTGGAAGGGATTCCATCACCCTATCATGCCCAAGAGACGATGGTGAATAATAGGATTTACCAATCTCACTATCTTAAACAGGAAAAGAAGATATTCAAAGCTATCATAACATCTATTGTAATTTGAGTCACAATAAATGATAAAAAACTGAAAATATTCCCTTAATATCAAACTAAAAATCAATGAAGTTTAATAAGAACAAGAATCAAAGCAAAATAAATATCCAAACAAGCTACAAGCTTCACCTCTTAGCCAACCATAGATATGATTAAAACCAAATCTATTAAATAAAGCATGAAAAATAAACTAGGGAAGAAGAAAAACTCTTTGGCGACTTCTCCACCCTTATGTATGAAATTACGGTAAAAACCGCTATAGTAGAAGTAGGAATGGGTCAAAGTGTCCTACAGGGGGGTGAATAGTTATTTATAAACTTTTATAACAATTTAAAATCCTATTAATCTAATCTTGATCTAATGTGCAATTATCAACTCATTTTAACTTTAAAGGCTTCCAAGCCAAGTAGAGGATCCAATCACAAGACTACTCAATATTTAAACAAGATATGGCACTTAGTCTATGATGGATGAACTATGTGAAAGTGTGTGGAATGTGAGTCTTATCAGTTCTAGATATTTATATTATCATGCTTTCATGTGATCATTCAAGGTAAACACAATAAGAGAATATGCAAATATCAATCCCAAACACAGTTGTTTACAATGGTTCGGCTATGTGCCTACTCTACTCTTGGTGGATGCACTCAACCCTTGAGTGTACCGAATTTCACTAACGAAGGTTTTAAATCAGGTTCATCTCAAAACTTTACAACCTACACAAGGTTGACTATAGGACCTACACAAGGTACCTAAACATGCTTACACAAGGCAAATGTTTATGCCCTACACACGAGCAAAAGTCCTACACAAAGCACCTAGGTTTTATGCCCTACACAAGAGCAAAGGATCCACATAAGGAACCTAGGTTTTATGCCCTATACAAGAGCAGAGGATCCACACAAGGAACCTATGTTTCAGGCCACGCAGGCCAAGGATCCACATAAGGAACCTAGTTTTTATGCCCTACACAAGAGCAAAGGATCCACACAATGAACCTAGGTTTTAGGTGACACAGGCCAATGATCCACACAAGGAACTTAGATTTTATGCCCTACACAAGAGCAAAGGATTTGTACTAAGAACCTAAATGTACTCTCCCGTCAGAGGCCTCCTATGAGGGCTTGTAAGGGGTGAGATGCACCTCTGACCCAATCCTATACAAGGAATGATCAATAGGGTCTTTGGACTCTAATGACTTACAGATAAGTAGATGAGCCCCGTTTTGTACGTTGATGAAGATGATCTCCCTTGATGACGGAGATTCTTCAGCTCCCTTGATCCACAACACTTATGATGCTCCAATGTAAGGTGATGGGTTAGGTCAAGGTTATGTTTAAATCTACTTTAATGAATGTTACTCATTTGAGAGACGAAGAGATTCCAAACTCTTAAGCATTCAAGGGATCTCAGCTTAATGATTTGGCATTAAGATAGTAGCTGGATGATCCTTGAATGAGGAAGTTCATTCACCAATCCACTCTATTGAATATCAATAATAAGGGTGGATTGAAGGATGAACTCCCATGAGAAAAAGGGCTAGGGTAGGTGGTTTGCAATTACTCTCTCAAAGCTCTCTCTCTTTTTCTCAATTTAGTAACCAAGAGGTAGCTCTCCTTATGAAGGCAAAAAGCTCAATGGAAATAAAACTATCACTTTCTAACTGAGTTCAATGTCTTTGAACCTGATTCAATGTCATCGAACGTATACTTTTGAAGCCATCGAATATCAGTTCGATGATACGAACTCAATTGAACCGCATTCCGAGACTTTTTTTATAGAAGATCGAAGTCATCGAACCTGATTTGATGTAATCAAGATTTGAACTTCGATGTCATTGAATCATAGTTTGATTCCTCGACATTATAAACACAAGAGCTTGTTGGACAAATTAAAGGCTAACTATGATGTTATCGAGACTGATTCGATGTCATCAAATATCAAAGTTTGATGACATCGAATCCTAGTTCGATTCAGCGATCTTTTCAGAAGATATTCCTTGAAAGCTCACTGGACACTTCTTTGTCCTTTTTCGATGCAATCGAGGCTCCCTTGATATCATTGAAGTTTGAATATCGATGATATCGAGGTTATATCAATTCCTCAAACATTTCCATTTGACTTTCCATTCAAGCTTGTTGGACCAGCCATGTCCAGATTCGATGTTATCGAGGCTCCCTCGATGTCATCGAAGTTTGAATTTCGATGACATTAAGAGTAGTCTCGATTCGTCGAATTTTTCAGATGAATTTCCTATCAAGCTTGCTGGACATTGATTTGTCCAGATTTGATGTCATCGAACCTTGCTCGATGTCATCGAAGTTTGAATTTCAATGACATCGAAGATCGTTTGATTACTCCAGTAATGTCAAAATATTTTCCAAGAAGTTTTGTTAGTCATTGCTCTAAGTCCTTTTATTTTTCAGCTAGCCTTCGATGTCATCGATTACAGATGTTCAATATCATCGAAGGTATGTTCGATCCATAAAAAATTCTATCCAATTTCTTTGTGGGTGCTGGACATAAAATGACCTTAATTCGATGTTATCGAAGCATGTTCGATGTCATCGACCGTGAGTGTTTGATGCCATCGACACAAGCTCGATGTTATCGAACTACGCTGAAAAACTTAGAAAATTTTCCTGTTTAAAAATAAGTTCTCAAATTTTTAACTCCTATGTTGTTCTAAGGCTTTTAAGGATTTATTTACCTGGGTGTTTTGGGATGTGAAGCTAAGTTTACCTTTGACAAGCTCGGAGGATACATCCAGTTGAGACAATGGCTTGAACGATCTTCATATGGGCCTCACTTGACTTACCGACTCAACCCTCACACTAATTGACAAACCAGGGCACTTTTAGTGTATTCTTCTTGAGACCTTTCCAAACCCTAGAAGATTCTTTAAAGCATCCTAAGGAGTCCTATTTATAGTTATGGAACTCCAACTTTCACACCAAGTTGGAAAAATCTAGAAACCGCCTCAAATTTACGCACTCTGTGTAGTTTCTCAAAGTATGCTTAGAATTTAAACCACCTCATATTTACACACTCTGCGCAGTTTCTTAAAATATACTCGGAGTTTCAAAATATGCCTTTTTAAGATAATTTCAGGAATATGTTTGTTTTTAGGACAATTTAAGGATTCTTTTTCTTCACTTTAAATCTTTGATTCTCTTCATTTCTCACTTGGTTTTCTTGGATCTTTGGCATGTGAATTCTTCATTAATGACTTCCAAATCTTCATTTAGTAATATTTTCAGCATAAATCATCCTTTTTACATCAATTTCACCTTTAAGCTCTCGAAATCACCTCGCACATGAAAACATGCATAATTAAATCGATTAAACATTATCATGTTTATAAAACTAAGGTATAAATAGGGGAAGTATGCAATATTTCACACTAAACACACCCCCCAACCAGCATTTTGCTAATCCCGAACAAAACATGCGTGAAGTGATATTCAATCTTCAATGTTCAAAGCACTTTCAGAAAGTAATCTTTTATGCAATCAGGAATGAATGAGTACAATCTAAAGAAGTGAGAGCGCAATTTTGATAACCTAAAGCCGAATCACGCAAGCAATCAATCAAAAAGTTTCTTTATCAATCATTTAAGAGCACAAGTTCATATATTAAAATTTTTCAATGTGCTTAATGAATTCTATTTACTTTCCATAACATACTACTATTTCATAATTTTAGCCATGATCATCACCTCAAGTTTTATTGAATAATCAAGTACCGATTATGAACTTATCACATTTTCCTTCTTTTTCTATTTTTTTATTTTATATCGACGGTTCCTTTTATTTATTTATTCTTTTCAGACTTTTCATTTATTTTCAGTCTTTTCATCATACATGACCTTTTTGTCGATCTCTCTAATTTTTAACTGGTTCTTTTCATCTTTTATGATCAACAAAAAAGTCATGTATGATGAAAAGACTAGAAAGAAATGAAAAGTCTGAAAAGAATGAATAAATGAAAGGGATCGTCGATATAAAATTAAAAACTGGAAAAAGAAGGAAAAGGTGATAAGTTCGGAATCAATACTTAATTATTCAATAAAACTTGAGGTGATGAGCTTGGCTAACATTATGAAATAGTAGTATGTTATGAAAAGTAAATAGAATTCACAAAGCACATTGGAAAATTTTGATAAATGAACTTATGCTCTTAAATGATTGATAAAGAAACTTTTTGGATGATTGCTCGTGTGATTCGGCTTTAATTTTTCAAAATTGCACTCTCGCTTCTTTAGATTATACTCATTCATACTTGATTACACAAAAGATTGTTTTCTGAAAATTATTTGAACATTGAAGATTGAAGATCATTTCATGCATGTTTTGCTTGAGACTAGCAAAATGTTGGTTGAAGAGTGTGTTGAGTGTGAAATATTAAATATTTTTCTCTATTTATACCTTGGTTTTATAAACATAATAGTGCTAATCAATTTAATTATGCATGTTTTCATGTGCGAGATGATTTCGAGAGTTTAAGGTGAAATTGATGTCAAAAAGAAGATTTATGCTCAAAAGATTACTAAATGAAGATTTGGAGTTATGGAAATCATTAATGAAGAATTCATATGCCAAAGATCTAAGAAAACCAAGTATGGAATGAAGAGAATCAAAGATTTGAAGTGAAGAAAAGGAATCCTGAAATTGTCCTTAAAACAAACATATTCCTGAAAATGTCCTTAAAAGGCATACTCTAAAACTCCGAGTATATTTTGGGAAACTACGCAAACTGAGTAAATTTGAGGCAGTTTAAACTTCAAGTATATTTTGAAAAATTATGCAGAGTGCGTAAATTTGAGGTGGTTTCTAGATTTTTCCAACTCAGTGCGAAAGTTAGAGTTCCACAACTATAAATAGGAATCTCTGGATGCTCCAAAGCATCTCCTAGGGTTTAGAAAGGTCTCAAGGAGCATATCACAAGGGTGGAGCAGCAGCCAAAGAATTTTTCTTCTTCCCTAATTTATTTTTCATGCTTTGTTTAAGAGATTTGGTTTCAATCATGTCTATGGTTGGGTAAACCTCTTAGCTAGGGCTAAGAGCTGAAGCTCGTAGCATGTCTGGATATTTACTTTTCTTTGATTCTTGTTCTTATTGAACTTCATTGATTTCTAGTTTGAATTTAAGAAATATTTTCAATTTTCTATGGTTTGTTGTGATTCAAATTACAATAAATGTTGTAATAGCTTTGAGTATCTTCTTTTCCATTTTAAGATTGTGAGATTGGTAAATCCTTTTATTCACCATCGTCTCCTGGGCATGGCAGGGTAATGGAATCCCTTCTACTCACCATAATTCTCTTCCATTGAGAATTAAGTTAATAAAAGTTCATATTTGATTTAAATTGCTTTATCTTCCAATTGGATCGGATAAGACTCTAATTCCATTTACGTTCCTTGAATCAAGTAAGGTAGTATCTTGATAGCTACAGGTGGATCCTTGGCACCCTAGTTCCCACCTTTAAATTCATAAGTTTTAATCAACACTATTCACCTTTATTTTTAATTATTTAGATTTTAATTTAGATCTTTTTCTAGTGCTAGTTTTAGTTATTTTCAAAATATGTACAAGTTTAGTTCATGTAGATTCGACCTCAGTCTTACCGACTTACTACTACATCGCGACCCTACACTTGGGGTTGTGAACAATAGTCTACTTGGTTGATCAAACTCCAACAATTCAAAGTTCAATCTCCACCTTATCATCATATTGAAAGCATTCTTAATTCCATAAATTTTCATTTCCCAAACATGTTTTTAGCTTGAAAATTAAAAAATTTCACATTTTTTGCTTAAAACTAAGAAAACACTGATTAGTATACCTAATCCACCCCCCCCCCCCCCCCCTCCCCAACCTAAAAACCTACATTGTCCCCAATGTAGAAGATATGAGCATGCAATGCACATGAGACAACGAAAAGAAATGGGAAGTGATGGGAAGATAATACCTGATTAAGGCAAATTGAAGCTTTTTTAAAGTTCTTAACATATAAATGAGTTAGCACGAAGACTAAATGAACTGAAATCAAACTATCCTAATCCTAAATCCTATGAAAGCAATAAACCTAACTACACCTCCATCAGACTAGGAGGTTAATCCTGGTACACCGGATTAATCAGAGGCATGGACATGTTCTCTGAATCAAACTTCTTAACAAATGGCTTGAAATAATGTCCATTCACTTTGAAAACATTTCCATTCGTCGAATTCTTTATCTCAATAGCCCCATGAGAATAGACATTAGTAACAATGAAGGGACCGGTCCAACGAGATCGAAGTTTACCTAGAAAAAAAATATAACCGAGAATTGTATAGAAGGATTTTTTGACCGGTTATGAATGATTTCTGAAGGATGTTCCTGTCACGGAATACATTCATCCTGTCCTTATAAATTCTAGAGTTCTCATAAGTGTCATTCTGGATTTCTTCAAGTTCATTTAGTTGAAGTTTGCGCAGTGAGCCAGCGTTATCCAAATTAAAGTTTAAATTTTTGATAGCCTAGTAGGCTCTATGCTCTAGCTCCACTGGTAGGTGGCAAGCTTGCTCATAAACTAGTCTAAAGGGAGACATTCTAATGGGGGTCTTAAAAGCTATACGGTAAGCCCATAAGGCATCAGTTAAGTGAATCGACCAATCCTTACAGTCAAGGTTAACCATTTTTTCCAGAATTTATTTAATTTTCGTATTGGAAATCTCGGATTGCCCGCTTTTCTGCGGGTGGTATGAAGTGCTCACTTTATGAGAGATGCCATATTTCTTCATTAAATTCTCAAATGGCCTATTACAAAAGTGTGAACATCCATCACTAATGATGGCTCGAGGGGTTCCAAACCGGGAAATGATATTTTCTTTTAAGAATTGAATGACCATTTTATGATTATTATTCCAACACGGGATCATTTCGACTCACTTAGTGACATAGTCTACTGCTAACAAAATGTAAATATTCCCAAAGGATTAGGGGAATGGTCTCATGAAATCGATGCCCTAGCAATCAAATGCTTCAATGATAAGAATGGGGTTCAACGGCATCATATTTCGACGGGACAACCCCATTCTTATCATGGACAGTTGGGATACACAAATCTCTACACAAGGCAAATATATCAGGAATACAATATAAACATAAAATTTGGCATCTGAAATCTCATCCATAACAAGAATAAACCATTCACTGGCATTGAAAGCATTGAAAACCATAACCTATACGATTAAAGTCCGCACCTTAAACCAAAAATAGAACACTGAACTGATTCAGACGATATGTCTTCCTCAACGGTGACAAGACAACCTAGGACAAGGATAGAAATGACCTACTACAACACATAGACTATTCTAAGCTCTAAAACATATTAGGGTTAGATTAACTTACCCAAGGATGAACTTAGAATCGCCGGAATAATGATTCAAAAGTGGAGGTTTAAGGATGTAGAGTAACAGGAAAGAATCCAAGGATGATTCACCAACTTCTCTCTCACTTTCTCTCTCTTTTCCTCTCTCTTTCTTAGCTAGGGATAGGAAATTCATATGGAAAAGAGAGTTAGGGTTTTAAGGTCTATATATAGGCCTAACATTGATGAAAATAACCCCAGGGCCAAGGTATACGTAGGTTATAACCAAAACAGGCTTCTCTCGATCCAACGGAACACTTCCGGTGGGCCTTTTTCCTCGTGCGGTTGGACTTAAGCTTACTGACCATGGATCTTGGTCAGACTGAGTTTTTGTACCGATCGGATCTACAGATCAGCCGTGGCGGACCACACTCAATTCAATGGTCACCGAAACTCGATCAGGTCCACAAGCATCATGACCTGCCTGGGCCATCTTCCCTGATCCGAGGGTGAAATTGGGTCAGAATCCAATGATCAGATTGCTTAAAATTGTCGCGCAAGTGACACGACTTAGATTTCATAAAAGCATATTTAATTTCTCACCGTTCTCACACTCTTCACTCCGGACTCAATCAAATCGACCCAAGACATCATCTGGACTTGATTTTTGAGGTGATGGCTAAGTCCAACATGGTGACTAATACTGCCTAAGATCATCACTATCGGACTTTCGACGCGCGGTCCAGGTCTGATCCAGAACTTCTAAAAATTTCCAAGAGCAACTGGATTTAGCGATGGATCCCAGATTTCAGAGTAACATAACGCTAACTATTCTACAAGTTTTGAGTCATGCAGATCAAATTTAAAGTGATTGATGTTAATTTCACAAGCAATCGAGTTTAGCGCTAATTACCCCACAAATAGCTTCTAAGGAAAATAGTGGTAGTACTCGGTCTTGGCACAAAATTTTCCGGGTCATTACAATCTACCCCCCTTAAAGAAAATTTCGTCCTTGAAATTCATACCTTCTCATATTCCTCAAGGATCTGAGGGTAGCTCTTTCTGACCTCAACTTCAGACTCCCAAGTAGCCTCTTCTTCACTATGATGTGTCCATAGAACTTTCACAAGAGGGATGACCTTACTATGCAATACCTGCTCCTTCCTGTCTAGAATATGCATCGGTCGCAGTACATATGTGGCATCCTCGCTCAACTACACCTGCTCTCAACTGATAATATGCGAAGGATCAGGAACGTACTTCTTCAGCATAGAGACATGAAATACGTTATGCACGCCCGCAAGAGGTGTGGGCAAAGCAAGGCGGTATGCTACCGCTCCCACTCGATCCAGAATTTGAAATGGACTAATAAATCTCGGCGTAAGCTTTCCCTTCTTACCGAACCACAAAACTCCCTTTATAGGGGAAACCTTAAGAAATACATGGTCTCCAACCTTAAACTCAAGTGGTCGTCGCCTTGTATCAGCGTAACTCTTCTGCCTACTTTGGGCTGTCAGAAGTCGACGCCGAAGAATGTCAACTTTCACTGAAGTTGCCTGCACCAACTCCGGGCCAATCAAACTACGCTCGCCAACTTCTGCCCAGCAATGCGGTGCTCTGCACGGGCGACCATATAACACCTCATAGGGATCCATGCCAATACTCGCCTGGAAGCTATTATTATACGCGAACTCTGCATACTGGAGACAATCATCCCAACTGTCCTTAAAATCCAAAACACAAGCTCGCAACATGTCTTCTAGAATCTGATTCACACGTTCCGTCTGCCCATTGTCTGCGGATGAAATGTGGTGCTGAACTTCAATTTCCAAGGGAACGAGTCTAGAAGATAGATGTGAAACGCGTGTCTCTGTCAGACACAATCTCTAAGGGAACTCCATGTAGACATACAATCTCCTTGATATACAATCTAGCCAACTCGTCTGTAGAGTTTGTGACTCTGATCGGTAAGAAATGAGCCAACTTCGTCAATCGGTCAACGATCACCCAAATAGAGTCATGTCCCTTCTTCATTCTCGGCAACCCAGAAATGAAATCCATAGAGATGAAGTCCCACTTCCATTCTGCTATGGGCATGGGCTGAAGCAGCCCAGGAGGTCGGCGATGCTCTACATTGACCTGCTGGCACGTGAGACAATGAAATACAAATTCAGCAATATGAACCTTCATGTTGTCCCACCAATAAGACCTTCTCATATCTTGATACATCTTCGTGCTACCTGGATGCATCGCAAGCTTAGAACTATGAGCTAACTCGAGAACCTCCCGTCTCAAGTCAAGAATATCTGGGACACATAACCGGCCACGAAATCGTAGGCCCCCATCAGAACCAACACTCCACTCGGAGTTCTCATCTATGCCAACCTGCTTTCTCATCTTCTCCAAAAGCCTATCATCTGCCTGAGCTGCAACGATCTTCTCATCAATGAGGGGCTGTACATGAATGTGTGCGATAACCTCATACGGCTCTTCCACCATAAGTTTCTGCTCAAAGTCTCGCACAAACTCTAACATGTCCCATTCTGCTATCATTAGCGGAGCCGCAAACTCTATAGCCTTCTTGCGACTCAACGCATCTGTCACAAGGTTCGCCTTACCCGGATGGTAAGAAACATCGAACTTAAAGTCTTTCAATGTTTCCATCCATTGGCGCTGCCTCATATTCAAATCACGCTGCGTGAAAATATACTTAAGGCGCTTGTGGTCGCAAAAGAGCTCGAACTCCTCTCCATAGAGGTAATGTCTCCAAAGCTTTAATGCAAAAATGACAGCTGCCAACTCCAAGTCGTGTGTAGGGTAATTTTCTTTGTGTTTCCTCAACTGTCTCAAAGCATAAGCAATCACCCTGTCCTTCTGCATAAGGACACAACTCAGGCCAACGCGAGAAGCATCAGTATATATAATATACTTAACCCCTTACTCTAGCAATACTAGCACAGGGGCGGACGTCAACTTGTCCTTCAGCTCTTGAAAAGCTATCTTCGCCCTCTCATTCCAAGCAAGCTCCAAATCTTTCTGTGTCAACTGAGACAACAGTCTGGCTATCTTCGAGAAGTCTTGTATGAAGCGTCGATAATAGCTCGCTAGACCCAGAAAGCTCCTTACCTCAGTAACTGAACCAGGCTGCTTCCAATCCTAAACTACAGCTACCTTAGCAAGATCGACAGATATCCCTTCCTTAGACACCACATGTCCCAGGAACCTGACTTCCTCTTTCCAGAAATCGCATTTCTTGAACTGCGCAAAAAGCTGATTCTTCCTAAGAGTATCCAAGACCGCTCTTAAGTGCTCCCCGTGCTCTTCCCGACTCGCAGAATATATCAAGATGTCATCGATAAAGATAATGACGAATCGGAACAAGAATGGCCGAAACACCCTGTTCATCAGATCCATAAACACGGCCGGTGCGTTCGTAAGACCGAACGACATCACAAGGAACTCATAGTGACCGAAGCTAGTCCTGAAAGTGGTCTTCTGCACATCCTCATTCTTGACTCACAACTGATGATACCCTGACTGCAGATCAACCTTCAAAAAGTACCGTGCCCCCTTCAACTGATCAAACAGATCATCAATCCTAGGTAAAGGTTACTTATTCTTCACAGTCACCAAATTCAACCTACGATAATCAATATATAATCGCAAGGAACCATCTTTCTTCTTCACAAACAGAACAGGTGCTCCCCAAGGAGACATACTAGGCTAAATAAAGCCCAAATTTAACAAACCATCTATCTGCTTCCTCAATTCCTCCATTTCACTCGGAGGCATACGATAGGTGGGCAAAGAAATAGGCGCCTCACCAGGCATGAGATCGATAGTAAAATCAATCTCACGTTGAGGAGGTAATCCAGGAATCGACTCAAACACATCTTCAAACTCCCGAACTACAGGCGTCCTTTCAAATGCTGATTCAGCCATACTCTCCAACAGAGAAGTATAATAATTAAGACGAAAAGGGTAACTGACCTTAACTAGGAAAGTAACTATCTCGCCCTCAGGTCCATGAATTGTTACCGACCTTGCTTCACAATCAATCTCTGCTCGCATCCTCGTGAGCCAATCCATACCCATAATAACATCATAATGAAAAAGAGGTGCGACAAAAAAGTCAACACGAATCGATCCACTTCCTAGATCAACCCAACAATCCATACAACGCTTGTTCATAGCAGAGAAAATCCCCGTAGCGGTAGTGAGCGTCACTCTTTTCATAGAAACAATGCTCAAACTCAGACGCCTAACTACCGTATATGATATAAGAGAGGTAGTGAACCCTGTATCCACTAACATAGAAACGGGACTACCTTCAATGTGCGCTGTAACTGCGAAGGATCTCGGCACCAAGTCAGACATGGGTGCTTCAGCTGAGAGCGCATGAACTCGAGCCTGCTGCTGACGATTCGGTGGAGGAACCATGGGCCGCTGAGGTGGCCTGAAACTAGGTACAGCAAGTCTGAACGATGGATGAGCTGGCGCTGAACGAAGAGGTGGAGGTGAAATAATCTGAGGCATCGGACGGCTGATCCTCTACGGTTGAGTAAAACCACTGGCCCGCACACGCAAAAAGCAAAAGCGATCCAAATGCCCCATCTTCCCACAGTATGAACAGTGAAGATCAGCTCGCATCTGCTGAGCAGGCAGTGCTGAACGCCTCGGAGGAGAATCTGCCCGCGGCCTCTTACCGAGAAAAGGTGCACTCTGAAAGTCAGGTCGTGGCCTAAGAACCATAGGTGCTCGCATACGGGATGATCTGTCCCCATCCTGCTCTGCTCACAAGGACATGCTCACTAACTCCGCATAGGAAGATATGCTAGCATAGCACATCTTCGATCGGATCTCAGGCCTCAATCCCTCAGAAAAATGCCGCATCCTCATCGGTTGATCGCTCAGAATCAAGGGAGCATAACGACCTAGCTCAGTGAACCAGTTCTCATATTCCGTCACCGACATCCCTCCCTGACGGAGGCGAAGGAACTCACTCTCCTTCTCATGTCGGTACGTAACCGGAAAATACTTCTCGTGGAAGCGTGCCTCAAATGCCTGCCACAACCACTCATATCCTTCCTCAATAGTGCGAAGAACACTGTCCCACCATAAACTGGCCTCCTTCTCAAACATGAAGGAGGCAAGCTCGACCTGCTCAACCTCTGAATAGTGCAGCGGTCTCAACATCTTAGAGATGCGATCAATCCAGTACTCGGCCTCCTCGAGTCTATAAGAACCCGCAAATGTGGGAGGTTGTAAGTGCTGGAATCGCTCAAATGTGCCGCTCGCACTAGCGCTCCCAGATGGGGGCATAGGTGAAGCAGGTGAAGTCGCCCCCACTGACTGAGCAAAGATGTCAGCCATGGAAGACAGGAACTGCTACTGCTGCTGGTGCTGCTGCTGCTGCATCAACAACATCATCTGCTCAAACCTATCAGAATGCAGAGCAAAAGAAGATGCACGGTTCAGCTCATGAACCGAAGGCGTAACTGGAGGAGCCATAGGTGTCGGCCCAACACCAGCATGAGACGGGCCTGACTGTGGATCCGTCTGGCTATCGCTCAGGGGAGGAACCTCGCCAAGCGACTCAACCAAGGAGAGATGGGCCGAAGTCTTCGAACCCTTAGGAGGCATACCCTACATTCAACAGAGGATGCAACTTGTAAGATTCTACGTCCACATAATCCACCCACACAGCAAACACAGTACAACTTCAATGATAAACAACATGCATTCCATTCAACAAAATTTATCGCAATACAAGTAGTGCAGCATTACATGAATCACGACAGGGAAAGCATGTAAACTACAACATCTAAAACTTCAAACAACAACAAACAACTTCCAACTACTAAGCCAACAACGGCAACACACAGAAAGAAACAACAAAACAAAGCAAAGGACGACTATAACGATAACTACTCGTTAGAATCAGGAGATAGAGGCGGGGCACCCTTATCTTGCAAACAACACAGGATAGACTTCAGAGTTTGAGTCACCTTCTTGAACTTATGCTTCACAAGGCCTCGAAGATCCATGATGTCCTGGCGTAGAACAGCCTGCCCTTCCTCAAGCTGAGCAATACGGGCATCCCTGGCAGCCTGATCTGTGCTCTGCTCTGGTCCCACAGGAGGAGAGCTCTCACTCGTATCTTGTGCCTCTACCTCTTCCTCGTCCTGCTCTGTTTCTTCTCCAATCTCAACTCTACCCTCGGCATAACTTTCATCCTCATCACTCTCTGACTCATCCTCACTATCTGAGGCCTGTCGACGGGGACTAATTTCCATCTGCTTAAGGGTCATCAGATTAATGTGGCGAATAAGAACCGGCTTTTCTGCCTCAAGCCTATAGCCAAACTCATGTACAAGCTTACAGATAAGCCGGCCAAATGGGAGCAATTCGGTTCTCCTAGTCGAACGAGCGATAAGGATAATCTGACACAAGATGTACGTCAGCACACATAGCTTCACTCCTTACCCCACCTGATACAGAAAATCTACCATCAGGCGCGTACACTTGCTGCAGTTACTCCACCTTGGATATACATTGAACGTACACATGTGGTGAAGCAAGCGAAAGTCGTCCGTCATGTTGGTAGCTAGAAGACTTTTATTAGGCTGCCATTCGACCAGACGACCACATAAGAGCCGGGTGCGACGATCCCTCTCGACATACTGTTCAAATTCTTCTCACTGGCATGCACCTCACCAAGTGGCACATTCAGGAGTCGGGATATCAAAGCGACGTTGACCGTGGCCTCCCGTCCGCTACCCAAGAAATCTTGAACTACAGAGGCTCCAGCAAAGGATCACAAATGTTAGCATAAAAAGCTCGAACAGTGCTTGCATTGGTGCGATACTCGCCCTCAAACAAGGGACACCAACCAGCTCCTTCCAGATGCTCCAACAACAGAAACTCGCCAAATAGCCGCGGATCAAGATGAGCCTCAAAAAGGACCCTACGGCCTTCATAAACTCCATGCGATAGCTCCACCAACAAGGTTCTTCCAATGGGAGCTTGAGGATCAAGGTCCCACTTGGTCTGAAACTCATGGGCGGTGGTCGTGCTCGCGACGGCACCTCTCGGCCTCCGTGCACGAGTTGGGCGGCTAGGCCCGGCTTCATCCATGGGAGCTCTCTTCTTCCCCATCAAAGAAAGAAGGGTAGAGAAGAAAAATATGGCCGTGATAAACTCAAAGAGGGCCATGGAAAATGAGAGAAATAGAGAAATAAGAAGGATGGTGAAGCTTCCACACACTTGAGATCCCAAAGAAGGATTTGGGAGCTCAAATGAGAAGAAAAGAGAGTGAAATCAGCAATGGGGGTGAGGTTTTGAGATGGGTTGGTTGGGGTGTGCACGAAAAATGGAAGAAGAAGAAGATTGGGGAGAGATTTGGTGGAGTTTTGAGAGGAACTTGAAGAAAAAGAGAGCTAGGGAGGGTGTTTTGTGAAGGAAGTAGGGTTTAGGAAGGGATATAATCGAGCAACCATGGAGGAGTGGGCCACACTAGGCCCCATGGGCGTCGGCCCGAGCCGGCCCGCTAGGCGGCGAGGGCTCGCCGAACCGGCGAGGACATCGCCGGTCTCTGGACCGTCCGGCGATGGCTCATCGTTTGGGCGAGGTCCTCTTGGTCCCTTATGTGGAAAACGATGTGGGTCCCCCCCTGGGTCCCCCTGGAAATGCCCCGATCGACCCCTTTGTCCGATTCGACGCCTATCGGGCCATTTGGGTAGAAATCTGATACAAACTGAGGTTTACTGACATTTGAAGGGTTAAGATGGGAAGATAAACCATCCAGACCCATTAATATATGGTCTAGAAGAGATTTTGGATCACTGTGTGTGATCAGGAGAGAGCACAGACTCGATCTCGGCGATTGTTTTCAATAAACTTTCACTGATAGAAGAAACGAGACACAAACACAAAATATACGATAAACTCGCACCCAAATACACTAAAGTGGCGATAGCGTGTGGTGTGTGACCATAACCCAAGTCCGATTTAATCCAATTCATGCTCTGATACCAACTTGTAACACCCTGAAATTCGGGGGTCGAGCATAGCTCAGCTCTCGAGTTTTAAAACATCACTTATACAACATATTTAATGATGGATGTATGTTGTCTGTATGAGTGCATAACACATAGAATAGATTAAGCCAAACTGCAAACATAATTCAGGGATAAGTGAGAAATGCAAGCGGAAGACTTAAAGAAATATATGTGTATATGTGCAATTCCCTGAAATACATATACATACCAGGTCGTACTACAAGTGTTACTATCAAAATATTACAAGTATCAAACTACATCATCTATTCCCAAAAAGCAATCCCAGAATCCCACGCATCAGAACAAGGCTCACTAGAACCCGCCTGAAAACTGCATGAAAGAAAATACAGCCTCATCATCCTCGAACTCCTGCTCTGCCTCAGTGGTCGCATCAACATCTGCAACTAAGACAGAGTCTGGTGGGTGTTTAAACACCACCCCAGAACGTGGGAGTGAGTGATCAACTTAGTGGAAAAATGTAACGACCTTGGAATTTTTGTGCTAATCTTTCCTTAAGTAGTTGTTTTGGGGTAATTAGCGCTTTACTCGATTGCTTGTGAAATCCACATCAATCACTTTAAATTGTATCTGCATGGCTCTAAACGTGTAGATTAGTGAGCGCTACGTTACTCTGAAATCTGGGATCCATCGCTAAATCCAGTTGTTCTGGGGAATTTTTGGAAGATCTGGATCGGACCTGGACCGCGCGTCGAAAGTCCGATGGCGATGATCTTAGGCTGTTGCGGTCACCGAGTTGGGCTTGATCTTCACCTCGAAAATCAAGTCGATTTGATGTTCTGGGTCGATTTGCTTGAGCTCGGAGTGAAGAGTGTGAGAACGGTTGGAATTTATTAAGCTTTTATTGAAATCTGACTCGTGTCGCTTGCGTGACGATTTTAAGCATTCTGACCGTTGGATTCTGACCCAATTTCACCATCTGGTCAGGATAGTTGGCCCAGGCATATCCTAAGTGCTTGTGGACCTGATCGAGATTCCGTGACCGTTGAATTGAGTGTGGTCCGCCACGGCTGATCTGAAGAGCCAATCGGTATGAAAACTCAGCTTGACCTAGATCCATGGTCAAGGAGCTTAAGTCCAACCTTTCGTGGTTATAGGCCCACCAGAAGTGCTTCGTTGGATCGAGAAAGGCTTACTTTGGTTATAACCTAAGTATACCTTGACCCTGGGGTTATTTTCGTCAAGAATAGGCCTATTTATAGTCCTTAAACCCTAGCTCTCTTTTCCATACGATTTTCTCTAACCCTAGCTTGGAAAGAGAGTGGAAAAGAGAGAGAAAGTGAGAGAGATAAGTTGATGAATCATCTTGGATTCTTCTTTGTTCTTCTTCATCTTCGAACCTTCACTTTGAATCGTTCTTCTGACGATTCTGAGTTCCTTTTGAGGTAAGTTAACCTAACCCTAACCTGTGTTAGAGCTTCGATTAGTCTTGGTGTTGTTGTATCTCATTTCTATCCTTATTTTAGGGTATTCTATCGCCGTTGACGAAGACAACTCATCTAAATCAGTTCGGTGTTCATTCTTTGCTTAAGGTGAGGACTTTAAGTGTATAGGTTATGGTTTTCAAGGCTTTCAATCCCAGTTAGTGATTTATTCTTGCTATGGATGAGATTTCACATGCCAAATGTTATGTTTACATTGCTTTCCTGATATGCATGTGTTATATTGAGATTTGTGTATTCTAGGTGTATTTATAAAGTACCGTATACGTATAAATTATGCACTTATATTTGCCATGATTATTTATCATGTATGTATGCTAGATTCATGTATGACAACTCCTTGGTAAAAGGAATTGTCTAAGAGCATGTTTTCCAACATACATCATGTATGTGGTTCCATGTATGCTAAGTGTTGGTAGAAATGCATGAATGATCTAAGTGTAACCGATTACACTAATTGTGGGCGTTGAGAAGTGATTCTCAATACTCCTATTGATGCGCATGATTTCCCTTATGCAGTTACATTCCAAGTTCTTTTAATTCAAGCATTACCTATGCTTACATTTATGTTAAGTTGATATTCTTCAAGTGCTGGTGTACCATGATTTGAGTTGGTCGTTTCATTACTGTCTTACAATCCATATGAGCAACTGTAGTAGTGTAAGGTGTTTGGGACTATGCCTTAGTCCAGGAAATCGGTAATTGACCCTATATGCGTGGTTGAGATTGCTTTCGCCACGTCGGACGTATTAGACGAACCCGAGTCGTATTAGAGTTGTCGGCAGTGGTTTGGCCACGCGGAGTGTTTGCGCACTCCATGTCGCTCAATTCAACGTGCGCTCGTGCTAGTCGAGTTCGTCAAGTAACTCGATTGTCCGTTGTATGTTAACCATGTATGGACGCTACTGTTTGAATCTAGGATACCGAACTTACCAATGACATCCTAATAACCATGGTACCTGATCAGCTAAGACTCATGAGCCGGACATGGTGGTATGGGACACCGTGGTCGAGCTGTCGGCCTACGCTAGGGTGACGAGCCTCCCCGTAGTGACCAATGAGCAACTAAACTCGTGAGCCGATTATGGTGGTATGGGACACTATATTCGTGCTGTCGGCCTACATTGATTGGTGACGAGCCCTTTGTAGTGACCTCGAGCATACCTGGATACCGCAAGGAGGTGACGAGCCGAATTGTGGTAGTAAAGGCATGAAAGGCGTGCATTGATTGGTGACGAGCCCTTTGCTACGACCTCAAATGTATGATCGTATGATATGTCTAGGATTGACGACCCTAGTATGGATTACTGTTTGGATGGTGATATGAGGAAGGTATCTTAGCTTCCCAATCCTGCTGTGTGAAATGGACTAATAACAACTTGGTAACCATATCCATGCACCGCATTTGCATGTGCTTTGTAGATGTGGCACACTTTGAGGCGATGTCATGCGTAACGTAAGATGAAGACGCTGAGGGTGTACGCGTGAGGGCACGCATCATACCGCATTCATACTTGCATTAACAAGAGTACTTAGGATTTATTTAATTGTCCTGCTTTATCATTACTGTTTGATTGAACTGATAACATGTTAACCAGTGCCTTATTGTTCCACTGAGTTGATCACTCACTCCCACGTTTCTGGGGCGGTGTTACACACCCACCAGACTCTGTCTTAGGCCCTGATGTTGAAGATGTGGATGCGACGGCTGAGGTAGAGCGGGAGCTAGATGACGATGAGGCTGCCTTCTCCTATATGCAGTTTTCAGACGGGTTCTAGCGAGCCTCGGTCTGTTGCGCGGGATCTCTGGGATTATATTTTTGGAACTGAAACGATGTAATTGATACTTATAATTTTGTTACATAACACTTTCAAACGATCTGGCTTGTATATGTAATTCAGGGATTTACACTTGTACACATATTTTGCTATAAGTCTTCCGCTTACTTTATTCACTTGTCCCTGAATCATATATGTGTTTGGACTTAATCTATTCCATGTTTTATGCACTAATACAGTCAACATACATCTCTCATTAATTATGTTGCATAAGTGATGTTTTGGAACTCGGGAGCTGAGTTATGCTCGACCCCCGAATTTCAGGGCGTTACAAACAATAAAGCAAAGGTTAACATGTTATCAATTCAATCAAGCAGTAATGATAAAGCAGAACAATCAAACATGTCTTAAGTACTCTTGTTAATGTAAGGATGCATGTAGAATGATGCGTGACCTCGCGCGTACACCCTCAGCATCTTCATCTTACGTTACGCATGACACCACCTCAAAGTGCTCCACCTCTTCCAGGCACATGCAATGCGGTGCATGAACATGATTACCAAGTTGTTATTAGTCCTTTTCATACAGTAGGATTGGAAAGCTAAGGTACCTTCCTCATATCAACGTCCAAACAGTGATCCATTATAGGGTCGTCAGTCCTAGACAATCTCATACGATCATATGGTTTTAGGTCGCTGCAAAGGGCTCATCACCAATCAATGCACGCCTATCATACCTTCATTACTACAATAAGGCTCGTCACCTCAATGCGGTATCCAAGTATGCTCGAGGTCACTACAAAGGGCTCGTCACCAATCAATGCAGGCCGACAGCATGAATATAGTGTCCCATACCACCATAATCGGCTCACGAGTTTGGTTGCTCACTGGTCACTACGGGGAGGCTCGTCACCCCAGCGTAGGCTGACAGCTCGACCACGGTGTCCCATACCACCATGTCTGGCTCATGAGTCTTAGCGGATCAAGGTACAACGGTTAACAGGATTTCATCGGTAAGTTTGGTACCCTAGATTCATATAATAGCGTCCATATATGGTGAACATACATCGGACAATCGGATTACTTGACGAACTCAACTAGCATGAGCGCACGTTAGGTTGAACGACATAGAGTGTGTAAACACTCCGTGTGGCCAAACCACTGTCGACAACTCTAATACGACTCAGGTTCGTCAAATTACGTCATTTGTGGCGAAAGCAACCTCAGCCACGAACTCAAGGCCGATTACCAATTTCCTGGACTATTCCATAGTCCCAAACACATTCCACTACAACAGATATTCATATCAACAATTTAGAATAGTAATGGAACAACAACTCAAATCATATGGTATGTAAGCATTTGAAGAATATCAACTTAACATGAATTTTCACATAAGTAATACTTGAAATTAAACAACAAGGAATGTAACTTGCATGAAGGAAATCATACACACTAATAGGAGAGTTGAGAATCACTTCTCAACACCCGCAATTAGGTTAATATGTTGCACTTTAAACCATTCAGACATTTCTACAAACATTTAGAATACATAGTTCAACATACATGATGTATGTTGGAATACACACATTTGGACAATTCCTTTTGCTAAGGAGTTGACACACATACATCTAGCATAAATACACGACAAATAATCATGGCAAACACGTGTGCATATTTTATACGTATGCGGTACTTCCTACATACACATAGAATACACAAATCTCTACACAAGGCATATATATCAGGAATACAATATAAACATAACATTTGGCATGTGAAATCTCATCCATAACAAGAATAAACCATTCACTGGCATTGAAAGCCTTGAAAACCATAACCTATATGATTAAAGTCCGCACCTTAAACCAGAAATAGAACACCGAACTGATTCAGACGATATGTCTTCGTCAACGGCGACAAGACAACCTAGGACAAGGATAAAAATGAGCTACTACAACACATAGACTATTCTAAGCTCTAAAATAGATTAGGGTTAGGTTAACTTACCCAAGGATGAACTTAGAATCACCGGAATAACGATTCAAAAGTGGAGGTTTAAGGATGTAGAGTAACAGGAAAGAATCCAAGGATGATTCACCAACTTCTCTCTCACTTTCTCTCTCTTTTCCTCTCTCTTTCTTAGCTAGGGTTAGGAAATTCGTATGGAAAAGAGAGTTAGGGTTTTAAGGTCTATATATAGGCCTAACATTGATGAAAATAACCCCAGGGCCAAGGTATACTTAGGTTACAACCAAAACAGGCCTCTCTCGATCTAACGGAACACTTCCGGTGGGCCTTTTTCCACATGCGGTCGGACTTAAGCTCACTGACCATGGATCTTGGTCTGGCTGAGTTTTTGTACCAATCGAATCTACAGATCAGCCGTGGTAGACCACACTCAATTCAACGGTCATCGAAACTCGATCAGGTCCACAAGCATCATGACCTGCCTGGGCCATCTTACCTGGTCCGAGGGTGAAATTGGGTCAGAATCCAATGGTCAAATTGCTTAAAATCATCGCGCAAGCGACACGACTCAGATTTCATAAAAGCATATTTAATTTCTCACCGTTCTCACACTCTTCACTCCGGACTCAATCAAATCAACCCAGGACATCATCTGGACTTGATTTTTGAGGTGATGGCTAAGTCCAACATGGTGACCAATACTGCCTAAGATCATCGCTATCAGACTTTTGACGCGCGGTCCAGGTCCGATCCAGAACTTCTAAAAATTTCCAAGAGCAACTGGATTTAGCGATGGATCCCAGATTTCAGAGTAACATAGCGCTAACTATTCTACAAGTTTTGAGTCATGCAGATCAAATTTAAAGTGATTGATGTTAATTTCACAAGCAATCGAGTTTAACGCTAATTACCCCACAAATAGCTTCTAAGGAAAATAGAGGTAGTACTCGGGCTTGGCACAAAATTTTTCGGGTCATTACATGATCTTCAAAGGCTATCTCTATCTGATTGTAGCCTGAATATCAGTTAAGGAAGCAATAGTAAGAGTGACCAGCTAGCCTTTCCAAAATTTGATCAATGAAGGGAAAAGGAAAGTGGTCCTTCCTTATGATGGTATTCAACATCCTGTAGTCAATGCACATTCTCTAACCTATAGTAACTCTAGTTGGCATGAGTTCATTTTCGGCATTGGGTACGATGGTGATTTTGGACTTCTTAGGAACTACCGGAGTTGGACTCACCTATTAACTATCAGATATAGGGTATATGATACCCACATCCAACAACGTAGTTACTTCAGCCTTAACCACTTCTTTCATATTTGGATTGAGTTGACGTTGTGGTTGTTGGGAGATTTTTGCATTATCCTTAAGATAGATGCAGTGGTACAAATCAAAGGGTCAATTCCCTTAAGGTATGCAATCGACCATCTAAGAGCTCCTTTATGCTCAATGAGAGTGGAAATGAGCACACTCTCTTATTCTTTCTCAAGATGAGAAGAGATCATCACCGGATATGTCTCATCTTGACCTAAATAGACATATTTAATATTAGCGGCCAAAGGTTTTAGGTCAAGCTTCGATGCTTTGAGGCTAGACTATAAAGTCACTTTATCGGTTTGGGGCAATTTCTCAAATTGTGGCCTCCACTGGTTAACTTCAAGTACCGGTGTAGCATTAAGTAAGGCATTCATCTCTCTAATCATGTCATCATCTAAATCAGGGGAGTGGGCTAAGCATGTCTCTAGAGTGTCAGAGTATAAAGTCAAAAGTACTCCATCTTCTATAAAAGAATTAATCATGTTAATGTGATGGATTTCGTCATCATCCTCTAACTGTTTGTTCATATTGAAAAATATGTTGAGCTCTAATGTCATATTTTCGAAAGATAAATTTATAATTCCATTCTTACAATTAATGATAGCATTTGATGTACCAAGGAATGGGTGAACAAGAATGATGAGTATTTGAGTACTCATATTTATGATGGGTTGAGTATCCAGGACAATAAAATCTACTGGATAGTAGAATTTATCAACTTAGACTAACACATCCTCAACTATCCCTCTCGGTACACGAACTGAGCGATCGACAAGTTGTAATGTGGTCCGGGTGAGTTTTAATTTACCTAAACCCAATTGTTCATAAACAGAGTAAGGGATCAGATTTACGCTCGCCCCCAAGTCAAGAAGTACGTACTTAATCCAGTGGTTCCTAATTACACAAGTGATGGTTGGGCTACAGAGATCTTTGTATTTTTGTGGCACATTTTGCTTAAGGATGACACTCACTTTTTCTGTTAAAAAGATTTTCTTTTGTATGTTTTTTCGTCTTTTAGTAATACATAAATCTTTCAGAATTTGGCATATGAAGGGATTTGTTTAACAATATCCAATAAAGGGATGTTGACCTTCACTTGCTTAAGCACCTCTAGAATATCCTAAGAGTTAGAGAGAGATTTTGGTGCAATCAACCGTTAAGGGAATGGCGTAATCGACTTACTTTGAGGTTCCAGTTCTAACCATGTGAAGCATTGCTAGGTCTATCATTCTCATCTATTTCCAGGTCATTAGGCTTTTTAGCCCTACCGGAATAGATTTGTCAATTGTCTACCCACTCTTAAGAGTGGTGATAGACTTAGCCAGCTCCATTTGTTTTGAAGAGCTTGGGTCACTGATTTCATATTGTTGTTTTGGGTTGGGGAGAGGCTAAGCCGAAAGGATCCCTTTCTCCCCAATCGAATTTTTTGTTTCAAGCCCTCGTAATACCTTTGTAAGGTCTTGAAAGGCTTGCAGCATACCCTGATTAAAAAGCTCTTACTTTTGTATAGGTTTTAAGACCAGATCCTCTTGAGGTTTCCTTTGATTCAGAAATTGGTTAAGGATCCCTTGAGGAGTAGTTGTTTGTCCATTCCTCCAACTAAAGTTTAGATGGTTCCTCCAGCTTGAGTTATATGTATTTAAGGTGGGTCCACTGAAAGGTTTTTGGTAGTTGTTTACAGCATTTGATTGTTCATTCAATATCTCTTGAAGAGAAGGAATTGTTGGGCAATTTTCAGTTATATGTATGTTACAAGTACAAATACTTCAAACAACTCCCGCAGTCTTTTCGGGTTCTACCTTCTTTAGTTCTATGGCCTCGACTTTTCTTGTGATTTTGGCCACTCTTGCATTTATATCATCTTCCTCTTTTAGAACATAAATTTCTCCCCCTTCCTTTGATTGAGTAAGCTTAGAAGTGGTAATTCTTGAAGAGGTATCCCATGATTGCGCGTTTTTAGCAAGTATATCAAAATAATCCCACGCATCATCGGCTTCCTTATTCATGAATTCCCCATTACACATCATCTCCACAAATTAGTGCATAGGTGAGGTTAATCTCTCATAGAAAAAGCTTATTATACATCATGTTTCGTAGCCATGTTGTGGACATGAATTTATGAGATCATTAAATCGCTCCCAACATTGGAAGGTCTCATCCTCTTTTTGTGCAAAATTCATGATTTCTTTCCTTAAGGTATTTGTTTTATGATAGGGAAAGAACTTTTTAAGGAACTCCCTTGTCATCTCAGCCCACATGTCAATGGACCTTGGTCTTAAGGAATGTAACTACGACTTAGCCTTTTCTTTCAAAGAGAAAGAAAACAATTTCAGTCTAACTGTGTCCTCATACACGTTTGGGAAGTGTAATGTAGATATGATTTCATTGAACTCTTTCATATGCATGGACTTTCAGATTCTAGTCCATGAAACTTAGGGAGGAGTTGAATTACCCCTTGTTTAATATCCATAGTTCCTGTATTTAATGGAAATATCATGCAGGAAGGTGTACTCACTCCCGCCGGTTGTAAATAATCTCATAGAGTACGAGGCGGGGGTGCATTATGCACCTCGTTTTCATCTTGAACTTCCTCAACTAGTGGTTGAGGTTGATTTGTAATAATTACTTCAATTAACTGAGAGGATCTCAAGTGGTGTCTAAACCATTGATGGATAGGCAACCCTTTGACTAATCCTCCTTCACTCAAGAGACATAAGTGTTTTCACGAACCTACTTGGGCATGAAACATGCACAGCCCTCAAGCACCAAACAACTAAAACCTAGAAGAAAGAAAACTAAAGTAAATAAGAAATCTAGAAAAGAAATAGAGAATTGGAAAGAGGTTACTGGATTAGAATTGCTATGTTAAGATCCTACAAAATAGAAAACAATGTTAGTTTCTAAAAATAATTTCAGAAAAAATCATAGCCTAAAAAAAAAAAGCAAAAAGTTAACCCTAATCTTCTTAACCTAATTCTAATACCCATTAATTTCAAAAAAATGTAGTCATAGTCCCCGGCAATGGTGCCAAAAACTTGTTCACAACCCCAAGTGTAGGGTCACGATATAGTAATAACTTGTGAGAACGAGGTCGAATCCACAAGGACTAAACTTGTACGTATTTTGAAAAGAACTATAACTAGAACTAAAAGAAGATCTAAATCTGAATTTTGGAATAAAAGAGAGTAATTATGAATAATGTTTAAACTATCAATTAAAGGTGGGAACTAGGGTGCCAAGGATCCACTTGTAGTTATCAAGATACTACCTTACTTAATTCAAGGAACACAATTGGAATTGGAGTCCTATCCTATCCAATTGGAAGATACAACAATTTAAATTAATTCTAAACTTTTCATTGACCTAATTCTCAATAGAGAAGAATTGTGATGATTGGAATGGATTTTATCACCCTACCATGCCTAGGAGACAATGGTGAACAATGGGATTTACCAATCTCACTATCTCAAAGCAGGAAAAGAAGATATCCAAAGCTATCACAACATTTATTGTAATTTGAGTCATAATAAATCATAAAAAACTAAAAATATTCCCTTAATATCAAACTAAAAATCAATGAAGTTCAATAAGAACAAGAGTCAAAGCAAAATAAATATCTAAACACGCTACAAGCTTCACCTCTTATCCCTAGCTAAGAGGTTTAGCCAACTATATATATGATTGAAACCAAATCTCTTAAATAAAACATGAAAAATAAACTAGGGAAGAAGAAAAACTCTTTGGCAGCTTCTCCACCCTTGTGTATGCTTAGGGCTAGACATTGAGTCGAGTCGAGTCGAGGTGGGCCAAGCTCAGCTTGACTTGTATATGCTTTACTCGAGCTTGAGCTCATCCTCGAGCTCAACATTGGAGGTTGGCTTGTTTGCCTAAACTTTCGAGTCGAGCTGGTGGATCGAGTCGAGTCGAGCTTACCTCGAGTCGAGTCAAGCCTGTTCCCACATAAATTTATTATATTTTTTGCTAAAAAATACAAATTAAAAGTCAACAATATTGAGTCTAAAATGTCTCTCATGCCACATTACTAAGACAAAAAAAAGTGTCATATATACCTCTAAATACCACATGTTGCTCCTCGACATCAAATCCAAAAGGCGAAAACACATCACAAAATATAAAAGCTTACATTCCTTTAAGCAGTTTTAGATGCATTCTAGACGTCGTCTTCACTTCCATTCTCGTCCTCATACTCTTCAACATCAAAACTGCTACCGCCCCAAACTAGATGCAACCAATCTTGCATGCATATAAGTGTTTCAATTGTTTTCGAGGCGAGTGAGCTTCGATACTTGATAACAATCCTGCTTTCCATGCTAAAAGTTTATTCTAATGTCATAGTCAAAATTGGAATTGATAATATGTCTCGTGCCATTACCGAAAGTGTAGGGCATCCATAAGCTCTCGACTTCCACCACTATAAAACATCAAAATCATCTTCTTGTAACCTTATGACCGGCTCCTTTATATACTTCTCTACTTCTGATTCAGTTTTGTGCGTATCTATTTCTTCTTCGTCTAAAAAAGATATAAAGTCATGAAGTCTCTTTCCTTCAGTAGAAGTACTACCCCGACCCCATAGATTGAGTAACTATGGGATTAGATGTTGCGGCCAAAGTACCAACATATGAAGTGAACAGCTCTTCAACTGCAGCATAAATAATAGCTGTCTTCGCTGAAGCTGTTTCAGAACTGGAATAAAGTGATCTGAAAACATACTTAATCATTGCTATCTTGTACCGTGGATCCATAACAACTGCAATGACCATTAATAAATGACAATCAGCCCAATACTTATCGAATTTCATTTGCATTCCCAAAGCCATCATTTGTAAAAAAATTGACCCTCATCGGCACAATTTTTTATAGTGTCCGTAATGAAAATAATTTCTGAAAGAAACTGATTTGCCGTAGGATACTTATTCCCTGAAAAAATCTTTGTGCAGTCGTAAAAAACTTTGAGAAACTGATCAACATGTTCAGCTTTCGTCCAGTCTTTATCACTAGGCACATATGTGTACATTTTATCGCGCGCCGCAAGTTCAGGAAATGCAACTTTAAATTCCAAAGCTATATCCAACTGTAACGACCTTGGAAGTTTTCTGTGCTAATCTTTCCTTAAGTAGTTGTTTTGGGGTAATTAGCGCTTTACTCGATTGTTTGTGAAATTCGCATCAATCACTTTAAATTGTATCTGCATGGCTCTAAACGTGTAGATTAGTGAGCGCTACGTTACTCTGAAATCTGGGATCCATCGCTAAATCCAGTTGTTCTGGGGAATTTTTGGAAGATCTGGATCGGACCTAGACCACGCGTCGAAAGTCCGATAGCGATGATCTTAGGCTGTTGCGGTCACCGAGTTGGGCTTGATCTTCACCTCGAAAATCAAGTCGATCTGATGTTCTGGGTCGATTTGGTTGAGTTCGGAGTGAAGAGTGTGAGAACGGTTGGAATTTAATAAGCTTTTATTGAAATCTAAGTCGTGTCGCTTGCGCGACGATTTTAAGCATTCTGACCGTTGGATTTTGACCCAATTTCACCCTCTAATCAGGATAGTTGGCCCAGGCATATCCTAGTGCTTGTGGACCTGATCGAGTTTCCGTGACCGTTGAATTGAGTGTGGTCCGCCACGACTGATCTGAAGAGCCGATCGGTACGAAAACTCTGCTTGACCTAGATCCATGGTCAATGAGCTTAAGTCCGACCTTTCGTGGTTATAGGCCCACCAGAAGTGCTTCGTTGGATCGAGAAAGGCGTGCTTTGGTTATAACCTAAGTATACCTTGACCCTGGGGTTATTTCCATCATTTTAAGGTCTATATATAGTCCTTAAACCCTAGCTCTCATTTCCATACGAATTTCTCTAACCCTACCTTGGAAAGAGAGTGGAAAAGAGAGAGTTAGTGAGAGAGATTGGTTGGTGATTCATCTTGATTCTTCCTTGTTCTTCTTCACCTTTGAACCTTTACTTTGAATCGTTCCTCTAACGATTCTGAGTTCTTTTGGGGTAAGTTAACCTAACCCTAACCTGTGTTAGAGCTTAGATTAGACTTGGTGTTGTTGTATCTCATTTCTATCCTTATTTTAGGGTATTCTAGCGCCGTTGACGAAGACAACTCGTCTAAATCAGTTCGGCGGTTCTTTCTTCGCTTAAGGTGCGGACTTTAAGTGTATAGGTTATGGTTTTCAAGGCTTTCAATCCCAGTTAGTGATTTATTCTTGTTATGGATGAGATTTCACATGTCAAATGTTATGTTTACATTGCTTTCCTGATATGCATGTGCTATATTGAGATTTGTGTATTCTAAGTGTATTTATAAAGTACCGTATACGTATAAAATACGCACTTGTGCTTGCCATGATTATTGGTCATGTATGTATGCTAGATGCATGTATGACAACTCCTTGGTAAAGGGAATTGTCTAAGTGCATGTATTCCAACATACGTCATGTATGTTGTTCCTTGTATGCTAAGTGTTTGTAGAAATGCATGAATGACCTAAGTGTAACTGATTACACTAAGTGTGGGCGTTGAGAAGTGATTCTCAATACTCCCATTGATGCGCATGTTTTCCTTTATGCAGTTACCTTTCAAGTTATTTAAATTCAAGCATCTCCTATGCTTACATTTATGTTAAGTTGATATTCTTCAGATGTGTATGTAACATGATTTGAGTTATTGTTCCATTACTGTTTTACATTCCATATGAATATCTGTAGTAGTGTAGGATATTTGGGACTATGCCTTAGTCCAGGAGATCGGTAATTGACCCTATATTCGTGGTTGAGATTGCTTTCGCCACGTAGGACGTATTAGACGAACCCGAGCCGTATTAGAGTTGGCGGCAGTGGTTTGGCCACGCGGAGTGTTTGCGCACTCTATGTCGTTCAATTCAACGTGCGCTCGTGCTAGTCGAGTTCGTCAAGTAACCCGATTGTCCGATGTATGTTAACCATGTATGGACGCTACTGCTTGAATCTAGGGTACCGAACTTACCAGTGAAATCCTAATAACCATGGTACCTGATCCGCTAAGACTCATGAGCCGGACATGGTGGTATGGGACACCGTGGTCGAGCTGTAGGCCTACGCTGGGGTGATGAGCCTCCCCGTAGTGACCAGTGAGCAACTTAACTCGTGAGCCGATTATGGTGGTATGGGACACTATATTCGTGTTGTCGGCCTACATTGATTGGTGACGAGCCCTTTGTAGTGACCTCGAGCATACCTGGATACCGCAAGGAGGTGACGAGCCGATCTGTGGTAGTAAGGGCATGAAAGGCGTACATTGATTGGTGACGAGCCCTTTGCTACGACCTCAACTATATGATCGTATGAGATGTCTAGGATTGACGACCCTAGAATGGATCACTGTTTGGATGGTGATATGAGGAAGGTATCTTAGCTTCCCAATCCTGTTGTGTGAAACGGACTAATAACAACTTGGTAATCATATCCATGCACCGCATTTGCATGTGCTTTGTAGATGTGGCGCACTTTGAGGCGATGTCATGCGTAACGTAAGATGAAGACGCTGAGGGTGTACGTGTGAGGGCACGCATCATATTTCATTCATACCTGCATTAATAACTATTTTAGGATTTATTTATTTATCTGTTTTAAATTACTGTTTGATTGAACTGATAGCATGTTAACCAGTGCCTTATTGTTCCACTGAGTTGATCACTCACTCCCACGTTTCTGGGGCGGTGTTGCACACCCACCAGACTCTGTCTTAGGCCCTGATGTTGCAGATGTGGATGCGACGTCTGAGGCAGAGCGGGAGCTGGATAACGACGAGGCTGCCTTCTCCTATATCCAGTTTTCAGACGGGTTCTAGCGAGCCTCGGTCTGTTGCGCGGGATCTATGGGATTACTATTTTGGGAACTGAAATGATGTAACTTGTACTTATAATTTTGATAAATAACACTTTTACACGATCTGGTTGTATATGTAATTCAGGGACTTACACTTGTACACATATTTTACTATAAGTCTTCCGCTTGCTTTATTCACTTATCCCTGAATCATATCTGCGTTTTGGCTTAATCTATCCCATGTTTATGTGCTAATACAGTCAACATACATCATTCATTAATTATGTTACATAAGTGATGTTTTGGAACTCGGGAGCTGAGTTATGCTCGACCCCCGAATTTCAGGGCGTTACACCAACATTTCATAAGTTAAATTCCATCGCGTGTAGATGTCCAACTTTAACTATTTTTTAGATTTCAAATCCAAATGTTAGATTATATCATTCCATGTACTTAGTCTTAAAGGTGACCCCCTTATATATATAATACTATCTCGTATGTTAGCGATCGTGGAGTCAATTACTTTCGGCCCTTCTTACACAATCAAGTTCAGTATGTGAGCCCAACATCTGACTTCGAATATTTTACCATCAAATAATAAATTTCTAGCTACCTTGAATTGACTACATAAAAAAGAAACCAAAGTGTAGTTGGAAGAGACATTATCTAAAGTTATTGAAGAAATTTTCTTTTCGATGCCCCACTTAACAAGATAATTGTAAATACAGTCGGATATTACCACACCAGTATGATGAGGAGGAACATAGTGAAAGTTTATAATTTTCTTTTGTAGTTTTCAATCTGCATCAATGAAGTGTGCAGTTAATGACATAAATCCCTTTTTTTGATTCGATGTCGTCCACTTATCTGAAGTCAAACTTATTCTTGGTACGGATGTTAGAAGAGCTTTCAAGTTTTCTTTCTCAATCGCATACATCTTCATGCACTCTCTTTTCACAGTACAACGAGAGGCCTTCTCACATCTGGGATTAAGGAATTTGTAAAATCTCATAAAAACTTTGCTCTCTACCATGTTAAATGGCTTCTCGTTAACTAGCACCAATCTTGCAAACCACTCTTTTAGCTTTTCTGGATCATACTTATAAGTGGAGAGTGTAGCTTGAGAGTCGTCATTTTCAGAAGTGGTAAATGAAAGTAGTTGTTAGACTCCACTCGCCAACGTTCTTGGTCTCTTCACACATTTATCAAGATGCCTCTGATAATGAATTATAGAAGAACCAGAATGTTTGCCGTAAAGAGTTTTACAATACTTGCTTCTAACTTTTACCGAACCATCTGGTAGCGTGATCTCATCAAAAACTTCTCATATTGCTGATCTTTTTTTCCTTTCACTGAACTTGAAGTCGTTTCAACTTTTTTTTGCAATATATTTCCCTCCATGATAGGAGGTGATGTGATTGACGCACTGACATCGGGGGTATTTGGATTTTCCTGACTAGTTATCTATAAATCAAAAGATAACAAGTGTAAGGTAAGATCAGGGCTTTTAGAGGTTGAAGTAATCAATCAATCACATTTATATATGTGTATAAATATATAGTACAAATAATATCGGGGCCCCTCCATAAACTACAAAACACAAGTGTCTCAAATAGTCCCCTAATAAATAAATCCACTAGGGTACGTACATCTACATAACTATATATTGTCCCTAATTATTTCAAATTTTGTTTACTAATTGTCTCTAAATATCCTATCTATTCCTACTTATATCTATCTAGATGTGCTAATTGTCTCTATCACATTTGATAACATACCATGTACTGTCCCCATACAGTTTACATGCGAGTCGAAATTTCGGTAACATCTCCCCATATTCTCCAGATATATGTAAAATTCAATACTAATTAATCGCCACATATAATGCATTACACATGGATAAAGGAAACCAATTAGTAAAGAACCACATATCCGGAGAAAATATATGGAGACGCCACTGAAATTCCAAATACATGTAAACTGAAAATGAGGACAACCTAAGTACATGGTATGGTACCGAACTATCCAAAATGGGACAATTTAGGAATCCATAAAGAATAAGAATTTTCAGTCGAATGACCATACTTGTTCAATATAAATTCCTAAATGGGGGATACATTACTAAACCACTAGGTGGCCTAAATACTAATTAACAACATCAGCTAACAAAGAATCATAAGCATAAACATTTAAAGAATAAATATCGAAATATATAAGAAAATTATTGAGATAATGATTTAAAGCACAAATATAGAAATACGAAAACATAAAATGTGCCTAAAAATTTATTAAACAAAAAAAAATGAAATATCTAATGGAACTTCAATATTTAAAATTTGAAATATAGATTAAATTTCTATGGATTGAAGAATAGAATATCCTACCTAATGGTTTGGATCTTATCTTTAGGTTTTGCATTGCAATGAATACACTAGTCAAAAGCTTCAACCACTGCTAGAAAGAGGAAATAGATCCGATCTGTGGCAAGAAAAATAACCAAAAATAGAGAGAGAGAATGTGAGACCTTTATCCTAGCCCTTATTGTTCTGTAGGCTTTCGCGGTCCTCCCGATCGAATTCTGGCAACCCACGATGCGTAGATAGTAGTTGTACATGACCCTGAGTCATATCCCGTATTCCAGAGTCATCTCAACTCGAGACTTGTACCTTTGCGACCACGTCGTCGTCTCAGTTCCGACGCCGCGTCTCACGCGCCGATGCGATACCCGGGCCAGGAGATTTGGGCCCGCGCATATTTCAAAGAAACACCACGCTTTATAAACCTAAGAGAATCTCTACCTAAAACATCACATCAATCACCTCACTTGTCAAAGTACACCCATCACTCAACCCATTACTCTATCCCAACCCCAACTACAAAGCAACTGAAAAGGCCTAGCTATATGTCCTAGAGGGGGGGTGAATAGGACAATGCCAAATAAAACTTATAACAGCGGAATTAAAAAGAATATGATAGCCAAAATAAATCACAATGCAAGAAAGTAAAACAACCTCAAAATTCAGATCTTAAGAGGTTGATACAAATGTTGTTCTAAGGACAAACTTACACCAAAAACCAGAGTTTATGGTAGGACAACCTTATTTCTAGAAAGATCTTTGTATCAAATCTCAAACCAAAGAGGAATACAAAAATAAATACAAACTGAATTGAAATAAATTGTAATCACAAATGTATTGTTCTAGGGATAGCCATACACCATAAAAATGGCAGGGCAACCTTGCTGGAACAACTTTTAAAAGAAATTGAATATCAAGCTGATAAAGGAATAGCAGAAAATAAATTCTAAACTATTACAAAATTCTCACAATGCTTGAATTAAATGATTACAACATTCACCACCATACATACATCCCACAAAAGAATGATTAAAGATCAAAAGTATAAATCATTCAACCACAACACAAGGGATTATAGTGGTTCGCCTGTGTGTTCACCAACTGTTAAACAACAGCCACACAGAATGCTACTCCACTCCTAATATCCTCACACAGGGGATATTAGCGTTCACTAACAAAATAGGTTTTCCCAGGTTCACCCAAAACCTTTACAATTGTGTCTTTGTCAGTGGGCTTACACAATTAAAAAAAAACCCACTTTTGAGTTTTCCTGGCTCTCCTTAGATAACCAATACAACAAGATTTTTCTGGCAAATCTTGAAAGAAACCAAAACAGAAAGGAATTTACAATTAAATGTAAAATACCTGATTATCTCCTTCGTTGTAGCAGCCCGGTAGAACCAAATCAGAGTAGATGATTGAATGTCCAAGTTTAATGTCCAGTACTCAATTACAATGGTTCTAATTCTAATTGATTTTAAATTAAACCAAATAGGGCTTGCCTTAATTGATTTGATTCCAAAGAAAGGGAATAACAATTCCTCTTATCAAATTAGATTGGAATAGCAGAAATAAAATCAATTAAATAAAGCTAAGGAAAGAGAATATTAAATAAGCATACTTAGCTTAGATGGAGCACAGAATTATCTCTCAAAAGTTCGACGAAGATTGGCTTGAATGGATTAAGTAATTCGATGATTTCTTCTGAGATTCGTGCCCTATTTATAGGTGAGCAAATCGCGTCTTCGACTGGTCTAGGGAGATCTTCGACTAGTCGAAGCAATAACAGATATTTGAAAAATCAGGCGCGATAAGCTTTGACCGTTCTACGACTGGTCGAAGGTCTCCTTCGACTGGTCGTAGGTCACCTTCGACAGGTCGAAGGTCTCCTTCGACTGGTCAAAGAACCTAAAAAACATCGCTGGATTTTAAGTCAAAGATTTTTAACTGGTCGAAGATGTAGTCGACACTATTCCTTCGACTGGTCGAACAGATTCCTAGACTAGTCGAAGCCTAACAGATTTTATCCGAAATATGTAACAAACTTACGACTGATCGAGAAATTTCTTAGACTGGTCGAAGAAGGCTTAGGACTAGTCGAAGAACAGACCAAACTCATGTAAAACATTCGATTTATGTATCCAAAATGACCTACTTCTAAGGTCAACCTAAGGTCAGTCAAACGTCAACCATGAAGTAAGGACATTGAAACATTAAGAACTAGTGACCTTGAAGTATGAGCCTTGAAGTCTTGATGTAGTTCAATCTTGAAATCTTGATATAGCTCAATCTTGAAAGTGTCTTGAGTTCTTTACAAACTACCTTGTACTCTTCTTAAAGTCTTGCAGCTTGAGTCTTGTCTTGTGAGCAGTTCTTGCATTCAAGATTGATCCTTGTACTTGAGAGCTTTGCTTATTGTGAGCTTAGCTTGTTTATGAATGTTGATCCTTGAGAGAGCTTCACTTATGCAAGTTATATATAACAGTGATTTTGGCACCACAAATTTGACAACAGACAGGGATATAAACTATAGCACTTACAATCTCCCCCTTTATCAAATTAGTGACAAAACACATAACCAAGATAAACATAAAGTAAAACAACTGGTTAAAGAGTTATGAACCAGGAGTTATGAACCAGGTCATATCAACTGGCTTACCTGCAAATCAATATTCAATATTCAACATTCAACATTCAACATTCAACGAGTTTCATTCAACTAGTTCAAACATACTCCTCTTGAGTAACATAACCAATGCTACTCCTCTCACAATCACATCGTTAAGAACAAACCATTCTCCCCCTTTTTGTCACAATATGACAAAGGAGAACTAAATAAAGGGATATATGAGAGTAAACATGAGGAGTTATGAAAGTATAGCAAAACAGTGATAGAGATACTCAGCATAGCTTCACATAGAATAAATATCCAGCATAAAACATAGATAGTATCCAACTCAAAATCAGTCAACCAAGTGCTAAGTTATAAAGTTATTACAGACCAGAAGTCTCATATAAAATAGTCAGAACCAGAACCAGATGATGGAGCAGGAATAGAGGGATCAAGTTGGTGCAAGCCTTTGTTCAATCACCTAAGATATTTGCGCATGTACTTGAATTGTAAATCATGAGCAACAGACATGTTTTCCAACTTTACATTTATATTCTCAATTTATCCTCTAATGCACTCAGACGAGCATCAACATCAGATGGTTCAAAATCTGGATCATTTGTTGAGTCAGAATCCAGTTCCTCAAAAATGTCATCCATATTAATGTCATCACCAGCTTCTTCATGACCACCACCCCCACCACCACCACCTTGTTCAGGAAGTAGATCCAGCTTCATCTTATTGATATTAGTATTGTTGAAGATCAGATGATGGATTGGTGCCTCATCAACCGACATATCGACTAACATATGTGTAGCCAATACAGTCATTAAATAGGCAAAAGGAATGTCACTATGACCAGGATGGAGTCTAAACTGAAGAATGAAATGACAGATTAAGGATGGTAAATAAATCTGAGTACCATTGGAAATAGCATGGATAACACGAACCATAAACGAAGTCAAGTCAGTTTTATTACCCGAACGAGGATACAGATTAGACACAAAGATTTTGTGGAGAATTCTGTACTTGGGTAACAAATACCTTGCGGGAAGCGCATTCCCTTTTTGTGTCCATTGAACATCCATGTTGCATAAGTCTCTAATGAGCATGTGTTTTTCAGACATTGAGGGTTTATCAGTTAAGTTATGGATAGGAATACCCTCATCATTCACAGGAATGTCCATAAGGGCTAAAATTAAATGACGATCAATGTCAAAAGGCCCTTCTCTAGTAGATATTTGAAAAGTTAAATTATCCTGTGAGAAAGTACTAATACATGTAAACATGGATTGGGCAATGGACCGATATGCAGGCCCACCCCAATGTAATAAGTTAACCCAACCTACAGCTTCAAGCATAGGAAAATGTCAAAAGGTGCAATATGATTAACATCAACAGGATGTTCAACAATAACATTACGTAATCTAATGTCCCTAACATATGATGGATCATCATTGGGAATAAGAAGATGACGCTTAGAGATAATGGACGGTCTGGAGGAAGAAGAAGGACCACGGGAAGTAGTTTTTCTACCTCTAGAAGCCATTTGCAACAAGGATATCAAGGAATTAAGAAGTTGCAAAGGATTGAGAAGTGGGTTTACTCAAAACAGATTTTTCAAAATCCAAACTCCAAATCTCAATGAAATCCAAAATACAAAGCTTAAAGCTTGAAAAGTAAACAATCTAGACACAAATCTGCAAGAAAAACGTGATTTGGAACACTAACCTTGAAGAACATGAAAGATGGGTTCGACAAGTCGAAGCACGGCTCCTTAGAGAGAAAAAAATGGAATGAGGAAGAAAGCAAAAATCCCCAAATTTTAAGTGAATCCTGAGTTCTACAACTGGTCGTGGATATCTACGACCGGTCAAAGGTCGACTGGTTGAGTATACTCACGACAGGTCGAAGAAGGCCCAAAAATTCATATTTCTTGCAAATTATACAAAACTTAGAATTCAATCTAGCAAATATATACACTATAATATAAGAAGGCATAAATAATCATTTTAAAATGCACATGCCAAGATCAAATTTCATCTTTTTGAACCTGCTTTTATCGAGAGGTTTTGTGAAAATGTCAGCTCGTTGATCTTCGGTAGGAATATATTCTAGAGATATAACTTTTTCTTCTACTAATTCCCTTATATAATGAAATCTAATGTCAATGTGCTTAGTACGAGAATGCTGAATAGGATTTTTTGAAATATTTATCGCACTAGAATTATCACAATGTAATAACATAGAATCATGTTTAATTCCATATTCACTTAGCATTCGTTGCATCCAAACAAGCTGTGTACATGCATTACCAGCTGCGATATACTCAGCTTCAGCTGTTGAAAGTGATATAGAATTTTGTTTCTTACTAAACCAGGAAACTAGACAATTTCCAATGTAAAAACAACCACCACTGGTTGATTTTCTATCATCTAGATTACCAGCCCAGTCAGCATCCGAGTACCCAGCTAATTGGACACTGGTCTCATGAGGATACCAGAGACCGAGATTTACAGTACTTGCGACATATCTAATAATTCGCTTGACAGCAATCAAGTGAGATTCTTTTGGATCAGATTGATATCTTGCGCAAATACCAACACTTAGAGAAATATCAAGTCTACTAGCAGTTAAATATAACAAACTACCAATCATACTCCGATAAAGTTTTGAGTCAACATTTTTACCATTAGAGTCTTTTGAGAGTTTCAGGGTAGTACTCATAGGAGTATCGAAATTCTTGCCATTCTCAAATCCAAATCTCTTGATTAGATTCAAAGCATACTTAGATTGAGAAATGAACATTCCTTCAGGTTGTTGCTTTACTTGCAATCCAAGGAAATAAGTCAATTCCCCAACCATGCTCATTTCGAACTGTGATTTCATCAAATCTGCAAACTCAGTAGTCAAGTCAGTACAAGTTGATCCATAAATGATATCATCAACATAAATCTGCACCATTAAGATATGATCATTATGTTTTTTAACAAACAGAGTTTTATCAACAGATCCCATTTGAAAATTATGACTTAAAAGAAATTTCGTTAGTTTCTCATACCATGCCCTAGGTGCTTGTTTTAATCCATAAAGTGCCTTTTTAAGCCGATACACATAATCAGTATTTTTGGAATCTTCAAAACCCATTAGTTGTTCAACATAGACTTCTTCATGTAAATCGCCATTTAGAAAAGTACTTTTCACATCTATTTGATAGATCTTTATCTTTCTAAAACATGCAATGGATATAAATAGTCTGATAGATTCAAGACGTGCTACTGGTGCAAAAGTTTCATCGAAATCAATCCCTTCAATTTGAGTATAACCTTGTACCACTAGTCTAGCCATGTTTCTAATTATATTTTCACACTCTTCAGACTAATTTTTGAAAATCCATTTTGTTCCAATGATGTGTTTATCTTTAGGTCTTGGTACGAGATACCAAACATCATTTCTTACAAATTGGTTGAGTTCTTCTTGCATAGCAACAATCCAGTTCTCATCAGCAAGAGCTTCTTTTATGTTAGATGGTTCTATTTGGGATGTAAAACATACATAATTACATATATCCTCAAGTTGTCTACGGGTGCGAACACCGGTGAGAGGGTTTCCAAGAATTTGTGTGGTTGGATGATCTTTAACAATCCTCAACTCAGAATCAGTCTGATTCGATGAAGTATCAGGTTTATCAATGATTAGTACTTCATCATTATCTGAATTAGAAATTGGCGTGTTTAAGTGATCATCAATGACAACATTAATGGATTCTTGAATCACACCAGTCCTTTTGTTCAGAACCCTATAAGATCGACTGTTTAAGGAATATCCTAGAAAAATACCTTTATCACTCTTCGTATCGAATTTTTTCAAATTTTCACGATCACGTAAAATATAGCACTTGCTGCCAAAAACTCGAAAGTATTTAACAGTAGGCTTTTTATTGAACCACAATTCGTAAGCCGTTTTATTATTATCTTTGCTAGTGTAAACTCGGTTAATAATATAGCAAGTTGTGTTGACTGCTTCAGCCCAAAGATTTTTAGAGAGCTTCATGCTATTCAACATGACATTAGCCATTTCTTGAAGCACCCTATTCTTTCTTTCTATAATTTCATTTTGTTGTGGAGTTTTGGGAGCAGAGAATTCATGTAATATTCCTTGGTCGGTACAGAACTTCTCAAAATTGCTATTCTCAAATTCAGATCCATGATCACTATGAATTTTACTGATTTGAGAAGATTTTTCAGTTTGAATCCTTTTGAAAACTTTTCTTACTTCTTCAAGGGTTTCAGATTTATCCCTTAAAAAGACTACCCAAGTGAATCTGGTAAAGTCATCAACTATTACCAAGATATACTTTTTCCCACCACGACTTTCTGTTCTGGTAGGTCCTATCAGATCCATGTGGAGAAGTTCGAGTGGTCTTGATGTGGTATTTGAATTCACCTTTTTGTGTGAGTTCTTTGTTTATTTGCCTATCTGGCACTCACCACATATTTTATCTAATTTCTGAAGTTTGGATAAACCTCTTATAAGTTCTCGTTTGCTCAATCTATATAAATTTCGATAATGTACATGTCCAAGACGTTTGTGCCATAAATCAATCTCGTCTGTATGGACCATGTAACATGTTTGATTAGATGAGCTGGATTCGCTAATAATATAGCAATTTTCAGACATTCTACGTCCAGTTAATATTACAGAACCTTTATTGTTTAGTATCTCACAGCTTTGATTAGAAAACTAAACATTATGGTTATTATCACATATTTGAGATATACTAAGCAAGTTATGTTTTAAGCCTTCAACATATAAAACATTTTTAAACACGGGAAGATTAAAAAGTTGAACCGTACCTTGGCCTATAATCTTGCAGTTGCTACCATCACCAAATGTGACTGAACCATCAGTCATATCTTTCAGATCCATGAATAAAGCTTTGTCACCTGTCATATGCCTAGAGCATCCACTGTCTAGGTACCACTTTGAATGACTTGTTGCTTTGAAAGCAGTGTGAGCAACCAAGCAGGTAACTTTAGGAACCCATTTCATAACTGTTTTGGGTTTAGGAACATAGTTGGTCTTCTTTTGTGTATATTTGTAGGAATGACCTATAGAGTTAGATTTTAAGAGCTCCTTGAGTAAATCAACTATCTTTTCAGCTAGTGGATTTCGTTTCTGATTAAAGTTGACATGGTTGCTTCTAGGTTTTTGAAAAGTTTTTGAATTTCTAGAAAAATCTTGATAAGTACTTTCCCCTTTTGAGTTTGAGGACTCTCCTTTAACAAACATAGGAGGAGTATACTTTTGTTTAGGAGGTAGATTTTTATCATAGCCCAACCTGGATAGATCGCCACATTTTCTTGATCCGGATAAAAGTTTCTCTAACTTTGGATCACCTTGGGCATATTTCCATGTGTCCTTTAGACTCAGAAGAGAAGATACTTCAGTTTTAAGTTTCTCAATTTCAGATTTTAAATCAATAATTAGGAGTTTTGAATTCCAAATCGCATTTTGATTTTTCAAAACAATCTGAAATTTGTGATTTTTCTAAGACAAGTGATTCAAAACATTTTTTGAGTTTAGAAAACTTTTCTTTTTGAAGTTTAAGTTTGACAGCAATTTTACAACTTTCCTTATATAGGGCATTGTAAGCGTCTTGAAGATCATCTTCAGTTTCACATTCACTACTCAGATTTTCTTCACTTGTTGAGTCATTATCTGGAAAGGTGAATTTGGCTAGAGTCATAAGAGCTTTAACCTCATTGCCCGACTCAGTTTCAGAATCTTCTGATTCAGAAGAACCTTCAGAATCAGATGATTCATCCCATGTAGCCAACATACCCTTCTTCTTGGGTTTGTCCCTTTTAGGACATCTATTTGCTAAGTGCCCATATTCTTAATAGTTGTAACATTGACTATCTTTCAAAGATTTTCAAGATTTGGGTCTAAACTTCTTTTTATCATTTGATTTTTGAAAATCAACCCTTTTCTTGCTTTTGAAAATCTTGTAAAATTTCTTAGCTAAAAGAGCTATATCATCTTCTGAATCAGAATTTTCTTCTGAATTACATTTAGAAGATTTTAGTGCGATAGATTTACCTTTAGGAGCTTTAAAGTTTAACTCGTAGGTTTGTAGAGAACCTACTAGTTCTTCTACCCTCATATTATCCGTATCACGAAGTTCCTGGATCACGGTTACTTTAGAATTGAACCGTTCAGGAAGTGAGCGTAATATTTTTGCACACACTTTACTTTCTGGGATTTTATCGTCAAGACCCCACATTGAGTTTACAATGTCATTCAATCTAGTGTAAAAGTCCATAAACATTTCATTTTCCTCCATATGAATTTCTTGAAATCTGGTTGTGAGGAGTTGGACTTTAGATTTTTTGACAATTGTAGTACCATCGTGTGTCATTTCTAATATATCTCAAGCTTGCTTTGCAGTATTACAGGAAATGATTCTTTTGAACTCATCCGGTGATAGTGCGCAAGTAATTACATTTAGTGCTTTAGCATTTGCACTACTCTCACTTTTCTGAAGAGTGGTCCATTAGTAATATGGTGTGACTTTCATAGATTTTGAACCATCAACCCCAGTAACTTCCATGATAGGAGGTTTCCATTCAGTTACTGTGGCTTGCCACACATTTTCATCCATTGATTTGAGGAAGATCCTCATTCTGGCTTTCTAATAGGCATAGTTGGAGCCATTAAAGGGTGAAGGCCTTGTGACTGAAAGGCTATCAAAATTTGACATCTTAAATAGCTTAAATCATTAGCTCAGGAATTAAATCCAAGAATTAAAAAATAGCTATTAGGCTCTGATACCACTTGAAAAGGCCTAGCTATATGTCCTAGAGGGGGGGTGAATAGGACAATGTCAAATAAAACTTATAACAGCGGAATTAAAAAGAATATGATAGCCAAAATAAATCACAATGCAAGAAAGTAAAACAACCTCAAAATTCAAATCTTGAGAGGTTGATACAAATGTTGTTCTAAGGACAAACTTACACCAAAAACCAAAGTTTATGGTAGGACAACCTTATTTCTAGAAAGATCTTTATATCAAATCTCAAACCAAAGAGGAATACAGAAATAAATACAAACTGAATTGAAATAAATTGCAATCACAAATGTATTGTTCTAGGGACAGCCATACACCATAAAAATGGCAGGGCAACCTTGCTGGAACAACTTTTAAAGGAAATTGAATATCAAGCTGATAAAGGAATAGCAGAAAATAAATTCTAAACTATTACAAAATTCTCACAATGCTTGAATTAAATGATTACAACATTCACCACCATACATACATCCCAAAAAAGAATAATTAAAGATCAGAAGTATAAATCATTCAACCACAACACAAGGGATTATAGTGGTTCACCTGTGTGTTCACCAACTGTTAAACAACAGCCACACAGAATGCTACTCCACTCCTAATATCCTCACACAGGGGATATTAGCGTTCACTAACAAAATAGGTTTTCCCAGGTTCACCCAAAACCTTTACAATTGTGTCTTTGTCTGTGGGCTTACATAGTTAAAAAAACTCCACTTCTGAGTTTTCCTGGCTCTCCTCAGATAACCAATACAACAATATTTTTCTGGCAAATCTTGAAAGAAACCAAAACAGAAAGGAATTTACAATTAAATGTAAAATACCTGATTATCTCCTTTGTTGTAGCAGCCCGGTAGAACCAAATCAGAGTAGATGATTGAATGTCCAAGTTCAATGTCCAGTACTCAATTACAATGGTTCTAATTCTAATTGATTTTAAATTAAACCAAATAGGGCTTGCCTTAATTGATTTTGATTCCAAAGAAAGGGAATAACAATTCCTCTTATCAAATTAGATTGGAATAGCAGAAACAAAATCAATTAAATAAAGCTAAGGAAAGAGAATATTAAATAAGGACACTTAACTTAGATGGAGCACAGAATTATCTCTCAGAAGTTCGATGAAGATTGGCTTGAATGGATTAATTAATTCAATGATTTCTTCTGAGATTCGTGCCCTATTTATAGGTGAGCAGATCGCGTCTTTGACTGGTCTAGGGAGATCTTCGACTAGTCGAAGCAATAACAGATATTTGAAAAATCAGGCGCGATAAGCTTTGACCGTTCTACGACTGGTCGAAGGTCTCCTTCGACTGGTCGTAGGTCACTTTCGACAGGTCAAAGGTCTCCTTCAACTGGTCGAAGAACTTGAAAAACGTCGTTGGATTTTGAGTCGAAGATTTTCGACTAGTCGAAGATGCAGTCGACACTGTTCCTTCGACTGGTCGAACAGATTCCTGGACTAGTTGAAGCCTAACAGATTTTATCCGAAATATGTAACAAACTTACGACTGATCGAGGAATTTCTTAGACTGGTCGAAGCAACTCTAGGACTAGTCGAAGAAGGCCTAGGACTAGTCGAAGAACAGACCAAACTCATGTAAAACATTCGATTTATGTATCCAAAATGACCTACTTCTAAGGTCAACCTAAGGTCAGTCAAACGTCAACCATGAAGTAAGGACATTAAAACATTAGGAACTAGTGACCTTGAAGTATGAGCCTTGAAGTCTTGATGTAGTTCAATCTTGAAATCTTGATGTAGCTCAATTTTGAAAGTGTCTTGAGTTCTTTACAAACTGCCTTGTACTCTTCTTGAAGTCTTGCAGCTTGAGTCTTGTCTTGTGAGCAGTTCTTGCATTCAAGATTGATCCTTGTACTTGAGAGCTTTGCTTGTTGTGAGCTTAGCTTGTTTATGAATGTTGATCCTTGAGAGAGCTTCACTTATGCAAGTTATATATAACAGTGATTTTGGCACCACAAATTTGACAACAGATAGGGATATAAACTATAGCACTTACAGCAACCCCCAAAAGTCAAACTTTCCATCACTTCACCCATCCATCACTCCATCCCATCTCCTCTCTCCCTCCCTCTTTCTTTCTTCCCTCCCAAGCAACCAAGTCCAAGCCTTTGCACGGAAGAAGAGAGAAAGCTAGGTGTGGCCCACTCCCTACCATCCAATCCACCATCCAAACTTCATCAACCTCCATCAAAGTCGAAGCCGAGGAGCTTAGCTTGCCATTGATCCAAGAAGAAGAGATCTAAGGTGGGTGTTTTTTAGGATTAGATTTATAATTTTTGCTTGGATTTGATGATTTGAGGGCCCACTTGTGGTGGGACCCATCTTGATGTATGATTTGTATCAAAGAGGGGGCCATAGTGGCGGAGTCCCTCCGCTATTCTGACCTCTCTCTCTCTCTCTCTCTCTCTCTCTCTCTCTCTCTCTCTCTCTCTCTCTCTCTCTCTCTCTCTCTTTCCTATTGTTCCACATCTATCAAAGGGACGGACAGCATGCATGAAACGCATACATCATAGGTGGCCCACCGTCCAGGTTTGTTGGACGGTGTGAATACAATAAATACAACAAGGGGGTGGCCCACATGATAGGTGGATGGTTTGGATCAACGCACACAACATGGTGGTGGGCCATGGGGGTCCGGATCAAGCTGATGTTTATTTCCCTTCATCTGGGCCTATTCAAAATGGACGGCCTGGATGTAACATGTGGGTCTCACCGTCCAGATCTGTTGGATGGTGTGGATCCACACGTGCTGCACATGTGGGGTGGGGGCCCACCTTAATATTATGTGTTTTATCCCAGCCATCCATCATCTGGATGGTGGATGGCCACCCTGATGTTTGTGTCTTTGCCACACCATCCAGCAGTGGACGGTGGGGCCCTGATGTATGTATTCTGATCACACCGTCCATCCCAGGATGATGGGACCCACCTGGACTGTACATCTCATCCAGGCCATCCATCCATGGACCCTACCTTGATGATGTGTTCTATATCTAGCCGTCCAATCGGTGGATCCCACCACGAGGTATATGTTATATCCCACCGTCCATTCATTTCTGGTGGATCCCACACGTGTGGACCCATCTAGTATATATGTTTCATCAAGGCCATCCAACGTGGCCCACCTTGAATGTATGTATTTCCCACACCATCCAACTGAGGACAGTGTGGTCCACTGATATATGTGTTTCATCACGCCGTCCATCTGTGGATGCCCACCATGATATATGCGTTAGATCCACACCGTCCAGATTGCTGGACGGTGGGCCACACCCTGACCTATGTGTTTTATCAACACCGTCCATCCAGCAAGCTCTGTGGGTCCCACTGTATAACGTCAGCAAGTCTCTGTGGGGCCCACATATGAGGTATGTGTTATATCCTCAACGTCCATCCATTTGGGGATGTGGACCCCACCTTGATGTATTTATTCTATATCCACTCTATCCATCTGTCCAGGGTGGTGTGGGGCCCATGTTGATGTATACATTATATTCCATGCCACCCATCTGCCGGGCCACAATATGATGTATGTGTTTTATTTATACCGTCTAAAGGATGATAGGCCCTACCGTGGTGTATGTATTTTATCGGCACCGTCCAGTTGGGATGGGACCCACCTGAGGTATGTTTTGTGTGCACGTCGTTCATGGGCTTCGGTCCACCATGATATATGTTTTATCCTTGTCATCCATCAATTTTCAAGCCCACCAAAAGCATGTGTTTTATCAGGCCCAATTGCTGATTAATTAAGGCCTATTGTGAATGTATGAGGCCCGTCGTGATGTGTGTGTTGCATACACACTATCCATTTGGTGGGGCCCATCTTGCAGGCCCACCATGTTGTATATGTTCCATATTCATGCTGTCCATTTATTCTAGACCATATGGGCTATCCCATCAGGCCCATTATGACACAGTCGAGGCCCAGGTGGTGCGGCCCAATGTGATGTATACCTGGCCCATTTGATGGGGCCCACCTGTTTTGTATTTGAGGCCCATTATGATGTATATTAAGGCCCATGTCATGCGGCCCATTGTGATGTGTATTAGGCCCAGGTATGTGGCTCATTATGTTGTGTATGAGGCCCTTGTGTGAGGCCATGGGCCCACTATATGTTTGGCTCTATGTAGGCCACTCCTTGGGGGCAATGTTGGTTAAATGTCCACATTGATGGGCAATGATGGTTAAATGTCCTCATTGTGACCCTCCCTTAGGCCTTGTTAGGCCCATTCTCATCGAGGCCGATTATCGGTGCTGATTATCGATACCGGTTATCGATACCGATTATGAGTATGTGACAGGATAGCATCATGATACATGCCCATATGCATCATTTGCATGTTTGTTGTGAGATGTGATTAGTCATTGCATATGCCATGGGCAGGTTGTTCATGGGGCTCCCTGATAGGCGGAATTGACCCACATGAGCATACAGTATGCGCAGGATTGGACTGTGTGACTCATGCATCTTGTATTTTGTGATATGATTACTGTACGCCCTAGCGACATCAGGGCCGTAGCCTCCACAGGCATGACGTGGATGGCCAGATGGGACACTAGAAATATTTAGTTTTAGCATATAGGCACCATAGATGTCCCTGGGTGAAAATCCTTAAACCTCCATGGCCAAGAGACGCCCCAACATCGAGACCGAGTGGATATATATGAGCGCATGAGAGCCATATACTAGTAGGCCACGTCTCTCACTGTGTCGTGGTCGGTTGGGAGGGGGTGTGGCCTTACCCGCCCGAGGGTAGTGGGCATTGCTAGGCTAAGTTTGACCAGCTCGTAATTGGGTCTGCTATCGACGTGCTAGGTAGATATTGGCTGACTACTAACCAGGCGGATAGTGAGGTCTCTTCCACTTACATTGTTGCACGTCCAGTGGGTGGCGATTGCATGTAGAGTATACTAAAACCCGGTGATGATCCTAGAGATGTACAGTACTGATATGAGGACTTATTGAGCAGCAGTTACATAGTCATTCACTATTCACTCGGGCTGGTGGTGCGCAACTAATTGTTCTGTTTACCTTCGCAATAGACAGGATTTCGGTTGGGGCGCGCGACCAACCTGAAATCAGGAGTTTACTACATTGAGTCTATCTATCTAAATTTAGGTATGGGACTGGTTTAGATAGAATCCCTTCAGTCTATCTATCCAAATTTAGGTATGGGACTGATATGAGGATCTACATTGCTTCCCCAGTATATGATATTGGCTTATTATGTTTTTGCATTACATAGCCTAGATAAGCTGATGGTATTTATGGACTTACCAGCATGTTTCTACATTGCTCTGATATTGCATACTTGGCACTTACCTTATGCACACACTTACACCACCTTCTAAGCTTTCTATAAGCTTATGCACAATAGATGCATGCAGGTGACGTTAGGTTGCAACAGCGTTAAGCTTGGAGCATGCAGCGGTCTTCTGGAGCTTTGATTTTCGATATATGTATATTTCCCTTTCAACACTGTATTCAAATGTTTATATTAGTGGATATGTGATGATGATGTTGCCTTTGTGATTTGGGTAAACTTGTGATTATGCTTCTTACGAGATAAATGTACGTTAAAAATCCTCCTTGTAGGATCCCAGGATAGAAAATTTGGCGTATGGACGCTAGAAGCCGAGAATGGGGTACTAGGGAGGCTGTCGGCACCAGATTCAGCGAACGAAAATTTTGTGAGCCCGGTTTTCGAGTTTGGGGCATGACAGAGAATATAGTGGGCTGTAGTTCTTATGAGTTAATTACGATCACTTTTTCAAAACTCACTGATTAGAATTATTCAATGATAATCTTGAGCAATGACAATCCATGGTGGGACATAATCTACCAATGGTCTACTTGTCAAACTATAGGTCTCACTAGTTATATAATTCCTCTTTTTCTCCATGTCCTAAGTAGCCAAGCTAGTAAGTGAGAGAAGATAAAATTATTATAACAATAAAATATATGGGTAAAATGAATGAGATGTCACAAGCATGCTATGGTCCAATGCTCCAGAATTTGTCTGTCCACATTTTAAAGGCTAGAACACCAAATCCATTTGCCCCAAGTGTATCTATAGCTCAGGTGGGCCGCAATATACAAAATAGTGGTATGAGTTGGCAATCATAAGTTTGCATGTGGAGTTGTCATATATTTATCTTTCATCAAACCCGTTAATTATGTTTATGTGTGGCTCACCATTAAGAAGAGAAAAATAAAAACTTGACTGATTCAAAACTCAGGCAGGTAACACCAAATGAACTTAGAGATTAAGGAGTAATTTTCCATTATTTTCATTGGTGTGAGCCATATGAGTTTTTTACCTGGACAATATTTTGTATGTGGGGTTCACACAAGGGTTTTCACAGGATGGACCGAGTGGATTTTGCATATACAACATGGTAGGCTCCACAAAAACTGGGTCCAAATGAACCAGGGATCATCTACAAAACTTGTTTTATGCAGCATGCGTAAACATGCAAGCTTGTTAAGGCAATAAGCCCATTAATATATGTAAAATGAATTGGTAAGTAGTAACCTAACAACACTAATGAAAATGTGCAAAAGCAAGAGATGATTAGTAATCTCAACAAAATGGAGATTTTGCAAAAACCAACAATATCCAAATATCCCCAATTGAAGGGCTCTTACATGAAGTCCAAGTCCTGCCCAGTTATTAAATGAACTCAAATTTTAAAATTTGAAGCTCAAGCCTCACCATAGGACCTAATATTCCAACCCAAGCCTTAGTCTCCAAAGTCCTTGCTCTAAGCCTTGAACTATGGCGTGTCCAAATTCAGGATTCTCAATCCTAGGATTTTCATTCTATCAATTCTATTTGGCAGCTTGGATTTTCAATCCTATAGAATTCAGAGAACTGTGTTTGGCAATCTAGATTTTCAAAATGGCCACTTCATTGAGAGGAGGAGAGGGCAGTTATGAAAATTGGAGAAGATTAAAAATCCTCAAATTTTGCATCCCATCTTTTAGAGAAAATAAAAAGGTGGCTTTTTGAGGATTTTCAATCATATTATCAGCCAAACAAAGAAAATCTTTGGATTTGGATTTCAAATCCACAAATTCTCATGATCCAAGCTGCCAAACAATACTTTAGAAATTTGTTTGCCACATCCTTTGTTTTCTAACCCTTTTCTACATGAAAGTAGCACATCTTTCGTACAATACAACGGGCAAATGGGAAACTGTTCAAGCTTCCTAACAAGATTAACAGCCAATTACTAAAAAAAGAGAAACCTAGGAACCTTGATTGTTTTAGGACACAGTCACACAAGTCCAAGGTTTTGTACTTATGTTAGCCATGTTGTTCATCTATATTTTCAGCTTGTTTCAAAGTGTGGCCACTAGTCATTGGGGCCCACACTAGGGTGTATGATACCCAGCTATACACCATGTTGCCAGCCCATTAAGTGAGCTAGATTCAAAGCTCAAATGGGGCGCACCAAAGGAAACAATGAGGATTGACGTCCACCGTTGGAACATTCTTAAATGGGTCCCACTTAATAGTCTAGATCACTAAACATGGCCCCCACTTTGATGCACTAAACTCTGAGAACAGATTGGTTACTCCCCCTGCACCCTGTGTCATGCCCCAAACTCAGAAACCGGGCTCACAAAATTCCCGATCGCCTAATCCGGCGCCGACAGCCTCCATAGTACCCCATTCTCGGCTCCCAACACTCATACACCAGGTTCCGATCCTCTGATTCTATAAAGAAGATTTCTAACATGATTTTAATTTGTAATAAACATAACCATAAGCATAACCCATGAACAATAACCATAAGAACACCATCACAAAATCCACTATGATAAAAAACTTTTAAGGTACAATGCGTATGAAGGGAAATACCAGATAATAAAAATAAAAACTCCTGAAGCTCGACTGCACGCTCCTATTGTGGCGAAACACAGCTGCGTCCTGGCGTCACCTGCAAGCATCAATCGTGCATAAGCTTATAGAAAGCTCAGAGGGTGGTGTAAGTGTGTGCGTAATATGAATGTACTTAGAATGCAATATCAGAGTAATGCGAAATCATGCTGATGAGTGCATTAATGCAATCAGCCGTACCAAGGCTATGCGGTGGAAAACATGAATGTTATCGGTCATATCAAGACCATGCGATGCAAGATGCAACTCAAGCATACCAATCCTCATCCAAATCCACATATCAATGTAGCTCATCACTAGAGCATCAAATATCAGTACAGTTCTCATTCTGGATAATCACCGGGGTTTAGTACACTCTAAATGGCACAGCCCCTTTCCCAGGTGCACAACCTAAGTGAGCGTAAGAAACCTCACTATCTGCCTAGCCAATAGTCTATCAATACCTATCCGGCACGTCGATAGTGGACCCATTTACGAGCTAGTCATACTCAACCTAGCAATGCCCCCTACCCTCGGGCGGGTAAGGCCTCACCCCTTTCCAACCGACCCTGACACAGTGGGAGACGCTGCCTCCTAGTATTCGGCACTTGGGCGCTCATGTATCCACTCGGTCTCGACATTAAAGTCACCTCTGGTACCATCGGGTTTAGGGATTTTTACCTAGGGACATCTATGAGGCCCCAATGCTAGAAACAGTATTTTTGATATCCAATCCGGCCATCCACGATGTGCCTGTGGAGGCTATGGATCTAATGTCGCTAGGGCGTACAGTAATCATAATCACATAAATACAAAGTGCATGAGTCATGCAGTCTAATCATGCATTAATCCTACGTATACTGTGTGCTCATGAGGGATAACTCCGCCTATCAGGGAGTCTCATAAAACCACCTGCATTATGGCGTATGCAATAGCCAATCACATCTCATAACATACATGCAGATGATGCATATGAGCATGTATCATGATGCTATGTTGTCACAAACTCACAATCAGCATCGATAGCCGGTATGGATAATCAGCATCGATAATCAATAGATGGACAACCGATGATGGATCAAGCAATATCAATGGGGCCCAATTGTTTAGGTTAACCCACTAGAGAATGATGAAGATGGGCCTAACAAGGCCTAAGGGAAGGTCACAATGTGGATGTTCAACCATCATTGTCCATCAATGTGGACTTTTAACTAACATTCCTCTCAAGGAGTGGCCCACATAGGGTCAAACGTATAGTGGGCCCACGGCCTCACACAAGGGCCTATTAACATCATCATGGGCCTCTCATATATCAAGTGGGCTGCATCATATGGGCCACATATATATCACAATGGGTGTAAGACCTGTATCCTAGTCCATACTATTTCATCGATTCCCGCGATTCTTCCCATCGAATTCTGGCAACTTGCGACGTATAATCGACATTTGTGCACAATCGTAAGTCAAATCCCATAGATTTGAGTCAGCTTAATCCGAGACTTGTACCATTGCGACCGCATCGTCACCGCGGTTCTAACGCCGCGTCTTGCATACTGATCCGATAGCCTGGCAGGGAGATGTGGGTCGGTGTTTATTTCGAAGAAAATACCTCGTGTTTGCAATCCAAAGAGAAGCTCTACAACATGTCCCATCAATCAATCAATTAATCCATCAATCAATTACTTCATATCAAGTACACATCACCTTTCACCCCATTCCCAAGTAACTACCAAGTCAACTCTTTCTCACCCTCTCTCTTACACACCCATACATGTCAAGTACAATATCACCTCACACCCATCACTCATATCCATCACCTCTCTCCTTACAACCCTCTCTCTCTCTCTCATTTCTCAATACATTCTCAAGCAAGTAAGAGAACTCACGTCCAAGCATTCCATGTGAGAGAGAAAAGTGAGTTTGTATATGGCCCACTTTCCCATCCCAAATCCATCATCCTAACCATTCAAACCTCATCTTCCACCATCAAAGTGAGACATAAAGAGATTGGCTTTCCAACGGACCGAGAAGATCGAACGGTGGGTGCTTATTAGGCTAGGTTTTCATGTTTTGAGGATGGGCCAAGTGAGGCATACCGATTGATGGTATGGATCTCACTTGGGACCCTAGATGTGGCCGATGGCCCACCTTGATTTTCTTATCATTCCATGATGGGGCCATTCTCCATGGACCCCATCATGATGTTTACCTTCGAGCCTAAAAATGAGTCATCTAAACCTTACATCTTGGTGGAGAAGGGATCTCCACCGTTAATCTTTGATTTGATGGGCCCACATGTAATGGGACCCACTTTATGTATGATTGGATGCTTGAAACGAAGGGCCCATAGTGCCTGGGTCCCTCCATCACGCGTGTCCCTCTATCTCCCTTTCTCTCTCCCTCTCTTTTTATTTATTTATGTTTTTGTGTGTGATGAGGTGGCCATGTGGCCCACTTGGATGGACCCCACCATGAAGCATGTATTGGATCCAACCTTTTGTAGGTGGGGCCCACTTTATATGTGTGTTGTTCCACACCACCCAGCCATGTGGTGGCCCACCTAAGTAGGGCCCACCTTAAATGTATTTGTCTTACCAGTAACCGTCCAGCGTCTGGACGTGCACTGGGAAAACACAAATATTAGCTTGTTTCATAAAGCTTTGGGAAGGGCCATTTGTATAGGCCTCACCTTGATGTATACATTCAATCCACGCCGTCAATTCCATTCTTCAGATCATTTTAGGCATTGAGCCAAAAAATGATGCTGATCCGAATTTCTTGTGGGCCATAGCATAGTAAACTGTGATTTTTACCGTTGAAAAATCACCTAATGATTCTATACACCAAAACCCCTTGAATATTGGGCATGTTTGGCTTGTCTTGAGATATGGAGAGCAATGGATAGTGTGGATTCCTCCGATGTGGGCCCCACGTGTGAAAAACTGTGAGAGTACGCGATTTCAAAAAAAAAAATTTAATATGCAGCGCCTGCTGCAGCTGACGCAGCTGCAGAACGCTGCTGCGCTGGTGGCGAATGATAGCAGACCCACGGCCCTAGTCGTGGGCCCCACCATGATGTATGTTTATCATCTAAACTGTTCAAAGGGTGGGCCCCCTCCAGAAGTGAGCCCCCTCCAAATATTAGCCCCATCTAAAGCTCAGGTGGCCCACATCATAGGAAATAGTGGGGTTGAACTATCTACCATTGAAACCCATTTTTGGGTTCACAAAAGTTTTGGATCATATGAAATTTGTTTTTCCTCTTCATTCCAGGTCCGTATGACCTTATCAACAGATTGGATGGCTAGTAAATGTTGTGGTGGGCCCCACGTGGAACCCACCAGTGATGTGTGTGTCTTATTGACGGTTGGACCCACTATGAGGGGTGTGTTTTAGTCACACCGTCCATAATAGTAGACGTGGAACCCACCATGGGGCATGTGTTTTATACATGTCATCCACCCATTTTACAGGGACAGTGGGTCCCACTGCTGTTGACCTCAGCAGGGTCTATAGGATCCACCATGATGCATGTGCTGCATCCAAACCGTCCAGCCACTTTGAAAGCTCCTTTTATGGCATGGGCTAAAGAATGAGTCAAATCCATAGTTCAAGTGGACCCCACCATTTAAAGTAGTGGACAATGACGTCCACCGTTCAAAATTTCTAAGGGGCCATAGTAGTTTCCTAATAAGCTAATATTTGCTTCTACTTCATCTATCACTATGTTAGTTTATGAATAGGTTGGATGGGAAACATATGTTATGGTGGGCCTTAGGAATTTTAATGGTGGAAATCATTATCACCACTTTATTTGGGTGTGGCCCATTTGATGTGCATATGGGGCCCGTTGGTGTGGCCCATTTGATGTACATAAGGCCCATGTGATTAGGCCCATCTTGATGTATTTGTGGCCCGTTGTTGAGGCCCACTTTGATATATATAAGTCCCATTTTACGAGGCCCATTATGGTGTATTCAAAAGCCCAGGGGATATGGCCCATTGCAATGTACATAAGGCCCATTGATGCGGCCCACTTGATTTATATAAGGCCCATATGAGGCGGCCCATTTGATATATCTGAGGCCCATGGGTCGAGGCCCAACGGGATGTCCTTAGGGTCCATTGCAATGTGTGATGCCTCCATGGGTTGTGTAATGATATTTTATGGCGGGCCATGCCTTGGGAGCAATGTTGGTTTAACGTCCACATTGTAAGAATAATGTTGGTTTAATGTCTGCATTATAAATCTCCCTGAGGCCCATTGATAGGCCCATATTTGTTATGCGTAGGCCATCTAGGCCCATCTTCGTCGTGAGGATAGTTCATCACCTTATAACATGCTAGCATAGTTCCATGACTCATGTCAATACGCATCATATGTATGCTTGATATAAGGAGTGTTTGATCATAGCATAAGCTAGTTGGGCTGAGACATTTACGGGACTCCTTATGAGATGGAGTGCCCCACATGATCGCGTGGTACACGCTGGATTGCCGCATGATTTGACGGTGTGATTCATGCATCTCGCATGTGTGACATGATCATTGTACGCCCTAGCAACATCAAGGTCGTGACTCCACAGGTACACGTGGATTGCCGTATTGGATACCGAAAATACTTGGTTCTAGCACTGTGGGCACTTAGGATGTCCTTGGGTGAGAGTCCCAGAACCTTTTTGATACCAGGAGATGCTCCAACATCTAGACCGAGTGGATACACGAGTGTCCGAGTACCGAATACCAGTAAGTCGCGTCTCCCACTGTGTCGTGGTCGATTGGAAGAGGGTGTGGCCTTATCCTCCCAAGTGAGGGGGCTATAAGCTAGGCTGAGTCTGACCAGCTCGCAAATGAGTCCACTATCGACGAGCTAGGTAGGTATTGGTAGATTACTGGTCAGGCAGATAGTGAGGTCTATTCCACTTACTTGGCTGTGCAGCTAGGGAGGAGGCAGTCAGTGTGAAGTGTATTAGACCTCGGTGATATCCAAAGGGGAACTGTACTGATATGTGTACTTGATGAGGACTGGCATGCTTGCTTTGCATCTCGCATATGACATTTGGCTATATAGGCCTCACATCGCGTGGCCTTGGTATGGCCGATAGCATTCATGCCTTGCATCACATCGTTTTGGTATAGCTGATTGCATTTATGGACTTACCCGCCTATTTCTGCATTACTCTGGTATTATATACTTGGCACTTGCCTTGCGCACACACTTACACCACCCTCTAAGACTTTGTAAGCTTATGCACGACAGTTGCATGCAGGTAGCATTGGACAACAGCAACGCTGAGGCAGGAGTACGCATCAGTTTATTTTGGAGCCTTTTGATCATCTTGTATTTCCCTTTTCGCACTGTACTTAAAGTTTTTGATATAGTGGATATATGGTGATGTTGTTTGGTAACTTGGTTATGCTTGTGGTTATGCTTCATTACAAAAAAAATCATACTGAAAATCCTCCTTGTAGGATCCCAGGATCGAAATCTGGCATGTGAGTGCCAGAATCCAAGAATGGGGCACTACGGAGGCTATCGGTGCCGGATTTGGCGATCGAGAATTTTGTGAGCCCGTTTTTCGAGTTTGGGGCATGACAATGGGCCTCTGACACGGGCATAATATACATCACAATAGGCCGCATCCCATAGGCCTCGAATATATCACAATGGGCCATGCTCCATGGGCTCCAAACCACCTCAATGAGCCTCTCCAAATGTGCCCAAAATACATTACATCGAGCCTTATCAAATGGGCCCCAAATACATCGCATCAGACCTCACCGAATGAGCCCTAAAATACATCACATGGGCCACATTAACGGGTCATACTACTACCCCATTCATCTATTATTAGACATCAATTTAGAGTATTATCCAAAAAAAAATCATATCAAAGGATCATCTGGACCAAACCACTCATAACAGTGGTGATAATGATTTCCACTGTTAAAATTTAGAGGGCCCACCATAGCATTTATTTCCCTTCCAGTCTAGAGGAAAAACAAATATCATATTGGTCCAAAACTTCTGTAACCCAAAGGGGTTTCAATGGTAGATGTTCAATCCCACTGTTTTTGTAGTGTGGTCCACTTGATACTAGATTTGTCTTATTTTTAATCTCAAGCCTTGAGACAAGTTGCCAAATGGATGGATGGTTTAGATGGAGCACATCCATCATGGTGTAGGTCCCACCGAACTTGCTGACTGCAATTACAGCAGCACGTTGCTGCTGGAGCTGATTCGTCCATCAGATGAACGGCGTGGACAAAATATATACATCATGCCATGGGTCCCACCATCCAGCCATCTAGACGGTGTGGATAAGACCCATGCATCACCGTGGTCCCCACGTCCAGACCGCTAGATGGTCTGGATCGATTGGCAGGATGGGATGGATACATAATACATATGTTAGGGTGGGTCCCATGTAGATGGGCCACCCCACCCTCTCCAATTATAATATAATATATATCTATTATATGTATATACACTTTATATTATATTATATATATATATATATATATATATATAAAGTATATATACATGTGAATATATATATATATATAACAAAATTGTCCAGCATCCAGATTGTTAGACGCTAAGCAGTTACCTGCATCTGAACGGTACACTGTCTAGGGATCTGGACAGTGATCTGGACAGTATGGGGGTCATAGCATCAAGGTAGGTCCACGTGGTGTGGCCCACCCACTCTAGATCCAACTGATATTTGTGTTTTTCCTTCATCTAGGTCTGTCCAGACAGACGGGCAACCATCTCGCCCGCTGGACAGTCCAATAAGATGGATCCAGTGCATGTACAGCATGGATGTGCTACATACTTCATGGTGGGCCACACACACACACCAGGTGGGCCACAACCTCTACATCATACAAGAGAGAGAGAGAGAGAGACGTGAAGGGGAGGGACCCCACCACTATTGGGCCCTCTCTATACAATGCATGCATCAATGGGTCCCACATCAAGTGGGCCCTAAAATTTAAAATCAACGGTGGATCACCCACCTATTGGATCACCCACCATGAAAGATGTGCTACATACTTCATGGTGGGCCACACACACACACCAGGTGGGCCACACACCTCTACATCATACAAGAGAGAGAGAGAGACGTGAAGGGGAGGGACCTCGCCACTATTGGGCCCTCTCTATACAATGCATGCATCAATGGGTCCCACATCAAGTGGGCCCTAAATTTTAAAATTAACGATGGATCACCCACCTATTGGCCTTCTTCTTGGTCCCTTAACTTCCTTAGTTCCTATGCTTAACTTTTGACGGTGGATGATGAAGTTTTGATGGCGGGGATGAGAGATTGGGTGGTAGAGAAGTGGGCCACACTTGGGTTACTCTTGGAAGGCTTGGACATTGGATTTTTTTGTTGCTTGGGAGGTTGTTTGAGAAATGAGGGAGAGAGAGAAGTGATGAATTGATAAGGGATGGGTGGAGTGGGTGTTGTAAGAAAAGGGATGGGAAGGCATGGGTTAGTTTAAATTTCGTGTAAAAGAGGAATGGGTGGGAAGAGAGAGAGTTGACTTGGGGAAAAGAGGGAATGGGTGCTTGTACTTATAATAAGATGAGGTGGCATAGGGTATGGATGATGTACTTGACTTGATTGATGAGATATATTGTAGAGATTCTCTCAGAATTCACACATGTGGCATTTTTCTCAAAATGAATGCGGGCCCACATCTTCTGGCCAGGGTATCGCATCGGCGCGCGAGACGCGGCGTTGGAACCGCGGTCGCTAGGGTATAAGTTTCGAGTCGAGTCGACTCTGATATGCAGGACTTGGCTTAGGATCATACGCAAACGTCCAATACAGTTGTGGGTTGCTGGAATTCGACTGGGAGGACCGCGAAAGCCTACGAAATGGTACGGTCTAGGATACGGACCTTACAGCTCTCCTCTTCTAATAAAAATTTCATCCTCGAAATTTACATAATCATCATAACTAGACGTAATCTCAGAAAGAAGAGGAAACATGGCATCATCATATAAAATTAGAGACAGCATGCAAGATACAACATATAATCAATCATCAAAGAGATGGGGATAACGTTCTTGAATCCTGGCCTCACGCTCCCAAGACGCCTCATCAACAGAATGGTGACCCCACTGAACCTTCACCAAGGGAATGACCTTGGTCTGGAGGACCTGCTCCTTTCGATTAAGGATACGAACTAGCATTCAATATAAGAAGCATCCTCATGAACCTCCAGCAACTGCCAATCAATAATAGGAACTATTTCTGACTCACACTTCCTTAGTATAGAAACATGAAAAACGTTGTGGACGCCAGACAACTAAGATGGCAAGGCAAGCCGATAGGCCACGGCGCCAACGCGCCCAGTGATCTCGAAAGGTCCAATGAATCTCGGGGCAAGCTTGCCCTTTGCTCCAAATCGAACCATGCTTGTAACACCCGTATCCTAGCTTGTACCGTTCCGTAGGCCTCGGCGGTCCTCCCGGTCGAATTTCAGTGACCCACGATCTGTTATCAGCATTTCTGCGTGATCCTAAGTCATGTCCCGTATATCAGAGTCATCTCGACTCGAAACTTGTACCCTTGTGACCGCACGTCGTTGCAGTTCTAACGTCGTGTCTCGCGTTCTGAGGCGATACCTGGGCCAGGAGATGTGGGCCCGCATTCAGTTCGAGGAAAAATGTCGCGCGTTGCAATCCCTAGAGAACACATCAATCCCATCAATCATATCAATTAAGTACACATCACTCCCATCACTCATACTCATCCCCAAGTACAACCACCCATCCCCAAGTCAACTATCTCTCCTACACAAGTACTCCCATCACTCATATCTCTCATCTCTCTCATCTCTCTAATCTCTCTCATTTCTCCCAAGCAAGCAACCCACGTCCAAGCAAGCTCCATGAGAGAGCTTTGTGTGGCCCACTTCCTATCTCCCAATCCAACTCTTCAAAACCAATCTCAACCATTGGATCGACCCCCTTGGAGCTCTAGAACCTATAGGCGGAAGAAGGAAGAAGAGATCTTGAGGTGGGTGATTTTTTTTGTTTGAATTTGATTATTAGAGGGCTCACATATGTGGGACCCATCTTGATGTGTGTATATGGAGGGCCCATAGTGGCGGGGTCCCTCCCCTCCTCACCGTCTCTCTCTCTCTCTCTCTCTCTCTCTCTCTCTCTCTCCTTCTCTCCTCTCTCTTTGTCTTTTAATGTGTGTGGCCCACCCTCATGCACCCCACCATGATGTTTTTTTTTTATCCATGCCATCCAACACGTGGACCACGCCGCTGTCCATCCAGGGGCCCACCTTGCTGCCCATTTTTGGGTGGACCTGGACAAAGGAAAACTCAAATATCAGCTTCTATTAGAAGCTGGTGGGCCACACTGTGGACCCACCTCATCACATTTGTTGCAGTCCACCGTCTGGATAGGCTAGACGGTGGGGCTCGCCATGATATCCTGACTGTCCAAATGTTTGGACAATGCTGGACGCACCAAGTGTAAACACCTTATCCAGGCCATAGGGCCGAGTGATGTATGTGCTTTATCCATGCTGGCTATCAGCGGTGGGGCCTGCCTTGATGGCACGTGGTGTCCACACATGTGGACCCACCTTGTTAATGTGTTGGATCCACACCATCCAAGCAAGGACAGTGGGTCCCGATCAGCATGCTGCTGCTGCATGATCGGCAGTAAGTTCTGGTATCCCCATCACGAGGTAAGTGTTATATCCCTAACTCCATCTGTTTTAGACGTGGGCCCATCCCACACGTGTGGCACATGTGGGGACGGGACCCACCTTGATGTATATGGGTTTTATCTGCACCGTCCGTGCATAGGACAGTGCTAGTGCTGTAGGATGCACACGATGTATTTGTTTCAACCATACCGTCCTCCATTACTGGACGTGTGGGTAGGACCCACCTTGATGTATTTATTCTATATCCTCATCATCCATATGCCAGGACGGTGGGACCCCTGTGATCTATGTGCTTTATTCATGCCGTTCATTTGGATATTCATATGGTGAACCCACCTTTGATGTGTTTTTTATCCAAGTCATCCACCTGTTTTTCTAGCATAGGATTTCACCATGTTGTATGCATTTCATCCACACCGTCCACATATATGGACGGTGCTGGACAACATTTGGATGGCGCTGATTTACATAGACAATGTTTGGATGGTGCTAATTTACATAGACAATTTTGGATGGTGCTGATTTACATGGGAAGTGTTTAGATGGTGTTGATTTACCTGGGCACTATTTAGACAGTGTTGATCATCATTAGTGAGCCATGTGCCCCATGGATTGATAGTGTATAGTGATACACATGTTACACCTACAATATTGAAATGATTTTTGGTGTGGTCCAAGCCCACTTGAGGCCTATTGGTGCGGCCCGTCCATGAGGCCCATCATGATGTATATTTGAGACCCATGTGATAGGGCCCACCTATCTTGTATTTAAGGCCCATGTGATGGGGCCCACCTACTTGAATTTGAGACCCATGGGCAAGGCCCATTATGATGTATTCGTGGCCTATGGGTGAGACCCATTATGATATGTATTGGGCCCATGATGAGTGGCCCTTTTGATGTATTCGAGGCCCAAATATGTAGCCCATTTGATGCATATGAGACCCATGTGTAGGGCTCACATGCTATGTATTTGAGGCCCATGAGTAGGGCCCACCTGTTGTGTATATGAGGCCCATGATGTGGTCCACTTGATGTATATGAGGCCTATTGGTGCGGCCCATTGATTCAACCCACTTGTTGTATCTGAGGCCCATGGGTCATGGCCCATTGAGATGTATACTCGGCCCATATGTCATGGCCCATTGAGATGTATACTCAGCCCATATGTCATGGCCCATTGTGATGTATTTCTGACCCATTTAGTGAGGCCCATTGTGATATATTCCTACTCATATGATGAGGCCCATTGAGATATATTTCCAGCCCATGTGATGCGGCCCATAACGATGTGCATTAGGCCTATGTGATGCGACCCACTTGATGTATGAGACCCTTATGTGAGGCCATGGGCCCACTATATGTTTGGCTCTATGTGGGCCACTCATTGGGAGCAATGTTGGTTAAATGTCCACATTGATGGTCAATGATGGTTAGATGTCCCCATTGTGACCTTCCCTTAGGCCCTTTGTTAGGCCGATTGTTGAGGCCGATTCCGATTGTCGAGGCCGATTGTTGAGGCCGATTCTGATTGTCGAGGCCGATTCTGATTGTCCATGCCAATTTCGATTGTCGAGGCCAATTTCGATTGTCAAGGCCGATTGTTAAGGCCGATTCTGATTGTCGAGGCCGATTTCGATTGTCGAGGCCGATTTTGATTATTGAGGCTGATTTCGATTGTATAGGCCGATTCTGATTGTCGAGGCCAATTCCAATTATCGAGGCCAATTTCGATTGTCGAGGCCGATTCTATTTTTTAAGGCCTATTCTAATTATTGAGGCCAATTCCGATTACCGAGGTCAATTATCGATGCCGATTTCGATTGTTGAGGCAGATTTTGATTATTGAGGCCAATTCTGTTTATCGAGGCCGATTTTGATTGTGAAGGCTGATTGTCGAGGCCGATTCTGATTATTGAGGTCGATTTCGATTGTTGAGGCTGATTCTGATTGTCTAGGCCGATTCTGATTGTTGAGGCCGATTTTGATTGTCGATGCCAATTCCAATTGTTGAGGCCAATTGTTGAGGCCGACTTCAATTGTCGAGGCCAACCACCGAGGCCGATTCTGATTGCCAAGGCCGATTGACAAGACCCAATGTGATGTATATGCGGCCTGTATTTGAAGCCCATTGTAATGTGTATTCAGCCTGTATTGAAGGCCCATTGTGATGTATATTAGGCCTATGTGCTGAGGCCTATTGCGATGCATTTGAGGGTCAGGCGATGGAGTCCATTGTGATGTACATTAGGCCCATGTGAGAGGCCCATCGTGATGTGTATTAAGCTCTGGAGTGAGGCTCATGGTGTTATATATTAGGCCCTTATGTGAGGTCATGGGTCCACTATATGTTAGGCTCTATGTGGGCCATTCCTTAGGGGCAATGTTGATTAAATGTCCACATTGTTGAGGCCGATTATCGATGTCAATTATTAATAATGATTATGAGTATGTGATAGCATAGCATCATGATACATGCCCATACGCATCATCTGCATGTTTATTATGAGATGTGATTAACCATTGTATATGCCATAACACAGATGGTTTATAGGACTCCCCAATAGGTGGAGTTATCCCACATGAGCGCACGGTATGTGCAGGATTGATGCATGATTGGGCTACATGACTCATGCATCTTGCATTGTGTGATTGTGATTACTATATGCCCTAGTGACATCAAGGTTGTGACCTCCACAGGCATGTCGTGGATGGCCAGATGGGACACCGAAAATGTTTAGTTCAAGCATCTAGGCACTTTGGATGTCCGTGGGTGAAAGTCTCTAAACCTCCGAGGCCAGGAGACGCCCCAACGTCTAAACCGAGTGGATACATGAGCGCCCAAGTGCCGAATACCAGTAGGTCGCGTCTCCCACTGTGTCATGGCCGGTTGGGAGGGGGTGTGGCCTTATCTGCCTAAGTGAGAGGGCTATAGGCTAGGCTAAGTTTGACCAGCTCCCAAATGGGTCTGCTATTGATGAGTCAGGTTAGCATTGGTATACTACTGGCAAGCGGGTAGTGAGGTCTTTTCCACTCGTTGGACTGTGCGGCCAGCAGGGGCGGCAGCCAGCTTGGAGTGTACTAGACCCCCAGTGATGATCCCAAAGATGTACAGTACTGATATGTGGACTTATTAAGCAGGAGTTGCATACTCATTCATTCATTCATTCACTGTCCACTCGGGCTGGTGGTGCGCAACTATTTATTACGTATACCTTCGCAATGGCCAGGATTTCGGTTGGGCGTGCAACTAACCTTAAATCAGGAGTTTACCACATTGAGTCTGACTATCCAAATATAGGTATATGACTGATTTGGATAGAAGTCCTTTGTGGTGGACCTCATAGCTGACGATACTATATACTATCATCCCGACTTCACACTCCAGCTTGGTCATTTCATTCGTATCGCATATTGCATTACATCCGAGGCATATGGCATTTTGGGTTACTATGTTTCTACATTTATATGAGGCTGATGGTATTCTTAGCTCTTTCAAATTGCATATTATATTACATCCTATTTGGCTCTTTATGACTCCTCATTTGCATAGTTGATCTGTATTACATACTCTGATATTGTATGACTCATGGACTTGTCAGTATTTTCACTTACTCTGATTCATGAACTTGCCAGTATTTTCGATATTGTATGATTATGCCATTGTATCGAGTACTTGGCACTCACCTTGTGCACACACTTACACCACCCTCTAAGCTTTCTATAAGCTTATGCACGATAGATGCGTGCAGGTGATGATAGGTTACAGTAGCATTGAGCTTAGAGCGTACAGTAGTCTTCTAGAGCTTTAATTTTCGATATATGTATTTCCCTTTCAGCATTGTATTCAAATGCTTATATTAGTGGATATGTGATGATGATGTTGCCTTTGTGATTTGGGTAAACCTGTGGTTATGCTTCTTATGTGACAAATGTACGTTAGAAAATCCTCCTTGTAGGATCTCCAGGATCGGAATATGGCGTATATGTGCTAGGAGCCGAGAATGGGGTACTACAGAGGCTGTCGGCACCGGATTCAGTAATCGGGAATTTTGTGAGCCCGATTTCTGGGTTTGGGGCGTGACAACGCCATTTACAGGTGAGACATTGAGATACACTCTATCCCCAACAGCGAACTCTAAGGACGACATCAGCGATCAACAAAACTCTTCTGTCGACTCTGAGCTGTGCGCATCCTCTGCATGATGATATCGATAGCCTCTGACGTCTAGTGCACAAGCTCGGGACCAAGGAGACGTCGCTCTCCAACCTCGGTCCAACAACTCGGAGATCTGCATAGTCTACCATATAATGCCTCAAAAGGAGCCATGCCAATGGTCGCCTAATAGCTGTTGTTGTATGCAAACTTAGCCAATCGTAGATGCTCATCCTAGCTGCCCGTGAAGTCAATTACGCAGGCCCGAAGCATATCCCTAAGGATCTGTTGACCCTATCGGTCTGGTCATCGGTCTGTGGATGATACGCGGTGCTGAGCTGCAAAACATACCCTATCGCTCTCTGAAAGCTCCCCTAAAAGTAGGACGTGAACCTTGGGTCTCAGTCAGAAATGATCGAGACTGGAATATCATGCAGTCTCACAATCTCCTCGATGAATAACTTCGCAAGCCGGTCCATAGAGTAAATTGCACGAATCGTAAGAAAATGTGCCTACTTCGTCAGACGATCCACAACAACCCAGATGGCGTCGTGACCACGCTGTCCTTGGTAAGCCCATAATGAAATCTATCGACACGTGCTCCCACTTCCATGTCGGGATGCTCAACGGCTGCAATGGACCAGGGGGTCTTTGATGATTGGCCTTGACACGCTGGCATATGTCACACTTGGCCACAAAACTGGTGATCTGACGCTTCACCCCACCCAAAAATACTATCACCTCATATCACGGTACATCTTCGCCGAGCCAGGGTGGATAAAAAACCACGATCGATGTGCCTCAGTCATAAGATCTCTGCACAACTCAGGAATATCCGAGACACATAATCGGCCTTTGAAGCGAAGTCTACCATCAGAACCAACCTACCAATCTATTTGACTCTTAGATGCTACCTCTGCTCGGTAATCCTGTAATGACTCGTCTGTCTGCTGAGCCTCGATCACCCTCGCGACAAGAGAGGGTTGAATCGACAGGCTCGATAACTACACAATAGAAGATTACAAACTGAACTCAAAATCATATGCTATCACATCCTCAAGCATCCTCCACTCCTGAATCATCATATGCGCCCCCAGGCCCCGTGGCTGATGGCTGAGGGCATCCGCCGCTACGTTTGCCTTACCTGGGTGGTACTGGAGATCAAAATCATAATCTTTCAGGAGCTCCATCCAACGCCTCTGCCTTATGTTCAGCTCGGACTGAGAGAATATGTACTTCAAGCTCTTGTGGTCGGAGAAGAGCTCGAACCTAACCCCATAGAGATAGTGCCTCCACACCTTCAGTGCGAAGACGACTACTGCCAGCTCCAGATCATGCGTGGGGTAGTTCAGTTCATGGACCTTGAGTTGGCAAGATGCATAAGCCACTGGTCTCCCATGCTGCACCAGGACAGCACCCAAGCCAATACGCGAAGCATCGGTAAATACAATGAATCCATCACTCCCAGAGGGAAGAGTGAGGACAAGAGTGGACATGAGGCAATCCTTCAGCTCCATAAATGCTCGCTCATAGGCGTCGCTCCAAATAAACTCTGCACCCTTCCGAGTCAACCTGGTTAACGAGGCTGCGATACGGGAGAAGCCCTCAATGAAACGCCGGTAGTAGGCCGCCAAACCAAGAAAACTGTGGATCTCGGACGTGCTTGTGGGCTGGTCCCACTAACGCACTGCCTCAACCTTCGAGGGGTCCACTATGACACCCTTCATCGTCACCACATGATCGAGAAACTTCACCTCCTCCTACAAGAACTCACACTTCTCCAGCTTCGCATATAGCTAGTGGGCATGGAGGATCTGCAATGCAATCTCCAAATGCTGCTCATGCTCCTCATGAGTCCTCAAATATATTAGAATGTCATCAATGAATACCACAACAAACTGATCGAGATACAGATGTAAGACCTCATTCATCAACTAAATGAAGACTACGGGTGCATTGGTCAGTCCGAAGGACATGACCTAAAACTAAAAATGACCATAACGCATCTTAAAAGCCGTCTTCGGGATGTCCTCCTCTCGAACCCGAATCTGATGATAACTGAAACACAGGTCAATCTTTAAAAAGAACTGTGCACTCTACGGCTGATCAAATAAATCATCTATCCTCGGAAGCGGATACTTGTTCTTAATTATGACCTGGTTGAGCGCGCGGTAATCCACGCAGAGCCTCAACGAGCCATCCTTCTTCCTGACGAAGAGTACCAGTGCTCCCCGCAGAGAACTGCTAGGACAAATGAATCCCAACTCTCGTAACTCGTGCAACTGTCGTTGCAACTCTCGTAATTCCATTAGTGTCATACGGTATGGGGCCTTCGAGATAGACGCGGTACCAGGCACAAGATCGATCTGGAACTCAATATATCGACGAGGCGGCAACCCTGGAATCTCCTGGAACATGTCGGGAAAATCACAAAAAATCGATAACTGATCAACACATGCAGCAACAGACTCCTCAACGGCGCAGGACATCAAACAAGACAACAACTCTCCTCTAGGCTTGGCAACGAACTGAAACTGCGGGAAACCTGGTATGCAGAACGTGACTGTCCTCGCGAAATAGTCCAAGATAGCATGATACTCGGTAAGTCAATCCATGCCCAGGATGACGTCAAAATCTGACATTAGCAGTACGTACAAGTCGACGGGCAAGAAAATCTCGCCCACCAATACAGGGCAAGACGAACAGAAATAGCCTAACACTATAGTCTTCCCTAAGGGCGTCGATACAGTCAACCCCTCTCGAGCAGACTCTATCGACAATCCAGTCGAACGACAAAATCCCTCGGACATGAAAGAATGCGAAGCACTGGAATCAAATAAAACTCTGGCGATGCATACAGAGATTGGAAGTATACACTCAATAACACCTCCAGATGACTGCGGGTCCTACTGAGTCATATAGAACCTAGCCTGAGCTGGCTGTGGAGGTGCCTGTCCCCTCAGAGTGTGCTGTTGTTGTCGCTGCGACGGCCTGTACTGTTGTCTCTACTGCTGCTGGGGCCTTTGTGGCTGAGGTGGCTGTGGTTGCTGCTACTGCGGTCGTTGCTGCTACAGTCACTGCTACAGTGGAGGCTGTTGTGGCCCTCTCGGCTATTGCTGCTGCTGAGGGTGGGGGCACTCATACACGCAGTGCCCTATCTCACCACATCCATAACAAGTCCCTACAAATGGCTGTTGGGGTGGCACTGGAGGTGCCAATGGTGCTACTGGTGCTCTAGTGTATGGGTGCCGGGAGCCAAGAATGGGGTACTATGGAGGCTGTCGGCGCCGGATTCAACGATCAAGAATTTTGTAAGCCTAATTTCTGAGTTTGGGGCGTGACACCCTGCCACAGTGCCATTAGCCAATGGCTAGTGGTCAGTGCTATGTGGGTCCCATCATAATGTATGTGTTGATTAAGCGTCCACCATTAAAAAATTTTGGGGGGCCATAAAAGTTTTGGATCAAGCTGATCTTTGTTTTCTCGCTTCGTCTAGGTCTATTTGACCTAATCAACAGATTGTATGCCAAATAAACTGTAAACAGCACAGTGGGCCTTAAGAGAATTTTAATGGTGGATATCCAATCACTATTGTTTTCCTGTGGTGTGGTCCACCTAAGATTTATATCACCATACATCTCTTCAAGTGGGCCCATGGGACCCACAGCCACAGGCGATGGTGTTTGCCAGCCTAGCTGCAATCCGGAAGGGCCGCAACCTGCAGGGCCGCAAGGACTGCAACCTGTAAGACCACAAGGGCTGTAATGGCAACGTAGGAGAGAGAGAGAGAGAGAGAGAGTACCGATCTCTTCCAGGATTCCAGCCTTTAAGCTCCAGCGAATGGTAGGAATCGTTAGATACTTGGATCTGATTTGGGAAGGAAAAATGGAGAATGGGAAGCAGAGGAAAAGGAAAAACTAAAAAGGGGATCTGATCCTTGGATTTAGGAAGGAGAATGAGAAGAGGAGGAAACGGGAAAAAAATGGAGAAGGGCATCCAGTTGACTACTGCTGCAGCGTTGCTGGATTAGGGTAGGGATTTTTAATTTTTAGTTTTATATATAGGTAGAGTCAAGTCGAGTTTGAGCTGAGTCGAGCCTGAGTCGAGTCAAGTGACCTGGTGCTCGAACTCGACTCATTTTTTGAGTCGAGCTCCCTAGTGTGACTTGACTTGACTCGTCCCACTAAGTCGAGGCGAGTTTTTACGAGTCGAGTCGATCGAGTTTCTCGAACTAACTCGACTCGTGAACAAGCCTATGTATGCTCCTTGAGACCTTTTCAAACATTAAAAGATGCTTTGGAGCATCCTATGGAGTCTTATTTATAGTTGTGGAACTCCAACTTTCGCACCAAGTTAGAAAAATCTAGAAACCGCCTTAAATGTACGCACTCTGCGCAGTTTCCCAAAATATGCTCGGAGTTTAAACCACTTCAAATTTACACACTCTATGTAGTTTTTAAAAATAGGCTCAGATTTTCAGAATATGCTTTTTCAGGATAATTTCAGGAATATGTTTGTTTTCAGGACAATTTTAGGATTCTTTTTCTTCACTTCAAACCTTTGATTCTCTTCATTCCTCACTTGGTTTTCTTAGATATTTGGCATATGAATTCTTCATTAATGACTTCCAAATCTCCAAATCTTCATTTAGTAATCTTTTAAGCATAAATCTTCCTTTTGACATCAACCTTTAAGCTTTTGAAATCACCTCGCACATGAAAACATGCATAATTAAATCGATTAAGTATTATCATGTTTATAAAACCAAGGTATAAATAAGGGAAAATATGTAATATTTCATACTCGACACCACTGCAGCAGTTCCCGAGACGTGGGAGGGTGTTGGCCTTGATACTTCAATCTATTTGTGTCCTCGGGAACTGGCGGGCACTTCAAATAACGCAGGGATTTTTGTAACTACACGAGCCGCTAATTCCCTAGTCCCCTAGATGGGGAGAAGGTTTTTTTGCTTTAAAAGTTTCTTTATTAAGTTGATATTGTTAGTTAGTGCTTCAACTTACTATTCGAGAGAGACAAGCCATCATCCCTGATTTCAAGTTGGTTGAGACGGTTTAGCGGGCGCAGAGTCAGCCTGAAGTTGGGAAGATAATCTTGGTGGCTAAAAGATTGGTCTGGCGATGCGAGATCAGGTACAGCAGTGGAGGTCTGAGCTTTCTTTTATCCTTTCGCCATTATTAAACTTTGGTAGATTATGAGAATGACTTTTGACGACATTCCCACAGACGATGCCAAACTGTTGATGCAGAAATCTGGTTAGCCCCCACTGGTCCTTTGAGTACCTACATAGTGAGTGGACAAAGGAGACCCTAGCTAGTACAGGGGACCCTCCGATGCCTAAGTCAGACAGGGTCTCTAGGTTTGGTTGTAAACAGGGTTTTAGGCTGAAGATTGTGTGTACCTTTCACCATTAGAGGAGCTCCTATTTATAAGTGAGGAGAAGTGGTGGCATGGAGGAGATCTCCTTATTTAGTAGGGACGAGTTGTACTAAGATTCAGATCCCTCACGTATCGGGAGTATCTTTCGAGATCTTCAGCTAAGATCTTGGGCAAATCCATGTGGTGGTCGCTTTCCTAAATCCCTTAACTGAGATCTCTGGTAGACACCGTTGGGATCAGGTAGGAACCAATAAAATACGGGTTGTGCCGACTTGGGATTATGTCGACTTGACTCCTTTGGCGAGTAGTCGGGCTTCTTTTGGTGTTGAGCAGATCGGTGGGTCTTCCGGCTTGCTAATGGGAGACCAAGCTCGACCTTATTTCCTTCTCAGTTTGGGGTCAAAGGTCAGATTTTTAGACGTAACTGTCGTTGTCCAATCTGTCGAAGTGCATGAAGTTCAAACCTGACCTTTTCTTATTGGTCGGTCCATTTTTCACATAATAGTGATTAAATGCCTTACCATTAAAACTTTCTAGGGCCAATGTTTCCATGATGTTTTAAAAAAATATACAAATATCGACTTGAGCCAAAACTTTGGTGGTTGATTAATAGCCGATCACCATTGTATAGTCCACTTGTGAATTAGATTTGCTTCATTTATGGATTCATGCTTTCAAATAATATTGCAAAATGAATAGACAGAATGGATATAAACTACATAAATCAAGATAAACCCAACAGTAAGCACCACACCATCTTAGGTGAGACCAGGCCAACATGCTGATTTGGTGTGGCTCTTATCATCTGGTCCACCTTGATATATGTATTCTACATCCACACCACCCATCCGTATTTTTAGATCATTTTAAGGTGTGAGTCCAAAAGTGAAGCATGTCTAAATCTCCTATTAATTATATAGGAAACAGTGGTAATTAAACACTCTATTATAAAAAACTTTCTAAGGCCACTAATGTTTATTTGTCATTCAACTCGTAGGTAAACTTGGGCAAATCCTACTTGAACAATTGATCCAAAAGTAACAGTCACTCACTATTGTTCCCATGATAGGTCATGTTGGGGGAAAATATGGCAAGTCAAATGAGTCAGCTTATGGAGTGAACCAATTATACAGACATGACTTGGACTCCTCAGACGCCAAGCCTAACCGATGCCCACATGTCCAGAGCGCCAAAAGGAGAGACATGACCCAGGCTTACCAGGCACCGAGCCTACCCAGAGCCTACATGTCCCGAGCCAAAGGGCAAGACCTTGGCGGAGGCCAATACACCTTTACGGACACTTAAGAGGTCTTTTAGAGGTGACGTCACTGCACATCAATCGACTACAAACTGAGTCTTGGCCCTGCGTCAGCCCGAGCATCTTATAGGTCAGCCATGGGTCAGTCGTCAATCAAACGCTCAATATAAGCCATCCAAATATACTAATGTTCGAGATCAGTGAACGGTCGGCCAAGCCTCGGTCAGCCAGTTCTCGACTTTTATTACCTCTTACGGAATTAGAGCCAAGTCAAGAAGGCAACTAAATCTCCTTCTGAGATCTTAGGAGGATAAACTCCGATCCCGAGAATCTAGAGGATCAAAGATCTTAAAATCCTCGAAGATATCGATCAATCCCTTCAGGGAAAGTTCTACACACAAAGGGATTACATTACCTCTATAAATAAGAGGATCTACTCATGGTAAAAGTTATGAAAAATAGATCCATTCCTCACCCCTAAATCCAAACTGTTAGACCCAAATTCCAGGCCTGACTTAGGCATCGGATGGTCCCCTGAACTAGCCAGGGTCTCATTTGTCTTCTTCCTGTGCAGGCACCAGGTACTCAAGTGCAGAAAGGGGGAGTGAGCCGAAAACTGCATCAACAGCTTGGCGCCGTCTGTGGGAAGCGACATTACAAGTTGTGTTCCGCTTTATCAAAGCCTACAACTTGACATGGCAAGAGGAAAGAAAAAAAGCCCAAACCCCTCCAGAGGTGGTTCCAATCGTAACCTTGCCGCCGGCAGAGCGTGGGCCACAAACCATGGATTGGTCAGAACAACAAGAGAGCTACCAAGGCTCTCCGGCTCGAAGAGCCACCTTTGGTCGGTCCAAGTATGGGCAATGAGACACCGGAGGGAGCAAGCGACGTGATTCACTAGAAAGAAAAGTCAGAGATATGAGGGCTGACATGAATTACATGAAACATATGCTGGAATGGATGCAGCCTCCGCAAAATTAGCAGCCTAACCAGGGGGAAGAACGGTTGAGCGACGTCCGATAGTTTGCCAATCCTCAATCATCTGCCCCCCGGGCTGCACCCCATCCGAGCTAGTATCAAGGGCCTCCCAAGCCCATTCCGACTCACCTCTCAAAAATAGCTCCGCTGCCCGCTTCCGACCTTTGGCATGAGATAGACTGGAGGAGACACAAGCGATCCCCGGCTGAAGGAACGAAGATAGCGAAGCACCCTGGAAGGCTGCGTTCTTGGCACTGAAGAAGGAAATTACGGACATGAAGCAGAATCGGACGAACAATGTGTCATGCCCCAAACTCGGAAACTGGGCTCATAGAATTCCGGATCGCGGAATCTAGTGCTGACAGCTTTTGTAGTACCCCATTCTCGGCTCCCAGTGCCCATACGCCAGATTCTGATCCTGGAATCCTACAAGGAGAATTTTTTAACATACATTTATCTCGTAATAAGCATAACTACAAGTGTACCCAAATCACAAAGGCAACATCATCATCACATATCCACTAATATAAACAATTGAATACAATGCTGAAAGAGAAATACATATATCAAAAAATCAAAGCTCCAGGAGACAGCTGCACGCTCCAAGTTCAACGCTGTTGCGACTTAACGCCACCTGCATGCATCTATCGTGTATAAGCTTATAGAAAGCTTAGAGGGTGGTGTAAGTGTGTGCACAAGGTAAGTGCCAAGTATGCAATATCAGAGCAATGTGAAAATATGCTGAAAAGTTCATAAATACCAGCAGCCTTATTCAGGCTATGCAATACAGAATCATAGTAAACCAAATGCTATGTGCTGAGGATGCAATGCAATATATGGTGCGAATGAAATGACCAAGCTAGAGTGTGAAGTCGAGATGATAGTATGTAGTGTCGTAGGCTACAGAGTCCATCACAAGGGACTTCTCTCCAAAACAGTCCCATACCTAAATTTAAATAGATAGACTCAATGTGGTAAACTCCTAATCTCAGGTTGGTCGCACGCTCCAACTGAAATCCTAGTCATTGCGAAGGTATACATAACAGTTAATTACGTACCACCAGCCCGAGTGGATAGTGAATGAATGAATGAATGAGTAAAATGATGAGTATACAATTCCTGCTCAATAAGTCCATATATCAGTATTGTACATCTCTGGGATCATCACCGGGGTCTAGTACTGATGTTTTATTTAAACCAACCTGATTTAAATGATTTTAAACTCGCAAGTATACGAATCAGATGTAGATATGGTACGTATTACGAGATCATTCCCACGAGGACTGGTTGTCACAATTCAAAATTAAAGACTCTTCTTAACTAATCCAACAAATATTTGAGATAGTAATTGAGTAAACTAAACAAAAATTAATGAAAAAATAACCAAGAGCAATAAGGAAAATTCAATCAAGGAGAAGACTAGGACTTTCGAATCCACCCCTAATTATCATAAACCTTGTTTTACCTGTTGATTCACCTTAATTCAGATTGATATCAAAATAAATAAAGCGCACTCTATATCCTTGGTCGGGCACACAGAATATATAATTCCTTAAAGCATATGGATCACATCTTTCCATCCATGGTCAGGCATGGAGAGATGTAGATTCCTGTTTCTTCCTCTATAGGAACTTGTTCATGGTTAGACACAAGCACCTAGAATAATATTCTAAACAACATCCATAACTAGACTTTGGTTAAGCTCGTAGAATGGATAAGTACGGAGATTTCGGTTAATCACACTAGAGAAAGAAACAATCCAATCAAATTCAAATAAAATCAACACATACAAAAGTTATTCAAATTAAGGGCTTCATCTCAGCCCTAGCTAAAAGATTAGCAACTCATGGAATCAAGTAGGAAGACGGAAAAATAACATTTATAAAAGAAAAACTCCATCCTTTTCTCCCTGCTTTCTTCTCTTTTTCTTCTCTTTTTCTTCTCTTTTCTTCTCGTTCTCTTCTCTGGATCTGTTCCCTGGCTCTCCCCCTTCTTGTCTACATTTTGCATCTCTTCTTATAGCTGCTGGAGTAGCTGCAATGGAGAAAATCGAGTTTGGAAAGTTGTCGTATGCGCAGCGAAAGCCCTTTTCGCAGCAAACTTCTGTACCTGCATAAGTCCCTCATTCTCTGCACTTTATCCATAAAATTAACGTCTCCTGGGACGTTTTTGGCTGGTCTATATGATGGACGGATCAGATCTTCCATCTGATCAAAGATGGTGTAACGACCTTGGAAATTTTGTGCTAATTTTTCCTTAAGTAGTTGTTTTTGGGGTAATTAGCACTATACTCGATTGCTTGTGAAATTTGCATCAATCACTTTAAATTCGATCTGCATGACTCAAAACTTGTAGATTAGTTAGCGCTATATTACTCTGAAATCTGGGATCCATCGCTAAATCCAGTTGTTCTGAGAAATTTTTAGAAGTTCTGGATCGGACCTGGACCACGTGTCGAAAGTCCGATAGCGATGGTCTTAGGCTGTTATGGTCACTATGTTGGACTTGACCATCACCTCGAAAATCAAGTCCATGTGATGTTCTGGGTCGATTTAATTGAGTTCGGAGTGAAGAGTGTGAGAACGGTTAGAATTTAATAAGCTTTTATGAAATCTGAGTCGTGTCGCTTGCGCGATGATTTTAAGCTATCTGACCATTGGATTCTGACCCAATTTCACCTTCTGATCAGGGAAGGTGGCCCAGGCATATCCTTGTGCTTGTGGACCTGATCGAGTTTCCGTGACCGTTGAATTGAGTGTGGTCCGCCACGGATGATCTGAAGAGCCGGTCGGTACGAAAACTCAGCCTGACCTAGATCCATGGTCAATGAGCTTAAGTTTGACCTTTTGTGGTTATAGGCCCACCAGAAGTGCTTTGTTGGATCGCGAGAGTCAGGTTTTGGTTATACCTTAAGTATACCTTGGCCCTGGGGTTATTTTCATCAATATGAGGCCTATTTATAGTCCTTAAACCCTAGCTCTCTTTTCCATACGAATTTTCTCTAACCCTAGCTTGGAAAGAGAGTGGAAAAGAGAGAGATAGTGAGAGAGAAGTTGGTGAATCATCTTGGATTCTTTCCTGTTCTTCTTCATCCTTGAACCTTCACTTTGAATCGTTATTCTGACGGTTTTGAGTTCATCTTGGGGTAAGTTAACCTAACCCTAATCTGTGTTAGAGTTTAGATTAGTCTTGGTGTTGTTGTATCTCATTTCTATTCTTGCCTTAGGTTATTCTGTCGCCGTTGACGAAGACAACTCGTCTGAAATCAGTTCGGTGTTCTTTTCTGGCTTAAGGTGCGGACTTTAAGTGTATAGGTTATAGTTTTCAAGGCTTTCAATGCCAGTTGGTGATTTATTCTTGTTATGGATGAGATTTCACATGCCAAATGTTATGTTTATATTGCGTTCCTGATATGCATGTGTTATATTGAGATTTGTGTATTCTATGTGTATGTATAAAGTACCGTATACGTATAAAATATGCACTTGTGTTTGCCATGATTATTTGTCGTGTATGTATGCTAGATGTATGTATGACAACTCCTTGGTAAAAGGAATTGTCCAAATGCTTGTTGTTCAACATACGTCATGTATGTTGTATCATGTATTCTAAGTGTTTGTAAAAATGCCGGAATGATCTAAAGTGTAACTTATTACACTAATTGCGGGCGTTGAGAAGTAATTCTCAACACTCCTATTGATATGCATGATTTCCTTCTTGCTAGTTAAATTCCATGTTATTTAAATTCAAGCATTACTTATGCTTACATTTATGATAAGTTGATATTCCTCAAGTGCTTATGTACCATGATTTGAGTTGTTATTTCCTTTATTGTTCTACATTCAATTCATATATTTGTTGTAGTGTAAGGTGTTTGGGACTATGCATTAGTCCAGGAAATCGATAATCTGCCTTAAGGTTGTGGCTGAGATCGCTTTCGCCACAAAGGACGTGATTAGACGAACCCGAGTCGTATTAGAGTTGTCGGCAGTGGTTTGGCCACGCAGAGTGTTTACGTACTCTATGTCACTCAACTCAACGTGCGCTCGTGCTAGTCGAGTTCGTCAAGTAATCCGATTATCCGATGTATGTTCACCATGTATGGACGCTACTGCTTGAATCTAGGGTACCGAACTTACCAATGAAATCGTATTAACCTTGGTACCTTGATCCGCTAAGACTCATGAGCCGGACATGGTGGTATGGGACACCGTGGTCATGCTGTCGGCCTACGCTGGGGTGACGAGCCTCCCCGTAGTGACCAGTGAGCAACTAAACTCATGAGCCGATTATGGTGGTATAGGACACTATATTCGTGCTGTCGGCCTACATTGATTGGTGACGAGCCCTTTGTAGTGACCTCGAGCATGCCTGGATACCGCATTGAGGTGACGAGCCTTGGTGTAGTAACGAAGGTATGAAAGGCGTGCATTGATTGGTGATGAGCCCTTTGCATCGACCTTCAACCATATGATCGTATGAGATGTCTAGGATTGACGACCCTAGAATGGATCACTGCTTGGATGGTGATATGAGGAAGGTATCTTAGCTTCCCAATCCTGCTGTATGAAAAGGACTAATAACAACTTGGTAATCATATCCATGCACTGCATTTGCATGTGCTTTGTAGATGTGGCGCACTTTGAGGTGGTGTCATGCGTAACGTAAGATGAAGACGCTAAGGGTGTACGCGTGAGGGCACGCATCATTTTGCATACATCCTTGCATTAACAAGAGTACTTAGATTTATTTAATTTTCTGCTTTATCATTACTGCTTGATTGAACTGATAACATGTTAACCAGTGCCTTATTGTTCCACTGAATTGATCACTCACTCCCACGTTCTGGGGCGGTGTTAAACACCCACCAGACTGTCTTAGGTTCTGATGTTGCAGATGTAGATGCAACTTCTGAGGTAGAGCGGGAGATGGATGATGATGAGACTGCTTTCTCCTATATGCAGTTTTCCGACGGGTTCTAGCGAACTTGTTCTGATGCGCGGGACTCTGGGATTATTTTTGGGATTTAAATGATGTAACTTGATACTTGTAATTTTGTTAAGTAATACTTTCATACGACCTGGTTGGTGAATGTACTTCAGGGATTTATACTTGTACACATATATTTCTATATGTCTTCCACTTACTTTATTCACTTATCCCTGAATTATATCTGTGTTTTGTCTTAATTTATTCTATGTTTTATGCACTAATACAGTCAACATACATCCATCATTAAATATGTTGCATAAGTGATGTTTTGGAACTTGAGAGCTGAGTTATGCTCGACCCCCGAATTTTAGGGCGTTATAGATGGTGGGCCATAAGCGCCCGGAAGTCCGCTTTTCGCGGACGTGCGTAAGCCTTCGCACGTCCAGCGCTGTGATGCTCAGTGGACCCCACATAAGCTTTTTCAGGGAAATCCAAGCCGTCCACTGGATGCACAATAAATTTTCGGTCAGATATGGATGGTTTTAAACATCCATTGACGCACCCATAGAAGGAATTACAATAAAATCAATTTTGAACGTCACCGGACAGTCCACTTGTGGCCTCTGTATCTCACACGTGTGCACATATGGGCACAAACTGTAAACATGGTTTTATAGCTCTTGAACCCTTCTACATGATGAACGGCTTGGATCAGTCGTACGTGCCATGGGTGGGGCCCACAGCGGTCCATAAAAACGGACTTTCCGTCCATTACACGGTGCCAGAAACGGCAACTTCCGTTTTTGAAGAAGGAAGTCGGGTCAGCGCTGCTGACCGACTTAGTTCGTTCAGTGCACGGGCAGTGCACATGTCATACAAGGTGGGGTCCACTATGATTCTGTCGAGAAATCCAATCCGTCCATCCTATTTCTCATCTTATTTAAACCGTCTAGGTCAATTTTGAAGTGTATCTAGATTGTAAGCGAGCCTAAAATTGGAGATTAATGGGTTGATCTGTCCGTTGGCCCACTTCTCGAGATATTCAATGGTTGAAATTTAATATGTACGGTTTATTTATGGTCTCCAGGCCATGTATGAAGTTTCGAGTCAATTGGATGGCGGAAACCATGTGATCTTGCATTCTGGACCATTTTCGGGCCTTTTTAACGTGAACGGCTTGATTTCCTCGGATCCCTGGCATGTAAATTCTTCAGTCTTAGTTCTCTGGTGTGCGTCCCTTGCTCTGGTGACTTCGGAGTGTCAAATCCATGCTTATAGTAGTCTTTTTCCATCAACGCTCCTGATTTCATTCTGCAACAAAAATATAATTAAAATACTCCGTTAAGCATTATCATATACGTAAAATCAAGTAATAATTGGGGTCTGATATGTAATATTCGACCCTCATCACAACCCCCAACCAGCATTTTGCTAGTCCCGAGCAAAACATGCGAAAAATAAGTTCAGAAATACTTGACAATTCCTGTGAACCCGAGTGACTTGTGAACAGATCGTCGAGGCACGAGAATTCTAAGATTCATGAATGGTGCATAGAATTTTTCTTTCTAGAATCAAGCTCACGGTAAACTTCATAATCAATTTCAAAATATTAATCCATTAATTAGAATATTCTAAACATTGAGTTCCATGAGTGTATAGTGTAATCTCGGCTTATTATCATTAAGAGATCTAATTGTCAATTTCATGATATCATTAGTAATTAACAACGGAATGCATGACAACTGAAACCAACACTTGCCTGATAGGTTAACTTTTCATTCTACTAGCCTTTGCTTTTCTTTATGAATAGTAACGCCAAGGAGGGGAATCAAGTCCTCACCTATAGGGAGCAAACCTATGGCGAAAACTTGTCGCCTAACTTTTTCAAATGACAACCATAGGGAATCGAATCTACACCTATAGGGAGCAAACCTATGGTGAAGATTATATGACTTACGCTTTCTCTCAATTCTTAGTTATAGACCGAAGCTAAAAATTTCAGGCTGGTTCCTTTCATGCTTAGTGATTACCAAGTCAATCATTCAATGTTGAAACGGAACCTTAATATGCAACCGAGATGTGATATGTGAGATCATGACTCAATCAATCTTTAAAAGTTCTAATCATGGGTTAACAATTTAAACTTAACTGTGAAATGTAACGGATGGCTGAATCCAAGAGTTATAAATTATCGACATTCTGTACCTTGCAATGTTAAAATCACCCTTATCCTTCACAATTACTTCAAATGCACAAAAAATTCCAGAAAATTTTAAAAATTTTCATAATTTGTGCTCAAGACCAAGAAAATACTAATGAGGTAACCTAATCGCCCACCCGCAACCTAAAATCTACATTGTCCTCAATGTAAAAGAAATAAACATGCAATGCACATGGGACAACGAAAATTAAAGAGGAGTGATGGAAAGATATCAGTGTAAGAGCGGGTCAGCACAAGAGAGAAATCAACAAAAACAAAATAACAAAAATAACATCACAAAAAGAAGATCCTACCTATACCACTTTCGCAGGTGTTCTCGATTGCATTTAGCATATGCAACAAGCCTTTAAACCCCTAGGTTGCCCCTAATAGACGAGTTGTAGTCTCGTGAGGGTTTGCAGTAATGTTACCCACAAACATTGAACTAACTAACTAGGAAAATGAAATAAAATGAAAAGATGGGTTGCCTCCCAGGAGCGCTAAGTTTAACGTCTTCAGCCAGACAAGAATGGACCATGAACTAATCAATCTTGATAACTTGGGTCCGCCAAATAAATTTCCTCAACATCTTGATTAACCAATCCCAGACTTTTTGGGAACAACTTGAACCGTGCTATTTGAAATGGGGTAGACATCCAACAATTTAAGCACCTCCGCTCGAATGACTTCTTTCATGTCTAACAACCTAAGCACCTCCGTTCGAACATCCTTTTTTTTGTTAGGGTTAAGCCCCCTTTGCATTTCACGCGATGTTTTTGCATATTCTTCAAGATCAGTACAATGCATACACAAAGTGGGGCTTACTCCCTTCATGTCCTCTATCGTCCACCCAATAGCTGCCTTATATTCTCTAAGCACTTTAAGTAACTTGTTCTTCTGTTCCTTCTCAAGGTTAGACATTCTAATGATAGGTAGGGTCTCAGACGGACCTAAAAATGCATACTTGAGGTTTTCAGGCAATTGTTTCAGGTCAAGTTCAGGTGGTTTCTCAATAGATGGGACCGGTTTAAACTCAGAGGGTGGAAGAGGTTCCACTTTCGCTTTCCATTTGACAGTCTCCATTATAGGAGTAGAATCGAGCAATGCATTGACTTCTTGGATGGAATTCTCTATGTCAAAATCCATGCCAAAATGTGCTAAGCAAGTCTCAAGTGCGTCTTCGGAAGATTGAAGGAAAGATTCATGCACTAGACTCTCAATCATGTCCACTTCACATATATCCTCTGAGTCTGCTGGTTGTTGTGCAGCATTGAAAACGTTGAGCTTGATCTTCATGTTACCAAAGGACAACTTCATAACTCCATTCCTACAATTTATGATAGCATTGGATGTGGCCAAGAATGGACGTCCTAAGATAACCGAGATTTGACTTGTAGGATTCTGGACAGGTTGAGTATCTAGAACGATGAAATCCACTGGAAAATAAAACTTGTCAACCTGGATTAGCACATCTTCAATAATACCACGGGGCACCTTGATAGATCTATCAGCTAGTTGTAATGTTATTTTAGTTGGTTTCAGCTCACCAAGTCCTAGCTGCTCATAGATCGAATATGGTAACAAATTAACACTTTCCCCTAAATCAAGCAACGCTTTCTGAACCTTATGCTCTCCTATGACACAAGAAATGGTAGGAGCTCCTGGATCCCTAAATTTAGGAGGAGTGTTGTTTTGAATCATGGAGCTGAGTTGCTCTGCAAGGAAGGCCTTCTTATGAACATTTATCTTACGCTTTTGAGTGCATAAATCTTTAAGAAACTTAGCATAAGCAGGGACTTGCTTGATAGCATCAAGCAACGGAATGTTGATTTGGACTTGCTTCAACATGTCCAATATCTCATTAAAGTTGTTTCCTTTCTTAACCGGTGCCAGACGTTGAGGAAAAGGTGCTTTAGGCACATAAGATGGCACATGAGTGGTTCCTGGAGAGTCAAAGTGTTGTTGGACTTTGGATGCACTAGTATGTCTCTCTATTTCATTTTGATCTTCCGCATTGGACTTTGATTCTTCCCTAGGCATATCTACTTTGTTCTCGATCTGTTTACCGGACCTAAGGGTAATGATTGATTTGGCTTGCTCATGATATTGTTCTTGGTTTGAATTAGAGCCAATCTCATACTGTCCTTTTGGATTTACCACAGGTTAACTAGGGAACTTGCCCTTCTCTCTCTCACTCAATGTGGCAGCAAGTTGACCCAACTGTACTTCCAGCTTGGCAATGGATTGCGCATTTGCATGTAAACTCTGCTGGTTAGCTAGTAAAATATGTTGGGTGTCTTTTTGAAATTGAAGTGAACTCTGCATAAAAAGATTGAGTGTATCCTCAAGAGATGGTTTCCTAGATTGTGGAGGCACTTGTTGATACTGTGAGAACTGCTGAGGTTGTTGACTGCCAACTTGGGAGTAAGGTTGCAAGGAGGATTTCCAGATGGTCCTCCTTGTTGTGGTCCTTTTGCCCAAGAAAAATTTGGATGCCTAGCCCACCCTGGATTGTAGGTGTTTGAGTAAGGATTATTCTCAGTTCTCTAAAAGGTGTTCATAGCATGTACTTGTTCAGAGAGAAATTCTGGAAATGCTGAACTAGATGGACAAGACTGCGTCGGATGGGCGAAACTAGAACATATGGCACATGACCCGACTTGAGTTGTTTGTGGAGGTCCATTTTTTAACATTAAAGCATCCACCTTCTTTGTCAGGGTATCAATTTTGGCATAAAGATCTGGCGTGACTCCTACCTCATATATACCCCCTTTCTTCAGTGGTTGAGGGCTTCTTTCACCTCTATTTGAATAGTCTCATTGCTAGGAGTTTTCACACAAGGTTTCAAAGAAATTTCAAGCTTCGACATCACTTTTGGTCATGAATGACCCTCCACTGGTGGAGTCAACTATGCGACAGTTTTGGGGTGTCAGACCGTCATAGAAGTATTAAACCTGTTGCCACTTTTCAAAACCATGGTGTGGACATTTAAGAAGTAAATCCTTCCATCTTTCCCAACATTCATGAAAGTGCTCACCCTCTTTTTGTGTGAAATTCGTAATTTCTCTATGGAGGGCATTAGTTTTGTGAACCGGGAAGAACTTGTTTAAGAACTTCTTAGACAGTTGGTCCCATGTAGTGATAGACCCAACTCCTAGAGAATTCAACCATCCTTTCGCCTTATCCTTCAAAGAAAAAGGAAAAAGGCGCAAACGGATCGAATCGTCTGAAAAGTTTTGGAACTTAAAGGTGAAGCAAATGTCTAAGAATTCTTTCACATGATGATATGGATCCTCCTTATCTGAACCAAAAAAGGAGGGCAACAATTGTATGACCCCAGGTTTAAGTTCAAAGTGTGCTGCCGTGGTGGCAGGCAACACTATACATGAAGGCGGATTGAATTGGACAGGAGTTGAATAATCTCTAAGAGCTTTAGTTCCATTCTCTTCCGCCATTTCAAATAGGATGTTTCTGAATCTTCTACGAAAGGTTCTTTCTATTTCAGGATCAAAAGGTGTTAGTTTTATGTTCAGAGATCTACGTCCTAGCATAAACTATGTTATCAATATAAGAAAGAAAACTAAACTAAGATGCAACCTAAGATGAATAATAATAATAATAACAATAATAATAAAAGTTATGAATTCCTAAAAATAAGAGAAAGCTATGTAAACGAGAACTGGAAGGAAGAACCCGGAAAAGGCAATGATGAATGTCTGAAAATTTGAGAGCTCCTCCTTTTGAAGACAATCTTATTGAGCAGCTTCCTTCCTCAATTCCTGTAAACATAATAAAAACAAAAATAACTTAAATTTCCTAAAATGATGCTAGAGAAATCCTAAGCAATGGTTAATTTCTAAAAAAGAAAGTTTCTAATCTTAAAAATAAAAAAATCTAAGTTAGTTTCTAAAAAGGGAAAAATTTCTAAAACTAGAAAATAGAAAGTTACTTGAAAGAAGAATCAAAATCTAAAATTAGAAAATATGAAATTTCTAAAAAAGAAAGTCTAGAATTAGAAAATTTCTAAAAAATAAAACCCTAATTCTAAAAATAGAAATTAGAAAAAGTACAGAATTTAGAAAGAAATTACCAAATTAGTAGTTTATGTCAGGACCCTACAAAACAGGAAATAGGTTAGTTTCTAAAAAAAATTTAACCTAAAGTTAGTAAAAAACCCTAAGACTATGAATTATGATAAGAGAGAATCCTAAATCCAATTGGACCGAAACAGTCCCCGGCAACGGCGCCAAAAACTTGATGTTTTAAACTCACAAGTATACGAATCAGATGTAGATATGGTATGTATTATGAGATCGTTCCCACGAGGACTGGTTGTCACAATTCAAAATTAAAGACTCTTCTTAACTAATCCAACAAATATTTGAGATAGTAATTGAGTAAACTAAACAAAAATCAATGGAAAAATAACCAAGAGCAATAAGAAAAATTCAATCAAGGAGAAGACTAGGACTTTCGAATCCACCCCTAATTATCATAAACCTTGTTTTACCTGTTGATTCACCCTAATTCAGATTGATATCAAAATAAATAAAGAGCACTCTATGTCCTTGGTCGGGCACACAGAATATATAATTCCTTAAAGCATATGGATCACATCTTTCCATCCATGGTCAGGCATGGAGAGATGTAGATTCTTGTTTCTTCCTCTATAGGAACCTGTTCATGGTCAGACACAAGCACCTAGAATAATATTCCAAACAACATCCATAATTAGACTTTGGTTAAGCTCGTAGAATGGAGAAGTACGGAGATTTCGGTTAATCACACTAGAGAAAGAAACAATCCAATCAAATTCAGTTAAAATCAACACATACAAAAGTTATTCAAATTAGGGGCTTCATCTCAGCCCTAGCTAAAAGATTAGCAACTCATGGAATAAAGTAGGAAGATGGAAAAATAACATTTATAAAAGAAAAACTCCATCCTTTTCTCCCTGCTTTCTTCTCTTTTTCTTCTCTTTTTCTTCTCTTTTCTTCTCTTTCTCTTCTCTAGATCTGTTCCCTGGCTCCCCCCCTTCTTGTCTACGTTTTGCATCTCTTCTTATAGCTACTGGAGTAGCTGGAATGGAGAAAATCGGGTTTGGAAAGCTGTCGTATGCGCAGCCAAAGCCCTTTTCGCAGCAAACTTCTGTACCTGCATAAGTCCCTCATTCTTTGCACTTTATCCATAAAATCAACATCTCCTGGAACATTTTTGGCTGGTCTATATGATGGACGGATCAGATCTTCCATCTGATCAAAGATGGTGGGCCACAACCGCCGGAAGTCCGCTTTTCGCGGACGTGCGTAAGCCTTTGCACGTCCAGCGCTGTGATACTTGGTGGGCCCCACATAAGCTTTTTCGGGGAAATCTAAGCCGTCCACTGGATGCACGACGAATTTTCAGTCAGATATGGATGGTTTTAAACATCCATTGACGCGACCCATAAAAGGAATTACAATAAAATCAATTTTGAACGTCACCGGACAGTCCACTTGTGGCTTCTGTATCTCACACGTGTGCATGTATGGGCACAAACTGTAAACATGGTTTTGTAGCTCTTGAACCCTTCTACACGATGAACGGCTTGGATCAGTCGTACGTGCCATGGGTGGGGCCCACAGCGGTCCGTAAAAACGGACTTTCCATCTGTTACACGGTGCCAGAAACGGCAACTTCCATTTTTGAAGAAGGAAGTCGGGTCAGCGCTGCTGACCGACTTAGTTCGTTCGGTGCACGGGCAGTGCACATGTGCACTATGCACATGTCATACAAGGTGGGGTCCACTATGATTCTGTTGAGAAATCCAATCCGTCCATCCTATTTCTCATCTTATTAAAACCATCTAGGTCAATTTTGAAGTATATCCAGATTGTAGGCGGGCCTAAAATTGGAGATTAATGGGCTGATCTGTCCGTTGGCCCACTTCTTGAGATATCCAATGGTTGAAATTTAATATGTACGGTTTATTTATGGTCTCCAGGCCATGTATGAAGTTTCGAGTCAATTGGATGGCGGAAACCATGTGATCTTACATTCTTAACCATTTTCGGGCCTTTTTAACGTGAACGGCTTGATTTCCTCGGATCCTTGGCATGTAAATTCTTCAGTCTTAGTTCTCTGGAGTGCGTCCCTTGCTCTGGTGACTTCGGAGTGTCAAATCCATGCTTGTAGTAGTCTTTTTCCATCAACGCTCCTGATTTCATCCTGCAACAAAAATATAATTAAAATACTCCGTTAAGCATTATCATATACGTAAAATCGGCTAATAATTAGGGTCTGATATGTAATATTCGACCCTCATCAAGTACACTCTACGCCAACTAGCCAACCCATCAGAGCACATAACTGGGTAAGTGGAAGAGACTCACTCTCCGCTTGTCAATATCAAACCCAGCTCGTCGATAGTGGACTCATTCCTCAAGCTGGTCAAACTCAATCTAGATATTATCCCCTCACTCAGGCGAGTAAGGTCACACCCCTTTCCAACCGATCACGATACAGTAGGAGACGTGGCCTACTAATATATGGCCCTCGTGCACTCATGTATTCACTCGGTCTCGACGTTGGAGCGTCCTCTGGCCTCAGGAGTTTAGGAATTTTCACCCAGAGACATCTATGGCGCCCATATGCTAGAACCAAATATTTCTAGTGTCCCATCTGGCTGTCCACGACATGCCTGTGGAGGCAATGGCCCTAATATCACTAGGACGTATGGTGGTCATATCACAAAATGTGAGATACATGAGTCATATCATCTAGTCATGCAGCAATCCTGCGCATACCACGTGCTCATGTGGGCAACTCCTATCAGGGAATCCCATAATAATCTGCCCAATAGAATGTGTTATGATCAATCACTCCTCATATCAAGCATACATATGATGCACATGGACATGGATCGTGAAGTTATACTAAGCATGTTATATGATGATGATGTACTCTCCTCATATCAAAGATGGGCCTAAATGGCTTAATCATATTAAGAATGGGCCTAACGATCATGGGGGCCCAATGGTTTGGGTTAGCCCACTAAGGGGAGGTGAGAATGGGCCTAACAATTGGATCCTAGGGAGAGTTACAATGTGGACATTTAACCATCATTGCTCTTACAATGTGGACATCAAACCATTATTACTCCCAAGGTATGGCCCATCATAAACATCTTTGCATACATCATGGTGGAATCACACACATCACATCAGTCCTCATATACATCGCTTTGGGCCTCACACAAGGGCCTCACATACATCGCATTGTGCCTCACTCATGGGCCTAACATACATCACATTGGGCCTCAACCCATGGACCTTATATACATCACATTGGGCCTCAACCCATGGGCCTTATATGCATCAAGATGGGCCACAACAATGGGCCTTATATACATCAAGATGAGCCACAACAACAGGCCTCATATACATCAAGATGGTCTGCAACAATGGGCCTCATATACATCAAGATGGGCCACAACAATGGGCCTCATATACATCAATATGGGCCGTAACAACGGGCCTCATATACATCAAGGTGGGCCATCAAGATGGGCCCATTGTCTTAGCGGGGCTATCTACACCATTCATCTATTTTCAGAGACATTTTAGAGTGTTACCAAAAAATGAATCATATCGGAAAATCATCTGGACCATACCATAAAAAATGAATCATATCGGAAGATCATCTGGACCATACCACAAAAAAAAAAATGAATCATATCGGAAGATCGGAAGATCATCTGGACCATATCACAAAAAAAATGAATCATATTGGAAGATCATCTGGACCATATCACAAAAATAAAAAAATTTGAATCATATCGGAAGATCATCTGGGCCATACCACAAATAGCAGTGGAGATAATGATTTCCACCGTTTAAAATTCCCAGGGCCCACCATAACGTTTATTTTCCATCCAATCTGGTCATAAGGTCACAAAGGTCTGAATTAAGAGGGAAAGCAAATTTCATATCAATCCAGAACTTCTGTGGCCCTAAACGGTTTCAATGGTGGACGTTCATTCTCCACTGATTTGCAGTGTGGTCCACCTGATAGATAGATCTGCCTTACTTCGCCTCAAGCCTAAGACGAGCTCGCAAGATGATGGATGGTTTGGATTTAGCACATCGCATGATCAGACCTACCGAACTTGTTGACATCCTAGCAAATGGACGATATAGATGAAACACATACATCATTTGGGACCCACAGAGCTCGCAGATGTTAATACAACAACTATGTTGCTCATGGGTCCCCACCGTCCAGATGGATAGTTGGGATACAACATACACCTCATGATCAGGCCCACATGACCTACTGATGTCAATCAGCAGCTGGGCTGCTCGTGGGTCCCCAAAATGGACGGTTTAAATGTAACACATACATCAGCAGTGGGTCCCACCGTCGGTGTGGATTAGACCCATACATCACGGTGAGGCCCACAGAACTTGTTGCATTACAGTAGCTATATAGTTGGTATGTGGTAGGCCAGCCAGTCTGCATTCAACAACAGGTGAGTTCCCACATGGGGCCCACCATAACATACATATATGGTATCTATCATATACATATACATATATATATATATAAGCTGACTGTTATGTTTTTCCCTTTTATACAATCTAGCAGCAGAGGCTGCTGGATGTCCCATGAATGAATGTAATACATTGATCAAGGTGGGGTTCACGTACACGTGGCCCACTGATGGACGGTGTGGATCTAATCCATTCATCACGGTGGGGTCCATACGTCCCAAAACGGACGGTATGGATACATACGTTATAGGTGGGCCACTCACATCATCATCATCACCAAAAGAAAAGAGAGAGTGTGTAACACCCTGGTTCCCGAAACCCGAGTACGCTACTCGTTTTCTAAAACCCCAAGTGTTAACCTTTAAAATATCCCAAATTTCACGTAAATTTTTTTTCCTTTTTATCTGAGTTAATAAACTAGCAGAATATGAGCAATCCAAGTATAAGAGGGAGTCTAAATATACGTAACCAAGGTTTCAAGTGGTTACCCAAAAACTTATACAAATCAATGTCTTAATATTTACAGAACATGACAGTACAAATTAAATACAAATGTCATCGAGGATATAGAGTCTCAAGATAGTCTGGCTCCCGTATTCCACATGAACACCAACATGCGTATCCTCTGTGTCTCCTGCATACTGAGTACGGTTTGATAGCATCAATGGCTATTGCAGTGAGGTATACCCCTCAAGATTTATCGTATCACCAAGATAATTAACCATAGTTATTAGAGACAGTATGTAACAAATATAACACAATGATTTTCATAGGAATCAGATAAGGTTCATCAAATACGCATTCATTAAATAAATCATAGAAGATAATCTTATTTAAATGCATGGATGCATGTACATGCTCACAGACCTAGGGATGCACATCCAGCTGGTAAAAAGTAGCCCAATGAGAGCTAGCTACCCGAAAAAATACTCAAGGGTACACCCAAGGAGAACTAGCCACCCGAAAAAGACTATATGCAATGAGGTCGCCCAAGGAGAACTAGTCACTAGAAAAAATACTCAAAGGTATGCCTAAGGAGAACTAACTACCCGGAAAAGACTATATAATATAGATCGCCCAAGGGGAATTAGTCACCCGAAAAAATACACAAAGGTATGCCCAAGGAGAACTAACCACCTGGAAAAGACCAAATAATATAGATCACCCAAGGAGAATTAGTCACCCGAAAAAGTACATAAAGGTACACCCAAGGAGAACTAACCACGCAGAAAAGACCAAATAATATAGATCGCCCAAGGAGAATTAGTCACCCGGAAAAGTATACAAAGGTACACCCAAGGAGAACTAACCACCAGAAAAATACCGTAATATATACCATGAAAATGCATGATTAGCCCAACCATTATTATTCCAACTTCAAACAATCATTTTAAGAAAGCTCAAAGGTCACTATGGGGGGTTGGTCACCCAGCATAGGTCGACAGCTCAGGCATAGTGTCCCATTCCACCATCTCTAAGTCATGAGACTAACGAACAAGATGTTTTAATGTTAACCTACTCAACTAATGGCCACTCGTAGTCCAACATGTGGAACTTACCGTCACAAAGTTATACAGAGCCAATCAATTTAAGCCGCATGAGGCAATTGCTCCTTAAAGCCGCAAAGGCACAATATTCCATTTAATCATGGGATAAGAAGGGATTATTCCTGACAAGCCACATAAGCATAAATGATCCATTTCAGAATACAGTGAAAGGGATTGACCCCAAAAGCCACAAAGGCGCAACGATACATTAGATGATAAGTCCACCACAAATAAATTCCATTTAATCTATTAGACAGAATGACCACTAGTTTAAGGCTTTCAAAAACACCAATGAATAACCGCAAGTGGTAAAACATGTCATGCACAATATTAAAAGCATATACACATATAAAGTGAGATATTTGAGGCCATCGCATATTCATGTTTGAATGTAAATCCAACGATCAATCATTATGAAGAATTACTCAAATAAAACTGCATTTATCATCAAATTAACTATGTATCATGTTAGGCAATAGATGAAATAAACAACTACGATAACTATCAAGATGTAGACAAGCTTGAAGGGTGATCCTCACCTTAAATTTAGTGCTTGCAACATGAATGCTCCAATGCAAGAATCCAACTTGGACAGTTTAGATCTAAGTTCCACGTGCCATCTACGGTTAAGATCTAACCTCAGGTTTTGATCTCCCACCTATGTTTAAGGTTAGCCACTTTAGGATTTCTAAAATCTAGATTGCGCTACAAATGAAAATTGTAGTAGATGTTATAATCGACGAAGATTAATAATAATAACAGTAGTTAGTATACAACCTAATATAAATTTATAACCACAATTATAATCTTAACTATTAACTTTAAATCATATTAAAAATAAAGCTATTTAATGAAGAATCTAATTTGTGAAAAGAATGAAAAGTAACTCACGTACGTTGACTCGGTTGAGTCGACACAAATCGCCATCACATATCCTTCCTAGTTTCTCTCTTCTTCTTCTCTTCTCATTTTCTCCTTTCTCTTTCCATCTTATCTTCTTTTAAAAAGAATTTGCAGCAAGATGTGGACTTGACTCGTTAGTGAGTCAGAGACCTGACTCGGTATTGAACCGAGTCGACTCAGTAACTCGCCCAACTTCTCCTCTTCTTTTCTTTTTCTTTTTCTTTCACACTTCTCTTTTCTTTTCTCTTCATTTTGGCCAGAAAGACCTAGATTGTGACTCGAAACGATTTGACTCGATCACAGCGAATTGGATTTGCTCGACTCGGCAGCAACTTGGACCACACTCCTTCGCCCTCTCTCTCTCTTTCAGAGTTTCTTTCGATCTTCTTCCTCTCCTTCTTTCTCTGATTTCTCTTCTTCTCTCCCATTTCTCCTTTCTATTTTCTATCCTTGCTTTCTTTTTCTTACTGTAGCTAATATCCAACAGCTGGACTCAACAAGACTTTCCTTGACTCGCACAAACTCGAACAGACTGGCTACTCGGTCTGAGTTTACAGCGGCTCGGTTCGGTTCAAGCTGGTGCGACCACGCACCCACCCTCTCACTCTCATTCTTCTTTCTTTCTTCTCTACTTTCTCTCCATCTCCCTTCTTTGAATCCTACGTAGTGAGTGGACCAGATCCGGAATTGGTGGCCAGCCACGATTAACAATCCGAGTTTTCCAATGAGGAAGAAGGTGAAGCTCCAATGGCGGATTTGAGATGGGGCTTCATTCCTTTGAAACGCTTGCACTCAAGGGTCTAGACCTGTTGTAGGAAACTTTTGGAAATCTAAAAGTGAAGCTTCATGATCTTTTAATCGATGGGTTCGAAGGAAGAGGGAATCAGGTGATTTTTGAAAAAACAGGGAAGAACCAGCTGCCGCTGCGGATTCTCTCCCCTGTCGCTAAGGTTATGGGATTATCTGGGATATTATATCCCGATTTGAATGCTCTGGATTGATTCTAGAAACCCACGGACGGCTAAGATTCCTTTTAGGGTTGCCAGTTTTCACCAAAAATTGTCTCTAGCTGCACTTCCATGTTAGAAAAGCCTAAGATATCTTGCTCTTCGAATGGAAGGCTAGGATTAACTTAAGATGAACGGTCTGGATCGTCATGGGAGCGGATTGCCAGCGAGGCAACTGAAAGGAATTTTTCATTTTCAGAAACTAGTCGCACGCGCAACTCCTTTTACGCTGGAGTTCGTGTACCTCCATAGGTGCAGCTAAATGTGGGACCCATGGGATTTCAGTAGGCTCCATCAGGCGCATGTGATGGACGGTTCAGATCATCCAATCGAGTGACGGTGATGGGCCACAATCGAGCCGAACGACAATCATTAGTTTGAACTGCAGGTACGCGGGCGCAGCGAAAGAAAGAGAGGAGAAATCCTCTTTTTGTGGGAGAGCTCGGGTCAAACCCTGTTTGACCCGAACTTGAATCCTGTGTGTTGCGGGTGTACGTCCTCATATGTACACTCGCAATAAAGGTGGGCTCCACATTGATGTAATTGATGAATCCAGTCCATTGGTTCATTTTACAAGACTACGATTTGATAAGGGATTAAAGATGAGGGATATCCAAAGCTTTAGTGGACCATACCAATCAATTTACACTCTTGAATTGCTGATTACATTGTTTTGACGGACAGATTGATTTCAATCTTACATTTAACGGTCAACAGATCTTACGGGATCTTTTGTATATTCAAGATCATCATAATATGTTGATATTCAAATAGTAATAATAATTATATATTCATTTTATTATAAAATTTCCCATTTCTATTTTATATATACATGTAGTTTTAACCGTGTTATGAGTCCCACTTTGATCTTAATACATTTCTATTTAAAGGGCCCTAGGGATCACCCATGTGGAAATTAAGGGTAATCTCAATGATTAGATGATCTAGATTACCCCTCAAACGTATTTTAATGTTAGTAGCATCCCCTATTGATCACAAGAACGACCACAAAATCTCATGGTCCCCAATGACGGTTCGATGATCCATCTTGATGACTAACGGATGGATGGTTTGCTCGGTGGATGACAACTATTCTTGAAGGTTAGATTGATGCACGATAGGGTTCATAGGCTGATCTTGAGATTTTTAAGTACGACATCACATGCCTCAATGGCTGGATTTGGATCGTGAGTCGACTGGTTATTGTCGATGTAATCCTACGTTGAGACGTAAGGGGTCATCCAAGCGTGGTGTAAGTTATAGGTTACGTGTATTTTATCATGCGTTCATGGTAGATTTGATTTAACTGGTAACACCCGAGTACTGAAAAGTACGGGGTGTTACAATCTAACCCCCTTAAAGAGAATTTCGTCCCCGAAATTCCTCAATCATATTATTTCTACTAACAGGCATATCTGTTTTAATATTTCTACTCATTTACTACTTTCCTTTTAAAGTATATTTGTGTGTATTAATTATTAAAGTTTAGTGTTGTTACAATCTACCCCCCTTAAAGAAGAATCTCGCCCTCGAGATTCGATAATACGCGTCACCGCTATTAATATTACAAGTAGTTTGATTATTCTAAATGTGTACCCTATCTTGTATATGTCTAAAGGTGAAATTATATCATATATATTCTTTAGAAGTTACATTAAAATTTTGCCACTACCCCTAAATTTCTACAGGGAATTTGAGTTCGAAATGGTTACATTTAAATAGATTCTCAAATCTAGTTCCCATATACCTAGTAAATTTGCCTAAAATTCTATCACTTCACCTTTAATCAATCCTAAGTATTGGAAATTATGAGAAGCATTGTTCCTAATTAGAGAGATATATTCAGGAATTCAAGTTATAATTTCTAGTATAGATTCTTAAGCTTTTAGAGTACTTAAATTTGATCTAACACACAATATGCTGGATAGGGAATTTCCTATAATGCTTAGATTCATTTCACTCATTGAGTGTTTTGACAATGTCATTTCATTTAAGGAAAATTATGGAAAAAATTTTAATCCTAGATTTAAATGTTTATTTTATTATTTATTATTTATTTTATTTTTATTATTGAAAGTCAGGTTCAAGAATTATTCTTCTTAACCTCAGATATATCATGGTTGGAATTTATTTTCCCATGGTACTTAGGTAGTTTCCAAATTCAAGTAACTGTTCTAGTAATTTACATGGGATTCAAAGTTCTTGGTACTATGTTCAAATGACTCGTCCTAAAAATTTCAAAGAGGACTAAGGTTTCAAATTCCCATGGAATTTATCATAAATCTGATTGTCATTCCTAATGTATTCAAGGGAACCTAAGTTTAATTTCTACATTCAAACAATTAAACTGGAACTTTCCTAAGATGTCCAAGTTTGGTTCATTCACAGAGTGATGTGACAATGTTATTTCAACTAAGGGAAATTATAGGAAAAGTTCAAATCCTAGATTAAAATATTCTTTAGGGTCAAGTTTCAAGGAATGTTCTTGATGATCATAATCACATAATAGTGGGCATTTGTCCTCCTATTATACCCAAGCTTACTTTCTAAGTTCAATAACTACCATGGTAGTTTATAGTGGGGACTTGAGCTTTTGTTCCAAGTTCTATGGTTATTCAAACAATTTTCTACGAAACCTAAAAATTTTGAGTCTCTCAATTCAAATGACTAAAGATAAGTTTCAAAGGAATCTAAGTTCATTTCTAAAGTTTGCAATTATCTAAACAACACTCTACGGAATTTTTGAATTTCGAGTTTCTATGTTCTCAGTTTCTCCTTAATCCTAAAGGAATTTTATGTACGTTCGAATGGTCATCCTGTTAATTTTAAAGGGGACCTAAGTTTAGGTTTCTACGTTATCAAATTTTCTCTAAAGTCTAGAGGAATTTTTCTAGGTTCAAATCTCTAATTCCAACATCCTAACTTGAGACATTTAAAATTTGTATAAGTTTGTTTCTCAAAGGCAAAGTTTATCTAGACTCTCTCTGATACCATCTGTAACACCCCGGTTCTTGGAACCCGAGTACTCTACTCGTTTTCCAAAAACCCGAGTATTAACCTTTAAAATATCCCAAATTTCACGAACATTTTTTTTCCTTTTTATCAGAGTTCATAAACTAGCGGAATATGAGCAATCCAAGTATAAGAGGGAGTTTAAATATACGTAATCAAGGTTTCAAGTGGTAACCCAAAAACTTATACAAATCAATGTCGCAACATTTACAGAACATGACAATACAAATTAAATACAAATGTTATCGAGGATAGAGAGTCCCAAGATAGTCTAGCTCCCGTATTCCACATGAACACCAACATGTGTATCCTCCGCGTCTCCTGCACACTGAGTACAGTTTGATAGCATCAATGGCTATCATAGTGAGGTATACCCCTCAAGATTTATCATATCACCAAGATAATTAAGCATAGTTATTAGAGATAGTATGTAACAAATATAACATAATGATTATCATGAGAATCAGGTAAGGTTCATCAAATACGCATTCATTAAATAAATCATAAAAGATAATCTTATTTAAATGCATGGATGCATGCACATGCTCACAGACCTGGGGATGCACATCTACCTGGTAAAAAGTCGCCCAAGAAGAGCTAGCTACCCGAAAAAATACTTAAGGGTACGCCCAAGGAGAACTACCCACCCGAAAGAGACTATGCAACGAGGTCCCCAAGGAGAACTAGTCACCCAGAAAAATACCTAAAGGTACACCCAATGAGAACTAGCTACCCAGAAAAGACCATAGAATATAGATCGCCCAAGGAGAATTAGTCACCCGAAAAAATACACAAAGGTACGCCCAAGGAGAACTAACCACCCGAAAAAGATCAAATAATATATATCGCCCAAGGAGAATTAGTCACCTGAAAAAGTACACAAAGGTACACCCAAGGAGAACTAACCACCCAGAAAAGAACAAATAATATAGATCGCTCAAGGAGAATTAGTCACCCGAAAAAGTACACAAAGGAACACCCATGGAAAACTAACCACCCTGAAAAGACCATAATATATGCCATGAAAATGCATGATTAGCCCAACCATTATTATTCCAACTTCAAATAATCATTTTAAGAAAACTCAAAGGTCACTATGGGGGGTTGGTCACTCAGCATAAGCCGACAGCTCAGGCATAGTGTCCCATTCCATCATCCTTGGCTCATGAGACTAACGAACAAGATGTTTTAAAGTTAACCTACTCAACTAATGGCCACTTGTAGTCCAACATATGGAACTTACCGTCGCAAAGTTATACAGAGCCAACAATTTAAGCTGTATGAGGCCATTGCTCCTTAAAAGCCGCAAAGGCACAATATTCCATTTAATGGTGTGATAAGAATGGATTATTCCCTACAAGCCACATAAGCATAAATGATCCATTTCAGAATACAGTGAAAGGGATTGACCCCAAAAGTCACAAAGGCGCAACAATACGTTAGATGATAAGTCCACCATATATAAATTCCATTTAATCTATTAGACAGAATGGTCATTAGTTTAAGGCTTTCAAAAACACCAATGAATAACCACAAGTGGTAAAACAAGTCATGCACAATATTAAAAGCATATACACATATAAAGTGAGATATTTGAGGCCATCGCATATTCATGTTTGAATGTAAATCCAACGATCAATCATTATGAAGAATTACTCAAATAAAACTGCATTTATCATCAGATTCGCTGTGTATCATGTTAGGCAATAGATGAAATAAACAACTACGCTAACTATCAAGATGTAGACAAGCTTGAAGGGTGATCCTCACCTTAAATTTAGTGCTTGCAACATGAATGCTCCAATGCAAGAATCCAACTTGGACGGTTTAGATCTAAGTTCCACGTGCCATCTACGGTTAAAATCTGACCTCGGGTTTTGATCTCCCACCTACGTTTAAGGTAAGCCATTTTAGGAATTCTAAAATCTAGATTGTGCTACGGATGAAAATTGTAGTAGATGTTATAATCGAAGAAGATTAATAATAATAACAGTAGTTTGTATACAACCTAATATAAATTTATAACCACAATTATAATCTTAACTATTAACTTTAAATGATATTAAAAATAAAGCTATTTAAGGAAGAATCTAATTTGTGAAAAGAATGAAAAGTAACTCACATACGTTGACTCGGTTGAGTCGGCACAAATCGCCATCACATATTCTTCCTAGTTTCTCTCTTCTTCCTTTCTTCTCATTTTCTCCTTTCTCTTTCCATCTTATCTTCTTTTACAAAGAATTTCCAGCAAGGTGTGGACTTGATTCGTCAGTGAGTCAGAGACCTGACTCGGTATTGAACCGAGTCGACTCAGTAACTCGCCCAACTTCTCCTCTTCTTTTCTTTTTCTTTTTCTTTCATACTTCTCTTTTCTTTTCTCTTCATTTTGGGCAGAAAGACCTGGATTGTGACTCGAACCGACTTGACTCGATCACAGCCAGTCGGATTTGCTCGACTCGGCAGCAACTTGGACCACACTCCTTCGCCCTCTCTCTCTCTTTCACATTTTCTTTCGATCTTCTTCCTCTCCTTCTTTCTCTGATTTCTCTTCTTCTCTCCCGTCTCTCCTTTCTATTTTCTATCCTTGCTTTCTTCTTCTTTCTATAGCTAATGTCCAGCAGCTGGACTCAACAAGACTCGCCTTGACTCGTACAAACTCGGGCAGACTCGCTACTCGGTCTGAGTTTACAGCGGCTCGGCTCGGTTCAAGCTGGTGCGACCAAGCACCCACCCTCTCACTCTCATTCTTCTTTCTTTCTTCTCTGCTTTCTCTCCATCTCCCTTCTTTGAATCCTACCTGGTGAGTGGACCAGATCTGGAATTGGTGGCCAGCCACGATTAGCAATCCGAGTTTTTCAATGAGGAAGAAGGTGAAGCTCCAATGGCGGAATTGAGACGGGGCTTCATTCCTTTGAAACGCTTGCACTCAAGGGTCTAGACCTGTTGTAGGAAACTTGCGAAAATCTAAAAGTGAAGCTTCATGTTCTTTTTATCGATGGGTTCGAAGGAAGAGGGAATCAGGTGATTTTCGTAAAAACAGGGAAGAACCAGCTGCAGCTGCGGATTCTCTCCCCTGTCGCTAAGGTTATGGGATTATCTGGGATATTATATCCCGATTTGAATGCTCTGGATTGATTCTAGAAACCCACGGACGGCTAAGATTCCTTTTAGGGCAGCCGGTTTTCACCCAAAAACGTCTCTAGCTGCACTTCCATGTTAGAAAACCCTAAGATAGCTTGCTCTTCGAACAGACGGCTAGGATTAACTTAAGATGAACGGTCTGGATCGTCATGGGAGCGGATTGCCAGCGAGGCAACTGAAAGGAATTTTCCGTTTTCGGAAACCAGTCGCACGCGCAACTCCTTTTGCGCTGGAGTTCGTGTACCTCCACAGGTGCAGCTCAATGTGGGACCCATGGGGTTTCAGTAGGCTCCATCAGGCGGATGTGATGGACGGTTCAGATCATCCAATCGAGTGACGATGATGGGCCACGATCCAGCCAAACGGCAGTCATCAGTTTGAACTGCAGTTACGCGAGCGCAGCGAAAGAAAGAGAGGAGAAATCCTTTTTTTGTGGGAGAGCTGTTTGACCCGAACTTGAATCCTGTGTGTTGCGGGTGTACGTACTCCTGTGTACACTCGCAATAAAGGTGGGCTCCACATTGATGTAATTGATGAGTCCAGTTCATTGGTTCATTTTGCAAGACCACAATCTGATAAGGGATTAAAGATGCGGCATATCCAAAGCTTTAGTGAACCATACCAATCGATTTACACTCTTGAATTGCTGATTACGTTGTTTCGACGGACAGATTGATTTCAATCTTACATTTAACGGTCAAGAGATCTTACGGGATCTTTTGTATATTCAACATCATCATAATATGTTGATATTCAAATAGTAATAATAATTATACATTCATTTTATTATAAAATTTCCCATTTCTATTTTTTATATACATGTAGTTTTAACCGTGTTATGAGTCCCACTTTGATCTTAACACATTTCTATTTAAAGGGCCCTAGGGATCACCCATGTGGAAATTAAAGGTAATCTCAATTATTAGATGATCTAGATTACCCCTCAAACGTATTTTAATGTTAGTAACATCCCCTGCTGATCACATGAACGACCACAAAATCCCATGGTCCCCAATGAGCGGTTCGATGATCCATCTTGAAGACTAACGGATGGATGGTTTGCTCAGTGGATGACAACTATTCTTGAAGGTTAGATTGATGCACGATAGGATTCATAGGCTGATCTTAAGATTTTTAAGTACGACATCACATGCCTCAGTGGATGGATTTGGATTGTGGGTCGACTGGTTATTGTCAATGTAATCCTACGTTGAGACGTAAGGAGTCATCCAAGGGTGGTGTAAGTTATAGGTTACGTGTATTTTATCATGCGTTCATACTAGAGGGATGGGAGAAATGGGTTTTTGTAAGGAAGGGTTGACTTTGGGGATGGGGGAGAGAGGGGTGCCATGCTTTGTTGGTCAGAGAGGGATGAGTTGTACTTGACTTGATTGATTGATTGATCTGATGGATGGTAGAGATTCTTTTATTGGAATTTGCAATGCATGGCATTTTCTCGAAATAAATGCAGGCCCACAACTCCTGTCCTAGGTATCGCATCGGTGTGCAAGACGCAGCGTTGGAACCGCGACAACTGCACGGTCGCTAAGGTACAAGTCTCAGGTTGAGTTGACTCAAGTTGACAAGGTGTGACTCAGGGTTGCGTGCAAATACTATCTACACATCACGGGTTGCCAAAATTCGATGGGAAAGATCACGGAAGTCTATAAAATAGTACGGTTTAGGATACAGGCCTTACACAATGCATCCAAGCTGGAAGAGAAGGAATCACTACTCGTCGTTGATATAATGCGCGCTCGGCTCCCTAATTGGTTTCGCTTACCTCAAATTGCATCATACAATGGGAAAGCTGACCTTACTGAACAGATAGAGTCCTTCTGGACTTATATGGAGTTACTTGACGCCTCAGATGAGGTAATGTGTCACGCCTTCTCGCTCACCTTAACTGATGTTATCCGACTCTGGTTCAAACAATTGAAGCTGAGGTCCATTAGCTCATTCGACGAGCTCAGCAAGGTCTTTGTTGCAAACTTCATAGGGGGCAAGAAAAGGCTCAAAGCCTCGGCCCATCTCAACAATGTAGTCCAGAAGGACGGAGAGCTCCTCAAAGACTACATTCAATGTTTCAACCTCAAGTCACTACACGTCCAAAAACACTCGAATGAAATGGCCCTGAATTCCATCAGGCAAGGGGTGAGAGACAAGTCATTTCTCTCTTCCCCAAATAAAAATCCTCAATCCACTTTGGATAAGTTCATGGCCCGATCGTAGAAGTACTCCAATGCCGAGGAAACTAGAATCTTATGAGAAGTGGCTCAGAATAGAAACTCCTCGGCCAAGGGGTTGACGAAAAAGGTCATCGACTCAGCCAACGCCGACAATAAGCGTAAGGAAGATCGGCCTTGAGACGAATGAAGGTCGAACAAACAACCCGACAGCAAGTTCTCCAACTACACCCCTCTTAATAAGCCCCAGGAACAAGTCCTAATGGAGATAAAAGGTGAACGATTCGTCAATTGGCTAAATAAGCTGCGAGGCAATCCTGACCGACGTAACAACAACAAATATTACCACTTCCATCGTAATCAAGGACATAACACGAGTGATTACTACACTTTGAAGCAGGAAATCGGAAGGATCATTCGTGAAGGCCATTTAGGTGAATCGTAGACCAAGGAGCCAATAGGACGGCCACACCAGAAGAACGCCCGAGTGAAAACCGACCGATAAAAAAAATTTGAACCTTCGTCGGTGGTCATAAGGGTGGAGGCGACTCAAACAACGCTCGAAAATCCCTTGCAAGAAACATGATCCGGCCTGAGTCTGAGATACTGGTCCTGGTTCAGTCCTTGAAGGAAAGGAAATTGGAAAAGTACAGCATGACCTTTACTGAGGCAAATGCCTAAGGCATCCATCATCCACATGTCGATGCTTTGGTCATCGTCATCACTATTGTTAATCGCAAACTCTTCAGAGTCTTTGTCGACACAGGGTCGTCTATTGACGTGCTATTCACCCAAGCATTCGATAAGATGAGCATCGAACGGTCCGCATTGCAGCCCGTCCGAACTCCTTTGATTGGATTCTCGGTAGGCAAGTCCTACCCGAGGGAACCATTCAGCTCCCGTTCATTGCTGGGGACGCGCTGAACCAGGCAACCACTATGGTCGACTTCTTGATAGTTGACCAATCTTCGGTCTACAACGATATTCTTAGCCTTCCTTCGCTCTGTCTTCTCTGAGCAGTAGTTTCGACATACCACCTTTTCATGAAGTTCCCGACTTAGTCAGGAGTCAGAGTCGTCAAGGGAGATCAACACGACGCTCGGCATTGTTACGCCACAGCCTTAAAAGCTCCATCCGAAGTAGCAACGATCGAGTCCCTAAACCCACGTGACAAAGCTCCCGAACGAGGCCAACTGGTGGAAGACCTTGTCCCAGTCCCTCTGGATGAGTCTGACCTCTCCAGAATCATTCGAGTTGGCTCGTCCCTAACTCCTCCGCTGAAAGAGAAGTTGGTGGCCTTACTGCGCCGATACGCCGACACCTTCACATGGTCACATGAAGACATGCCCGGGATCAAACCTTCGATCATTACTCATCGCCTCAACATCGATCTGACCTACAAGCCGATCCAACAGAAGTGGCGTGCCCTCAGCCCTGAGAGGTATGCCGTTATCAAAGAAGAGGTTAGCAAGCTCCCTAAGGCCAAATTTGTCGAAGAAGTGTACTATCCCGACTGGATAGCTAACATCGTGCTCATTAAAAAGGCAAATGGGAAGTGGCAGGTTTGCGTGGATTACACTGACCTTAGAAAAAGTCTGCCCAAAGGATAGTTTTCTTCTCCCTAGGATCGATCAGTTAGTCAACAATACTGCGGGCCACGAATTACTTAGTTTTATGGATGCCTACTCAGGATATAAACAAATTATAATGCACCTCTCTGATAAATCGAAAACCACCTTTGTCACTGACAAAGGTTTTTATTGTTACCGAGTGATGCCATTTGGTTTAAAGAATGTAGGAGCGACCTACCAAAGGTTGGTCAATAAAATGTTCGCCCAACAAATAGGGCGGACGATGGAAGTATACATTGACGACATGCTCGTCAAGAGCATCAAAGCAACCGAGCACATCGCTGACCTCAAAGAGATGTTCCTCATCCTCCAGAAATACTAGATGAAGCTGAACCCGAGCAAGTGCGCGTTCAGGGTGGGCTCGGGTAAGTTTCTCAGATTTCTGGTTAGCCAGCGAGGAATCGAGAAAAATGTAGAAAAGATCCAAGCTCTGCTAGACATGGACTCGCCAAAGACGATTAAAGATATTCAGCAGCTGACTGGAATAGTTGCTGTGCTTAATCGCTTTGTGTCCCGAGCTATAGATAAATGTCTTCCCTTCTTCAAACAGTTGAAGAGTCGACAGATGGTGAACTGAACAGAAGAATGTGAAATAGCCTTCCAGTAGTTGAAACAGTACTTGGGATCACCACTGTTGCTCTCCAAGCCTGAGCCAGGTGAAACACTGCTGATCTACTTAGCAGTGTCCGACGCAGCTGTAAGCTCGGCTCTGATTCGTGAGTATGAGGGGAAGCAGTTTCTAGTTTACTACGTCAACAAAGAACTTATCTCAGCAGAAACCATATATCCGACCTTGGAAAAATTGGCCTTAGCACTAGTTATCTCTTCACGATGCTTACGGCCATACTTCCAAGCTCATTCGATTATTGTTCTGACAGACTAACCGTTACGGCAGATACTTCAGAAACAAGAAGAATCCAAACACCTCACCAAATGGGCGATCGAGCTAAGTGAATTCGACATTCAGTACAAGCCCCGAGTCACAATCAAAGGCCAAGCAGTAGCAAACTTTATCGTTGAAAAATCCAATCCCGCTTCACTTCCTGCCTAACCCCATTGGCGACTCTATGTCGATGGTTCATCCAACTCCAAGGCAAGCGGGGCAGGGGTTGTCATGGAAACTCCCGATCATACATACATGCAATATGCCTTGAGACTCAGATTTTAAGCTTCCAATAACACGGCAGAATATGAAGCACTGCTCCTCAGACTTCGTTTAGCAGCTAGCCTGGGGGTCACTCACCTTGACATATACAACGACTCATAGTTGGTTGTCAATCAAATTACCGATGTCTACCAGACCAAGAAAGAGCGTCTGAAGGCTTACCTCCAGAAAGCAAAGGAACTTATTGGCGATTTTCAACACTATGTCATCATCTAGATCCCGCGAGCAGAGAATGCCCAAGCCAACTTACTGGCTAAGCTTGCTACAGCTGACGAATATGAGATCCCTAGGTTCGTCCAGATCGAGTACATCGCCAAGCCGAGCATTGACGAGACCGAGGCTGTAACTGTACTCCTGATCAATTCAGCACCCTCTTAGGTTGATCCTATCATTCGTTACCTCAAAGCAGATGAGCTACCAGAAGACTGAGCTGAAGCCCGACGACTAAATGTTCGATCCGCCCATTACACCTTGCTCAACGGGATACTAAATAAGAAAGGATACTAAGTGCCCTTGTTGAGGTGCTTGCGACCGGATGAGGCCGACTACGTCCTAAGGAAGATACATGAAGGCATTTACAAAAATCACTTTGGAGGACGATCCTTGGCTCATAAGGTAATACGTGTTTCGAGTAAGAAACAAATGCATTTGGTTTGGAGATTTCATTCACTTAATGATAAACAGAAGAAGATAAAGAAGACAGTCACATTATTATTTTATTCCAAGTTCTTTTACATCCTTTTCTCCTTTGATTCCAAAATAAAATATTCATGACTTGTAATGGAAAACAAATAAAGACATCGTGCATTAAGACTATATATGCTAGAAGCGCCGTTTATTGCAGACTGTTGTACACTAAAAACTGTTGTGCACTAAGTATTATCATGCATTTGGGCTGCTGTGCGCCCGTCTTGTTATGCGCCAGCAACATTGTGCACTCGACAACAACGTTGTGCGCCCACCTTGTTGTGCGCTCGATAGCAACGTTGTGCGCCCACCTTGGTGTGCGCTCGATAGCAACATTATGCGCACACCTTGTTGTGCGCTCAGCAGTGTTGTCACCAATAGCGTTGTGTGCAATCAGTTTTGTGCGCCACACAACACCTGTCTCACATAATGGATGCGGAGTCTACCTCTCTCTCTTGTAGGTATCTTCTTCAGCTCCTTGATTAGTTGCTAATGACCTCCTACTAAGGGGTTAGGGGGTATTTATACCCTTTTTCACACATGTGAACATGCCACATTGACATTGCACGGTATCCCTTGTGCGCCAATTCCTCTCTATGCGGACTCCTTTGTGTGGACGCCTTTGTGCGGAATCCTTTGTGCACCAATTCCTCTTTGTGCAGACTCCTTTATGTGGAATCCTTTGTGCGGACATTCGACGCACCATGCTCCACTATGTACAGTGATCATCTACCCACAGTACCTTTCTGCGCATAATGATCATCAACACACAATACCTTTCTGTGCACAATGATCATCAACACACAATGACTTCTTGCGCATAATGTCTTCTTACTGTCTTTCTCTCTCTCTTTTTTATACCTCAACGGATGCCCCCTTGATCCTGCATTTTTTGTTTCTTATATCTACAAAATAAACAATGTAGGATCAATATAAAAATTCATTATAATCATTAAACCCTTGGCACACAGTCATTTTTTTCTATTGTGCACTCACTGAACTGCGCACAACATGTTCCGCACAATGTTTATCGCACAATGTTTACCGTAGAACGTCCTTCGCACAACGGGCCAGACCTCGCCTATAAATACAGGACTTCTACTCTTTTCCCTCACTTCATTTTCCACCTGCTGCACACTATTTCCTTATCAAGTTATTCATCACACCAACACCGTTGTGCGCCAACAGCGTTGTGCGCCGCATATAACCTATCCCGTACAACAGGATTTTGTGCACAACACTTCTCTATGCTCAACCAGTTTTTAGTGCAAAGACAGGTCCCGTACAATGACATTACACATAATGAACTAGCGCACAATGACTTCTTACACACAATGTCTGCGCGCACTGTCTCGAGCACAATGTTTTGCATACACTATCTCGCCACAATGTTTTGCGCACACTATCTCACGCACAATGTAGTCTTGGACTCCAAATTTATTCACCCCCTCCTTTTTAGTAATCTTTGATACTTCCCCTTTCACTTAATGAACTTCTCTTCCTGATTTTAATGTGTTCACTGACTCCTGTATAGATATCCGATGGCTAGCTCAAAAAGACCTCTCGTCTCGTCAAGTACTGTTGGGCCCTCTGACTTGCAATCAACCGAGACTCATAGTCAGAAAAGACCCCGATCTGCTGAAAACTACACTTCTTTCTTCAAAGAGCAGACTCATATCATTAATAACTTTGTTGATCGCATCCAATGCCTATCTGAACATATCTGCATGGTCGTACTGATAAAGGAGATAGAGGAACCCCCTACTTTAGGACAAGAGTCTGATTAGGATGATTGGTTAAAATGCATAGCCAAATTTCGCATAGATGACATTCGTCCTTCTGCTGCTGAAGCTTCTCCTGCTCCAATAATTTTAAAGCGAATAAGAGAAAAGAGTAAAGATGAAGCTTTTAAGAAAAGATTCGGGAACATAATCGGAGGCATTTTCAGAATGCCTGGGATTGAATCAAATTAAATACTGAGGTGATTAAATTTCACAACCCTTATAAAGACGAGACTATTGCTCTACCTTTGCAACTTCAGCACCACCGGTCCATACTTCAAAGCGAACCGACCAACTACATGGCACAGAACAGGCTCTTATATGTGTCGAATTGGGTGATTAAAGGGCTGCAAATCTTTGAAGGTTATCTCACAGAGAAAGGCTTAACTCAAAAGACTAGGTAAATAAGATATATACGCTTCCTCACACCATGTTACAATCCTCATTCCTTATACTTCACTCATTTTTTTCAAAATGATTCAACAACACTTTCGTCATCGCGACTCCTTATGGGGTAAGGAAGAATTTGGGACACGGGGTCTTTAGAGTGATCATCCATATTACAACGCATGGGCCAAAGCGATCTTGAAGAAGTACGAAGACGTCCTTATTACAGCAAAGATTTATCACGCTATAGAAGCCACTTCAGAGTTCTTCCAAAAGGACACAATAATTTATAAGAGCTTTTTAAAGTACTAGTCTTCCACTACAAATTTTTTCCATCTTCCGTTCGGAGAAGTAAGCATCACCTTCTGGGATCTATATAGGATGGCTGGCCTACCTATCTCTAGATCTTTCCTCGATGAATACGTTCCTTCAAACGAGGAATTTGCCTATGTTGCTCCCAATAGAACACCTAAGATTACAGCATCAACAATCACACTTTTTCGTGAAACGTTTTACTTTGCCAACGTCCATAAGATATCCCCTCTTCAGTGGCTTGTACATTTTCCCCAATACTTAGTGTAAGGGTTTTAATCATTTTTTTCTTACCCTTCATACAATACTTACCTATAAATATAAATTACTCCTTCCCTTTTCAGGTTTCCTAGCAGCCATTGTGTCGAACTAGAAGTCAATCGTAAAAAGATAAGGGGCACGACCAAATTCACCACTGAAACTGAATTAGCCGCTTTCTTGGCTTATTGGTTGAGTTTAGTCGTGCTTCCTAGCTCAAAAAGCTCAAACTCTATTCGGCCAACTTTATTTATGGCGGCAAGCATGATGGCAGAAAGTAGAAAAAGATATTCTCTGGCCCCTCCTGTCTTATACTCGTTATATAGAGCTTTCGGTCATGTTGCGGCATACTACTCAAGCCCGGCACTAGAAGTTACATCTTCTTTTACTCCATGACACTATTTCTCGAGATGGCTTGATATTTATTCCCTCTAGACTTACAATGACCCAGAGAAGGCTTATGTTCATCCCGATCATCTGCCCCTGTGGCATTTCTTGAAGCGAAAGATGATAAAGAAGGGGTATAAATGGATAGTGGATAAAATTGACAACATGGAATCTATTGACTTCTTCCCTTTTTATTTGGATTACCAAGTTGAAGATAGAGATGTTGAGGATAACAATGACTTGGAGCCTATTAAGAGAACCTTCTTTCTTTCTATTCGTTCCTGCAGTCTTCCCTTGAGAGGAGGAGTAGAGTTTTGGCGAGAACCGTACTATTCGAGTCGATTTGCCAGATAATTTAGATATGATCAAGCTATGCCCCAGGCAAGTGAGGAGGTTACACAGACAATGAGGAGCTATGGAGATGGCCCTTACAATTGGACCTTAATATGGAAGCAGCTCTTAATAAGAAATTTGGCTCTCGATTTCTTCTTTCAGGGTTCAATCATCGGGTGACGGCTTCATATTCCTGCATGCGGTGGTGGGCACATCATTACTACTTGGTGCATTATTATTTTTCGGTGGATCGACCTATCTGGGTTCCTCCTCCACGCTTAAGGAATTATAGGCCGGAGCAAGGGATTGGATATTTTTATGAGAAGGATCAGCTGCCATTCCGGGACAGCTTCATCGTAAAATTTCTATAGAAGAGCCAATTAGAGAAATAAAGCCTCCAAATACTCTGGAAGGATGGATTGCTTTTGGTTCTCCTTTGGATTTGATAAAATGGGGAGAAAGATCGGCCACTGCTCGCAATGAATTTGAAACTGTAGATGGTATCCTACCTTCTCCTACTCCTGAAGGAGGAGATCAGCCTACTCACCCTACTCCAGTCATCCCTCCTGTTACAGAGCCCATCACTTCTACAATTTCTCCTACTATAGAGCATACAATCACCGCAGTCATCCCTGTCGTGGACCTTACAACAACTACAGCAAGTCGTGCTATAGCCATAATTTCTCCTGCCACACGTCGGATTATTATTACTACATCTCCTATGACTCGCTCGCATGCTAAATCATTATCTCCTGAAATTTTGGCACAACAGGTTCCCTCTCCTAATCAAAGTACACATCTTCTTCCTGTGAAGACTACTTATAAGGGAAAACAAACCATATCGGAGGAAGATAGTTCCTCAGAATATTCAGCGAATACTGCAAGCAATGATATGTCTTCTCCCATGAGCTTAACTAATGAAGGAGATGCTTTAAATGCAGATACTGATTTTGAAGTGGATATTGGAGAAGAAAACAATGTTAGAGTTGAGTCTCCACTTCCTGATGCTCCACTCACTCATCCAGATGCCTCTCATCCAATTTTGGTGACGTCCCTAGATGAAGAGCAACTCGATTATGGAGAATCTGGTTGTTCTCCTGGCACGAATATCTTTCTTTCTTTTGATGCTGCATATTCTCCCTTTATCATGGGAAACCATTGACATGGTTGCTTGTGAGACATCAATATTAAGGGATATAGAGGCTCAATCATCCAAAATTTCGGCATCAACAGGAAACGTACTTCTTCTTCCTAGCATAGAAGAAACCTTGCCGATAGTCCCCACAACATTTGATGCCCCCATTCAAACAGATAAGTCCCCTACTGTGCATCCTTCTCCTATCTAGCTAGTAGCTTGAAGTTTAGAATTTTTTCCTGATCCAATTGACATCCCAACTCCAACTACTCTTAACTTGAATACTGTATGGGCTCAGGAGCTTTCTTTTAATGCTACTGTGATTATGGAAGCCCCCAGTTCTGCAGCACCCACAACATTCTGTTCGAGCTACTTTTACTGTTGCCCCCTAACCAAGTACATATTCTCTTTTCTTATTTTATTTCATTATATACATATGTATATGTATCTTCTTTTGAACTTATAATTTCTTTTTTTTTAACCTTTGGTCGTGCCAGCTTCCAGTGGATCTGAAGGGTCCAACTCGGTAACCGCAGTTTTTGATAAACTCTCATTGGAAAAAGTGCCTCCTCTTATGCTGGGACTTTTTAAGAACGCAACTTTTGTTATCATCAGTACTTTTAAAGATCCAGCCTAGTGGCCTTTTTTGGATAGTGTCTTAGTAGTCCTCACTCATTCAGCTCGTCTAGCGCATGTTGATGTTCAGTCTCTTTGCAACTCTTTGTCATAGTTTTACGACTCTATCAAAAACTTAGAAGCAATACGAAGTATAGTCATTTCTCTAGAAATTCTGAATCGTCAGAAAGAATTGGCATTTCTTAAGGAGAAACTATCTCGTTCAGACGACATTCTCGCTAATTGTAATGCTATCCACCAATCTCTTCACGAGAAGTTGAAAGTTTCTGATAGGAAGAAGGCAATCATTGATGACCAAATTACTATTTTTGAGAGAGAGATTCTGCTTCTCAAGGGTAAAAAAGAAGCGAAAGATTTGACTATTCATCAAAGTAAAGAAGAACTTGAAACAAATTCTCAAGTTATTAATATCGAGCAAGCTGAGAAAGCGAAGGGTAGAGAAGTTGCTTCCCTTTTGGAATCTGAACTGGTTGATGTCCCTGATCAAGCCAAGCTCATTCTTGAGGCTAAACGCATGACTGCTGCAACACAATCTCAGTTAAAAGAAGAATTACAGTGTTACGCAGTAGTATTAAACATAGTTGAAGATCTGTAAGGATTGTATTTTCATATAAGTTCCTTTTGCATTGTAATATACAAACAGATCGTGGTGTTTTATCTAGAAAAAATGCATTCTTGATAATACGATTATTAATTTTGATATACATGTTGATGCAACACTTTCATACTTATGCTTTGTTGTTTCCACTATTTATATTTGTGCATTATATGATGACCCTATGTGATGTTTTATTTTGATGGCGGAACTATTTCATTTCAAAGTTAGTTAATTAGCTTTGCACGTAGTTTAAGCTCTTGAGTAGTGGAGTAATCACAGTTTTTTTAGACTAATAAGTAGTTGGAGTCGGGTCTCATGTGATAGTCTTGGTAACTCTCATGAGTTCATTGAACTTCTCATAGCCTGGTGAGTTCACAAACCGCGATCCATCAGAGGGGCCTAGTGAAGCTACCGGGCTGTGATCTCGGTTGGATTTATGCATGGGGTTGGCTGTAGTAACTCTCTAAAGTTCACGCGGTGCACAAGGCGACCTTTGGGGTACCAAATCTAGGGCCGTCAGTCCATCAATGAGTAGGTTTAAGCCCCTTCTCATGAGTTACTACTGAAATCAAGCCAATAATCTAGGGGGTCTTATGCATGGTTAGCCTATCTATGGACAATGGATAAAGAGCGCACATTGCAACCCGCGTTTTCTTCATCTACAAGGTCAAGCCCATTCACGGGAGGGCAATTTCATCCGTTCCCCATGACACTACCGGAAAGCTATACATATGACATGGGTGTTACGCGTGATTGGTCGTTGAGGACTTTTTGGCCCTTTAGGGCTTTCAATCACTAGCTTCATCCGCTACCCACATGGGTATACGTACGATGGCCTTCCAAGCTTTTTAGGGCCACTAGCTTCTCACCGCTGCCCAAATAGCGATGGAGATAGGCTTTATGTGTAGTTGGTCATATAGGCTTGGCTAGGCTGCCTTAAATGATGATAAGCTGCCATCATTGTCGTAAAATAATAGGTGTCTTGATCAATATATCACCACTGCTGATAATGTTGACGATATTCGCGCTATGCTCATAATAATAATATATCTGCTTGGTGATGATACCAACTTCGACGAGTTTTAACGGAGCTTATTTAATAATGACAACGATGGTTACTCTCTTTTAAGAAAACCACTAATATGTGATCTTTAACTACATATCTAGAATTCCTCCTTTATTCAATTATTTGACAAAGAATATATGAACATGACTTCACTTGTCTTTGCCCCCTTTTTGATATAGAAGTAATATGGCGATAATCTTCTGGATCAAAATCGGAATCCTCTTCAGGGATGATACTTCTTGATGAAGCACGCATTGATTGGTAATACTGATACCCCGTCCGTCTTGATCAACCACTCTGTATGCTTCGTTTGAATATACTTCTTTTATAATGTATGGCCCATCCCATTTAGGCTCAAACTTGCCCCCCTATTCTGCGGGTCACCACTATTGGTCTTTTTAACATTAGAACCATATCCCTTTTCTTGAAAGAGCGATATTTCACTCGTTTATCAAAGGCAGCAAATATTCTTGCTTGATACGACTGTAATCGCTGCTGGGCTGCCAGACGCTTCTCATCGAGTAGGTCTAGTTCTTTCAGCCTTATCTTTGCATTTTCATCATCTATAATTAACTAATGCACTGCTACTCTGAGCGACACAACTTGTATTTCAATCGGAACGACCGCCTCTACACCATAAACTAGTGAATACGATGTTGCACTTGTTGTCGTTTGGTGAGTAGTTTTATACACCCATAATGCCTCTTGCAATCTTTCATCCTAGTCACGCTTATTTCCAGTCACCGTCTTCTTCAGTATTTTCACAATCATTTTGTTAAATGTCTCTGCTAATCCATTTGTCAGTGGATGTAAGGTGTTGAAAACGAATGGTGGATACTGAACTTTTGACACATCTTCTCCATGCCTCTATTCTTAAAAGGGGTACCATTATCAGTAACAATCTTCTTCGGGATACCGTGGCGATATATTATCGCATGTTTATTGAAATTAACCATATCTTTCTCTCTGACATTGCGCAATACGATCACTTCTGTCCAGTTGGAGAAACAGTCTATTGCTGCCAGAATATATTATTTTTCTTTGGATGAAGGCGGATTTATGGGCCCAATAACATCGAGTCCCCAGGCGGCGAAAGGCTAAGAAGTGACCGTTTGATGGAGATCTTCAGGGGGAACATGCACGACATCTCCATAGATCTGACATTTGTAGCACCTTTTTGCATAATCTATTGCATCTTTGAACATTGTAGGCTAGTAATACCCCATTCGATGTATTCGATGAAATAAATTTTGTCCAGCCTGGTGTGCCCCACATTCTCCAGAATAAGCTTCTCATAACATTTGACCTGCTTCTTGTTCATCGAGACAACGTAGCAGCATCCCGTTGTAAGATTTTTTGTAGAGCACTTCACTACAAATGATGAATCTGCTTGATCTTTATCTGATTTGCTGCCTTTGTGCTTGATCTTCTGGCAAGATATCATATTTAAGGTAATCTATAAATGGCCGCCTCCAATCATCTGCTATTACCTCTAAACATGATATAGGAAGTGCTTCAACGACCTCTTTGACAACTTCGGGAGGGCAGGAATCTTCTTTCTTCTATAGTCACTTGAAGCGGACTTCAGTTTGAATAGGAAAGGGCTGCCGCCAAACTAGCCAAAGTGTCTGCCCTTATATTTTCAGATCGAGGTACGTGCTTGATTTCAACATGGCAGAATTGCTCTAGTAACTATTGGGCTTTCCGACAATACGACAAAAGTTCTTACTTTCTTATTTCAAACTCAGTTATTAGCTGATTTATAATTAGCTTGGAATCCCCAAAAATATGCAACGTTTTTATTTTCATCTCATGGGAGATTTCCATTCCAATGATGAGAGCTTGATATTTGGCTACATTGTTCGTACAAGAAGTGCCTAATGTGAAAGAATATGGTAATAAATCACCCTGAGGTGTGATGAAAATAACTCCTGCCCCTGCTCCTGACACTCGAGAAGCGCCATCGAAGTACATCTGCCATTGACCTTGTGACTCAATCATCAATACCTGCTCATCAGGAAATTCGTCACAAATTGTCTCACTTTCCATTACGGGATGCGCCGCTAAGAAATCTGCCACTGCTTGTCCCTTCACTGCTTTCGCTGGTTCATAGGTGATTATATGTTCCAAAAGTAATAGTATCCATTTGGCCAATCTTCTTGATAACATCGGCCTGGTCATTAAAAATTTTATTGGATCTACTCTTGAGATCAGAGTTATGTCATGGGAGAGACAATAATGTCTCAATTTCTGTACCACAAATATCAGTGCCAAACATTCTTTTTTGATCGGAGAATAGTTACATTCCGCGCCTATTAAAGTTTGGCTCAGATAATAAAGAGCAGTTTCTTTCCCATCTTCATTCACCTGTGCTAACAAGGCTCCCAGCGAGTTTTCAGCCACAGATATGTATAAGATAAGTGGTTTACCTTTTATAGGAGCTGTCAAAACCAGAGGATGTCTCAACAATTCTTTTATTGAATCAAACGCGTTCTGACAGGCTTTGTCCCACACGAATTCTATTCTTTTCTTCATCAAATGGGAAAACAGCTGACATCTTCTTGCTAGATTTGAAATAAAACGACGAATATATGGTAGTTTCCCTTGCAAGATCTTCAGTTCTTTCAACGTTTTTGGAGGCGGCATATCTTGGATGGCCTTAATTTTTCCTGAGCCAATTTTGATACCCCTGTGCCTCATGACAAAGCCGAGAAACTTTCCTGAGAGCACTCCAAACGTACATTTAGTTGGGTTCATCTTTAGCTGCTTCTTTCTAAGTCGACAGAAGATCGATGCTAAATGCTTGCGATGTTCCTGATGATTACCTGACCTAACCAGTAGGTCATCGACATAACATTCAACATGTTTGTGCATCATATCTTGAAAAATACTTTGCATCGTCCTTTGATATGTCGCCCCAGCATTCTTGAGACCGAACGGCATAACCTTGTAGTAGTAAATTCCTAATGAGGTCCTGAATGTTGTTGCTTCTTCATCCTCAAGAGCCATCCTAATTTGATTGTAACCAGCGTAGCCATCCATGAAAGACATGACAACGTATTACGTCGTACTATCAATCAACAGTTCCGTTATTGGGAGGGGAAAGTCATCCTTTGTACAAGCCTCATTCAGGTCCCTAAAATCTATGCACACCCTGATTTGTTTGCTTTTCTTTTTTACTAGGACAATATTCGATATCCACTTGGGATATTTGACCTCTCTGATGAATCCGTCTTTGATCAGCTTGCTCACTTCTTCTTCTATCAAAGGGACCAAATCTGGATGAAATCGCCTTTGTGCTTGCTTAATCGATCTTTTGTCCTTATAAATATTTAATCGATGCACTGCTACCGAAGGTTCCAAACCTAGCATTTCAGCATATGTCCATGAGAAAACATCTTTATTTTCTTTCAGCAGTCGGGTGTATTCTTCGGCTTCTTTTTCAAGAAGACCAGCACTTATGAATGTATTTCTCAGTTCTTTTTCCATGCCCAAATTTACCTCTCACAAACTGTCAATTGTCGGTTGCCCCCGGTCTTCTATCTACTTCAGAGCTGTCTCAGGGTGTTTGAAACTTTGCATTGGCTACGACATGAAACTTTTCCAGAATGGCTGCCAACAGCTTGTTTCTTTTGGCATATGACAATGGTACTGTATAGTTTAACTGCAAGATTTTAAACTGTTCAGGTGACAGTAATGTTAAGGGCTGTTGTCCTGGCTGTCTCAGATATTTCAGCACAAAATAGAACTTCTTCTTTGCCTCTGAAGTTTCAGATGATCCTACCTTTTCGGATTTTCCTTTTATCACTTTCACAAAAGCATTTGTCAGGGTTTTGCCTTCATCATTCTTTTTCTCTTCCCCTCTGGTAAATCCGTCATAGTAACTGGCATCTGTAAAGAAGGCTTCAGCTTCCGTGTACAGTCTTGCATCAGCCATTACCTTATACTGTATCCCATCCCTATAGTATTTGAAGCATCGATGAAGGGTAGAAGGTATAGTACCGTATTGATGTATCCACGGTCTTCCCAAGAGAAGATTATATGTCGTGACCGCACTGATCACATGACAAACAATATCAATAGTTAAGTCTCTTATTTCCAATGTCATTGTAATTTTATCGAGTGCACGCTATCCATCTTGATTAAAGCCTTGTATTATCATTCCATTAGGGCGAAGATCGGAAGGACGGTAACCCAATTTATTCAGCAATGTTAACGGTAACAGGTTTACCACGGATCCATTATCAAGCATAATTCTTTTTACTTCTTTGCTACAAATATGGCCTATTATCATCAATGGCCTATTATGCCCTGCATCATAAGTTAGATCATCATCAGATAAGGAGACTACTGGCATACAGTCTTCCTGCTCTTTGCGTTCTTCATTTTCCATTTCTACAAGCAATGTTTCTCTAACATTGTGGTCGGATAGTGCTTGAATCAGTCTTTGCCTGAAATCTTCTGATAACTTTAACACATCATAAACGCTTAACTGGGCCGGTATGCCCTTCAAATGATTCACGACGTCATAAGTCACTTTTACTACTTCATTCTTCTCTTCTTTCTTGTCACTATCGCGCTAGTCCTTGCTAACCTCGGTCCTTGTCGTTACAACTTTCTGCTTTGGGGGACTTGCCATTCTTTTTCCTGACCATAATGTAACTAACGCGGCTTTCCATGTCATCTTGCAACTTTCTTTCTTTGCTCTTTCATGTGCATTTTCCTAAGCCATCACTACATTTACCGTTACCTTTGCGTCCCTTTATTTTTCTTTTTCAATCACTATTTCGCCCCTGTTTATCATTCTTTGTATTATGCATTTTAATGTGTAACAATTTTCTATCGGATGTCCTTCTAAACGATAGTATCGGCAAAAATCTCTTTCTCTTGATCTTCCTGCATCTTCATGGTGCTTGGACGCGGGTAATTCTATCGTACCGGCTTTCAATAACTGGTTCATCATAGGGAGAATGTCTTCCATGTCAAATGCAAACCCTTTATGAGAATTAAGTGATCTGGGCCTTTTTCCGGCGAACCTACTTCTAGAGCGATTTGATTCTTCCTTCTATCATGTCCATTTTTCTCTTGAACCTCTTATTTCTTGACTCCTTTTATCATGATCCACAATGTTTGCGATTAATCTACTGGGTCCCCTTCTGGCCATTTCATAATGAAATGCTTGTATTTTTCAGGTCATCAGCTCCAGGGCATGGGCTTTGGTGGGCAAGTCACGGAAAGTCTTAATATCGGCGCTAGTGAGACCGAACGTAATTCCCGTTTCCATAGAATTTAGGCACATCTTGACCTATTCCTTTTCTTCCGGTAGCTGTCTACATGAGGCTCCCAATGTCTTCCATCTGTCTATAAACTTCTCTACTAGTTCCCCTTCTCTTTGCCATACTGAAGCCAACTCTGTAATGCTGACATCGCGTTCTGAAGAGAAGAAGTTTGACATAAAGGCATCCTGCATCTGCTCCCACGTGCGTATTGATCCTAGTGTCAAATTAGAATACCATTGGAACGCTTTACTTATCAGGGATGATCCGAACAAACGTAGGCAGTATGGTGGTATCGTGGAGAAATTTCCCATGCTGGTAATAAAATGCATCGGATGTTCCTCTAGCGACCCATCCCCATTGAACTTTTGAAAATCTGGATGCTTGAAATTATTTGGGAACAAGATATCTTTGACTTCTCTTAGATATGGTGTCTGATATATGAATCTTCCTGTACCCTCACGTTCCTTTTCTGATCTGACTGCTTCTTCGACAACCTGTCGTACCTCTTCTTATGTTAACGCTCTCATCGTAGGAGCAGACTCGTGTGACCCAGTCCGCAGCGGCTGTGACCCTTTGGGATGCTGCTCTCATTCGTTTATGTTATCAGTCGTTGGGGGTACCACCATTCGTGCCACATTATGCGCCAGAGTTCCCAAGGCTTCTCGGAGGTTCCTACATTCCTCCATTAACGCTTTTTGTGTTTCTGCCATCTCAGCAATGCGATCCTTTGTAGTTGGAGAAGACCCTCGGTTTGTTCTGGTCATGTGAACGGCAGCCTCTCCATTCCCTGACGAGGCAGCAATCGATGCTGAATGGGAGTGTATTAATGTAATAGCAGTTGCCAAAAGGGGAGATTCATATGATCTTTGTGTATTTCTGGAGTAACCGGCCGATTAGAAGGACTTAGAGATTGGTGACGCGGATCCTAGTAGACTTATTAGTAAAGCCTTACCTTTCTGCTCTCTTGTCCACCGGGAGCTCCTAATAGGTAAGGCATAGAAGTTTTGTGTGGCTAGAGAAATCATCACCTGTACAGGGTAGATTACCAATGGAGCAAGTTCAGGATGTTTTCTGGCTGTATTTCGCGTTACCGGTCCCCTATCTCTTCTTAACAGTGCATTCGTTCCTATCACAACGATATTTCGAGTCCTTGTCCATTTGCGAGTGGTGACGATCCAGTCATCTCTTTCTTCCTGTGCAATTGGTGAAACAGTTATAACTGTAGTAGTTGCCCGTGGCTCTATACGCTTGGTTGATGCCGCTTTCTCAGCATATTCTACTATGAAACCCATCGCAGTGAAGTAGAAAACTATGTTCTTCTGAACAATTGCCATTGATTGGCGGTGGGTTGTTTGCAATATCTTCTCCTGAATCCTCCATATTGCAAAACAACATAAATTAGTAATTAAATCAAGTTATATTCTAATTCAGAGATGAAAGGTAGGATGTTCCCACTGAGAGTCGCCATTTTGGCGCCTTACTGACGCCAAACAGTTGTAATTGTCTTTTGTATAATTCTAAAGTTAATAATTAAATGAATATCAGAAAATTCCTAGTAGAGTCATCATTTTGTTTCGAACAAGAAACATATGCATTTGGTTTGGGGATTTCATTCACTTAATGATAAACAGAAGAAGATAAAGAAGATAGTCACATTATTATTTTATTCCAAGTTCTTTTACATCCTTTCCTCCTTTGATTCCAAGACAGAATATTCATGACTTGTGATGGAAAAAAAATAAATACATTGTGCGCTAAGATAATATGTGCTAGAAGCGACGTATATTGCAGATTGTTGTGCACTAAACACTGTTATGCACTAAGTATTATCATGCATTTGGGCTGTTGTGTGCTTAACAATAATGTTGTGCACCTGTCTTGTTGTGCGCCAGCAACATTATGCGCTCAGCAGCAATGTTGTGCGCCCGCCTTGGTGTGCGCTTGGTAGCAACGTTGTGCTCCCACCTTGTTGTGCACCAATAGCGTTGTCCGCAATCAGTGTTGTGCGCCACACAACACCTGTCTCGCATAATGGATGCGGAGTCTACCTCTCTCTCTCGTCGGTATCTTCTTCTTCTCCTTGATTGGTTGCTAATGACCTCTTACTGAGGGGTCAAGGGGTATTTATACCCTTTTTACACGTGTGAACATGCCACGTCAACATTGCGTGGTATCCCTTGTGCGTCAATTCCTCTCTGTGCGAACTCCTTTGTGCGGATGCCTTTGTGCGGAATCCTTTATGCACCAATTCCTCTCTGTGCCGACTCTTTTGTGCGGACGCCTTTGTGTGGAATCCTTTATGTGGAATCCTTTATGCGGACATTCGGCGCACCATGCTCCACTGCACACAATGATCATCTGTGCACAATACCTTTCTGCGTACAATGATCATCAGCGCACAATGAACTAACGCACAATGACTTCTTGCACACAATGTCTTCTTACTGTCTTTCTCTCTCTCTTTTTTATACCTCAACAATACGGCAAGGATATTACTGGCCAACCATCCAGCATGATGCACGAAAGCTCGTCCAGGGTTGTGACAAATGCCAAAGGTTCTCAACGTCCCTCGACAACCACCTGAAGAGCTCACCCCTATGACCGGCCTGTGGCCTTTTGCTCAATGGGGGATCGACATCATCGGACCTTTTCCTATGGGAAAGGGTTAGACGAAGTTCGCCGTCATTGTCATAGACTACTTCACCAAATGGGTGGAAGTTGAACCATTGGTCAAGATAACCTAGCAAAAAATTACCGACTTTGTTTAGAAAAACATCATCTGTCGATTTGGTGTACCTCGGACCATCATCTCCGACAACGGGAAACATTTCGACAATAAACAGTACCGAGAGATGTGTGAGAACCTCGAAATCAGAAACGTATATTCGTCTCCACACCATCCCCAGGCGAACGACCAGGTTGAAGCTGTCAACAAGATCATCAAACAGCATCTCCAAACTAAACTCGACCAAGCCGAGGAAGCTTGGGTCGAGGAACTTTCAAAAGTTCTATGGGCCTACTGAACTACAGCTTGGACTGCAACAAGGGAGACCCCCTTCTCCTTGGCATATGGATCAAAAGCCATCACTCCGGTTGAGATCGGACTGCCGACCTCCCGAGTAAGCTCGTTCGATGAACAAGACAACGAAGAACTCCTAGCGCTCGCCCTCGATCTCCTGAAAGAACGAAGGGAACAAGCTCGGCTCTGGACTATCATCTGTCAACAGCAAGTGTCGCGATTCTATAATGCTCGAGTTAAAGTAAGAAGATTCTGATTTGGGGACTTGGTCCTTCGAAGGACATTCTAGAACACTAAGGAGGTCGGTGTAGGTATGATGGGGTCCAATTGGGAAGGACCTTACGTGATTGCAAACACCATCCGACCCGACACATATCGACTGAAAGACTTAACCAGCCAACTACTGCCTCACCCCTGGAATGTCGAGCATCTCAAGATCTACTATCCCTAAATCGGTTAACAGACAAAGCATCGCTCGAGTTCTATTGATAAACATGCAAAAAATTCATAATCATGTAAATCATACAATTGAATGCGAGAAAAAAGTGTATTCATTATTCAGAATAAGATTTACATTTGGAACATATCATCATGTACATTGGTATTACATTAACAGAGGAGGAAAGGCGCAAAATGCACAAGTGTCGAGGGTCGGTAGCGCCCAGGGTTGCAGATGCTCTCAAGCTCGACGCTAGGCGTGCTTGAAGTGCCTGAAGTTAAAAAAGGAAGCAGAAAGGAATTTTTCTCTGCAAATTTGACTTCATGGATCGGCCGCCTCATCAGGAGCCAACTCAAGAGCAGCCTCGAAAGTTGCCTCAGGATCAACTACGACCACCAAAGGACCAGCTGCAACTGACTCAGCTTTGGGATTAACATCCCCTTCGGCGCCCGGGTCATTGGATCCCGACCCACTCTCGTCGAAGCCAGAGAGGTGGAGTTAAAGAAAGCACTCCCTCATTAACCTCATGCACTCGGCGTCACCGTCTCGATATAGACAATCTCGCTCCTTCGCGAAAGATTGGGATGACAGAAAGGCTTCCACAGCCTCCGCCTGTCCCTGCTCTCGCTCCTTATCTTACGCAATGACAAGAGCAGCCTTGGTCTCCGTTTTGATCTGGTTTACCACCTCATAGACTTAGACGTGCTCAGTGTGACATTTATCGTATGCCACCCTAGCCTCTTCCAATCACGAGGCCAAACGAGTATTTTTCGTCGCGGCCTCATCAAGGGATATCATTGTCAATGCCAGATCAGCTGTTACAGTGGCAACACGAGCCTCAATGGTCACTAGTCGAGCCTCTGCATCATCCGCGCCCTTGTTGGCCTTAGACAGCTCGGCGTGGGCCCTCAGCGCACACAGCGCGAACTATATAAATAATGATGCATGCCCTCACCTGCACTCCCTTAGCTACTTCATCTCACGGTCACGCATGGCAAACTCCCTAAACGTGCGCTTCATCGCCAAAGTACATGCAATGTGGTGCATGATCGTGTTAGCCAGGTAATTTATTAGGCTTATTTATATAGTAGATTTGGAAAGCTAAAGTACCTCCCTTTATATCACTTACCCAAATAATGATCCATCTAGGGTTGTCAATCCTAGTTAATCACATATGATAGACAAGTTGTAGGGCATCACCCTTGATGAAAGCAGTGGATAGGCAAGTTCACGAGTTTACACTTGAGGTCACTACGGAGAGGCTTGTCACCTCAGTGTAGGCCTAAATTTATACTATAGGTCACTACAGGAGGCTCATCACTTAAACGTAGGCCGACAACTCAAATACAGTGTCCCATACACTAGCATATTCGGGTCATGAGTTTGGGTTGCTCATTGGTCACTACGGGGAGGCTCGTTACCCCAGCGTAGGCCAACAGCTTACCACAGTATCTCATACACCACCATGTCCAGCTCATGAGTCTTAGTGGATTTCTGTACCATGGTTAAACGGGCCTCACAATGGTAAGTGGTACCTTAGATTCAAGCAGTAGCGTCCATACATGGTAAACACACAATAGGCCAATCGGGTTATTTGACAAGTGCAATTGGTATGAGCGCATGCTGAATTGATCAACATGAAGCACGTAAGCACTCCGCGTGGCCTAACCACTGTTGACAATAAGCGTACGGCTCAGATTCATCGAACGCATCTAATGTGGTGAACTAGTCCGGCCACTCAATCAGGAGCCATACCAATTTTCTGGACTAAATGGTAGTCCCAAACATACTCATAAGCAATAGGGAATCATATATGTTACTCATAACAACATTTTACAAATAATGTAAACATAAATCTCATTTGAGCATTTTATCAAACACATTAGACAAATTATTATACATATGCATTCCATCCATAAATCACATAACAACAAATTACATCATACAATGGAAACTACCAACATGGATACGGTAGTTGAGAATTTCCATCTCAACACCCTTGTTAAAAGCGATTTAACAAACAAATACTCATCCAGACATTTTATTAAACACTTAGACTACATAATACTATATACACAAGCTAAATTAGCTATAGCGTATATTATGACAAATCCTTTTGCAAAGGAGTTATTATACACACAACACACATGTATTTTAGATTAGTAGTCATGGCAAGCATAAATCATAATTTCACTTTCATTCAAACATTTCAACAAATACGTGAAATGCATTTTATATTCACATAATTCACACACATGTATAATTTACTGAATACATTGTAACTAAGATCATATGGCAGCAATCAAGTCAGACATAAACCATTACTGATATTAAAAGCCTTAAAAATCATAACCTAAATGTTTATAGTCCGCACCTTTCGTCGGTACCCCGTTACGAACTCAGGTTGTATACTACGTCCCCGTTTACAGCACAACGGCTACCTAAATCACGAGATAGGTTAGCTATTTCATTGTTTCCTCTATTTGAATCCTTAAAATAGGATTAGGGTTAGGATTTTTTACCCAAATCGTATTCGAAATCAACGGTGTAGCGAAACGGGAGAGGTGATTCGGCTCGTGGTGCAATGGAGTGAATCCCAAGAACAATCCACAGATCTCTCTCTCTTCTCCTCACTCTTTTCTTCTCTTTTCTCTCTTCTCTCTCCTAAGATTAGAAAATTAGTATGGAATGAGAGAGGGGTAGTTTAAGGTCCTTATAAAGGCCCAGAACTGATGTCAATGGCCCCATGGCCATGGTATACTTAGGTTATAGCCAAAGGATGTCTGTTTCAGGCAAACGGGACTCATTTGGAGGTCCATTTCTCACCTAAGTCATAGAGTAAAATTCCTGACCATAGATCTAAGTCAGGTTAAGGTTTCGGTCCGATCGGATTTGTAAATTGACCGTGGAGGACCTGTTTTAGTTCAACAGTCATCGTCATTCGATCAGGGCCACAAGCATACTGACATGTGTAGGAAATTTTCCTGATCCACGGGTATAGTTCAGTCAGAATCTGATAGTCTAAAACCTTTAATTTCGCGTGTAAGCGAATGGTCCAATTTACTTAAGTTTGAGTTTATTTTATAAAGATATTTGCGTTTCTCACATACTTTGCTCAGGGCTCAAGTTGTGCGTTTCTGGATATTATTTGGGTTCGATTCCCGCGATGCTTGTCAAGCCCAATAAGGCGGTCATAACCTTAGAGTTTTGCGGTAATCAGACTTTTGACGCACGATCCAAGTCTGATACGGAGTTTCAATGTGCTCTAGAAAGTAATTAGGTTTTGAGATTGCTCCTAGGTCTTTAGGTAAGGTTGAGTTAGCGATTCTAATGGTTTTGGATCTTGCAGTTTGTATAGATAGCAGTTCAAGCTAATTCACCGATTAATTTAGCTTAGTACTTAACTAATTTTCATCTAATTTCTAAAGGATTCGATCATTAAGGATTTCTGCCTGAGGTGGTACTCGGGTCTTAGTACAGATTTTTCCAAGACGTTACAATCTACCCCCCCTTAAAGAAAATTTTCATCCTCAAAATTAGTACATTTTCGTACTTCTCGAGAATCTGAGGGTAGTTCTTACGGACCTCGGCTTCTGTTTCCCAAGTAGCCTCTTCTTCAGTGTGGTGAGTCCACAATACTTTCACAAGCGGGATCACTTTGCTGCATAGCACTTGTTCCTTCCTATCAAGAATACGTGTTGGCCGCAGTACATAAATAGCATCTTCACTCAACTGCACCTGCTCCCACTTAATAATGTGAGTAGGATCAGAAATGTATTTCTTCAGCATCGATACATGAATACGTATGCACGCCTACGAGTGGTGTGGGCAAGGCGAGGCAGTATGCTACCACACCCACTCAGTCTAGAATCTGTAATGGGCCAATGAATCACGGCGTAAGCTTCCCCTTCTTACCAAAATGAAGAACTCCCTTCATTAGGAAAACTTTCAGAAACACGTGGTCCTCAACCTCAAACTCTAGCTATCGTCGTCTAGTATCAGCATAGCTCTTCTACCAACTCTGTGCTGCAAGAAGTTGACGCCTGATAATGTCGATCTTCTTAAAGGTCACCTGTACTAAATCTGGGCCAATCAGGCTTCTCTCGTCAACTTCTGCCCAATAATGTGGTACTCGGTAAAGGCACCCATACAGTGCCTCGTAGGGGGCCATGCCAATGCTCGTTTGAAAGCTGTTGTTATAAGCGAACTCTACATAGGGAAGACAATCATCTCAACTATCTTTAAAATCGATCACACATGCCCACAACATGTCTTCTAATACCTGATTTACCCGTTCCGTCTACCCGTCAGTCTGTGGGTGGAACACGGTACTGAACTTCAGTTTCACTCCCATTGCTTCTTGGATTCGAGTCCAAAAGATAGATGTGAATCGTGTGTCTCAATCCGACATAATCTCCATAGGAACTCAATATAGACGTACAGCTTGGCTAGATCATCTGCTGAGTTTGAGACACTAATCGGGAAGAAATGAGCCGATTTCGTCAATTGGTCCACAATCACCCAAATGGAGTCGTGTCCTTTCCTCGTCTTTGGCAACCCGGAAATGAAATCCATAGATATGAAATCCCACTTCCATTTAGCTATGAGCATGGGCAAAAAGTAATCCAAGAGGTCGGTGATGCTCAGTCTTAACCTGCTAGCACATGAGACAACGGGATACAAAATCTGCTATGTGGGCCTTCATGTTGTCCCACCAATATGAACGCTTTATATCTTGATACATTTGTACTACCAGGATGCATCGCCATGTTCGAATTATGGGCATCTTCGAGAACTTCCTTTCTCAAGTCATGAAGATTCGGAACGCATAGGCGGCCACGATGACGTAAACCCCCATCCGAACCAACTCTCCATTCAGAGTCTTCATCGTTAGTAGCTTGTTTTCTCATCTTCATCAACCATTCATCTTCTCTCTGGGCCACAATGATCCGGTCATCAATGAGTGACTATACACGAATATGTGCGACGCTCTCGAACGACTCCTCTACTGTAAACTTCTGTTTAAAGTCTCGCATAAATTCGACCATATTCCATTCTCCTATCATTAGCAGACCTATAAATTCTATTGTCTTCTTACGGCTTAATGCATCTGCCATAAGGTTGGCCTTGCCAGGATGTTAGGAGACCTCAAACTAAAGTCTTTCAAGGTTTCCATCCATCACCGATGCCTCATATTCAGGTCCCTTTGCGTAAATATGTACTTGAGGATCTTGTGGTCGCAAAAGAGCTCGAACTTTTCTCCGTAGAGGTAGTGTCTCTAGAGCTTTAATGCAAAGATGACGGCCGCTAACTCTAGGTCATGCGTAGGGTAGTTTTCCTCGTGTTTCCTCAACTGTCGCGAGACATAAGTGATCACTCTGTCCTTCTGCATAAGAACACAATCCAAACTAACACGAGACACGTCGGTGTATATCGTATATCTGACCCCTTACTTTGACAATACTAGCACGAGTGCAGACGTCAACTTGTCCTTCAGTTCTTGAAAGGCTGCTTCTGCCTTCTCATTCCAGGCAAACTTGAGATCTTTCCGAGTGAGCTGAGACAACAGTCTAGCTATCTTGGAAAAGTCCCTAATGAATCGACGATAGTAACCTGCCAGGCCAAGGAAGCTCCTCACCTCGGTAACCGAACTGGGTTGCTCCCAGTCTTGAACTGCGGTCACCTTATCAAGGTCCACAGCTATTCCTTCCTTGGACACCACATGCTCTAGGAACTTGACTTCTTCTTTCCAGAAGTTGCATTTCTTGTACTGAGCAAATAACTGGTTCTTCCTAAGAGTATCAAAGACTGCCGCAGTGCTCCTCGTGATCTCTCCGACTCTTAGAGTATATCAGAATGTCATCTATAAACACGATGATGAATCGGTATAGATACGGCCGAAACACCCAGTTCATAAGGTCCATGAACACGACCGGTGTATTTGTGAGTCCAAACGACATCACAAGAACTCGTAGTGCCCAAAGCTGGTTCTTAATGTTGTCTTTTGCACGTCTTCATTCCTGACGGGCAACTAATGATATCCCGACTGTAAGTCGATCTTCAAGAAATATTGTGCCCCCTTCAATTGGTTAAACAGATCATCTAACTTGGGTAAAGGATACTTGTTCTTCACCGTCACTTGATTCAACCTGCGATAATTAATACACAATCGCAGTGATCCGTCCTTCTTCTTTACAAACAACACCGGTGCTCCCCAAGGAGATACACTTGGTCGTATGAAACCTACATCATCAGATCATTGATTTGTCTCCTCAGTTCCTCCATCTCACATGGAGGCATGCGATACGTCGGTAGAGAGATAGGTGTTGCACCTGGCACTAGGTCGATTGTAAAATCAATCTCGCACTGAGGAGGTAATCCAGGTATCTTCCTAAACACGTCCGTGAAATCATGAACTACTGGCGTGTTCCCAAGTGTCGGACCATCAACGTTTTCTAGTAAGGTAGCATAACAACTAATGCGGTAGTACAAACTGACCTGCACTGGAAAGTAAAGGTCGTGCCCTCAGGTCCATGGGCTGTCACCAATCTGGTATCACAATCGATCTCTACCTTCATCTCGGTGAGCCAATCCATACCAAGAATGACATTATAATGACATAATGGGGCAACAATCAGGTCAACGAGCACTATTCTGCTTCCTAAGTCTATCGAGCAACCTCTATAAACCTTGGCGGAGTCTGAGAAGGTCCTTGTGGTGGTAAGGAGTCTCACCCCAACCATAGGAGTAGTTTTCAACACTAGTCACTTGACTGCTGCACATGATATGATTGAAATAGTGGACCCGGTGTCCACCAACAGAAATACGGGTGTACCTTGGATGTGGGCAGTGACTTCGAAGGCTAAAGGTACTATAGCTGCTGACTCAGATGCTTCAGCTGCAAGCGCATGTACTCGCACCTATTGAGGATGGTTTGGTTACGTTGCCATAGGTCATTGAGGTGACCTATTGTGAGGTACATTTGGCCTATAGAAAGGTTGTGCTGGTGGCGCTGATCGTAGAGGTGGAGCTGAGATAGCTGGAGGAAGCTGGAGATTGATCTTCTGAGGTGGCGAGAAGCCGTTGTCCCTCATCTTAGTAAAGCAGTAAGTATCTATATGGCCCAACCTCTTGCAGTAGGTGCACCATAAATCTGATCGCTTCAGCTAGGTCGGTGGAGCTGTAAGCTTAGGAGGTGAATCTGGATGTGGCGTCTTACTGAGGAATGGTCTGTTCGACAGATAAGGTCGAGGCCTCGGACCTATGGGTACACATGTACGGGATAGTTTATTCCCATCCTGCTCAGCTCACAAGGACATGTTCACTAGCTCAGTATAGTTGGGAATGCTAGCGCAACACATCTTCATACGTATCTCAAGCCATAGACCCTCAGAAAATCGCCACATTCGCATCGGCTCGTCTGCTAGTATCAAAGGAGCATATCTGGCCAGCTCCGTGAACCTGTTCTCGTACTCAGCTAAGTCATCCCTCCCTATCGGATGAGGGGGAAGTAATTTTCATGGAAGCGCGTCTCAAATGCATCACACGTCCACACGTGTCCTATGAGAACTGTCCGCAGGATGCTATCCCACCAGAGACTGGCCTCCTTCTCGAACATATAGGTGACCAACTCAACCTGCTCTGCCTCAGTGTAGTGCAGCGGCTTCAAAATCTTAGAGATGAGATCAAGCCAGTACTCAGCCTCCTCGGGTCTGTGAGTGCCCGCAAAGGTGGGAGGTCGAAAATGCTGAAAGTGCTCGAACAAGCTGCTAGCATTCATATGTCCAGCAGGCTGCACAGGTGGTGCAGGCGGGACCACATTCATGTTTCAAGAAAGGGCCCCCACAATCGTGGTCCAAATCTGCTGCCGCTGCTGCTACATTAGGAGCATCATCTGCTCCAACCCATCAGGAGGAGGAGCCGCCTGAGGCATGTATGGTGTCGAGGTAGATGCATGGTTCTGTTTTGGAACCGGTGGTGCACTAGGTGTTAACCCATTCGTGGGGCCAGTGACCGGCTGAGAATCAGGCATGGTGTCACTATTAGGGCCCAAAGTAGGGTCCATGTGGCTATTACTCAGGGGAGGTGCCCCGTCAAATGATCCGCCAAGTACGAGAGTGTGGTGCTCCAAGTGTTCTTAGGTGGCATTCCCTATACACAACATAGGGTGTAACCCGTGTAAGATTTAGCACAATAATATACACTTATCTAATATCATTCACATTCCAAATCAAAAGAAGCTTCATGCATTTTATTTAACTAAAATCGTCACAATACATGAGATGTAGTCTTACATGGATCATGATAGAAGATGCATGTGAGCTATTTTAACACAAGTTTTAAACACTAAAACACAATAACAACCATCCAAGCCTACCAAGGCTATTATAAAAGAAAACTAGAAACAAAGAAAACTAAAAGACGACTATATCGCATGACTAGCTGTCAGAATCTGGTGATGGTGGAGGAGCACCCTTGTCTTGCATACAACATAGGAGGGCCTTCAGAGTGCGGGACATCTTCTTAAATCTCTGTTTCATATAAGCCTGACTCTCGTCAAGCTTTTGCTTTAGTTCGGCCTAGGTCTCCTTGACCTCTTGTGTCAGGGTGGCCTGGTTCTCTTCAATCTGAGCCAGGCGGGCTTCCAGGGCGGCCTAATCACGGCGGTGCCCATGTGTAGCAGTAGGAGGTCCCTCATCAGAATCTTAGGCCTCCTCCTCTTCTTCCTCACTTCCTCCTTCCTCACTTCCTTCTTCTAACTCATTTTCCTCCTCTTCTTCATTGCTCACTTCCTCTATTTCATTACTTTCTTCCTCTTCACTTTCTATCTCCTCCCTATACTCATTGAGTCGGGATTGACGTTGTCGAGGGCCGATTCCCATGTTGTTGAGCGTAGTGTCATTTATGAAGTGGATCGGCGCAAGCTCATCCATGTTAAGTCTGTAGCCGTACTCTTGAGCAACCTTGCATATAAGTCGGCCAAATGGAAGTGAAACATCTCTCCTGATAGAGCGTATGGTCTGAATTATCTGTAGTAGGACAAACGTAGGCAAACATAGCTTGTTTCCCTGCCCAGCTCTATATAGGAAGTCTACCATCAAACGAGTGCATTCAGTATGTTGCCCCACCTAGGATACATATTATATGTGAATATGTGGTGGAGCAGGCAGAAATCATTTGTCAATTTGGTCAATGGGAGGCAATTGCCTCGTTTCCAGTGAACCAGTCAGCCACAAAGAAACCGCGTATGGCGATCTCTTTCTCGCATGCTCTTGAGATGGGATTCATTGGCATGCACTTCACCATATGCAATTCCCATAATCTGAGCCATCACGTCCACATTGACTATAGCTTCCCGCCTTTCTACGGAAATGGTGAACTGTAGAGGCTCCAGTAGTGGATCCCGAATGTGGGCATAGAAGGCTCGGATAGTGTTCTCGCACGCATGCGACTTACCTTCAAATATACGACCCCACCCGACGTCCAACAAGAGGTCCATTACTAGATATGCCCAAATAGTCTTTCGTCCACATGTGCTTCAAACACAACTCTATGGCCACGAAACTTACCGTGTCCGATGCCCGCCGGTAGAACTCTTTCAAGTGGAATCTAGGGATCGAGATTCTACTTCGTCCTTTGCTCTTGGGCGGTGCTTGTGCTTGCTTTGGCACCTGCTTTCTTCCTTGGACGGGTTGGGCGGCTAAGTCCGGCTTCATCAGTGGACGCTCTTCTCTTTCCTATGAGGAAAAGGAGTGAGGAAAGCGAAAAGATGGCAGCTACTAGCTAAAAAAGAACCATGAAAGTGAAGAAAGCTTGATGGAGAAAATGGGTTGATGGGTTTTGGGTGTTTTGAGACATAGAGGGATTTGTGTGCTTAAATAGGTAGAAATAAAGGAGGTAGAGAGTTATAGGAGAGGGTTTTGAGAAAATAGTGGAGATGGGTACAAGATATGGAAGAAGATGAAGGATGGAGTGTATGGGAGAGTGATTGGAAGAGAAAAATCAGATTTTTGAGGGGCTTGAAGGGTTTGGGAGCTTAGAAATAGAAAAAAATGAAGCAAATGGGACAAAATAGAGGGCCCCACACTTGTTTGGAGGGCGGCGGGTCGCCGGACCCGCGAGCCTGCCACAGCCCGCTGGACCCAGGTGCAGTGTGCCACCCTGGGCCGGTGGCCACCCCCCTCCCGAGGTGCCAGAAATGTGCGGGGGGGCCCCTAGGTTCCACCGAATTTTGTGGTTTGGGCCCCTATGGCTATGAGATGCGTTTCCTCGCCCCAGTTTGCACATATTCATGCCTTTTAGAGTGTTTCAAGTTGGGGATTTGCCATGTAGTAGTCTAAACCCATCGTTTGATGGCCTAAGAAGGAGTTGAGATCATTTTACATGGTCTCAGTCGCGTACGGGCTATATTTAATAGTCACTTTCGCCCGTTGGTGAAACTGGGGATCTTACAACTGTTTCTATATTTCATCGCCCCCACCTATGTCAAAGTACGTCAGTGTGCATCGTGTTACCATAACCCAGGTCTAGTTTAATCTAAATCATGTTCTGATACCAACTTGAAATGCCCCAAAAATCGGGGGTCGAGTATAGCTCAACTCTCGAGTTCCAACGCATCACTTATGCAATATGGATGATGATGTTTAAATGTTGTCCATATTAGTGCATTAAACATGAGTGAGATTACACTAAATCAGCATATCATACTTCAGAGTCAATGTAATTAAGCAAGCGAAAGACTGAATTAAATATATAAGTATAGGTACGTATTTAATAACCTCCAGAGTATGATCATGTAGCTGGGCTGAATATATATATATATATATATATATATATATATATATATATATATATATATATATATATATATATAGGTTGTGCATACTGATACCACTCGTAGTGTAAATGTTGTCCATGTAATCCTCGCGATCGCAGCTCTAGGTCTACCCAGACCCACCTGAGAGCTAAACGTTGGAGAACTCCTCCTCCTTGACGAAGAAGTCTAGCTCCGTCACGAAAGCCTCGGCATATCCTGCATCTAAATCAAAGTCTAGTTGGTGTTTTAAAACACCATCCCAGAGTGGGAGTGAATGATCAACTCAGTGGTACTGTAAGTCAAAGGTTAACATATTATCAATTCAATTAAGCAGTAATAATAAAGCAATACAACATCATATCCTAAGTACTCTTGTAAATGTGGGAATGATATGCGTAATGATGCATGCCCTCACCTGCACTCCCTCAACGACTTCATCTCACGATCACGCATGACAAACTCCCTAAACGTGCACTTCCTCGCCAAAGCACAGGCAATGTGGTGCATGATCACGTTAGCCAGGTAATTTATTAGGCTTATTCATATAGTAGATTTAGGAAGCTAAGGTACCTCGCTTTATATTACTTACCCAAACAATGATCCATCTAGGGTCATCAATCCTAGTTAATCACATACGATAGGCAAGTTGTTGGACATCACCCTTGATGAAAGCAATAGATAGGCAAGTTCACGAGTTTACATTCGAGGTCACTACGGAGAGGCTTGTCACCTCAGCGTAGGTCTAAATTTATACTCGAGGTCACTATGGGAGGCTTGTCACCTAAACGTAGGCCGACAACTTAAATACGATATCTCATACACCACCATATTCGACTCACGAGTTTGGATTGCTCACTGGTCACTACGGGGAGGCTCATCTCCCTAGTGTAAGCCGACAACTTGACCACAGTGTCCCATACACTACCATGTCTGGCTCATGAGTCTTACTGGATCTTGATACCATGGTTAAACGTGCCTCATAATGGTAAGTGGTACCTTAGATTCAAGCAGTACCGTCCATACATGGTAAACACATAATAGGCCAATCGGGTTATTTGTCAAGTGCGATTAATACAAGCGCACGCTGAATTGATCGACATGAAGTGCGTAAGCACTCCGCGTAGCCTAACCACTATCGACAATCAACGTACGGCTCGGATTCATCAAATGCATCTAATGTGGCGAACTAGTTCGGCCACTCAGTCAGGAGCCATTACCGATTGCTTGGAATAAATGGTAGTCCCAAACATACTCATATGCGATAGGGAATCATATATGTTACTCATAACAGCATTTGACAAATAATGTAAACATAAATCTCATTTGAGCATTTTATCAAACACATTAGACAAATTATTATACATATACATTCCATTCATAAATCATATAACAACAAATTACATCATACAATAGAAACTACCAACATGGATATGGTAGTTGAGAATTTCCATCTCAACACCCTTGTTAAAAGCGATTTAACAAACAAATACTCATCCAGACATTTTATCAAACACTTAGACTACATAATACTATATACACAAACTAAATTAGCTATAGCGTATATTATGACAAATCCTTTCACAAAGGAATTATTATACACACAACACACATGTATTCTAGATTAGTAGTAGCAAGCATAAATCATAATTTTACTTTCATTCAAACATTTCAACAAACACGTGGAATGCATTTTATATTCACATAATTCACACATGTATAATTTACTCATACATCGTAACTAAGATCATATAGCAGCAATCAAGTCAGACATAAACCATTACTGACATTAAAAGCCTTGAAAACCATAACCTAAACATTTATAGTCCGCACCTTTTGTCGGTACACCCGTTACGAACTCGGTTCGTACACTACGTCCCCATTTACAGCACAACGACTACCTAAATCACGAGATAGGTTAGCTATTTCATCATTTTCTCTATTTGAATCCCTAAAACAGGATTAAGGTTAGGATTTCTTACCCAAATCATATTCGGAATCAACGGTGTAGCGAAACGGGAGAGGTGATTCGGCTCGTGGTGCAGTGGGAGTGAATCCCAAGAACAATCCACAGATCTCTCTCTCTCTTCTCCTCACTCTTTTCTTCTCTTTTCTTCTCTTTTCTCTCTTCTCTCTCCTATGGTTTGAAAATTCGTATGGAATGAGAGATGGATGGTTTAAGGTCCTTATCTAGGCCCATAACTGATGTCAATGGCCCCAGGACCATGGTATACTTAGGTTATAGCCATAGGACGTCTGTTTCAGGCAAACGAGACTCATTTGGAGGTCCATTTCTCACCTAAGTCATGGACTACAATCCCTAACCATGGATCTAAGCCAGGTTAGGGTTGCGATCCGATCAGGTTTGTAGATCGACCGTGGAGGACCTGTTTCAGTTCAACGGTCATCGTCACTCGATCAGGGCCACAAGCATACTGACATGTGTAGGGAATTTCGCCGATCCATGGGTATAGTTTGGTCAGAATCTGATGGTCTGAAACGCCTGTAAGGGAATGGTCCAATTTACTTAAGTTTGAGTTCATTTTCTAAAGATATTCGCGTTTCTCACATACTTTACTCAGGGCTCAAGTTGTGCGTTTCTAGATACTATTTGGGTTCGATTCCCATGATGTTTGTCAAGCCCAATAAGGCGGTCATAACCTTATAGTTTCGCGGTAATCGGACTTTCGACGCGTGGTCCAGGTCCGATACGAAGTTTCAATGTGCTCCCGAGAGCAACTGGGTTTTGAGATTGCTCTTAAGTCTTTAGGTAAGGTTGAGTTAGCAATTCTAATGGTTTTAGGTCTTGCAGTTCGTATAGATAGTGGTTTAAGCTAATTCACCAATTAATTTAGCTTAGTACTTAACTAATTTTCATCTAATTTCTAATGGATTCGGTCATTAAGGATCTCTGCTTGAGGTGGTACTCGGGTCTTAGTACGGATTTTTCCAAGACGTTACACGCTCTCAGATCCTTGATTTGAGCCTCCGATCTCAGTCTAACTCCTGGACGGTGCATGGGGAGGACCGAAGGAGCACAGATGGTCAGAAAACACGTTAAAAAAGTTCAACCAACTAAGAAGGAAAATAATCAGTGTCAAGTCACCTGGCTCGGAAAAAGCTTGGGGAACAAAAGGTACGAATGGCTCTGATCCCCCATCTCCCAGTGACCGCAAGCCCAGAACCACCGATCCCTCCAGTGTTTGCTGGAGGAAGGCAGGTCGGTTATCAGAGCTCCTCCTTTCCTCTGCTAAGAGCAAAAGTAATACCAACCAGGCTGTTGAGGATTCAGCCGCACTTGGTACAGATGAAAGAACTCATTAATGGTCAGCGTTGGCTGATCCATCTCAGCCCACAGGACTGCGCAATTGAACAAGTCCCTTCTCTAGTTTGGAACTATTTGCCCTGGAGCTAGACCGAGAGAGCCCAGAAGACGCCGAGTGACATCTTACAGCGGTAAACGGAGGTCGCATTGTAGTACGACCTAAAAAATCACGATCGCCTCGGGAGGGGGTCAGTCTGGTAGTTCATTCGGCCGAGGAAGGCTAAGGCCGATAGAGGTAGGGATATGATATCCAACCCGGATCTGAAGCAGGTTGTCCTCAGTCAAAATGGAGGGTACTGGCCCCCTCGATCCTTCCTCGGCTGCGGCTTTTTTAGTCGCGATTTCGTCGGCCTCCTCGGCTTCAACATCCTCATCTATGGTAGGGGGTTGGGCCTGCCCGGAACAGTTTCTATCACTGCCCCAACAGATGCCACTGGCCTCTGTGCCGGGGACTCCATTACCCTCTGCGAATGCTGGAATGCAGCATCAGCACCGGCCACCGTCTTCACCAGTAACATGGGTGGTTCCGAAGCGGCCAGAAGCTGCTCGTTCCACCCTCGTCATTGTACACTCCCTCCCGAGGGTTTACGGTGCCTGACATTGTTCAAAATTAAATGAAAGGGAGGGAGAAAAATGCTCACCAAAGTTTTCAACGACGGCTGAAAAATGCAAAGAGGGCAGAGAAAGGGAAAGGCAGAGAGCAGAAAAGAAGATACGCGAAAATGGGAATGATTTGGAGGCTAGGGCGTTCCTTTTATAGTTGCACCACGTAGCGTACGCATTAAATGAGAAGCCGACTCGATGCCTCTTCGGACTCCCCAGTTTGACACATGGTGTCACACCACACACTGTATGAATCCGCCATTAAAAACCCTGCCACGCGTCCAACGCTCATTTGCCCCTCCGCTAAGACGATGACCTCTCACTCGTGCGACTTCGAGAACTAAACCAACGCGTGTTCAGGATGAGGTAGTCCGCTTCGATATTCGAGATAGTCGTCATGCCAACATTAAACGCTCCATCATAAGCTCGAACCACGCATAATCCGACCCAACACCGATCTATTCCTCGACCTTTACAGGTCGGCACAAGGAGTAAGGGGGCTCACTGTTGGGGGAAAATATGACAAGTCAGATGAGTTAGCTTATGGAGTGAACCAATTACACTGACATGACTCGGACTCCTCAGGTGCCGAGCTTGATCGATGCCCACATGTCCAGAGCGCCGAAAGGAGAGACATGGCTCGTGCTTACCAGGCGCCGAGCCTGCCCAGAGCCTACATGTCCCGAGCTAAAGGGCGAGACCTCCATGGAGGCCAATACACCTTTATGGACACTCAAGAGGTCTTTCAGAGGTGAAGTCATGCCGACTCTATACATCAATCGACTACAAACCGAGCCTTGGCCCTACGTCAGCGCAAGCATCTTATAGGTTGGCCATGGGTCAGTTGTTAATCAGACGCCCAACGTAAGCCATCCAAATATACCAATGTTCGAGATCAGTGAACGGTCGGCCAAGCCTCGGTCAGCCAGCTCTCGACTATTATTACCTCTTACGGAATTAGAGCTGAGTCAAGAAGGCAGCTAAATATCCTTTCGAGATCTTAGGAGGATAAACTCCGATCCTGAAAATCTAGAGGATTAAAGATCTTGAAATCCTCGAAGATATTGATCAATCCCTTCAGGGAAAGTTCTACACGCAACAGGATTACATTACCTCTATAAATAAGAGGTTCTACTCACAGTAAAAGGTATGAAAAACAGATCCATTCCTCACCCCTAAATCCAAATTGTTAGACCCAGATTCCAGGCCTGACTTAGGCATCGGAGGGTCCCCTGAACTAGCCAGGGTCTCCTTTGTCTTCTTCCTATGCAGGCACCAGGTACTCAAGTGCAGAAAGGGGGAGTGAGCCGAAAACTGCATCAATATGTCCACTTGAGATTTGTATCTACTTCATTTTAAGGCTTATCCAAATAAATGAATTAATGGCATGGATATAAAATATATACATTAAGGTAGGCCCCATGGCAAGGTACACCCAGATCCATAGCTCAATTGGTAGACTGAGTGGAGATACCTCCTTTCAACACTTGAGGTCTTGGTATCGATCCCTAGTGGGGGTGGCTAACATGTAGTGTGTGTACTGACATGGGTATGTACTAACAAGCTAACAAAAAAAAAACCTCTCGATAAATGTCCACAAATCCGATAGAAAAAAAAAGGCCCCACGGTAAGTGCCACACCATCTTGGGTGAGCACAGCGCCGCACTTATTTCACCCCCCAGACCACACAGATCAGATGAGATGGACTTGGAGAGCAACCACGAATCATGCAGAGAAAGACAAAGACAGTAGTCTAGCAGACCACGTGGTGGGTCCCAGGGATGCGTTCCCCATGATACTACACCCTAAAAAACATAATGGGTGCCAACTGATGGACCGCCACTGGACCATAAACGCCCTAAAATGCAAGCAGCCAGACATTTCAATGCTCGCCGGCACATGTTTCAGCCGGATCTTAAATCCTCTTATCTGGAAGCGGATTTGCTTGTGTAACTCACAATAGCTATATAGCTGCTGTATTGACGTCAGCAAGTTTTATAGGTTTGATCATGAGGCATGTGTTATATCCAAACTGTTCATCCATTTGAGTCTTAAGGCTTGAGACGATAAATAAGACAGATTTAACTATCAAGTGGACCACATTGCAAAGAGTAGTGGGGGATTTAACGTCTACCATTGAAACCCTTTTTGGGGTCATAGAAGTTTTGAATCCATATAAAATTTGTTTTTTCTCTTCATTTAGGTATTTGTAACCTTATAAATAGATTGGATGGTAAATAAATGATACGGTGGCCTTAAAAATTTTTTAACAATAAAAACATTATATCGACAGCTATTTATAGTGTGCTCCAGACCTTTTAAATATAATTTATTTTTTGAATAATGGTCTAAAATAATTTCTAAAAACTAATGAATGATATAACACATTATTGCGAGGTTATTTAACTTTGATCTCCTTTGAGCCGTTCGCACAACTTAAAGCTCGAGGAGCGTCCGTGCTCATTTTTGCACGAAACGTAGCTGCAACAGTCATACAGCTGGTGTGTAGTACATTAGCCAATCCGCTTCGTTCTTATCTGACGTGACACCTGGCCTACAAAACTTCCCCGTGATAATCCCGTGTCATCATTCAGGACACATACGCAATTGTAGGAGAACAGGGAGGGCAATTTCGTCAATCCAAAATCTATATAAACCTACCCCAGTCTATTTCTTCACTCTCTCAGCACCAGCTCGTCTGAAACTGGCATTTTCTCCGATGAAAAGAATGCCGGAAAAACCACACCCGAAGATCCCTTAAAGACGAAATACTGTTCTCTCTCTCTGAATTAATCTAAATCTCTTCTTACAAGCATGTCGTTCTTCGACACGGCGTTCCTCAACAGCGAGCTCTCAAAGCCGACGTCCATCTTCGGCCTCCGTCTCTGGGTCGTGATCGGGATCTGCGTTGGCGCATTCATTGTCCTCATCCTCTTCCTCCTCTCCCTCTGCATCACCTCCCGACGCCACAAGCCGCCGAAGCTAGCGACCGCCTCTGCAGCGGACCCCACCCCCGTCGTGTCAAAGGAGATCCAGGAGGTCGTCCACGTGGCAGCGCCGGTACCCGAGATCCAGATCGATATCGGGAAGGCCGAGCATCGGATTGTGTTCTCGGACCGGCCTTCGTCACAGGCGAGTGGGGAGAGCCGGTCCACGACGGCAACTGACTCCGCGTCGATGGCGGGGGGGCCGCCCGAGGTTTCGCATCTCGGGTGGGGGCATTGGTACACGCTGAGGGAGCTGGAGGACGCAACGGGTGGGCTGGCAGATGAGAACGTGATCGGAGAGGGCGGGTATGGGATAGTTTACAGTGGGGTATTGTTGGATAATACGCAGGTTGCTGTGAAGAATCTATTGAATAATAGGTATTCAGTGATAGTACCTATTTTCTCTCTCTCTCTCTCTCTCTCTCTCTCTCTCTTACACACACACACACACTTTGTGGGTGGATTGGTTGATGTTCATTGATTTATATGGGAAAGATGGTTATTTTCTTTTCTTTTTTTCGGATTCATGCAATTTTTTAGTTTTTTTTTTTTTTCGGTGGGTAATCTGGTGAATTTGAACAGAGTGTTGAGTAAAGGAGCTAATCTGACGATTTCTAGCAAAAGAAGCTCCCCTGTGTTGAGATTTTTATGATTTTTATTTGGGTTTGAACAGGAAAGCACTTTTAGTTGTGTGGTAACTTGGTAATTTCTAGCAAAACAAACCGCATTGGCTGGATGATTTGTTTATTCCATTGTTTGAGATTTCTAGAAGTTGAAGGTTGGAATTTTACACGTTGTATTGCTTTTTTTTTTTTTTTTTCCTTTAATTTTTCGTTCTTACACTGATTGAGATTTGTTGTAATGGAATTTTAGAACTGTAGTTGGCTTTGCGCAGTAGAAGATGCTGAATTATGGGTAGGGAATTAGTGATTTCTAGGAAAAACATGCTGATTTATGGCTTAAAAAAATTTATTTCCATGTGCTTATCTTTCTGCTTTTACACTTTTTTATATGTGATACTGGGTTGGTGAAGATGCTTTTTGTATCTCCTTTTCTTATCTTTTGTTGATTGAGAAGTGCTGAATAGTGACCCAAAATAAATTCTGTAAAGCATTTCTTTATTTGTATGATGGAATTAATCAAACTTATTTAGATTTTCACCCATTTCATGCCTCTTGTATGTTTCCATCAATACATCATTGAGAGGTTGGCTTGAATACATCCGGATATCCGGACTCTAGCTGTTGTATTTGGGCCTTTCTCAATGACACAATTTGTTTATATGTGATATTGGGTTGGTGAAGATACTTTTTGTGTTTCCTTTTCCTATCTTTTGTTGATTGAGAAGTACTGAATAGTGACGACTCAAGAAATTCTGTAAAGCATTTCTTTATTTGTATGGGGGAATTAATCGAACTTGTTTAGATTTCCCCCCATTTCATGCCTGCTGTATGTTTCCATCAATACATCATTGAGAGGTTTGCTTAGATTTGGGCATTTCTCAATGACACAATTCGGTTATTTGATGCTGCTCTCCTTGGATGCGATGCCAAAGAAAAAATAAGGAAAAAAGAAAATAAAATAAAAGAAAAGAAACTCTCAGATTGAATATTTTAATCCATTGATCATGCAAAGGTTATGGTGATGGTTCATGTTCAACGCAAGAGAGCCAAATTAATGAAGGGTTGAAATAATCCGATTGAGAAATTTTATTTGCGTCTTTCCATTGTAGAAAGCAAGGTTGTCATATAAATGGTTTGGATAATTGGAAGATGACCCAGAATCAAAGGCTAAAGTCCTGACTTATCTAAATCTCCATCATTGATTAGTACACGCCCAATTCATTAATTTATTGGTTTGTGTTTTACTCGTTTTTTTTTTTTTTTTTTTTTTTTTTTTTTTTTTTTGTTTTTTTTTTTTTGTTTTTTTGTTTTTTTTAATGCTTTAGAATGTATTGATTTGAATAATCAGTACCCAACTATGTATATCTTCGAAGAAGAAGAAGAAGAAGAAGAAGAGCGTCAATTTCAATATTGGTTTGGTATTCTTTCTGCATTCTGATGTTGTCATCTTCTCTTCGCTTGCTTGGGAGTTCATGAACTTACTCTTGAGAGTGATGAATGATTAGGGGTCAAGCTGAGAGGGAGTTTAAAGTGGAGGTTGAAGCGATTGGGCGTGTTAGACACAAGAATCTGGTTAGGTTGCTTGGGTACTGTGTTGAGGGAGCTTACAGGTATCTGACTATTTATATTCGGCATGCATGTCTTCTTCTTCTTCTTTTTACTTTTCATGAATTTGTGTAACTTTTACCACTTGTGACAAATAGTATCACATTACTTTTTTTAAGTAGTGATTTTTCAGATCAGAAATACCGAATTGTTTTTAATTTTAGATTTCGATCAGAGGGATTTGTGGTCTGAGGTCCTTTTTTTTTTTCCCAGGATGCTTGTTTATGAGTATGTAGACAATGGTAATCTAGATCAATGGCTTCATGGAGATGTAGGGCAATTCAGCCCTTTAACATGGGATAGTAGGATGAACATCATTCTTGGAACAGCCAAAGGGTATGTAGATATTGTCCTGTCTTTTCTACTGGTCTCAACAGCTAGGAAAATGAATCTGTTTTTATTTATTTATTTCTTTTTAATGAGAATTTTGTAAACCTACCAACCTCAATGTGAATGCTCTCTGCAGCTTGGCCTATCTTCATGAAGGCCTTGAACCGAAGGTTGTCCATCGGGATGTAAAAGCCAGTAACATACTACTTGATCGTCAATGGAATCCGAAGGTCTCTGATTTCGGGCTTGCAAAGCTCTTGTGTTCTGAAAGGAGCTATGTGACGACTCGTGTGATGGGGACATTTGGGTTAGTTCACTTGTTTAACTTCACCATACACTTTGCTACTATTTGCTTGTGGATTTCGTATCCTTGTTCAAACTTTTTATGCAATGCTTCTCTTTTCTCAAGTCTGTGACTTCAGTGCTAATTCATGGTTCTGTAGCTATGTAGCGCCAGAATATGCAAGCACTGGTATGCTGACTGAGAGAAGTGATGTATATAGCTTTGGAGTGCTGATCATGGAAATAATAACTGGGAGAAATCCTGTCGACTATGGTCGACCACCTGGAGAGGTTAAATCTCAGATTTTTATTTATTTTTAATGGTCTTATTGTATTTGAGATGGATTTGGAGTTGTTGAACTGAGTTGAATTGGAAATGGATTGGCTTTCAGGTGAATTTGGTGGAGTGGTTGAAAACCATGGTTGGAAACCGAAACTCGGAGCAAGTACTGGATCCCAAGATTGCTGAGAAGCCTTCTTCAAAAGCTCTCAAACGGGCTCTTCTGGTTGCTCTCCGGTGTGTAGATCCAGATGCACAGAAGCGGCCCAAAATGGGGCAGGTGATCCACATGCTTGAAGTGGATGATTTGCTGTTCCGTGAAGTATGCTCTCCCTTTCTTGCAAATCTAAATCAAGCAGTTAAAAATCATTAATTAAAAAAAATAAATCTTGCAAGAGCTTGTTTCTTGTTGAATTGTTTCTGATTCCGATTACAACCCATTTACATGTAAACCATTTGCAGGACCGTCGGATAGGGCTATGTGATCTTCCGCATGAAAGCCAGGTTGCTAGATTGATGGATAAGCAGTCAGATACAAGTGGCAGGGAAGGTGGCAGCTCAGATGACAAGGGGGAGACAACATGAAACGAAGAGGTGACTCAAAATTCAAGTTTGAGGTTTTGTAAGCTCTTTGATTTCATCCATTCATTTTTTGGGCCATTTCATAATCTCGAGAAATGCTTGTTGCTGAATCATATCTGGTCTTTCAATTGTATTCTACTTTCTTCACCTTGATAATCTTTTTTGCAGCTTGTTCATTTTTGTCAATGCATTGTAACATAGCGAAAGTGAATTTTTTCTCATTCATAATCCCATCATACTTTACATAGCCAGAAATGTTAAACTAGTTAGGATATTGTTAGGTTGTTCTTGTCCCTGAATCCATGGTTAATAATCAAGTTCTTGTTTTTGTACATTTTATTTCCACCATTCTCTTATTAGGGCCTGTTTGGATGCAAACTCAAAAAGGGCATTTGATTTGAGCCAAACCCCAACCAAACCCCAGTTTGCATTATGTTTGAATGCACTGTGCAAAACCGATCTCATCCAACACTTGGCAAAATAGCCACTACAAAGTCTGAGGACTGAAAGGTAGGTGTGAAAACTCCTTTTGTGGAATGGGCCCTTAGTTTTGTTGATAACCTTATGAACCGGATCTGGCTTTATAGGTCTACTAGCCTGAGTCAGTCTCTCCTTTCATTGCCGCGGTGTGGCCATTTCATTGGTTCATCCGTGTGTGCTTGGTGCCTGGGAGGGCCAATTTTCATTTATAAGGTAGGATGCCAGTGACGGACGCAGTTGAATTAAACGCCCTTACACATGCCAACGTTGCATATTTGTTCTAAATCTGGGTTTTTCTTCAAGTGGCCCCACTGTAGCCTCCTCTGACCCAAAAAAGAAATAAGGTTTGTTTCTTAAATAGGTGGGTCAATTTCATTAATAATGATAACCAGCTGTTAGAGGCATCTTAAAAAGATATTCCAGTTATCTCTCGACAATCTGTCTTTTATAACCTCCCAATGGTGATCTTGCTATGGTTAGTATAAGGGTTTTGATGTTTTGATAGTACATGAGAGGCGGCGGAAGTAGAGGCGGAGAAATGAGAGACGGAACCAGTGGCGGAGAAGATGTGGACCTTAACAGCGGTGGAGACATGGAAGATGAGGAAGATGCAGGCAATAGCAAGATCAAAACAGGAGAAATGGAGGCAGAGAGTTACAGAAACCATTCAGAAACGGCTGATGGGAGAGGTATATGGAAACTCATTTCCAAAGGGAAGAAGATAAAAAAAGAAACATGACTTGGATAGCTATCCAACCCTATTTGTTAGAGGTTTTCTAGAAGGTTGGCTTCCCATCAATTTCCCACGAGTTTTCGGTAAGTTTGGAGTTGTGATGGATGTTGTGAGGCCGAGACATAAGATTAATGAAGACTACAGGGGGTTTGTGTTAGTAAGAATGAGTTCAAAGAGCGAACTATACAGGGCGATTCAGATTTTACATGGCAAAAGTTTTGCAGGTATAAAGATGATAGTTCAGAGGGCAAAGTTTGGACTGGAACTCAAGCATAAAAATGGTGGAGGAGCCCACAAACAAAAGAGAGTTCCGGCAGTGCAAAGTGACATCAACTTAGCGCGTTTTGGGAACACCGTCTTTTAAGGAGGTGCTTACAACATCAAAAGAAGAAAGAGCACATAGCGACTCATCAATTGAAATAAGGTACAGGGAAGAGAAGAGGAGGTAGAAGAGAAAGGGGAAGTTCCCTATCTAAACATCAAACAAGATATGTTGGATAGATCGAGAATCGAACTAAGAGATTCTGTCGTGGCTATCACCAAGGAAGGGGCATCCATAGCACAAGTCAGGGCATGGATCGATGAATGCTGCAGGCTCTCCCCTAAGAGCTACATCATCAAACCAACAGGCTTTAATGAACTTTGGATCAGGATGAGTCCAGGATCAAATCCGGATCTTCTGGTCATGGCGGGTGCCCTACACAAAAACGGGCCGATCACTATCATTCAGAAGTGGGAAGAGTTCTTTGCGTTTGGGTTACTCATTTGGTCGGTCCCTCTGGAACTCTGAAATGAGGATTTCTTCATTTTAGTAGCTTCCAGGCTGGGTAACTTCATCGAAATGGATTCAAAAACAAAGATCGGAGAGGAGATGGGGGTGATCAGAGTAAGGGTAAGAAGTAAGGGAGAGTTTCTGCCTCCGTACATTCAAATTCTGGCTGATGGAAGAAAGCTTCTCCTTCCGATTCAACAAGAGAGGCAAGATGCACCCATTCCCAGATGGGGCGACATATGGAGGTCCAAAAGCCCAGAGACCTCGTCGGTTGCAGCAAGGGAAGACCGTGTTGCCGTTGAAGGTGTTCTCCTCCCATGCTCGGGAGGAGCACCTTTCTCGCGTGTCACAGAGTATTCGTGGACTACTGGAGCACCGAATCCTTCAACAGACACGTATTGCGACTCTGATGGGAGAAGGGCCTTGTGAAGTTAATATCGGCCTTACACACATCACTTCGTCCCTAGAAGACGACACGACAAGTTTCAGGAGCAAGAGAATTGATTTACTCTCACTCTTAACATGCGAATGGAGGAGATTTTGCCATGTACGCTCCCTATCTTGGGAGTTTGAGACCTACGTCAGAACCCAGGACTTAACGCAATGCATGGCAGCTTCGCAGGGACAGGTGTTAATAACCAGTAGGGCCGTCAGGCTCGGGAGCCGAACAGTCTGGAGAATCGGAAGGTTCGGGAGTTGAAGAGTCAGGAGCCTTGGAGGGCGCGGGAGTCGAAAAATCAGCTCGTCACCCCAGCGATGGCTCGGAGTCGAAAAGGTGCCTTGTTCCTGGCTTCGGCCTTCAGATGGGTGCTTTGGAAGCATACTCGATTTTTGACAAGCACAAAGCCGTTGGTTCCGAAGCCCAATGCTGGGAGATTGAGTCACGTGTCGACGATTATTCTCTACGGAAATATCAAAGCAACAAATGCATTCCATCTTCACCCTTTCTTTTATCTCAGAGAAGATATCCCACATAACCAATTCGATCCAGCCAGCCAACCGAAGCTTTTACCGCCGCATTCTCCATGGAAGGCGTTGATCTGTCGGAATGCGACAGAGACTTCCATTCATGGTCTTCGGCATGCGACGTCTCCCTTGAATGTCTATCACCACACTCCATGATAACTTCAAAGGACTTATCAGACAAAGGCCTCCTAACACCCTTTCAGCAAGATAACGGTGAGGGAATCACAGAAGCAGAGCCTCTACAAATCAGAGCGTGAACATCCTCAGAAGATAAAGGGGCGACTCAATTGGGTAGGATAGACCTCCAAGATCAAAGGGCAAAGATAGTTAACATCATACAAAAGAAGTGGATAAGAGATGCTATGGGACACGTTGGTAGGGCCATATGATTATCTTTTGGAGATTATCCAACAGATTTCGTCGCTCTATTCCATTGCACTGAAGCTCGCGGGCAACCTTTGATAACAGCCAGAGCTCCTAAAAGATCCCCCTCGAAGCCAGCAAGCAATAGGGAGCTCCACAGTATACAACCGAGTCCTAATTCATCCAATGGGGTATATCTGGGATATGCCAGATGAGGATCATGGGGCATATCAGTTTCATAAATGAAGATTATTTATTGGAACGTTAGAGGGGTGAGTTCTAGACAGAAGAGAAGGATAATCAAAGACATTTGTGGGAGAAGCAAATCAGATGTTATCTGCTTTCAGGAAAAAAAATGTTCAGAATTTTAATGATAATCTTATGGGTACGCTTTGGAAGGAAAAAGATGCGAAGTGGGTCGCCTTAGACGCCATAGGAAGTGCAGGGGTTATTTTGGTGGTGTGGAATCCGTCATCCTGGGCCCTTCAACAAACCTGGAGCGGAACAACGCTTTGGAAGGAAAAAGATGCGAAGTGGGTCGCCTTAGACGCCTTAGGAAGTGTAGGGGTTATTTTGGTGGTGTGGAATTCGTCATCCTAGGCCCTTCAACAAACCTGGAGTGGAACATTTTCTATATCGATTATCCTCAAAGAGGTATGTTTTGATTTCAGTTGTCTTATTACTTCGGTATATGTCCCTAACCAAGAAGACAGAAGAAAACTATTCTGGGAGGAATTGAATAAAGCCAGACTCAAGTTCAGTGGGCGTTGGTGTATAGGGGGAGACTTCAACGTGATAAGATTCACGGAAGACAAATAAAACGGGGGCAAGGTTTGAAGCACCATGCGCCAAGGTGTCCCGTATCGGTATCGGTTGGCGTAACGGTGACCTTGTATCGGACTGTCTGATGAATTTATGAACCACATAACCTGAATTTGACTACAAAATTCATATATTTAATTTTCTAACTATCTACTATCAATGATAGATATATTAGCGCAACCCCGATTCACGCAAGGCTGGACCGCTTCCTCGTCTTGGCAGACTGGGTCGAATCCTTCCCTTTGGTTTCTCAATCTCTCCTGCCAAGAACCACTTCAGACCACAGTCCACTATTCCTGAACGCTGAGTATCAAAATTGGGGGCCAAAGCCATTCAGATTTGAGATTTCTTGGTTGAAGATAGAGGGTTTTCAACAACTGATCACAGAACGGTGGACAAGGTTCAAAGTAGAAGGGTTTGCGGGTTTCAGGTTATGCAGAAAGTTGAGACTCCTTAAAGAGAAGATCAAGGAGTGGAAAAAGATTGATCTTGGAAAAAGGGAGGATTCACGCAAGGCTGGACCGCTTCCTCGTCTTGGCAGACTGGGTCGAATCCTTCCCTTTGGTTTCTCAATCTCTCCTGCCAAGAACCACTTCAGACCACAGTCCACTATTCCTGAAAAAGGGAGTTGGAAATGACTGAAATTCTTGTTGAATTACAGTTGATCGATCGTAAAGCTGAAGAAACTCAGATGTCAGCAGATAGTTGGTGCAGAAGAACTCAGCTAATTCAAAACTACACAGTCAGGGTGTTAGAAGAAGAAGTCTCTTGGAGACAAAGATCTCGGTGTAAATGGATCAAAGGAGAGAAAAATACAAAATATTTCCACAGTATTGCAAGCGCTCGTGCAAGAAAAAATAGGATTAGCAGTCTAATGGTGGATGGGGTGCGTACAGAGGAAAAGCAATGTATTTCGGAAGAGGTAGTTCGTTTCTTTACAAATCTATTTCACAATGAAGGATGGCAAAGACCCAAGCTTGACCATTTGCACTTCGATCGTATTTCTGAGGATCAAGCCAGGGGCTTGGAAGCTCAATTCTCGCTTGAAGAAGTTAAAGGGGCAATAAATGCGCTGGGAGGAGATAAGGCTCCTGGCTGGCCCAGATGGCTTCTCGATAATATGTTCTTCCAAACATTTTGGGAAGTGTTAAACGAAGATGTTATGGAGTTCTTTACTGAATTTCACAATAGAGGTTGTCTATCCAAAGAGCTAGGGGCATCCTTCATAGCTCTTATTCTAAAGATTCTGGGAGCTGACGCTGTAAAGGACTTTAGACCGATCAGTCTTCTAGGTGGGCCGTACAAGATTTTGGCAAAAGTGTTGGTGTCTTGGCTAAGAGGGGTCCTCGGCAACATAATATCAGAGAACCAAAGTGCTTTCATTCCGGGAAGGCAAATAATCGACTGCACCCTCATTGTGAATGAATGTCTGGATTCAAGTCAGAAATATGGATCCAAGGGTCTTCTTTGCAAGGTCGACATAGAGAAAGCCTATGATCATGTAGATTGGAACTTCTTCCAATATATGATGCATCGAATGGGCTTCGGGGTTAAATGGAACATCTGGATAGGGGAATATTTAAGATCTGCTTTCTTTTCGATCTTACTGAACGGATCACCAAAAGGTTTTTTCAGCAGTTCGAGGGTCTTTGCCAAGGGGATCTGTTGTCCCCATTTCTCTTTCTTATAGTTGGGGAGGCCCTATCCAGAATGTTGAGGAAAGGCTAACAAGCAGGTATCATAAGCAGCTTCAGGGTTAAAGGAATGGACAATCTAATATCCCACATACAGTTTGCAGATGATACTCTTTTGTTTTGCGAAGCAGATGTCGAAAAATCAGCAACATGCGTAATATAATTCGGTGCTTCGAGGCAACATCGGGCCTCAAAGTCAATCTGGAAAAATCTAAGATGTTCGGTGTGAATGTGGAGAAAGAAAAACTTCATCAGTTTGCTGATTTCTTTGAATGCTCGACAGGGATTCTTCCCACCACCTTTGTTGGGCTTCCCCTCTGTATAGGTAAGCCCCCAAAGTTTTTATGGGCCAAAGTAATAGGCAGATTTGAAACACACTTAGCTAGATGGAAATGTAAATACTTGTTGTTGGGTGGCTGTCTCACGTTGATCAAATCAGCGCTCTTGAATCTGCCCTTATATTTCATGTCACTCTTTAAATGTCCGGTTTCAATCCTAGCAACTCTTGAAAGATTACAGCGAGATTTTATGTGGCATGGAAAGGAGGAGAAGAAGAAATTTCATCTAGTACAATGGAAGGAGGTGTGTAAACATGTTCAACAAGGTGGTGCAGGGATAACACATCTTAAACACATGAATCGTGCTCTCTTGGGTAAATGGACCTGGAGGCTAGGAACATAAAAGGGGACTCTTTGGAACACATTAATTAAGTGCAGGTATGGTAGTTCAGTGGGAGGATGGGGGACCAAGGACTCCTCAGTTGACAAAGCCTCTACTCATTGGAAAGATATTTCATCTGTCAAGAAAGAGGTTCTTAAAGGCATCAGTTTTGTCATAGGAAAAGGAGAAAACATTCAGTTTTGGGAAGACATTTGGGTGGGAGAAGTGGCTCTAAAAGAGGTTTTCCCTAGTATTTTTCGGCTTGCTCTCGATCGGCACATTTCGGTTGCAGAAAGGTATTCCATTTGTGGCTAACAAATTATATGGAACCCTATCTGTCGAAGAAATTTGCAAGATTGGGAGATGGAAGAACACATGGCTCTTCTTATGTGCATCAACCGGTGTAAGCCAGATCAGTCGGGTGCAGACAGGTTAGTATGGAGATTCGACCGAGCTGGGAAATTTTCTATCAGGTCATTACATAGCTTCCTTGCTTCCAATCCCACCTCCCCGGCTGAAACAATGACAGATCGGGTATGGTAATACAAGGTTCCCCAAAAGATAGCGGCCTTTGGCTGGTTGGTGGGTGAGAAGAAGGTTCTGACTATAGATAATTTGAGGAAAAGGGGAATGACAATCACAAATGTCTGTCTTTGCTGCATGGCAAACGAAGAATTGGTGGATCATCTTTTTATTCACTGTCCCTTCAGCAACTGGGTTTGGACAGTAATCTTGAAGTCTTTTGGGGTTTCATGGTCTTTTCCCGACTTGAAGGATAGGTTGCTCAAAGCGTGGCATGGTTCAAGTCTAGGCAAGGAAAAGAATACAGTTGGAGAATGGCTCTCCTGGCGGTTTGGTGGTCTATATGGGAAGAAAGAAATGCAAGGTGCTTTAACGATATCTCCAATTCGGTGGAGTCTGTCATCATTAGAGTCCATCAATGTATTGTAGAGTGGGCTTCTATTTTTGTAAACTTGGGTGTAATCTGTTATGTATGGGTGGGTAACCGCTCTGCTTCTATTTTCTCATTCCGGTTGTTCGCTTTTTCTTTATATATAAAGTAATCGTTTCCTCTGAAAAAAAATGATAACCTGCTGTTGACATTCAACTTACATGCAAACAGAACCTTATTAGCACTGGCTATGGGGATCATCCGAAGAACAGTCTGGTCTTTCATGCATGACTGACGCTGACATGTGTGGGGCAGATGCTTGTGCGTAACTAGCACAGGCCCTCTTTTAATTAGATCATATTAGGAGGTCTATATTAATACATAAACAGCCATGGCTCTTTTTATTTTTTATTTTTATTTTTTATTTTTGTTTTTGTTTTTAGTTTGGATTTGGATTATTAGTTGGGTGGTCAACTTCTACACTGTCAGTGGGCCGGGAAGGTTTGATTTTCATTGTTCGAAGCTAGCAATGGGCCATGCCAGAATATGCCTTTGTTTGAAAAGTCGGGCCTCAAACCAGTTCAGACCCGCTAATCATGGCAACCCTTTACTATTAACGCGGGATCATGCCTCTGGTTTCCATTATGCAAGAAATTCTAGGTCCACAATTCCTGGACTTGAGATTTCCCTACTCCTACATCATCCTGGCCGTAGGCGGACTAGTTATGGTTGGAAGTTTGCCAAAAGCAAGGTGACTCGTTTTCAACTCGCTAGACTCTGACTCAGCCTTGAAGGTCTCTAACTCAGTCACTTTGGTAGGCTTTATGATGCACGACGTGAAATTCAAATATGATGTGCAAGATTTCAAGTTTTAGATCATACTAATTCAAAACAATCCATATTAATTTCACATCCTAAACAAAAGACCAAGCATTCAAACAAGGGGAATCTGCACGAGTCCAAGCCTACACATGCTAGGGTTGGATCGAGTAAAATTATAGACCAAACGATGCTCAAAGATAACCAGTAATCATTCATACATGCACAACAATCAGTGTCTAATCCAAGAGATCCCCCAATTTCAATTCAAATAACCTTAGGATGAGAAAATGGAAAAATAAGTTAGGAATAATGTAATCTAGGGTTAGGGTTATGAAAACATGTATGAAAATGGAGAAAATGAGGAGGAAACCTGAACTTGAAATAGTCCGCGCGTGCCGATAGCAACAATGACCCAGACGCACGTGCGTGTGATCACGATCGCACGTGTGTGGGGCCTACTATTCAGAAAAAGGCCACCTTAGCCCTGGTCGGTCAGGGATGTACTCCAAAATCCTCAATTCTCAGCTCGATCTAATGCACGGTTTATGCGCGGTGCTCCGTCAAAGTTTCAGCCCTCCTATAGGGCTAGATTCTGAAAAATCCGCTGTAGAGAGAAAAACGGCTGCAACTTTTGATGGATTTACAGATGGAATGTTTGTAGGAGAAGAGAAATATGGATGGAAGAAGATGGGTGCGAATCGGGATAGATGTGGCTTCGCATTATGTTAGTTAGCCCTTCGAAGAAGGGAGGGTTTCACACCCAATTAAGTTTTCATAACTCGGAAAGGAGCAGGAAAATACAACAATTTTTATTAATCTTCATTGAATTAAACGAACTACAAGGCGTACCTATTTATAAGAAAACCCTATACCACAAAACTCACACCATAGGCACAACCTATTATTTGGCGATGAGGTAAACTAAAATAAAAACCAATTAAAGAAATCTAAAGCGTTCATGATGTTCTAAATAATATAAATAACCAAAACCTAAAATATGAAATTAATCCGACTAGTGGGCCCCGATCATGAGATCATATTATGGCTTTACTTTATTATCGGGCCCACTCAAATGAACCAAAACTCCATCTTCTAACTAGGAGGCCCTCCCTAGACGTCGTCATGGAGCTAGATCGATGGTGGGCCCTCCCTCTCCTTTCGTATATGCGTAGGGGGCGGTGTGCGTGCGCGTGATGTCCCCATCAATTTGATGCAGGATATGAAATTCAAATATGATATGCAAGATCTCAGGCTTTAGATCATACTAATTCAAAACAATCCATATTAATTCCACATCCTACACAAAAGTTCAAACATTTAAACAAGGGGAATCTGCACGGGTCCAAGCCTACACATGCTAGGGCTGGATTAAGTAAAATTATAGACCAAACGATGCTCAAAGGGAAATAGAATTCAGCCACACATGCACAGCAATCAGTCCTTAATCTAAGTGATTTTCCAATTTTAATTCAAGGAACCTTAGGGTGAAAAAAGGGGCAAATAAGTTAGGGATAATGCAATCTAGGGTTACGGTTATGAAAACATGTATGAAAATGAGGAAAATAAGGAGGAAACCTGAACGTGCAATAGTTCGCGCGTGCGGACAGCAACAATGACCCAGACGCACGTGCGTGTAATCACGGCCGCACGTGTGTGAGGCCCACTATTCAGAAAAAGGCCACCTTAGCCCTGGTCGGCCAGGGATGGACTTTAAAACCCCCAATTCTGAGCTTGATTCGATGCACGGTTTGTGCGTAGTGCTCCGCCGAAGTTTCGGCCCTCCTGTAGGGCCAGATTCTAGAAATCTATTGTAGAGAGAAACAACTGCAACTATTGATGCGTTTACAGATGGAATGTTTGTAAGAGAAGAGAAATATGGATGGAAAAAGATGGGGGCGAATCGGGATAGATGTGGCTTCGCATCATGGTAGTTAGCCCTTCGAAGAAGGGAAAGCTTCACACCCAATTAGGTTTTCATAACTCGAAAAGGATCATGAAAACACAACAATTTTTATTAATCTTCATTGAATTAAAAGAACTACAAGGGGTGCCTATTTATAAGAAAACCCTATACCCCAAAACTCACGCAATGGGCGCAACCTATTACTTAGCGACGAAGTAAAATGAAATAAAAAACCAATCAAAGAAATGTAAAACGTTCATGATGTTCTAAATAATATAAATAAGCAAAACCTAAAGACTGAACTTAATCCGACTAGTGGGCCCCAATCATAAGATCCCATGATGGGCTTTGCTTGATTATCGAGCTCACTCTAATGAACCAAAACTCCGTCTTCTAACTAGGAGCCCTCCCTAGACGTCGTCATCGAGCTAGATCGAGGTGGGCCCTCCCTCTCTTTCCGTATGTGCGTAAGGGGTGGCGTGCATGCGGGTGTGCATGTGATGTCCCCATCAATTTGATGCAGGATATGAAATTCAAATATGATATGCAAGATCTCAGGCTTTAGATCATATTAATTCAAAACAATCTATATTAATTCCACATCCTACACAAAAGCTTAAGCAATCAAATAAGGGAAATCTGCACGGGTCCAAGCCTACACATGCTAGGGCTAGATCAAGTAAAATTATAGACCAAACGATGTTCAAAAGGGAAATAGAATTCAGCCACACACGCACAAAAATCAGTCCCTAATCCAAGGGATTCCCCAATTTCAATTCAAGGAACCTTAGGGTGAGAAAAGGGGCAAATAAGTTAGGGATAATGCAATCTAAGGTTAGGGTTATGAAAACATATATGAAAATGGGGAAAATAATGAGGAAACCTGAACATGAAATAGTTCGCGCGTGCGGATAGCAACAATAGCCTAGACGCACGTGCGTGTGATCACGACCGCACGTGTGGGGCCCACTATTCAGAAAAAGGCTACCTTGGCCCTAGTCGGCCAGGGATGGACTCCAAAAACCCCAGCTCTCAACTAGATTCGATGAACGGTTTGTACGTGGTGCTCCGTCGAAGTTTCGGTCCTCTTGTAAGGCCAGATTCTAGAAATCTGCTGTAGAGAGAAAAATGGCTGCAACTATTGACGGGTTTGCAGACGGAATGTTTGTAGGAGGAGAAAAATGGATGGAAGAAGATGAGGGCGAATCAGGATAGATGTGCCTTTGCATCACGGTATTTAGCCCTTTGAAGAAGGGAGGGCTTCGCACCCAATTAGGTTTTCATAACTCGGAAAGAGTAGGAAAACACAACAATTTTTATTAATCTTCATTGAATTAAAAGAACTACAAGGGGTGCCTATTTATAAGAAAACCCTATACCCCAAAACTTAAGTCATGGATGCAACATATTACTTGGCGATGAAGTAAACTAAAATAAAAATCAATCAAAGAAATTTAAAACGTTCATGATTTTCTAAATAATTTAAATAAGCAAAACTTAAAGTATCAACTTAATCCGACTAGTGGGCCCCGATTATGAGATTCCATGACAGACTTTACTTGATTATCGGGCCCACTTTAATGAACCAGAACTCTGTCTTCTAACTAGGAGGTACTCCCTAGACGTCGTCATCAAGCCAGATCGATGGTGGGCCCTCCCTCTCCTTTTGTATGTGCGTAAGGGGCGGCGTGGTGCGCGTGTGCGTGTGATGTCCCCATCAATTTGATGCAGGATATAAAATTCAAATATGATATTCAAGATCTCAGGCTTTAGATCATACTAATTCAAAACAATTCATATTAATTCCACATCCTATACAAAAGCTTAAGCATTCAAACAAGAGGAATCTGCACGGGTCCCAGCCTACACATGTTAGGGTTGGATCAAGTAAAATTATATACCAAACATTGCTCAAAGGGAAATAGAATTCAGCCACACATGCACAACAATCAGTCCCTAATCCAAGAGATTCTCCAATTTCAATTCAAGGAACCCTAGGGTGAGAAAAGGGGCAAATAAGTTAGGGATAATGCAATCTAGGGTTAGGGTTATGAAAACATGTATGAAAATGAAGAAAATAAGGAGGAAACCTGAACGTGGAATAGTCCACACGTGCAGACAACAACAATGACCCAGACGCATGTGCGTGTGATCATGGCCGTACATGTGTGGGTCCCACTATTCAGAAAAAGGCCACCTTAGCTCTGGTCGGCCAGGGATGAACTCCAAAACTCCCCAATTCTCAGCTCCTTCCGATGCACAGTTTGTACGTGATGCTCCGCCGAAGTTTCGGCCCTCTTGTAGGTTCAGATTCTAGAAATCTGCGGTAGAGAGAAAAACGGCTGCAACTATTAAGGGGTTTGCAGATGGAATGTTTTTAGGAGAAGAAAAATATGGATGGAAAAAGATGGGGACGAATCGGGATAGATGTGGCTTCGCATCACGGTTGTTAGCCTTTCGAAGAAGGGAGGGCTTCACACCCAATTAGGTTTTCATAACTCGGAAAGGAGCATGAAAACACAACAAATTTTATTAATCTTCATTGAATTAAAAGAACTACAAGCGGTGCCTATTTATAAGAAAACCCTATACCCCAAAACTCGTGCCATGGGCGCAACCTATTACTTGGCGATGAAGTAAACTAAAATAAAAACTAATCAAAAAAATCTAAAGCGTTTATGATGTTCTAAATAATATAAATAAGCAAAACCTAAAGACTGAACTTAATCCTACTAGTGGGCCCCGATCATGAGATCCCATGATGGACTTTACTTGATTATCGAGCCCACTCTAATGAAACAAAACTCCGTCTTCTAACTAAGAGGCCCTCTCTAGACATCGTCATCGAGCCAGATCGACGGTGGGCCCTCCCTCTCCTTCTGTATGTGCGTCGGGGCGACGTATGTGCGCGTGATGTCCTCATCAATTTGATGCAGGATATGAAATTCAAATATGATATGTAAGATCTCAGGCTTTAAATCGTACTAATTTAAAACAATCCATATTAATTTCACATCCTACACAAAAGCTCAAGCATTCAAACAAGGGGAATCTACACAGGTCCAAGCCTACACATGCTAGGGCTAGATTAAGTAAAATTATAGACCAAACGATGCTCAAAGGGAAATAGAATTTAGCCACACATGCACATCAATCAGTTTACCCAATTTCAATTCAAGGAACCTTAAGGTCAAAAAAGAGGCAAATAAGTTAGGAATAATGCAATCTAGGGTTAGAGTTATGAAACCATGTATGAAAATGGGGAAAATAAGGAGGAAACCTGAACGTGGAATAGTCCGCGCGTGCGGATAGCAATAATGGCGCAGACACACATGCGTGTGAAGACGTATGTGTGTGGGGTCCACTGTTCAGAAAAAGGGCACCTTGGCCCTGGTAGGCTAGGGATGGACTCCAATACCCCCAATTCTCAGCTCGATCCGATGCACTGTTTGTGCTTGGTGATCCGCTGAAGTTTCGGCACCCCTGTAGGGCTAAATTCTAGAAATTTGTTGTAGAGAGAAAAACGGCTGCAACTATTGATGGGTATGTAGATGGAATGTTTGTAGGAGAAGAGAAAAATGGATGGAAGAAGATGGGGGCGAATCGGGATAGATGTGGCTTCGCATCACGGTAGTTCGCCCTTCAAAGAAGGGAGAACTTCGCACCCAATTAGGTTTTCATAACTCGGAAAGGAGCAGGAAAACACAACAGTTCTTATTAATCTTCACTGAATTAAAAGAATTACAAGGGGTGCCTATTTATAAGAAAACCTTATACCTAAAAACTCGCGCCATGGGCGCAACCTAATACATGGCGAAGAAGTAAACAAAAATAAAAATCAATCAAAGAAATCTAAAGCGTTCATGATGTTTTAAATAACATAAATAACCAAAACCTAAAGTATAAACTTAATCCGAGCAGTGGGCTCTGATCATGAGATCCCATGATGGGCTTTACTTGAACATCGGGCCCACTCTAATGAACCAAAACTTCGTCTTTTAACTAGGAGGCCCTCCCTAGACATCGTTATCGAGCTAGATTGACGGTGGGCCCTCCCTGTCCTTTCATATGTGCATAAGGGGCGGCATGCGTGCCTGTGTGTGCGTGATATCCCCATCAATTTTGAAGCAGGATATGAAATTCAAATATGATATGCATGATCTCAGGCTTTAGATTATACTAATTCAAAACAATCCATATTAATTCCACATCCTTCACAAAAGCTCAAACATTCAAACAAGGGGATTTTGCACGGGTCTAAGCTTACACATGCTAGGGCTGGATTAAGTGAAATTATAGACTAAACGATGATAAAAGGGAAATAGAATTCAGCGACACATGCACAACAATCAGTCCCTAATCCAAGGAATTCCCTGATTTCAATTCAAGGAACCCTAGGGTGAGAAAAGGGGCAAATAAGTTATGGATAATGCAATATATGATTAGGGTTATGAAAACATGTATGAAAATGGAGAAAATAAGGAGAAAACCTGAACGTGGAATAGTCCGCGCGTGCGGCCAGCAACAATGACCTAGACGCACGTGCGTGTGATGACGGCCGCACGTGTGTGGGGCCCACTATTCAGAAAAGGCCACCTTGGCCCTTTTCGGCCAGGGATGGACTCCAAAACCTCCAATTCTTAGCTCGATCCGATGCACGGTTTGTGCGTGGTGCTCCGCTGAAGTTTCGGTCCTCTTGTAGGGCTAGATTCTGGAAATCTGCTGTAGAGAAAAAAACGGCTGAACTATTGATGGGTTTGCAGATGGAATGTTTGTCGGAGAAGAGGAATATGGATGGAAGAAGATGGGGGCAAATTGGGATAGATGTGGCTTTGCATCATGGTATTTAGCCTTTTGAAGAAGGGAGGGCTTCGCACCCAATTAGGTTTTGATAACTCAGAAAGGAGAAGGAAAACACAACAATTTTCATTAATCTTCTTTGAATTAAAAGAACTACAAGGAGTGCCTATTTATAAGAAAACCCTATATCCTAAAACTCGCGCCATGAGCACAACTTATTACTTGGTGATGAAGTAAATTAAAATAAAAACCAATCAAAGAAATCTAAAGCGTTCATGATGTTCTAAATAATATAAATAAGCAAAACCTAAAGTATAAACTTAATCCTAATAGTGGGCCCCGATCATGAGATCCCATGATGGGCTTGACTTGATTATCGAGCCCACTTTAATGAACTGAAACTCCCTCTCCTAACTAGGGGGTGGCATGCGTGCGTGTGTGCGCGTGATGTCTCCATCAATTTGATGCAGGATATGAAATTCAAATATGATATGCAAGATCTTAGGCTTTAGATCATACTAATGCAAAACAATTCATATTAATTCCACATCCTACACAAAAGCTCAAGCATTCAAACAAGGGGAATCTGCACGGGTCCAAGCCTACACATGCTAAGGTTGGATCAAGTAAAATTATAGGCCAAACGATGCTCAAAGGGAAATAGAATTCAGCCGCACATGCATAACAATCAGTCCTTAATCCAAGGGATTTCCCAATTTCAATTCAAGGAACCCTAGGGTGAGAAAAGGGGCAAATAAATAGGGGATAATGTAATCTAGGGTTAGGGTTATGAAAACAGGTATGAAAATGGAGAAAATAAGGAGGAAACGTGAACTTGGAATAGTCCGCGCGTGCGGACAACAACAATGGCCTAGACGCACGTGCGTGTGATCACGGACGGACGTGTGTGCGGCCCACTATTCAAAAAAAGGCCAACTTGGCCCTGGTCGGTTAGGGATGGACTCCAAAACCCCCGATTCTCAACTCGATTCGATGCACGGTTTGTGCGTGGTGCTCCGCCGAAGTTTCGGCCCTCCTTTAGGGCCAGATTCTGGAAATCTGCTGTAGAGAAAAAATGGTTGCAACTATTGATGGGTTTGCAGATGGAATGTTTGTAGGAGGAGAAATATGAATGAAAGAAGATGGTGACGAATCGGGATAGATGTGGCTTCGCATCACGGTAGTTAGTCTTTTGAAGAAGGGAGGACTTCGCACCCAATTAGGTTTTCATAACTCCGTAAGGAGCAGGAAAACACAACAATTTTTATTAATCTTCATTGAATTAAAAGAATTACAAGGGGTGCCTATTTATAAGACCCTATACCTCAAAACTCGCTCCATGGGCGCAACCTAATACATGGCGATGAACTAAATTAAAATAAAAACCAATCAAAGAAATTTAAAGCGTTCATGATGTTCTAAATAGTATAAATAAGCAAAACCTAAAGACTGAACTTGGTCCGACTAGTGGGCCCCGATCATGAGATCCCATGAAGGACTTTACTTGATTATCGAGCCCACTCTAATGAAACAAAACTCTGTCTTCTAACTAGGAGGCCCTCCCTAGATGTCGTCATGGAGTCAGATCGACGGTGGGCCCTCCCTCTCCTTCCGTTTGTGCGTAAGGGGCGTCGTGCATGTGCGTGTGCACGTGATGTCCTCATCAATTTTATGTAGGATATGAAATTCAAATATGATATGCATGATCTTAGGCTTTAGATCATACTAATTCAAAATAATCCATATTAATTCCACATCCTTCACAAAAGCTCAAGCATTCAAACAAGGGGAATCTGCACGGCTCCAAGCCTACACATGCTAGGGCTGGATTAAGTAAAATTATGGACTAAACGATGATCAAAGGGAAATAGAATTCGGCCACACATGCACAGCAATCAATCCCTAATCCAAGGGATTCCCTGATTTCAATTCAAAGAATCCTAGGGTGAGAAAAGGGGCAAATAAGTTATAGATAATGTAATCTAGGATTAGGGTTATGAAAACATGTATGAAAATGGAGAAAATAAGGAGGAAACCTGAACGTGGAATAGTCCGCGCGTGCGGCCAGCAATAATGAGCTAGACGCACGTGCGTATGATGACGGTCGCACGTGTGTGGGGCCCACTATTCAGAAAAGGCCACCTTGGCCCTTTTCAGCCAGGGATGGACTCCAAAACCTCCAATTCTCAACTTGATCCGATGCACGGTTTGTGCGTGGTGCTCCGCCGAAGTTTCAGTCCTCTTGTAAAGCCAGATTCTAGAAACTGCTGTAGATAGAAAAACGGCTGAACTATTGATGGGTTTGCAGATGAAATGTTTGTTGGAGAAGAGAAATACGGATGGAAGAAGATGGGGGCGAATCGGGATAGATGTGGCTTTACATCACGGTAGTTAGCCCTTCGAAGAAGGGAGGGCTTCGTACCCAATTAGGTTTTGATAACTTAGAAAGGAGAAGGAAAACACAACAATTTTCATTAATCTTCTTTGAATTTAAAGAACTACAAGGGTTGCCTATTTATAAGAAAGCCCTATATCCTAAAACTCGCGCAATGGGCACAACTTATTACTTGGTGATGAAGTAAATTAAAATAAAAACGAATCAAAGAAATCTAAATCGTTTATGATGTTCTAAATAATATAAATAATTAAAACCTAAAGTATGAACTTAATTCGAGTAGTGGGCCCCGATCATGAGATCCCATGATTGGCTTTACTTGATTATCGAGCCCACTCTAATGAACCGAAACTTCCTCTTCTAACTAGGGGGCGGCGTGCGTGCGCATGTGCGCGTGATGTCTCCATCAATTTGATGTAGGATATGAAATTCAAATATGATACGCAAGATCTCAGGCTTTAGATCATACTAATGCAAAACAATCCATATTAATTCCACATCCTACACAAAAGCTCAAGCATTCAAATAAGGAGAATCTGCACGGGTCCAAGCCTACACATGCTATGGCTGGATCAAATAAAATTATAGACCAAACGATGCTCAAAGGGAAATAGAATTCAGCCACACATGCATAACAATCAGTTCCTAATCCAAGGGATTCCCCAATTTCAATTCAAGGAACCCTAGGGTGAGAAAAGGGGCAAATAAATTAGGGATAATGTAATCTAGGGTTAGGGTTATGAAAACAGGTATGAAAATAGAGAAAATAAGGAGGAAATGTGAACTTGGAATAGTCCGCTCGTGCGGACAACAACAATGGCCTAAACGCACGTGCGTGTGATCACGGACGCACGTGTGTGTGGCCCACTGTTCAGAAAAAGGCCAACTTGGCCCTTGTCGGCCAGGGATGGACTCCAAAACCTCCGATTCTCAACTCAATCTGATGCACGGTTTGTGCGTGGTGCTCTGCCGAAGTTTCGGCCTTCCTTTAGGGCCAGATTCTGGAAATCTGCTGTAGAGAGAAAAACGGCTGCAACTATTGATGGGTTTGCAGATGGAATGTATGTAGGAGAAATAGGGATGGAAGAAGATGGTGGCGAATCAGGATAGATGTGGATTCACATCACGGTAGTTAGTCTTTCGAAGAAGGGAGGACTTCACACCCAATTAGGTTTTCATAACTCCGAAAGGAGCAGGAAAATGCAACAAATTTTATTAATCTTTATTGAATTAAAAGAACTACAAGGGTGCCTATTTATAAGACCTTATACCTCAAAAATCGTCCCATGGGCGCAACCTAATATATGGCGAAGAAGTAAACTAAAATAAAAACCAATCAAAGAAATCTAAAGCGTTCATGATGTTCTAAATAATATAAATAAGTAAAACCTAAAGACTGAACTTAATATGACTAGTGGGCCCCGATCATGAGATCCCATGATGAGCTTTGCTTGATTATCTAGCCCACTCTAATGAAACAAAACTTTGTCTTCAAACTAGGATGCCCTCCCCAGACGTCGTCATGGAGTCAGATCGACGGTGGGCCCTCCCTCTCCTTCCGTATGTGCGTAAGGGGCAGCATGCGTGTGCGTGTGTGCGTGATGTCCCCATTAATTTTATGCAGGATATAAAATTCAAATATGATATGCATGATCTCAGACTTTAGATCATACTAATTCAAAACAATCCATATTAATTCCACATCCTTCACAAAAGCTCAAGCATTCAAACAAGGGGAATCTGAACAGGTCCAAGCCTACACATGCTAGGGCTAGATCAAGTGAAATTATAGACCAAACGATGATAAAAGGGAAATAAAATTCAGCCACACATGCACAACAATCAGTCCCTAATCCAAGGGATTCCCTGATTTCAATTCAAGGAACCCTATGGTGAGAAAAGGGGCACATAAGTTATGGATAATGCAATCTAGGATTAGGGTTATGAAAACATGTATGAAAATGGAGAAAATAAGGAGGAAACCTGAACGTAGAATAATCCGCGCGTGCAGACAGCAACAATGACTTAGACGCATGTGCATGTGATCATAGCCGCATATGTGTGGGGCCCACTATTCAGAAAAGGCCACCTTGGTCCTGTTCGGCCAGGGATGGACTCTAAAATCGCCAATTCTTAGATCGATCCACCGAAGTTTCAGCCCTCCTATAGGGCCAGATTATGAAAATCTGTTGTAGAGAGAAAATTAGCTATTACTATTGACGAGTTTGCTGATGAAATGTTTGGAGGAGAAGAGAAATATGGATGGAAGAAGATGCGGGTGAATCGGGATAGATGAGGCTTCGCGTCACGGTAGTTAACCCTTCGAAGAAGGGAGGGCTTTGCACCTTATTAGGTTTTGATAACTCAGAAAGGAGAAGGAAAACACAACAATTTTCATTAATTTTCTTTGAATGAAAAGAACTACAAGGGGTGCCTATTTATAAGAAAACTCTATACCCTAAAACTCGCGTCATGGGCGCAACTTATTACTTGGTGATGAAGTGAATTAAAATAAAAAACCAATCAAAGAAATCTAAAGCGATCATGATGTTCTAAATAATATAAATAAGTAAAACCTATTGTATGGACTTAATCCGAGTAGTGGGCCCCGATCATGAGATCCCATGATGGGTTTTACTTGATTATCGGGCCCACTCTAATGAACTAAAACTCTGTCTTCTAACTAGGGGGCGGCATGCGCGCGCATGTGTGCGTGATGTCCCCATCAATTTGATGCAAGATATGAAATTGAAATATGATATGCAAGATCTCAAGCTTTAGATCATACTAATTCAAAACAATCCATATTAATTCCACATCCTACACAAAAGCTCAAGCATTCAAACAAGGGGAATTCGCATGGGTCCAAGCCTACACATGCTAGGGCTGGATCAAGTAAAATTATAAACCAAACGATGCTCAAAGGGAAATAGAATTCAGCCACACATGGATAACAATCTGTCCCTAATCCAAGGGATTCTCCAATTTCAATTCAAGGAACCCTAGGGTGAGAATAGGGGTAAATAAATTAGGGATAATGTAATCTAGGGTTAGGGTTATGAAAACAGGTATGAAAATGAGGAAAATAAGGAGGAATCGTGAACCTGGAATAGTCTGCACATGCGGACAACAACAATGGCCTAGACGCATGTGCGTGTGATTAAGGACAGACGTGTGTGCGGCCCACTATTTAGAAAAAGGCCAACTTGGCCCTGGTCGGCAAGGGATGGACTGCAAAATCACCGATTCTCAACTTGATCCGATGCACGGTTTGTGTGTGATGCTCTGCCTAGATTCTGGAAATCTGCTGTAAAGAGAAAAATGGCTGCAACTATTGATGGGTTTGCAGATGGAATGTTTGTAGGAGGAAAAATATGGATGGAAGAAGATGGGAGAAAATCGGGATAGATGTGGCTTCGCATCACAGTAGTTAGCCCTTCAAAGAAGGGAGGGCTTCGTACCTAATTAGGTTTTCATAACTCGCAAAGGGGCAGAAAAACACAATAATTTTTATTAATCTTCATTGAATTAAAAGAACTATAAGGGGTGCCTATTTATAAGAAAACTCTATACCCCAAAACTCACGCCATGGGCGCAACTTATTAGTAGCGATGAAGTAAACTAAAATAAAAACCAATCAAAAAAATTTAAAGCGTTCATGATGTTCTAAATAATTTAAATAAGCAAAACTTAAAGTATGAACTTAATCCGACTAGTGGGCCCCGATCATGAGATCCCATGATGGGCTTTACTTGATTATCGGGCCCACTTTAATGAACCAAAACTCTGTCTTCTAACTAGGGGGCGGCGTGAGTGCGCATGTGCGCTTGATGTCCCCATCAATTTGATGCTGGATATGAAATTCAAATATGATATGCAAGATCTTAGGCTTTAAATCATACTAATTCAAAACAATCCACATTAATTCCACATCCTACACAAAAGCTCAAGCATTCAAACAAGGGGAATCTACACGGGTCCTAACCTACACATGCTAGGGTTGGATCAAGTAAAATTATAGACCAAACGATGCTCAAAAGGAAATAAAATTCAGCCACACATGCACAACAATCAGTCCTTAATCCAAGGGATTCCTTAATTTCAATTCAAGGAACCCTAGGGTGAGAAAAGGGGTAAATAAGTTAGGGATAATGCAATCTAGGGTTAGGGTTATGAAAACATGTATGAAAATAGAAAAAATAAGGTGAAAACCTGAACCTGAAATAGTCCGCGCGTGTGGATCGCGACAATGGCTCAGACGCACGTGCGTGTGATCACGGGCACACGTGTGTGGGGCCCGCTATTTAGAAAAAGGCCACCTTGACCCTGGTCGGTCAGGGATGGGCTCCAAAACTCAAAAATCTCAACTCGATTCGATGCACAGTTTGTGCGTGGTGCTCCTTCGAAGTTTCAGCCTTCCTTCAAACCTAGATTCTGGAAATTTGCTGTAGAGAGAAAAACGGCTGTAACTATTGATGGATTTGCAGATGGAATGCTTGTAGGAGAAGGAAAATATGGATGGAAGAAGGTGAGGACAAATCAGGATAGATGTGGCTTTGCACCATGGTAGTTAGCCTTTCAAAGAAGGGCGGGCTTCGCACCCAATTAGGGTCTCATAACTTGAAAAGGAGTAGGAAAACGTAACAATTTTTATTAATCTTCATTGAATTTAAAGAACTACAAGGGGTGCCCTTTTATAAGAAAATCCTATACCCCAAAACTCGCGCCATGTGCGCAACCTATTACTTGGCGATGGAGTAAGCTAAAATAAAAACCAATCAAAGAAATATAAGCGTTCATGATGTTCTAAATAATCTAAATAAGCAAAACCTAGAGGATGAACTTAATCTGAATAGTGGGCTCCGATTATGAGATCCCATGATGGGCTTTACTTGATTATCGGGCCCACTCTAATGAACTAAAACTTCGTCTTCTAACTACGAGGCCCTCCCTGGACGTCGTCATCGAGCCGGATCGACGATGGGCCCTCCCTCTCCTTCCATACGTGCGTAGGGGGCGGTGTGCATGCGCGTGATGTCTGCATTGTTGTGACAAAAAAAATATTCCATTGCATTAGTCAAAGAATTCCATGGTGCAGATCTTTCCCCAGGTCACTCAATCCTTATTTTGGGTAAAAAAGCAGTGACTGGGGGTATTTTAGTAAAAATGAGTGAGTTGGGGTATTTTGGTAAAAATGAGTGAGTAGGCGTATTTTGGTAAAAATGAGTAAGTTGGGGGTATTTTGGTAAAAATGAGTGAGTTGGGATATTTTGGTAAAAATGAGTAAGTTTGGGTATTTTGGTAAAAGGGAGTAAGTGGGGGTATTTTGGTAAAAATTCGTGAATGGGTATTGCCTTGTATGGAGGAAGAAGTGGTTGTACACCACTATTTAAGGGAGAGCTTAGTGGACACCATTGTTTAAGAAAGGAGGTTAGATATTGTGTGAAGGAAGAAGTGGTGGTGATCACCACAATTTAAGGAGGAAGGGGCCTGAGATGCTTATAAATACCCCTCCCCATGCCACATTTAAAGGGTTGGTAGGTTGGAACATAAGAGGAGTGAAGAGGTGTGAAGAGAAGAAAGCGGATGAGAGAAGCTATTGCGCCAACCACGCAATGGAGAAATCCCTAACACCATCCGCGCAATGAAAAAGTGGAGAGGAACCTCTTGCGCGAACCGCGTAACCTCCCTTTGGAGAAAACTCCCTTGCGCCACTTATTATGGAGCATTGCCTGGAGGGAGGATTTCCCTTGCACCATCCGTGAAATCAGTTTGGAGAAATCTCCATTACGCCACTAATTGTGGAGCCTTGCATGGAGGGAAGATTTCCCTCGCCCGAACCGCGCAACACACTTTGGAGGAAACTCCATTGCGCCACATGTTGTGGAGTTGAGCCACTTTTCATGGGAAGCTTGTCTTAAGCCATGGCTTCTAACGCCACGTCACATGGAATGTTGTCCTGAAGCTGGGCTTTTCTTGTCCTAAGACTCCTCCATGCACCACTTCATGAGGAAAGATGTCCTGAAGATGGGCTTTTCATGTCCTGAGGACTTCTTTATGAGCTACTTAGAGAGGAGGCTAGTCCTGAAGCCTGCCTTTTGTGCCATTATCCATGGGGACTTGTCCTAATGCAAGCATTGTTCGCTCCACATTTTAAGAGATGGTCGCTGCTCCACATTTTAAAGGATGTTCGCTGCTCCACATTTCAAGGAATGTTAGCTGCTCCACATTTCAAGGGAAGTGCACTCCACAATTCAAGGGAAGTGTGCTCCACAATTCAAGGAAGTGCACTCCACATTTCATGGGAAGCGCACTCCACAATTCAAGTGAAGTGCGCTCCACAATTCAAGAAAGTGCGCTCCGCAATTCAAGGGAAGTGCGCTCCACATTTCAGGGAAGTGCGCTCCACATTTCAAGGAAGTGCGCTCCACAATTCAAGGGAAGTGCCCTCCACATTTCAAGGAAGTGCGCTCCACATTTCAAGGGTTGCGCTCCATAGAGGAGAATTCCAGAAGAAAGAAGAATCTGTCTGTACGACTGTAAAGATGAATGAAAGGATGATTATAACCTATCGCACGACCAAATTAAGGGTTTCAAGTCGGCTTTAAGTCCACACAATCAATCCACCTTTGCGATGAACATCAAAAGCATCGAAATGCTGCCAAAATTGCCATCTGACTATCTTCTATTTCATTCATCGTGTTGCATTGATTGTACTCTGTTTTCAAAATCAATAGAATCTGAGGATGTAAATGAACTCAGAATAAATGTGATCATTGTTCTCTCATCGAATTCTTTGTTATCATTGAATAATTCCTCAAAATTAAACGCATTTTTTTTCTTGTCGAAACAAAATAGCGACTTTGGTTGGGACCTTTTTAATGATAACTTGGAAAATCTTTAGAGAACATTTATCACTTTTTGGCGTCTGTATAGACACCAAAATGGTGACTTTGCTAGGGACCTTTTTAATGATAACTTAGAAAATATTCAGAGAACATTTATCACCTTTTAGCATCTGTATAGACACCAAAATGGTGACTCTCAGTGGGAACATCCTCCCCTTCATCTCTAAAAACAAAGTACAATTTTATTTAATCAAAGTAACTAACAGTCTATTCTAAATGACAGGTATACCACAATGACTTTTCTCCCGACTAATATGGTTGTGTACTTCACACCAAACGGATTTTCACCAGAAAGTATTAGAGAAGATCAAATCAGTTGTGATCAAGGACAGATACTACCAAGTAATGTTCGGAATAGTTTCTGCTTCACTGGTGGCGTAGCAAGATGATAAAGGACAAATGATGGTAACATTTAAAAGACGAAAGGTTCAATCTTCTCTCACAAAGAATATCATCCTGCCGAATATGGATAATAGGTCGATCATGTGAAATGCTATGAGGCGCTGTTTTACCTCACTCACTTAGATTATCCTCCTCGACAGCATCAACAAATGTAGTTTTCACTTTCCCTAAGGAAGGCCTTCAGATAAGAAGTTAGTTTGACTGAATTAGGCACTGATCGCCAACAAGTAGATGAATCAATTAACAAATTAACGAATTCATCAGTCAATAGAGAACCCTGGGGGCATCGTTAAAACTTGCTTGAGTAGGAGAGCAAGTCAATTTGAAAAAAATAAAGTCAAAGTGAAGCTGTTCAATTCTCATATGAATAAGCTATTTTAAAGTCTTAAGAGAATAGCGACAGATGTTGCTGAAGAAAGAAAAGCAAAATGAAGGATCGTCAAAAGTAAAGGATCGAATTTTTCGATAAAGAAAACACGAATGATTCTATAATTAAGAAAGTTTAGAAAGAGCTCGGACAATTCAAAGACTACGAGAAATATACAGTTGAATAATGATATACTTCCTATGAGGAATCAATGGCTAGCTGTAGAGAGAATTAAAGGAAATGAAACAAAGAAGAAAAGGGTATTCTACCGAAGATAACAGACGGTAGTCGAAATTGTCATGAAATAGATATATGGAAGTAATGGCATATGGTCCTGATTGAAAATATTCGCTCCATAAAAGGATAGACAAGAAGAAAATAAGACAAGTATATTCATCATAGAGGCAAATCTTCATCAATATACCTGTTAGTTCAGCAAAATATATCATCCCCGAATACCAAGAAGATTCATGGCATTTTGACTCAGAAGATTCACGACGTAATTATTTAGGTGGCAGACAAAAGCATATAAAATACGTTATCCTTGAAGATAATTATAGTTTTGATTTCAAAGATTCTTAGCATAATACTTCCAAATCAAAAGGGGGTAAGATAAGTAGAATACCAAGAAGGTCAAAGTCTCAGAATCCAAAGTTTCAGATAACCAAAGTCTCAGGAATGCAAAGTCTCAGGAATGCCAAGTCCTAGAATGCCGATGCTATACATGAAAAAAAAGGCAGACTTTCAGGCACATCAAGTTCAAGCATATTATATTCAAGCGTTGACGGTTATTATCAAATCAGCAGTAGTAACCATTGTCATCACCAAATCGCTGACGTGAAGATTATTCTATTATCAAAGTTTATCGAAATTGATATTATTACCAAGCTGAAGCTCCATTCAGACCAAATTTTATAATATCATCAACAACAGCAAGAGGAATATATCAATCATTGATCTGTTATCTTCAGCAAAGCTTGTATGATCAGCTATCACATCAGCGACAATAGTTTATCATTTAAGGCAGCCTAGCCAAGCCGTATACGGTCAACTATGCATAAGGCCTATCACCATCGCCATTCAGGCAGCAGTGAGAAGCCAGTGGCCCTAAAAAGCCCATGAAGGCCATCATATACATACCCGTGAGGGCTGCGGATGAAGCCAGCGATTGAAAGCCCTAAAAGGGCCAAAAAGTCCTCAATGGCTAGTCATGCATAACACCCATGCTGTCTGTATAGCTTTTTGACAACATCACGGCGAATGGATGAAACTGCCCTCCCGTGAATGGGTCCGACTGCAGGTGAAGAAAACGTGGGCTGCAGTGTGCGCTCTTTGGCTATTGTCCATAGATAAGCCAACCATGCATAAGACCCCCCAGATTCTTGGCTTGATTTTAGTAATAACTCATGAGGAAGGGCTTAAACCTACTCCTTGATGGATTGGAGGGCCTGGATTTGATACCCCAAAGGTCGCCTTATGCGCCTCCGTGAACTTTAGAGAGTTACTGCAGCCAACCCTGTGCGTAAATCTAACCGAGTTCAAGGCCCTGGTAGTTTCACTGGGCCCCTCTGATGGATCATGGTTTGTGAACTCACCAGGCTGTGAGAAGTCCAGTGAACTCATAAGAATTACAGAGACTATCACGTGAGACTCGACTCCACTACTCAAGAGTCTAAAAAACTACGTGGGCTCCACAACTCAAGATCTTAAACTGTGTGTTGCTCCACCACTCAAGAGCCTAAACTGTATGTGTAAGTGTCAGTCCAGTAGTGTCAGTCTAGTCAAGTCCAGTAGTGTCAGTCTAGTCTAGTCTAGTTCAATCTAGACTAGTCGAGTCAAGTCTAGTTAAGTCAGGACAAGTTCAGTCTTGTCCAGCCAAGGTATAGTCAGTCAAAAGTACATTAGCTCCACTGCTTAAAAAGCATAAACTATGTGTAGCATTTAAAATGCTGCAGAAACATATTTCACTTTAGATATGCTCAAATATGCAATTGCCTAGTGAAAATTTTAAATATTGAGTAAACAACATGCAAAAATGCGTTTATCTTGAATCAGGTTCAAATTACAGCAACAACAAATGCCTTCAAAATATTGGCAATTATCTACTCAAAAGTTCAAATCTTCAAGATCAACTATTAGTCTTCAATTGCAATATATTTGTTCTGCTGACAAGAGCTGTGAAGTCTTTTTGTCTCTTGCCTTCGTGATGATAAAGAAATATTATCGCATAAGATTCTCAAAGGCGGCAGAAAATAAACTAGCAAAGAATCATCATTCTTTCCTGGACAATTTAAAGATTCAGATATATTCTTTGGATTCGTTAAAAGAGCAGCAAAAAATTATCCATCCTTCAAGGGTATCAACAAGCTTCACTTTGGAAATATTATCTTTTGAAGAAATCTTTATGAAAAGATTGGCCTGGAAAGGGGGCATGATCTGTCTTTAAAGTAATTTATGCCTTGATCTTTCTGATAATCTCTTATGCACGTCAGAGGAATTCAAATGCCGAGAATTATGAATAATGATATCGTAAGACTCCAAGTACTATGGCCTTCAGAAAGTTATTAAATGAAAATTGAAAGAAGTCTTGTCTATTTTTAAGAATCAGCAAAGATCTAAGGAAAAGTCTGTGAAGAAATGCCAAGGAGTACAAACTAGAGAAGACTCAACAAAAGACTCAGCGGTTGAATCTTTGGAGCTAGAAATGACATCTCCAAACGCGCAATATAATGAGTAAAAAATGCAATGCAAAGCACGAAGACAAACACAAAGATGAAATGATTAAATCATTATCATATTGCGAATATCATAATCAGCATAAAAAAGAGGAGAAGCTTTCAATACATTTTAAAAATATCAATACTTCATGAAGCTAAATTGAAAAATTATAATGTATTGAGATACTAATTTTGATCAATTTGGCAGGAATGACTATCATTCGAAAGCTTGAGTTATGCAGATCATGAATAAAGGAGATAATCGAAAGAGTTGTTGCAGCAGGAGCAGCATTAAAGAACAACTCCCTAGACACAGAGTTGGAGGAAAGAGTCGCTGGAGTTGATCAAAGAGACCGTTGCAACAACAGCGGTGACGAAAGATGGTTCTCTGGTCAAGTTACTCAAAGATGAAGTCACCATAATTGTTACAGTGGCAAGTTTCGATGAAAAGAGAATCTTATTCTCTCTAGTCAAGTCTTCTGTTCGAGCGTAAGCATTCAAGTATTCCGTTCAAGCGCAAACATTCAAGTCTTCCGTTCGAGTGCAAGCATTCAAGTCTTCCGTTCGAGCGCAAGCATTTAAGTCTTCCATTCGAGCGCATTCATTTAAGTATTCCGTTCGAGCGCAATCATCCAGCCTTCCGATCAAACGTGATCATTCAAGTATTCCGTTTGAGCGTGATCATCCAGTCTTTTGATCGAACGCGATCATTCAAGTCTTCCGTTCGAACGTGATCATTCAAGTATTCTGTTCGAGCGCGATCATCCAATCTTCCTTTCGAACGAGATCATTCAAGTCTTCCGTTCGAGCACGATCATTCAGTCTTCCATGCAAGTATGATCATTCAATCATCCTTCAGTTGCAATTCATTCAGTTCTTCAATCAGAAGAAGATCGATCCTCCATTTAATTTCATGAATCAATCAAAGAAGGATCGAAGGGGCATCTGTTGAGGCATAAAAAATATTCCATTGCATTGGTCAGAGAATTTCATGGTGCAGATCTTTCCCAGAGTCACTCACTCCTTATTTTGGGTAAAAAAGCAGTAACTAGGGGTATTTTGGTAAAATTGAGTGAGTTGGGGTATTTTGGTAAAAATGAGTAAGTTGGGGTATTTTGGTAAAAATGAGTAAGTTTGGGTATTTTGGTAAAAGGGAGTGAGTGGGGGTATTTTGGTAAAAATGAGTGGATGAGTATTACCTTGTATGGAGGAAGAAGTGGTTGTACACCACTATTTAAGGGAGAGCTTGCTGGACTCCATTATTTAAGTAAGGAGGTTGGATATTGTGTGAAGGAAGAAGTGGTGGTGATCACCACAATGTAAGGAGGAAGGGGCTTGAGATGCCTATAAACACCCCTCCCCATGCCACATTTGAAGGGTTGGTAGGTTGGAACACAAGAGGAGTGAAGAGGTGTGAAGAGAAGAAAGGGAATGAGAGAAGCTATTGCACCAGCCGCGCAATGGAGAAATCCCTAACGCCATCCGCGCAATGAAAAAGTGGAGAGGAACCTCTTATGCGAACTGCACAAACTCCTTTTGGAGAAAACTCCCTTGCACCACTTATTATGGAGATGTTCTAAAGAGCTTCTCTTGCGTGAACCGCGCAACCTCCTTTTGGAGAAAACTCCCTTGCGCTACTTATTGTGGAGCCTTGCCTAGAGGGAAGATTTCCCTTGTGCCATCCGCGCAATCACTTTGGAGAGATCTCCATTGCGCCACTTATTGTGGAGCCTTGCCTGGAGGGAAGATTTCCCTTGCGCGAACCGCGCAACACACTTTGGAGGAAACTCCATTGCGCCACATGTTGTGGAGTTGAGCCACTTTTCATGGGAAGCTTGTCTTAAGCCATGGCTTCCAATGCCACTTCACATGGAATGTTGTCCTGAAGCTGGGCTTTTCTTGTCCTAAGACTCCTCCATGCGCCACTTCATGAGGAAAGATGTCCTGAAGATGGGCTTTTCATGTCCTGAAGACTCCTTCATGCGCCACGTGGAGAGGAGGTTTGTCCTGAAGCCTGCCTTTTGTGCCATTATCCATGGGGACTTGTCCTAATGCAAGCATTGTTTGCTCCACATTTTAAGGGATGTTCGCTGCTCCAGAATTCAAGGGAAGTGCACTCCATAATTCAAGGAAGTGTGCTCCACATTTCAAGGATGTGCGCTCCACAATTCAAGGGAAGTATGCTCCACATTTCAAGGGAAGTGCGCTCCACAATTCAAGGAAGTACGCTCCACAATTCAAGGGAAGTGCGCTCCACAATTCAAGGGAAGTGCACTCCACATTTCATGGAAGTGCACTCCACATTTTAAGGGTTGCGCTCCATAGAGAAGAAAATTCCAAAAGAATGAAGAATTTGTCTGCACGACTGTAAAGATGAATGAAAATTAAAGGGAAGTGCGCTCCACATTTCAAGGAAGTGCACTCCACATTTTAAGGAAGTGCACTCCACATTTCAAGGGTTGCACTCCATAGAGAAGAAAATTCCATAAGAAAGAAGAATCTGTCTGTACGACTGTAAAGATGAATGAAAGGATGATCCGAACCTATCGCACGACCAAACCAAGGGTTTCAAGTCGTCTTCAAGTCCGCACAACCAATCCACCGTTGCAATGAACATCAAAAGCGTCGAATTGCTACCAAAATCACCATTGGACTATCTTCTATTTCATTTATCGCGTTGCATTGATTGTACTATGTTTTTAGAATCAATGGAATCCGAGGATGTAAATGAATTCAGAATAAATGTGATCATTGTTCTCTCATCGAATTCTTTGTTATCATTGAATAATTTCCCCAAATCAAACTCATTTGTTTTCTTGTCGAAACACCCATCAATTCTCCCCATCTATGAAGATTTTGCCACTGGCGAAATAAAACTCTTGAACCAGTCCAGGATATCAGGATCAAGTCTCTGAAGCTCCTCCTCAGTGAGCCATGTGATGTCTGAAGCTGGGCGTGACTTCCATTTACACAGGTACTTCTGAAACCCGCCGTCCGACGTTGATACTATCTGATGGTCCAGGATATCTTCTATTTCCTCTATAGGTGTGTGAAGGCTAGGTATGGGAGGTAGAGGCTGAGAAAATGGGCCGGGATGGGTAAGTATAGGACGTAGAGGCTGGGAAAATGGGTCGGGAAGGGTAGGTATGAGAGGTAGAGGTTGGGAAGATGGGTCAGGAGGAGGCCATGGATCAATGAAAAGGTTTGGGGAATCAGGATGGTTAGGCGAAAGGCTGGACAATGTATCAATGGCCCCTTGAAATGCAACTAGATCCTCCACATTGAATGTGAAACTAATTCCCATGGAGGGTGGAAGATTTGCCATATACACATTGAGACTGTTTTGTTTTATAATTTTGAAGGGTCCAGCGCTATGCGCGTGTAACTTACGAACGACTCCCGGAGGATACCGCTTGGGCCTGATGTAGATCATCACAGAGTCCCTTACATTGAATTCCTTAAAACATTTATGCTGGTCCGCAACAAATTTGTAATGTTCATTACTAGTTGTGATCTTCTGCCTGATTTCTTGATGTCATGAATGAATGTGATGCACAAAAGCCTCTGCAGGCTCTGACGGCCTATGTGATAGTGACATATGGACAAGATCAATAGGTTTCTCAGATTTATAACTAGTAACGATTTCATAAGTATTGAGACCTATGGACCTATTGACAGAACTATTAAATGCAAACTCGGCTGTAGGTATTACAGTGTCCCATGTTCTTGTATGCTCTTATCCCTCCTAGGGGAGACTCATCCAGTAGATCATCAGGACAGACATCACAAAACTCATCCACTACCGGAATAGCCTTAGTGGGTAACTCTACACTAGCATCTGGTGCACTCTCTCCAGCCACAAGGCCGCACATGTTGTACCTCTCAAAATAGTGGTCTTAATGTCCCTCATGGGGTGGGTGCACGGGTGCATGCCCATAACTGATTCCTTAGCCAACTCTATTAATTAGTCTATTCTCCTGGCCACCTGCCTGAGATTGGACATCCACCCCAATGGTGGGGTTTGTCCCAGTAGAAGCCTTTAGTTGGGTAATGCGCACATCAAATTGATCAAAGCGTTTGTCTATATATTGTTCCCAGTGCTTACCCAAAGACTCGATTTGCTGGGATAGTTTATTTAATGACTCTAGCAGTTGCTCCATGTTTACTGTAGGGTGCAAGCCAAAACCATGACTTGTACGTGTGGGCATACACTTACAAACTCTACCTAAGGACTTTCTATGATGACGATAAGCAACTAAATACTAAATGATCCTATAAGACTCTATATGAGGGAAACTACGCAGTGTGACTAAAATCCAGCAACATAGTTGTCGAAATAAGGGAATAACAGAAGTTCCAGCAATGCGAATTGCTAACTTCCTGCTAACAGAAATTTCAGCAACTAATATCAGGGACTACGGTCTTCTAACAGCTATTTGTGATAAATTGGATGCATGAAGGTCTCAAACAAAAAAACCCTAACATGTAATGTATTCTCCTACAAGAACCCTAGGCTTTGATACCAAATTTGATGCAGGACATGAAATTCAAATATGATATGCAAGATCTCAAGCTTTAGATTATACTAATTCAAAATAATCCATATTAATTCCACATCCTACACAAAAGCTCAAGCATTCAAACAAGGGGAATCTGTACGGGTCCAAACTTACACATGCTAGGGCTGGATCAAGTAAAATTATAGGCCAAATGATGCTCAAAGGGAAATAGAATTCAGCCACACATGTACAACAATTAGTCCTTAATCCAAGGGATTCTCCAATTTCAATTCAAGGAACCCTAGGGTGAGAAAAGCGACAAATGAGTTATGGATAATGCAATCTAGGGTTAGGATTATGAAAACAGGTATGAAAATGAAAAAAATAAGGAGAAAACTTGAACCTTGAATAGTCCGCGTGTGCGGACAGCAACAATGGCTCAGACACACATGCGTGTGATCATAGTTGTACGTGTTTGGGGCTCACTATTCAAAAAAAGGCCACCTTAGCCCTGGTCGGCCAAGGATGGACTCCAAAACTCCCAAATCTCAGCTCGATCCGGTGTAGGGTTTGTGCGTGGTGCTCCGCCGAAGTTTCAATCCTCCTATAGGGCTAGATTCTATAAATCTGCTGTAGAGAGAAAAATGACTGTAACTATTGATGGATTTGCAGATGGAATGCTTGTAGGAGAAGAGAAATATGGATGGAAGAAGGTGAGGGCAAATCGGGATAGATGTGGCTTCGCACCACGGTAGTTGCCCTTTGAAGAAGGGAGGGCTTCGCACTTAATTAGGTTTTCATAACTAGAAATGGAGTGAGAAAATGCAACAATTTTTATTAATCTTCATTAAATTAAAAGAACTACAAGGGGTGCCTATTTATAAGAAAACCCTATACCCCAAAACTCGCGCCATGTGTGCAACCTATTACTTGACGATGAAGTAAACTAAAATAAAAATCAATCAAAGAAATCTAAAGCATTTATGATGTTCTAAATAATATAAATAAGTAAAACCTAAAGTATGAACTTAATCTGACTAGTGGACCCCGATCATGAGATCCACATGATGGGCTTTATTTGATTACCGGGCCCACTCTAATGAACCAAAACTCTGTCTTCTAACTAGGAGGCCCTCCCTAGACGTTGTCATTGAGCTAGTCGTCGGTGGGCCCGCCCTCTCCTTCTGTACATGCGTAGGGGGCAGTGTGCATGCGTGTGTGCGTGTGATGTCCCCATCACTTTATTGCAAAAATGCCTTTTTTTTTCTAATTTTATTCGGGTCTGACGCCGAGGTCGTCCCAGGAGTGGGGGTGAATGCTTGTGTATATTGCCAAAGAGAGAAAGAGAGAGAGAGTTGATTTAGTGAGTGGACCTGGTTCAGTCGGTTGCATACCAGGCTTTGGTGCCTTGCCCCAGATGCGGATTGCCTCGCCACGTAGGTGTGGTCCTCTGTAATGTTTGTGAGAAATCCACCCTGTCCATCCATATTGCCAGGTCATGTTAGGACACAAGCTAAAAAATAGGTAGATCCAAAACTCAAGTGGCCCACACCAACAGGAAAGTGGGGTGTGAAATGCCTACGTTGAAACCTTCCTGGGTCCACCGGGATGTTTATATGTCATCCAAACCCTTCATAAGGTCATTCCCATTGGGATGAATTGAAAACATAACCTAATCCAAAACTTTTGTGGCCCTATGAATGTTTCAACAAGTTTCCTATGGTGTGGTCCCACTTAAATCTGGAGTTGTACCTTATTTATGTGCGTTCCCACTAGAGCCAATTCGAGAGGGACACATAGTTCCTGTCCATTCCCACGGGAGTCAATTCGAGAGGGACATGTAGTTCCTGTGCGTTCCCACGAGATCCAATTCGAGAGGGATACATAATTGTATGAGACCTCCGCTCTGTATTTGAGATACTCTAAAATACTCAAAGAGGATCGTGCGGTGATACAATGAGTTATGCCATGTCATTTACAAAGTAAGGGTGGTCAAAGGACAACGTGGTTGAGATAATAGGAAAGCTTAGAGTGGTGATTAGGACATGTAATGAGTTTAGCATAAAGTTTTGAGAAAGTGATGTAATGTTGAAATAGTAGTGGGTTTAGCATAAAGTTTTGAGAAAGTCATGTAGTGTTGAAACAGTTATAGCAACTGTCAAAATGTGAGAATCATTTAGATGATCAATTTAAGGCTATAAATAGCAAGAGAATTTAATCAAATCATACTGTTGATGCAGTTTTTTCGGTTAGCCTTAGACTGTCGAGTACCTGCATAGTGAGCAGACAAAGGAGACCCTGGCTAGCACATGGGACCTTTCGATACCTAGGTCAGGTAGGATATTTGGGTCTAGTCGAGTAAGGGGTTTTATGCTAAAGATTGTGCGTACGTTTCATCATTAGAGAGTCTTGGCGTAGAGGAGATCTCCTTGTTTAGCATGGGTGTGTTGTAGTAGGATTCAAATCCCCTACATGTCGCAAGGATCTCTCGAGATTCTTAGCTAGGATCTCGGGTGGATTCGTATTGCGGTCGATTTCCTATATCTTCAGCTGGGATCTTGGATAGATGTCATTGGGATCAAGCTAGAACTAGCAGAAGAAGGGTCATGTCGACCTAACGCCTTTGGCGAGAAGCAATTAAGTTTTCTTTGGCATATGGCTGACCTACTAACGAGAGACCGAGCTCGACCTAGTCTCTGGTCTTCCGACCTACTGATAAGAGACTGAGCTCGACTTTCTCTCTAGTCTTCCGACTTACTAATGAGAGACCGAGCTCAACCTCGTCTCTTACTTAGTCTAGAGCTAGGGGTTGAATCTTTAATTGTATTTATCATTGTCCGACCAGCGAAGTACACAAAGTCCCGACCTGACCTTATCTTTTTGGTCGGTTCATTTCCCCCACAACAGTAAGCCCCTTACTTTCGAGGTCACGTAATGGGCTTGACAAGTAGGTCAGTCTAGGTCAGGTCAGATTTTGCCATTTATTAATGTGGAGTAAGGCGACGTGCTCAGGATTCGAGGCATATTTGTAATCATGATATGCTGCGTTTAAGGTGGCGTGTCACGGCTCGAGGTCACGTACGATGTCAGGATGCCTTTTCAGTGTATGAGGTCGTGACATGTGACTTGTCCTCGATTGTTGAGCTGTACAACGAGTGGTTGCATTCCACGTGTCTGAGAGGGAATGTCGAGGAGCCATTTTTCGGCTATGCATTGAATGCGAGCATTAAGTGCTCGAGGAGCCCTTTCCTTTGATTGAGTCGGCTTATAAGTGGTGGGTCTTGGGGAGGTGTCCCATGATTACATGTTTTCTGCCAATTGATTAAGGTAATCCCACGCATCATTGGCCTCCTTGTTCATAAATTCACCGTTACACATCATCTCTACAAATTGGCGCATTGGCGAAGTTAATCCATTAAAGAAAAAGCTTATTGTCCACCAAATTTCGTAGCCATGATGTGGACAGGAATTTATGAGATCTTTGATCCTTTCCTAGCATTGGAAGGTCTCTTCCTCTTTCTGGGCAAAGTTCATGATTGCCTTCCTTAAAGTGTTAGTTTTATGAAAGGGAAAAAACTTTTTGAGAAATTCACGGGTCATCTCGGTCAATGTGCCGATAGATCGTGACTTTAAGGAGTGCATCCACGTCTTAGCCTTCTCCTTCCATGAAAAGGGAAACAATTTAAGTCGCGTTGTATCCTCAGACACGTTTAGAAAGTATAATGTGGCAACTATCTCATCAAACTCTTTGATGTGCAAGTATGGACTTTCAGAGTCTAGTCCATGGAATTTTGGAAGGAGTTGTATCACTCCAAGTTTAACATCTACGTTTCCTGCATTAAGTGAAAACACCATGTAGGAAGGTGTACTCACTCCTGCTGGTTGTAACTAATCTTGCAAAGTACGAGGCGGGAGAGCGCTATGCACCTCATTCTCATCTTGAACCTTCAACTGGAGGTTGAGGTTGATTTACAGCAATTACTTCAATTAACTAAGAGGATATCAGTGAAGCTATCGGGGTAGTGAACTCGGTAGGTTTTACGCACGAGGTTGGCCACAGTAACTCTCTAAAGTTTACGGGGTTCACAAAGCTACCTTAAGGGGTGCCAAATCTAAGGCTGTCAGTCCATCGATAAAGGGTAGCTCGTTTAGAGGACCTGTCCCCATGAGTTTCTACTGAAATCAAGCCAAGAATCTAGGGGGTCTTATGCATTGTTGGCCTATCTATGGATAAACCAAAGAGCGCACACTGCAACCCACTTTTTTTTTTTTTTTGCTTGCAAGGTCTAACCCATTCACGGGAGGGCATTTTCTCTTACCATCCCCCATGATGCTATCAAAAGCTGTACAGACAACATTGGTCTTATGTGTGGTTGGCCATATAGGCGCACTCTGCTGCCGTAAATGATAAATTGCTATTGTTGATAATATTCCAATAGTATTTACATTTAAAGTAATGTATCAGCTTGACGATTCATCGATTTGGTGATAATAAGTGATAGTACCAATTTAATGGCAATAGCGATATTTGACGATTGTAGTAATCGTTGGCGATAATAATTTGCGTTTGATGATAATCAACGACTATATCAATTTGGCGCAGATAATCTTGATATACTTGAGAATTTGTCTTTCATTCATATATGGAAAAAAATACATGGTATTGCCTTTTGAGGCTTTTTCATCATTCTTCTTGTCTTGCCCCCTTTTGATTGGGACAGATTATTCTGATAATCTTCAGAATCAAAATCTCGACGACCTTCAGGGATGATATATTTTGATGAAACAGGCATTGACAGGTATACCGATACCTTGTCTGTTCTAGTCCACAACTCGATAAGCTCCATTCGAGTATACTTTGGTTATTACATTTGGACCATCCCATTTAAGGTCAAATTTTCCACCTATTCTGCGAGTGACCACTATGGGTCTTTTCGACATCAGTTCCATATCACCTTTCTTGAAGGAGCGATGTTTGACTTTTTTTTAAAATCAAAGGTAGCGAAAATTCTTGCCTGATATAGTTCCAATCGGCCACTAGCCATTTTTCTTCAAGCATATCTAACTCGGTTAGCCTTATTTTGGCATTTTCATCATCTGTAATAGATTTATGTATTGCCACCTTGAGTGACACGACTTGCGTTTCGATAGGGATGAAAGCTTCGACACCGTATACCAACAAATACGGTGCAGCTTTTGTCGTGGCACGATGAGTAGTTCTATAAACCCACAGAACTTCTTGTAGCTTTTCATCCCAGTCTTGCTTATTTTCCACGAAAGTTTTCTTCAAAATTTTTACAATCATCTTATTGAAGGCTTCAGCCAATCCGTTGGTTGGCGGATAGTAGGGCGTCGAGAACAAATACTGAGTGCCAAATTTCTGGCATAATTTCTCCATACCCTTGTTCTTAGAAGGAGTGTTATTGTCAGTGATGATCTTTTTAAGAATGCCATGGTGATATATAATCACATGTCGAATGAAATTTATGACATCTTTCTCTTTAACATTTCGCAGCGCTATTGCTTCAGTCCATTTGGAGAAATAATCTGTTGCTGCCAAAATATATTGCTGTCCTTTAGACAAAGGCGGATTGATAGGACCAATGACATCAAGCCCCCATACTGAGAAGGGCCAAGAAGCTACTAATTGGTGAAGATCTTCAGGGGGTACATGTATGACATCGCCATGCACTTGACATTCATGACATCGCTTTGCGTAAGTGATCGCATCTTTGAACATTGTAGGCCAATAATATCCCATTCGATGTACCCGATGGAATAAATTTTGATCGGCTTGATGGGCCCCACATTCACCTGAATGAGCTTCTTATAATATACGACTTGCTTCCTTTTTATCCAGGCATCTTAATAACATCTCATTATAAGACCTTTTATAGAGCACATCATTGCACATAATGAACATCTTCAATTGTTGCTTGATCTGTAGTTTCTACGATGGATCTTCTGGCAAGATATCATATTTGAGATAATCAACAAATGGCTTGGCACCAATCATCTACAGTGATCTCTAAACATGATATAAGAAGCGCTTCTGCATTTTCATCGACGATTTTTGATGATGGTAAAAATCTTCTTTCTTCGATCGTTACCTGAAGAGGACTCTGATCAGGACAAGATAAAGTTGTAGCTAAGCTGGCTAATGTGTCTGCCCTTGCATTCTCACATCGTGGTATATGGTTGATTTCAATGTTATGGAACTATTCTAGTAATTGTTATGCTCTTTGACAATATGGCAGGAGTTCTTGCCTCCTTATCTCGAATTCTGTTGTCTATCACTAATTTGGAGTCCCCGAATATCAACAACACTTTTATCTCATTTCTTGTGCTATTTCCATTCCTATAATGAGAGCTTTATACTCGGCCTCATTATTAGTACCTGTTGTACCTAATGTGAAGGAATATGGTAGCAAATCGCCCTGGGGGTCGATAAATATCACTCAAACACCTACTCCTGAGGTTCGAGAGGCATCCTCAATATACATTTGCCATGAGTTAGGCGATTCAATCATCATTACCTATTCGTCTGGGAAATCGTCAGTGATTGTTCTGTCATCAGACACAGGGTGGGCTGCTTAAGAAGTTTGCCACTGCTTGCCATTTCACTACTTTTAGGGTTTAAGGAGATTGTATATTCTAAAAGCAATAACATCCATTTAGCCAATCTTCCTGACAACATCGGTCTTGTCATTAAGAATTTTATAGGATCGACTCGTGAGATCAGAATTATGATGTGAGAAAGACAGTAATGCCTTAATTTCTGCACCGCAAATACTAATGCTAGGCACACTTTTTCAATGGGCGAATAATTGCATTATGCGCCTATTAATGTCTGACTCAGATAGTAGAGCGTAATTTTCTTCCCTTGCTCATTCATATGTGCCAATAGAGCTCCTAGAGAATTCTCAACTGTAGAGATATATAGAATAAGGGGTTTGCCTTTCACAGGAGCTACCAATACTGGGGGCCACTTCAACAACTCTTTGATAAAGTCGAATGCATTCTGACACTACTGATCCCATACCAATTCTGTTCCTTTCTTCATTAAATGCACAAATGGCTGAACTCTTCCAGCCAGATTGGAGATAAAGCATCAGATGTATGCTAGCTTTCCTTGCGAGCTTTTTAGTTCCTTTAATGTTTTCGGCGGCAGCATATCCTAGATCACTCTAATTTTTCATGTGTCAATTTCGATTCCCCTGTGTCTGATGACAAAATCAAGGAATTTTCTTGACGAAACACCGAAGGCGCATTTAGCCGGATTCATCTTTAGTTGTTGCTTTTTGACTCGATGAAAAACCGAGATTAGATGTTCATGGTATTTTTCATGATCGTTCGATCTGACTACCAAATCATCAACATAGCAGTTCACGTGCTTGTGCATCATATCTTGAAATATACTCTGCATCGCTCTCTGATACGTTGCCCCAGCGTTCTTAAGACCAAATGGCATAACTTTATAACAATAGATTCTAAGAGAGGTTCTGAATGCTGTAGCCCCTTCATCTTCTGGAGCCATCCGTATTTGATTATACCCAGCATACTCATCCATGAAGGACATGATAACGTACTTCATTGTATTATCAATTAGCAACTCTATTATTGGCTACAGGAAATCATCTTTTAGACATGCCTCATTCAGATCTCTGAAGTCGACGCAAACCCTGATTTGTCCACTTTTCTTTTTAATTGAGACAATATTCGATATCCATTTAGGATATTTGACCTCTCTAATGAAACCGACCTTAATTAGTTTGTTTACTTCTTCCTCTATCAGAGGTATTAAATTTGGATGGAATCGCCTCTGAGCCTGCTTGATTGGCTTCTTGTCTTTGGAGAAGTTCAGTTGATGCATTATTACTGACAGTTATAGGCCTGGCATTTCTACATATGTCCAAGCACACACATCTTTATTTTCCTTCAAGAGCTTAATATACTGATCAACTTCTTGTTCAAAAAGGCTCGCATTTATAAATGTATTTCGCAACTCTCATTCTGTACCCAAATTTATTTCTCACAGGGTATCGATCATCGGCTGGCCCTCGTATTCTATTTTCTTTGGAGCTTTTCTCGGATGCTTAACTATCTTAGAATCTATTTCTTGATCGATTGTTGAACCTGTCGTGATCATGTTTACTTGCGTTCAAGGAGACAACGCTCCTAATCCGCGAGATTTTTCTCATTTTTCTTCATTCACTCTGACTGGGATCTGAATGCCTCTTTCGTTATTCAATCCAGTCGGTTCTTCGCAATCGAAACTCATGCTTTTCATGATCTTTCTGCTAACAGGGCTATACCTTTCTAGGTCTTATGATGTCAATTTTCCACAATTCACTTTATTGTCAGCATTTTCTTCTGCCTTTGCTTCTGATGGTGCATAAAATTCGATAGGCTCAGGATTCTTCAGTCTGGACTTAACATGAAATCTTTTAGGCATAGGCGGGAATGGCTTATTCCTCTTAGCATATGGCAACGACATTCTATAATTTGATTGTCGGACTTCCAGATGTTCGAGTGACAATAATGTTAGTGGGGGCTGTCCCTGTTGTCTCAAGTGCTTTGGCATGAAATAAAATTTCTTTTTCATGTTCACTTTTCTAGACAACTCTATTTTTTCAACTTTATTTTCTATCGCCTCTGTCTGATTGTTTTTTGTGGCCTTATTTTTATCGTCATTCTCTTTATCTTCACCTGAAAATTCATTATGGTAGCTGGCATCTGCGAAAAAGGATTCTGCCTCCGTATATGGTCTTACATCGGCCATCACTTTATATCAGATCCCATCTTGTAATATTCGAAACATTGGTGTAGGGTAGACGGTATAATGCCATATTGATGCATCAACGGTCTTCCCAAGAGGAGGTTATATGTTGTTACTGCATTGATAGCATAGCAAACAACATTCGTCGTCAACTCTCCTATTTCCAATGTCAGTGTGATTTTTCCAAGTCCACGTTATCTGTCTTGGTTAAAGCCCTATATCATCATTCCACTAGGGCGTAAATGGGAGTGGTGATATCTGAGTTCATTCAACACTATTAATGGTAATGGATTTACCACAGACCCATTGTCTAGCATTATTCATTTGACCTGCTTATTGTGAATATGGCCCACAATCATTAGTGGTCTGTTATGCTCCCTGTCGCAGGTTAGATCATCATCGGAGAAAGAAACAATGGACATATAACTATTCTGTGCTTTCCATCTCAACAAGCAATGCTTTTCTGATATCGTTATCAGATAATGCTCGAATTAGAGTTTGTCAAAAGTCCTCTGACAATCGCAGCGCATCATATACACTTAATCAAGCTCGTATACCCTTCAAATGGCTCACCACATCATAAGTTACTTTTTCAGCTTTATTCCTTTCTTCTTTTCTATCATCATCGTGATGTGTTTTAGATGCTTTTCCCACTATTATTTCATATCTTTGTTTCTGGAGGGGGCTTGTCACTCTTTTTTTGGATTGAAGTGTGATTACTGCCGCTTTACATGGACTATCTGAAGATTTGGTAGTACTTGCACTACAGTTCTCTTTCTTCTTGGCCTCCGTTCTTTCACACACTGTTTCTCAAGCAGACAATACATTCACTGTCGCTCTTCTATTCCTTTCTTTCTCCTTTCTTATCAAATCGCACCTCTATTTATCATCCTTTGTAATATATTCTTTAATGTGTAACAATTATCCGTAGGGTATCTCGACAGGCGATGATAGTGACAAAAAATTATTTCTTTGGTTTTTTCTGCCTCTTCAAGATGTTTAGACAGAGGTAACTCTATCGTCGCAGCGACCAACAACTGATTCATCATAGGTACGATGCCTTCTCTTTTAAATGCGTATCCTTCATGAGAATCATGGTGTTTGGGTCTTTTGTCATCCACTCTTCCTCTACGACGATTTGTATCTTCTCTCTTCTTTATCTTTCGTCTATCACGCAGAATGTCAATTTTCTTTTCTTAGTCAATGACATTTGTCATTAGTTTGTTCTGTACCATTCTGCCCATCTCATTCTGAAATGCTGGCATTTTCCTCTTTATCAATTCCAATGCATGGGCGTTCATGGTTAGGTCGCGAAAGGTCCTTATGTCGGCACTTGTAAGTCCAAATTCGATTCCCGTTTCCATGGAATTTAGATGCATTATTACTTTCTCTTTTTCTTCGAGCAGTTGCCTACATGATGCCCCCAAGGTCTTCCATCGATCAATGAATTTCTCTACGGGCTCAAGCTAGTTCTGTAATATTGACATCCTAATCAGACGAGAAGAAATTTGACATAAATGTGTCTTACATCTGCTCCCAAGTTCATATTGAAAGTGCCCTTGTTTGTTAATATATGTGAGTGTTGAGTCAGTTAGTCAAGTGAGCCCTAAGTTGAAGAAATCAATTCAAGACTCATCAAGAAGAAGACATACAATTGTGCTTATAAGGTAAACTAAGCGTTATCCACCCAAAACAAACCATGACAGGTATATGCCCTTATAAGAACCTAACTTACCCTCAACTTCTTCTGAAAACTTCTGGTTAGATTGGGTTACCTTTTGCAATTTGAGTATTGGAGGAAGCATGAAACAAATAAGTAAAACATATGCCCTGTCGATTGCATCGAGAAGCAATTGAGGACATCTTCGATGCCATTGAACATTGTTCGATTGCATCAAATACAAGTCCATATAGTCTAACAACAAAATGAAAATATGTTGGGAATTGTTGATTGCATTGAATGTTGTTCGATGACATCGAACGCATTTCGATTGCATCGACCTTGAGCTTACTTCTTCTAAAATCCAAAAAAACTCTAAGTGCTCCTCAATGTAATCGAACCTGCTTCGATGGCATCGAGAGTAAGTTATCGATGGCATCTAAGGCTAATCGACAACATCAAAACTAAGACAAGTTTGTCCAACAAGCTTCGAGGAAAATCTAATTTTCTGCACATTGACGACATTTCGATGCCATCGAAATTCAAATCTCGATGGATCAAAAGTCTATTTGATTGCATCGAACGAGGGAAAAAACTGTCCAACAACCATTGTGTACGTTTCAAAAAGAATCTCGATGGCATCGAACTATCCCTCAATGGTATCTAAGAGCACGTCGATGACATCAAAGGATGTTCGTTGAGATTGGACAAGAATATGTCCTACACCCAAATGAATATCTTGTGTAGGAAGTTGATGCAATTGGAGAAGGTTTGATAACATTGGAATTCAAATTTCGATGGCATCGAAAACCCTTTGATGTCATCGACAATGTCAAATTTCTATCCATTTTTTTATCATTGGGTTTCAACTTTATAAATACACATGGCTTGCCTCTTGTAAAATGAGCTAGAAATTAAGAGAGTTTGAGAGAGTTGTTGCTAGGATAAATACCCACATCCTCATTCTCTCTTTCCCATTAGAGTTCATCATTCAATCCTTTACATAAGAATTTATTCTTATCTTTATTGCTTAGATTGAATCATGAACTCTAGCATTCATTGAGTTTTTAGCAACATCCTTCATATGAAAATCATTGTACTAAAACCCTTGAATGCTTAGCTCATGGGAATCTTCTGTGTTTAAATCATATCATTTAAATAGAGAAAAACAACCAAACCCTAAACCTCACAACCTCAGAGCTGAAGACTTTTCATCAACATAGAAGATCTTCAGATTGTGCGAGAAAGGGGCTCACTCACTTATTTATAAGTATAAGGAGTCCGTTGAGTCTGAAGCCCTTTCCTTGTGTAGGATTGAGATTTAGAGTTTGAGTGACATACTCGCCAAGACCTTTTCATAGGGCCTCCAAAGGGAGAATACATTGTCCTCATGTAGGATGTGTTAGCCTTGTGTAGGCATAGGTTGCCTTGTGTAGGCTCCTGAGTGTGTCTGTAACGCCCTGAAATTCGGGGGTCGAGCATAACTCAGCTCTCGAGTTCCAAAACATCACTTATGCAGCATATTTAATGATGGATGTATGTTGACTGTATTAGTGCATAAAACATGGAATAGATTAAGCCCAAACACAGATATGATTCAGGGATAAGTGAATAAAGCAAGCGGAAGACTTATAGAAAAATATGTGTACAAGTGTAAATTCCTGAAGTACATATACAAACTAGGTCGTATGAAAGTGTTACTTAACAAAATTATAAGTATCAAGTTACATCATTTGAATTCCCAAAAATAATAATCCCAGCATCCCGCGTATCAGACCAAGGCTCGCTAGAACCTGTCTGAAAACTGCATATAAGAGAAGGCAGCCTCATCATCATCCATCTCCCGCTCTGCCTCAGAAGTCGCATCAATATCTGCAACATCAGAACCTATGACAGAGTCTGGTGGGTGTTTAACACCGCCCCAGAACGTGGGAGTGAGTGATCAACTTAGTGGAACAATAAGGCACTGGTTAACATGTTATCAGTTCAATCAAGTAGTAATGATAAAGCAGAATAATTAAGTAAATCCTAAATACTCTTGTTAATGAAGGAATGTATGCAAAATGATGCGTGCCCTCACCCGTACACCCTCAGCGTCTTCATCTTATGTTACGCATGACACCACCTCAAAGTGCGCCACATGTACAAAGCACATGCAAATGCGGTGCATGGATATGATTACCAAGTTGTTATTAGTCCATTTCATACAGCAGGATTGGGAAGTTAAGATACCTTCCTCATGTCACCATCCAAACAGTGATCCATTCTAGGGTCGTCACTCCTAGTCGTCTCATACGATCATATATTTGAGGTCGTAGCAAAGGGCTCGTCACCAATCAATGCAAGCCTTTCATACCTTTATCACTACACCAAGGCTCGTCACCTCAATGCGGTATCCAGCTATGCTCGAGGTCACTACAAAGGGCTCGTCACCAATCAATGTAGGCCGACAGCACGAATATAGTGTCTCATACCACCATAATCGGCTCACGAGTTTAGTTGCTCACTGGTCACTACGGGGAGGCTCGTCACCCCAGCGTAGGCCGACAGCTCGACCACGGTGTCCCATACCACCATATCCGGCTCATGAGTCTTAGCGGATCAAGGTACCATGGTTAATAGGATTTCACTGGTAAGTTCGGTACCCTAGATTCAAGCAATAGCGTCCATACATGGTGAACATACATCGGACAATCGGGTTACTTGACGAACTCGACTAGCACGAGCGTACGTTAGGTTGAACGACATAGAGTGCGCAAACACTCCGCGTGGCCAAACCACTGCCGACAACTCTAATACGACTCGGGTTCGTTTAAGATGTCTTACGTGGCGAAAGCAATCTCAGCCACGACCATGAAGCGGATTACCAATTTCCTGGACTAATGCATAGTCCCAAACACATTACACTACAACAGATATTCATATTGAATGTAAAACAGTAAAGGAACAACAACTTAAATCAAGTGGTACTCAAGCATCTGAAGAATATCAACTTAACATAAATGTAAGCATAAGTAATGCTTGAATTTAAATAACATGGAATGTAACTTGCATAAAGGAAATCATGCACATCAATAGGAGTGTTGAGAATCACTTCTCAACGCCAGCAATTAGTGTAATAAGTTACATTTTAGATCATTCATGCATTTCTACAAACACTTAGAACACATGGTACAACATACATGACGTATGTTGAAACACAAGCATTTGGACAATTCCTTTTACCAAGGAGTTGTCACACATACATCTAGCATATATACATGACAAATAATCATGGCAAACACAAGTGCATATTTTATATGTGTACGGTACTTTATACATACACATAGAATACCCAAATCTCAATATAACACATGCATATCAGGAACGTAAAGTAAACACGACATTTAGCATGCGAAATCTCATCCATAGCAAGAATAAATCACTAACTGGCATTGAAAGCCTTGAAAACCATAACCTATACACTTAAAGTCCGCACCTTAAGCCAGAAAAGAAACACCGAACTGATTTAGACGAGTTATCTTCGTCAACGGCGATAGAATACCCTAAAACAAGGATAGAAATGAGATACAACAACACCAAGACTATTCTAAGCTCTAACACAGATTAGGGTTATGTTACCTTACCCCAAGATGAACTCAGAACCGTCAGAATAACGATTCAAAGTGAAGATTCAAGGATGAAGAAGAACAGGAAAGAATCCAAGATGATTCACCAACTTCTCTCTCACTATCTCTTTCTTTTCCACTCTCTTTCCAAGCTAGGGTTAAAGAAAATTCGTATGGAAAAGAGAGCTAGGGTTTAAGGACTATAAATAGGCCTCAAATTGATGAAAATAACCCCAGGGCCAAGGTATACTTAAGGTATAACCAAAACCTGACTCTCACGATCCAACGAAGCACTTCTGGTGGGCCTATAACCACGAAAGGTCGGACTTAAGCTCATTGACCATGGATCTTGGTCAGACTGAGTTTTCGTATCGACCGGCTCTTCAGATCAGCCATGGCGGACCACACTCAATTCAATGGTCACTGAATCTCGATAAGGTCCACAAGCATAAGGATATGCCTGGGCCACCTTTCCTGATCAGAGGGTGAAATTGGGTCAGAATCCAACGGTCAGATTACTTAAAATCATCACGCAAGTGACACGACTCAGATTTCATAAAATCACATTAAATATCCAACCGTTCTCACACTCTTTACTCCGAACTCAATCAAATCGACCCAGAACATCACATGGACTTGATTTTTGAGGTGATGGTCAAGCCCAACATAGTGACCGCAACAGCCTAAGATCATCGCTATCGGACTTTCGACGCGAGGTCTAGGTCCGATCCAAAACTTCCAAAGATTTCCCAGAACAACTGGATTTAACGATGGATCCCAGATTTCAGAGTAACGTAGTGCTAACTAATCTACAAGTTTTGAGTCATGCAGATCCAATTTAAAGTGATTGATGCGAATTTCACAAGCAATCGAGTATAGCGCTAATTACCCCAAAAGCAACTACTTAAGGAAAGATTAGCACAAAATTTCTAAGGTCGTTACAGTGTCCTTGTGTAGGACTCATCGCCTTGTGTAGGCACCTAAGGTAACCTTGTGTAAGTCCCTTAGTTAACCTTTTGTAGGTTATGAAGGTTCATGGTTAAACTAATTTAAAACTATTGGATAGTGAAATCTGGTACCCTCTAGGAGAGAGTGCATCCGCCGGGAGTGGAGTAGGCAAGTAGCCGAACCACTATATATGATCGTGTTTGGTATTGCTTTTTGTACATTAATTTAATTATTCTTATATCTATTAAATGATTATTATGATGCATGATTTAGTAAATGTATAAGCAGTGATAGGAATCACATCCCACACACTATCACATACACTATCTTTATAGGCTTGTTTCTTTGCATATAAATCATGTGTAAGCCTATATGTTTTGGACCCTCTATTGGCCTAGATGCCATATAGTTACTTTGCCTTACTCATCTTGATTAAAGTTAGGCATTGTGTGTTGTTATAAGATAATAGTTTTTTTAAAGTCCTATTCACCCCCCTCTAGGACACTTGGACATACTTCCATACTTCAGTAATAACGGTTCTACCACAATTTCATGTATTGATTTTGGTGCTAGATTTGAATACCATCGGAACGCTTTCCATGGTAAAGAAGAGTCAAACAATTGCAAGCAATATTGTGGGACAGTAGAAAAGTTACCCATAATCGTGATGAAATGCATAAGATGCTCTATTGGAGATCCGTCTCCATTGAATTTCTGAAAATTTGAGTGTTTGAAGTTGGCTGGGAACGACACATCTTCCACTTCCCTGGGATATGGCGTTCTATATCGAAATCTTCCAAAATGTACGTGTTCTATCTCAGTTCTGACAACTTCTGTTATCACTACCGCATCTTGTCCTGTGTTATTGCCCTCGTTGTAGGAGCAGATCCATGCGAACACGCTCTACGTGCTTAACGGGGCTCACCTACTTATCTGTAAGTCATTAGAGTCCAGAAACCCTTTTAATCATTCCTTTTATAGGTTTGGGTTAAAGGTGCTTCTCACCCCTTTCAAGTCCTCATAGGAGGCCTCCGACGAGAGAGTACGTGTGGGTGTTGTGTGTTGACCCTTACTCTTATGTAGGGCATAAACTTAGGTCCTTAGTGTAGGTCCTTGGCCTATGTGGCCTAAAAGTTAGGTTCCTTGTGTGGATCCTTTGCTCTTGTGTAGGGCATAAAACTTAGGTGTTGTATTGACCTTTACTCTTGTATAGGGCATAAACTCTAGGGGTCCTTGTGTGGATCCTTGGCCTGTGTGGGCTAAAACCTTAGGTTCCTTGTGTGGATCCTTTGCTCTTGTGTAGGGCATAAAACCTGGGTGCTGTGTGTTGACCCTTGCTCCTGTGTGGGGCATAAACTTGTGTCTCGTGGAGACATATTAGGTACCTTGTGTAGGTCCTAGAGTCAGCCTTGTGTAGGTTGTACTGGTTTAAGGTAAACCTGATTTGAAACCTCTATTAGTGAAATCCGGTACACTCAAAGGTTAAGTGCATCCGCCGGGAGTGGAGTAGGCATATAGCCGAACCACTATAAAACGATTGTGTTTGAGATTGTTATTTGCCTATTCTCTTATTGTGTATACTTTAAATGCTCACATGATGCATGATTATTTAGAACTGATAACTATCACATCTCACACATAGTCACTCAATGCATCTACATAGACTAAATTTCTATACTATTTAGATATTGAATAGTTTTGTGATTGGATCCTCTATTTGGCTTGGAAGCCATTAGAGTTAAGTTAAAGACATCTTGATAAATTGTTATATTAGATTAAGAAAATGGTAATGGGATTTTAAATTGTTATAAAATTTTATAAAGTCCTATTCGCCCTCCTCTAGGACACTTTGACCTATTGACCTATTCCTACTTCTACTAGAGCCATCATTACCGCAATTTCAACTGGTATCAGAGCGGGTCTCTCTTAAGGGCTTCACTGGCTAGAGAGTAATCTTGACTGAAGTTGGAATCATGACCAAAGGAGAGGGCTCATCTGTAACTAGACCTCTTGTATTTGATGGATCAAATTATGCTTATTGGAAGGCTAAGATGCATTACTTTCTGAGATCTTTAAATCATGATGTTTGGGACATTGTTGAAAATGGATATGTGCCCCTAACCGATTAAGTGGTACTTGAAAATAGTACAACTATCTCCAAACCAAAATCCAAAGAAATGTGGACTGCATTGGATAATGAAAAGCAAACCTCTGAAGTTAAAGCAATGAATGCTATTTACTGTGTTATGTCCCAAGAAGTGTTTAATCAAATTAGTATGTGTAGCACATTAAAACAAGCATGAGATTTGCTGGAAACAACCCATGACAAAACCAGCACAGTGAAAAGATCTAAGCTGTAGCTCCTAACATCACAATTTAAACATATTAGAATGGAGGAGCATGAGACTTTCATGGAATTCTTTACAAAACTGAATATCATCTGTAATTCCATGGGTGGAATGGGAGAGAAGGTTCCAGTGTCAAAATTTTGTTGGAAAATACTAAAATCCCTACTGGAACGATTCAACTCCAAAGTAACAACTATCGAAGAGTGTAGAAATGTGGATGAAATGAAAGTAGAAGAACTTGTAGGATACCTACAAACATTTGAACTACACTTTAAACCTGTTCCCAAATCCAAAAATAATGCCCCCAAAACTTCAAAGCACATCACCATAAATGAGGAGGATGAAAGTGAAAGGGAAAATGAAGATGGAGAAGAGGCCCTTTTGGCTCAACGGTTCAGAAAATTCTTCCATAAAAACCGTGGCCAACCATTTAAAGGGAAACAGTCGGACAACAAGCATTATGCAGGTAAACCTGGTAAAAGGTCCAAAGAGCCATAGTGTTACACTTGCCAAAAGTTTGGGCACCTGTCCACTAAATGCCCCAATGAAAAAACCAAAGGAAAGGCGATGGCTGCCACTTGGGATGATACTGAAGAGTCAAATTCAGAATGCAGTGACTTAGAGAGTGATGGAGACCAAAAATCATTGAAAATCCTTATGGCCTCTACATCCTCTAACATTCCCATAGAGACTGAGAAAATCAAAGAACCTCAAGCAACAAGATCATTTCCATCTGATGATAAGGAAATAGAGAAAGAAGAAGAAGAAAAGGATAAGTTACACGATGCCTATAATCAACTTTACATACATAGCATTAACATCGTTAAAAGACTTGGGATTAGTGAAAATAAGACTAAATTGCTGCAAATGGATCTAGATAAAACTTTAGAGACCAATACACACATAATTAATGATCTTTAGCAATACCATTCAGATAATGATAGGCTCAAAAGAATCAACTCATTTCTAAAATCTGAGTCGGTGAAACTGAACAAACAGATTGAGTCATTGAAAGAAGAAAACATGCGTCTTAAGAATGAAAATCACACACACATGTTTAATGCAGAAAAATCCAAAAATCTGTTGAGTTGAGTTACAAATTCTCTCAAAGCAGTGAAAAATTAGAAAAACTTTTAGGAATGGGGAGACCACAAAAGGACAAAAGGGGATTAGGATATGAAAACTTCAAACCAATTCCTACCCCTGCAGTAATAACAACTAAGAAAATAGTTGCCTCAGGAAGTAATACAAAGGTTACTCCTATTTGTCACCTATGTAGAGATTCAGGACATTACAAATTTGAATGTCATACCTTTGATTGGACTCGTCCTAATTCTAGCTTGAGCTTTACTGGTAAATAAATATACACCAATCAGAAAAATAGTGCAAAATGATAAGAGTCCACCAAGTTTCATACCTAAAGGTAAGACATATCCGTCTCCATCTAAAATGACCAAGAAAATGGAGGAACTACTAAGTCAGGTGGCTCAACTGAATCAGAAAATAAATGAATTGATGAAACAAGGAAAAGTGATTTAGCTACCCAATGTACCCAGACAAGTTCCTAGCAAAATGAAAGAACCATCCTCACAGAAACTTGCCACAAAATGGGTGGTTAAAGGAAAGAAAAATTGCATAGTAACTCATTCAAGTCCAAAAATAGGCAATAATACTAAGTGGTACTTAGATAACGGGTGCTCAAGACATGTCACAGGTGACAAGACACTTCTCTCCGACTACTCACCTCTTGATAATGGGGTAGTCACCTTTGGAGATGGAAACACCGCTAAGGTACTTGGGCATGAAACTATTGTTGGATTAGAGATGCTCAAAAATGTGAATGCCTTTTGTGTAGAAGGTCTAGTATACAACCTTCTAAGCATTTCTCAAATATGTGACAACAAGCATGTGGTTACATTCAATAAGCTAGAGTGCAAGATCCTGGACCTATCAAGAAAATCAGTTATAAAGGGTCTTCACACTAATGACCACTGTTATGTCATCAAAGGATGGGAAGGTTGATCCATAAGCCTAATGTCAATTGAGAAAGATAACAAGTCCAGGTCATGGCATCTAGACTTGGATGGATGTGTAAAATGATGCACTTTTGAAAATTATCATGATATATCTAAGGTTTCTATACCTTAAAAACTCCTTTTGCACATAAACATAGAAGGTGTTTATAATTTTTTAGCTTCACCACTTTTTGTACAAAATTTAATGTGTGTACAGGCTGATATGAAAATATACTATGATATGCATATATGAAAGATCATCGAAGTGCTCAAATCAATGTCATACTTTTTCTTCGCTAAGTGAGTTGATGAATCGGACTAATCCTCGATTATATCAAATACATATCGATATCATCAACGACCCTTCAGAATCCAAAGCGTCACACGTTATAAAGTGTTATCGAAGACCTCTTCGATAACATCAACTGGGGCATATCGATATCATCGAATCCAAATTCAATGATATCGAAGTTCACTGCCCGATAAAAGACGGACGAGCAGGAAAATTCTATTTTGTTCTGTCCATCTTCCCAGGCCATTTTCCCTCTTTTGACGACCGCAAGCAGTGTAGCGTGGCTCAAATCCGGTAATTTCTTGGCATATAAATTCCTATGTCAGGACAGAGATATCCCATGGTATCAAGGGAATGCTTTGAAAGCAAAATATATGAGTCCTAAATACCGGGTCTTGCACGGGATATTCTACACCAATGCTTACCCTAGAGGACTAAATTGAGCAGATCTTACTAGGTTTATGGTCATGGTTGTATACTGCATTGCAACTAGTGTCAAGATATGTCTGCCCACTTTAATTCTTCACCAATTAGCCAGTGTCATTCACACCTCCAGAGCAACCCACCTTCCTTTTCCTCACATCATCTATGTGCTATGTGACAAAATTGGACTACCTAGGACGGATGATCCTGAGCGTCCACTACAACATTTCAACAAGATCAACATTCGGAAGATGGACCTTAAGTTCCATCCACATATGGAAGGTCAGTCTAAGGAAGAAATCTAAGGAGAAGGAGACATGGGGGAAGGAGCAGCTCAAACAGAAGGGGATCCACAGGAGCCTCAGCCAGTTCCGACTCCAACGGACTCTGTACCGACTCCACGGTTCAAATTTCATTAAGATCAGGTTGGGGCTCAATTGTGTGGAGTGACACAGATAGAAGAGAAACTAGAGAAGCATGAAGAGTGTTTCTCAGCCTTGGAGAAAATGGTGGCTGGAGTGCAGCACATAGTACAACGGCTCGTTGATTTAATGATGTGCCGTCGAGATGACACGACGCCATCTAACTCAGCCCCAGCACCATAATGACAGTTGCTCTTATGCCATCACATACACCGCTTATGCATTTATACTTAGGGCATGAGTATATTTTTGAATGCCCTACGTACCTATGAGTGTATGTGGTGGCCAGCTAACATTGGACAAATTAACATTTTCTGGTGGTTGTTAGTTAGTTTTTTTATTTTTATTTATTTATTTATTTATTGGTTTGTTCGTCCTTTGGAGGAGGAAAATACTTTATTTTGATCTGCCCATGGATGGGTTGAATACTTTATGGTTGATACAATAATTGCTACCAAGTTGGGAAGCTATTTTTGAATGCTCATTGAATGAATGCTACTATTTCTGAGCTTTACTTCTGATTGATCATTAGTGATATTTCTAGATTGTCTATGAGAATGAATCATGTCTTTAGGATATTATATGAGGATTGAATACTAAATGGTGATAGATTTAGCATTTCCTATACTCTCATGATCTGATTTATATGAGTACTTAGTGATAATTTCATTCCTCTAGTTTCAAATGCATCTATGCTTATCATGTGTATGAACTATTGTATTTCTATATGCATTTTGAATACTCAATCACCTTGATTCTCCCATGTTTTTATGATTCAACTTCAGTCAACTGATATTGATATATATTGTCCTTTGTCAATAACTGACAAAAATGGGGAGAACAAATCCCACCACGAGGAAAATTGTGTGTATCTATGTATGTATGGTGGTACAGGTTTTAGGGGGAGCAACTGCAAGGAGATAGGGGGAGCAGCTCTACTGAATGTTTCAACTTTGTGTGAGAACTCAAATAACATATTTGTAAAATTGTGTAAAGTTCATGTACACACAATTTAGGATGTTAGTCTAGGTGTTGTTCTAGGATTTCTGGTGTTTTGTCATGTAATTGACAAAGGGGGAGATTGAAAATGCCCTGGTTTGTCAATTAGTGTGAGGATTGAGTCAATGAGTCAAGTGAGCCCCAAAGAAGATTGTTTAAGTCATTACCTCACCTGGATGTGCACTTCGAGCTCGTCAAAGGTAAATTAAGCCTCACATCCCATGTCCCAAAACACTCAGGTATAACATTTCGATAATATCGACATTCAAATATCGATCAAATCAAATGAGAATCGATGATATCGAATTACCTTGAGCTTTGTCCAACAACATTTTGAAAATGTCCTGACATTACTCAAGTACTCGAACCATCTTCAATATGATCTGAATTCAAACTTCGATGATATCGAGATGAGTTCGATATCATCGAATTCGATCAAGTTTTGTCCAGCGAGCCTCAAAGGAAAATCACCTAAAAAGATCGAGGACTTGAAACCCGACTCAATGTCATCAGATTTCAAATCTCGATGATATTGAAGGTATATCAATGAGATGGAATCTGGACAAAACTATTCTAGCAATCTTACAAGGTAAACCATATGGGAATGATCGAGGAATCGATGATGACTCGATATGATCGTAATTCAAATATCGAGGAAATTGACATATGATCAATGTTATCGAAATGAATCAAAAATTGTCCAGCAAGCTCTTTTAAAATTCATATGGAAATGATCAATGTATCGAGCAAACTGTCGATGAAATCAGAATTCAAACTCTGATTACATGGATGCCAACTTGATTGCATCGATCCTCAGCAGAAAGTTCTAGGGATATTCTTTAGTGAAGTTCGTATCATCGAACCTTGCTTCGATGACATCGAAAGTATACTTTCGATGACATCAAAGTAGGCCCGATGATATCAAACTCTGTCAGAATCTGACATCTTTATTAACGTTGGAACTTTTTGTCTATTTAAGGAGAGCTTGTTCTTGGTTGTTGTATTGAGAAAAAGAGAGAGAGCTTTGAGAGAGAAACTACATATCATCTAACCTAAGTCCTTTTTCTCATGGGAGTTCATCCTTCAATCCACCCTCATTATTGACATTCTATAGAGTGGATTGGGCAATGAACTTCCTCATTCAAGGATCATCCAGCTACCACCTTAATGACAAATCATTGAGCTGGGATCCCTTGAATGCCTAAGACCTTGGAATCTCTCCATTGCTTTAATAGGTAATATTCATTATAGTAGATTCCAAGATAACCTTGACCTAACTCGTCAACCTTATTGGTACATCATCAAGTGTTGCGGATTAATGGAGATGAAGAATCTTTGTCATCAAGGAGGAGATCTTCATCAACGTGCTTAACGGGGTTCACCTACTTATCTGTAAGTCATTTGAGTCAGAGACCCTTTTAATCATTCCTTTTGTAGGTTTGTGTCAAAGGTGCTTCTCACCCCTTTCAAGTCCTCATAGGAGGCCTCCGACGGGAGATTACGTGTGGGTGCTGTGTGTTGATCCTTGCTCTTGTGTAGGGCATAAACTTAGGTCCTTAATGTAGGTCTTTGGCCTATATGGCCTAAAAGTTAGGTTCCTTGTGTGGATCCTTTGCTTTTATATAGGGCATAAAACTTAAATGTTGTGTGTTGACCTTTGCTCTTGTGTATGGCATAAACTCTAGGGTCCTTGTGTGGATCCTTAGCCTGTGTGGCCTAAAACCCTAGGTTCCTTGTGTGGATCCTTTGCTCTTGTGTAGGGCATAAAACCTGGGTGCTGTGTGTTGACCCTTGCTCCTGTGTGGGGCATAAACTTGTGTCTTGTGGAGACATGTTAGGTACCTTGTGTAGGTCCTAGAGTCAGCCTTGTGTAGGTTGTACTGGTTTAAGGTAAACCTGATTTGAAACCTTTGTTAGTGAAATCTAGTACACTCAAGGGTTGAGTGCGTTCGCCTGGAGTGGAGTAGGCATATAGCTGAACCACTATAAAACGACTATGTTTGAGATTGTTATTTGCATATTCTCTTATTGTGTATACTTTAAATGTTCACACGATGCATGATTATTTAGAATTGATAAGTATCACATCTCACACACAGTCACTCAGTGCATCCATCATAAACTAAATTTATATACTATTTAGATGTTGAATAGTCTTGTGATTGGATCCTCTATTTGGCTTGGAAGCCATTAGAGTTAAGTTGAAGATATATTGATAAATTTTTATATTGGATCAAGATGCCGGTAATGGAATTTTAAATTGTTATAAAATTTTATAAAGTCCTATTCACCCCCCCTCTAGGACACTTTGACCTATTCCTACTTCTACTAGAGCCGTCATTACTGCAATTTTAGACCCATTCATCATCGTTATCTTGTGCAAGTGATGATACGAATATTACTCCGGCATTAGCTTGTGACATATCACTTTTAATCAGAATTGGCTGGTGTGGAGTCGACTAGTTCTTTTAGCTCAAATACTGATTACAGGCATATTCTATTACAAACCTAGTTGGTTTGAAATAGAAAATTGTCTTGCTCGCGAATGTTGCCATTGCAGTCTTGTTTGAATGAATTCAGTTCTTGTCAGAGTAATTCAAGATACTTATAAGTAAGTATTTAGATAAGTTTGTACTTTATCTTAGTGATGAAGGGGAGTATGTTACCATTGATAGTCGCCATTTTGGCGTCGATATGATGCCAAACAATGATGAAGTTCTCTAAATGGTTTCTAAGTTAGTATCGATGAGAAGAATTCCCCAGCTGAGTCGCTATTTTGTTTCAACAAGAAACGATGTATTTGACTTGGGGAATTATCTCATTCAACAATAATGAAGAAAAGATAGAGAGAACAATCATTGTTCACAACCCCAAGTGTAGGTTTGCAATGTAATAACAACTCGTGAGAATGAGATTGAACCCACAGGGACTAAACTTATACGTATTCTGAAAAGAACTAGAACCAAAAGAAGATGTAAATTTGAATTTTGGAATAAAAGAGACGAATTGTGAATAATGTTTAAACTATCAATTAAAGGTGAGAATTAGGGTGCCAAGGATCCACTTGTAGCTATCAAGATGCTACCTTACTTGATTCAAGGAACACAATTGTTATTGGAGTCTTATCCTATCCAATTAGAAGATAAAGCAATTTAAATCAAATTTGAACTTTCCATTGACCTAATTCTCAATGGAGAAGAATTATGAAGATTGGAAAGGATTCCATCATCCTACCATGCCCAAGAGACGATGGTGAACAATAGGATTTACCAATATCACAATCTCAAAAACAGGAAAAGAAGATATTCAAAGCTATCACAGCGTCTATTGTAATTTGAGTCACAATAAATCCTAGAAAACTGAAAATATTCCCTTAATATCAAAGTAGAAATCAATGAAGTTCAATAAGAACAAGAATTAAAGAAAAAGAAACATCCAAACACGCTACAAGCTTCACCTCTTAGCCCTAGTTAAGAGGTTTAGCCAACCATAGACATGATTGAAACCAAATCTCATAAACAAATCATGAAAAATAAACTAGGGAAGAGAAAAACTTTTTGGTGGCTGCTCCACCCTTGTGTATGCTCCTTGAGACCTTTCCAAACCCTATAAAATACTTTAGAGCATCCTAGGGAGTCCTATTTATAGCTGTGGAACTCTAACTTTTGCACCTAGTTGGAAAAATCTAGAAACTGCCTCAAATTTACGCACTCTGCACAATTTCCTAAAACAACTCAGAGCTTAAACCGCCTCAAATTTGCGCACTCTGTGAAGTTTTCGAATTTAGACTCTGAGTTTTAGAATATGCCTTTTCGGGACAATTTCAAGATTCTTTTTATTCACTTCAAATCTTTGATTCTCTTCATTCCTCACTTAGTTTTCTTGGATCTTTGGCATGTGAAATCTTCATTAATGACTTCCAAATCTCCAAATCTTCATTTAATAATCTTTTGAGCATAAATCTTCCTTCTGACATCAATTTCACCTTAAGCTCTCGAAATCACCTTGCACATGAAAACAAGCATAATTAAATCGATTAAGCACTATCATGCTTATAAAACCAAGGTATAAATAGGGAGAAATATGCAATATTTCACACTTAACACAACCCCCAACAAACATTTTGATAGTCTCGAGCAAAACATGTGTGAAGTGATCTTCAATCTTTAATGTTCAAATCACTTTCAAAAAATAATCTTTTATGTAATCAAGTATGAATGAGTACAATCTAAAGAAGCGAGAGTGCAGTTTTGAATTCCTAGAGCCGAATCACATGAGCAATCAATCCAAAAGTTTCTTTATCAATCATTTAAGAGCATAGATTCATATATAAATATTTTCAATGTGCTTAGTGAATTCTATTTACTTTCCATAACATACTACTATTTCATAATGTTAGCCATGCTCATCACTTCAAGTTTTATTAAATAATCAAGTACTAATTCTAAACTTATCACCTTTTCCTTCTTTTTTCAGTCTTTGATTTTATATCAACGGGCCCTTTTATTTATTCATTCTTTTTAGACTTTTCATTCCTTTCCAGTCTTTTCATCATACATGACCTTTTTGTCGATCTCTCTATTTTTTAATTAGTTCTTTTCATCTTTTTAAGGTGGATAAAATTTTCCAGACTTAATTCTCAATATCTATCAATGATACATATACTAACAATGAGAAATTCTAGTACAATTCACAGAAAACAATTTGAATATGGCTTATGACTTAGATTAACATTATATTTAAACTTCTTCTTAATCAATTAAATGTAAGAATTTAGATGATAGTCTACTCGGTTAATCAAACTCTAGCAATTCAAAGTTCAATCTCCATCTTATCATCATACTAAAAGCATTCTTAATTCCACAAATTATCATTTCCCAAACATGTTTTTAACTTGAAAATTTGAAAATTTTCACAATTTTTGCTCAAAACTAAGAAAATACTGATTAGTTTACCTAATCCGCACTCCTCAACTTAAAACCTACATTGTCCTTAATGTAAAAGATATGAGCATGCAATGCTCATGAGACAATAAAAAGAAATGGGAAGTGATGGGAAGATAATACCTGAAGAAGGAGAATTGAAGCTTTTCCAAATTTCTTAATATGTAAATGGGTTAGCACGAAAACTAAACAAACTGAAATCAAACTATCCTAATCCTAAATCCTACGAAAGCAATAAACCTAACTACACCTCAATTTGACCAGGAGGTTAATCCTTGTACACAGGATCAGTCAGAGGCATGGACATGTCCTCTGAATCAAACTTCTTAAAAAATGGCTTGAGACGATGTCCATTTAATTTGAAAACATTGTCATTCGCTGGATTCTTTATCTCGACGGCCCCATAAGGATAAATAGTAATAACAATAAAAGGGTCGGTCCAACGAGATTAAAGGTTTCCTGGAAAAAGATGTAACCGAGAATTGTATAGAAGGACTTTTTGGCCAGATGTGAATGATTTTCAAAGGATGTTCCGATCATGAAACGCCTTCATCCTGTCCTTGTAAATTCTCAAGTTCTTTATGCATCGTTTCAAATTTCTTGGAGTTCATTCAATTGAAGTTTGTGCAGCGAGCTAGCATTGTCCAAGTGAAAATTCAAAATTTTGATAGCCGAGTAGGCTTTATGCTCCAGCTCTATAGGTAGGTGGCAAGCTTTCCCATATACGAGTCTAAAGGGAGTCATTCTAATAGGGGTCTTAAAAACTGTACGATAAGCCCATAAGGCATCAGTCAAGCGAATCGACCAATCCTTACGGTCAAGGCTAACCATTTTTTCCAGAATTTGTTTAATTTTCTTGTTGGAAATCTCCGCTTTCCCGCTTGTCTGCGGGTGATATGGAGTGCTTACTTTATGAGAGATGTCATATTTCTTCATTAAGTTCTCAAATGACCTATTACAAAAGTGTGAACTTGTAAGTGCTATGTTTTATATTAAGCACCCTATGTTGTCAAATTCCATAGTGACTAACTACTTTAGAATGATGGACTTGTTCAAAGATGGAAATTTTACCTTCATAAGAAGATGTGCTACAAAGCTCAAGTCATGAAGATTTTTTTACCTTGTTTAAGATTAACTTTAAGTGCTACTTCTAGTTCAAGTGCAAGTTCTATTTCAAAGTTCAAGTTAAAGTGCATGTTCAAGTTCAAGAGAAAGACCAAGTTCAAGTGCTACTTCAAGTCCAAGCACACTACATGGTCAAGATCAAGTTAAAGCTTCAAGTGTATAAGATTAAGCTTCAAGTAAATTAAGTTGTAGATCAACCGAAGCAACTAAAGCTACAAGTTCAATGTTCAATATTTCATGTATAAATGACCCTAGAAAGACCTTAGGTTTAGGTAATTCATATTGCACATTTAGTATGGGTTATTATGCTTGTTATACGCTCTATTTTGACTAGTCCTAGCCTATGCTCGACTAGTCCAGGCTCTGGCTTGACCAGTTTAGGGTTTTTCCCGACCAATCCAGGATTTGTTGCAAAATTTCAAATTTTTCTGGTAGGGTCACGACTGATTGAGTACACTGCTCAACCAGTCGAGAAGGGCTCAACTGAAACTCCAGCAAGCAATTTTGGCCTCACTCTACCAGTTGAGTGCTATGCTCGACCAGTTGAGGGACGGTTTTATCCGATCACGTCAAAATTTTTAAAATTTGGTTGAATCTTAGACCAGTCGAAGCAACTATTTTTCAGCCTATAAATAGAGGACTTTTCTCAGATTTTTTCATTGATAAAAAGCCAAATCAAGTCTGCGCTTTGAGAGAAAAGCCCTCGTGATTGTCAAGCTATTGTCAAGTAAATTAAGATTCTTTTTATAACTTTTTGATTTCTAATTTCTTGATCTCTCTTTGCTTCAATCTAATTTTATAAAAGGGTGTTCTTCTCTACCCCTTTTGAGATCAAATGAATTAAATCAAAGTAGCCCAAGGTTGGATTAATGTAAAATTCATTTAGACCTAGAAGCCTTCTATATGTGTGATTGAATATTGAACATCTTCATCTTCAAAAGAAGCAGTTTTATTGGCCTACATCAAGCAGAATCTCCAGATAAGTATTTTATTTAAATTGCTTTTGGTTTTTTAGATTGCCAGAAAATCTCTATTGTGGTTTTTGAGATTGCTAGAAAATCTCTATTATGGTTTTGACTGAGATAGCCAGAAAATCTCAGCGCGGGGTTTTTAATTGTGGTAGCCCATTGAAAATGCAATTGTAAAGGTTTTAAGGTGAATCTTGGAAAACCTTCTTTCATATTGAAAGCCAATATCACATGGGAGTGGAGTAGGTGTGGCTGTTTGAGAACAGTTGGTGTACACACTGAACCATTATAAATTTTGGTGTTTTCTGGTTGATGTATGTGATGTATGAGTGGTGAATGATTGTATCTATTTCATGTACATGTGGTGAATGTTGTAATAGGTAGATTTCATTATTTTACTGCTTGTTTTAGTTTGGGTTTTTGATCCTTACCGAGTTCAATAAATCAGGTTGTCTTACCATAAACTTTGGTTTTCGGTATAAGGTTGTCCTTTAAACAACGTTTGAATCAACTTCTCAATACTATTGCAATTGAGATTATTATTTGATTCAGCTATCTTCATTTATATTCTGTAATTATTTTTTATTTGACATAGTCCTATTCACTCTCCCTCTAAGACTGAGAGCTCGCCCTTTTCAGAACCTCTATCACTAATGATGGCTCGAGGCGTTCCGAACCGAGAAAGGATATTTTCTTTTAAGAATCAAATGATCGTTTTATGATCATTATTCCGGCATGAGATCGCTTCGACCCACTTAATGACAGTCTACTGCTAACAAAATGTAAATATTCCCAAAGGATTAGGGAAATGGTCCCATGAAATCGATGCCCCAGCAATCAAATGCTTCAATGATAAGAATGGAGTTCAGAGGCATCATATTTTGATGGGATAACCCTCCCAATTTCTGACAACACCCACAAGCTTTGCAAAACTCAGGAGTATCTTTGAACATCGTGGCCAATAAAAGCCACACTATAGAATTTTGGCCATGATTTTTTAGCAGAAAAGTGACCACCACAGGCCTGAGAATGACAAAAGGAGATGACACTCTGATGTTTATTGTCTGGCACACATCTCCTTAGAATTTGGCCTGGGCAATATTTAAACAAATAAGGATCATTTCAGAAAAACTTACATACCTCGATGAAGAATTTTTTCTTATCTTGCGCAGTCCAATATGTTACCGTGAAACTTGTAGCAAAATAATTTGCAATGTCAGTAAACCAAGGTAGTTGGGAGAGTTTAAAAAATTGTTCATCAGGGAATATATCGTTTATCGGTGTCAGCTCAAGGGAATCTAGGAGGTCAAGTCGAGAAAGGTAGTCGGCCACTACATTTTCTACTCCTTTTTTTGTCTCGTATTTCAATATTAAATTCTTGAAGTAAGAGGATCCATCTTATCAGGTGGGGCTTGGCATCCGTCTTAGAAAGAAGATACTTTAGCACCGCATGGTCTGTGTAGATGATGATCTTAGATTCGATTAGGTAGGACATAAATTTGTCCAAAGCGAATACTACGGCTAAGAGTTCCTTCTCCGTGTTAGAGTAGTTCACTTGGGTAAAATTTAGAGTTCTACTTGCATAGTGAATAACGTAGGGTTTCTTTTCTTTTCTTTGGCCTAACACCACTCCAATAGTATAGTTAGATGCATCACACATAATCTCAAAAGGGATGCTCCAATCGGGTGGCTGCATGATAGGTGCGGTAGTTAACATACCCTTGAGCTTAGTGAAAACTTCTTGGCATTGTTCAGTCCTCTCGTATGGTGCATCCTTTTGAAGTAGATTGCATAAAGGATGAGAGAGATGACTAAAGTCCTTTATGAATCGTCTATAGAATCCAGCGTGTCCTAGGAAGGATCGCACATCACGTACGCTCTTGGGTGGAGGTAGGTTGGATGAAATTATGTGTCTAAGCACAATTCCATTGAGAACCATGAAATGACATTTCTCCCAATACAAAACCAAATTTTTTTCCTCGCATCACTTCAACACACATTTAAGATTTTCCAAACACTCGAAGGATGGACCAAAGATAGAGAAATCGCCCATGATGACCTCTAAATGTTGCCCCACCATGTCAGAAAAAATACTTAACATGCATCGCTGAAAAGTGGCGGGGGCATTACATTATCCAAATTCATCATTTGGTAAGAAAAGGTGCCAAAGGAATATATGAATGCTGTCTTCTCTTGATCTTCAAGGGCTATCTCTATCTGATTGTAGCCCAAATATCCGTTAAGGAAGTAATTGAGAGTGACCGGCTAGCCTTTCCAAAATTTGATCAATTAAGGGCAAAGGAAAGTGGTCCTCCCTTGTGACGGTATTCAACTTCCTGTAGTCAATGCACATTCTCCAACTAGTAGTAACTCCAGTTGGCACGATTTCATTGTCAGCTTCGGCTACGATGGTGATTTTGGACTTTTTAAGAACTACTTGAGTTGGACCCACCCATGACTGTCGGATATAGGGTATATATGATACCCACATCCAACAACTTAATTACCTCAGCCTTAACTACTTCTTTCATATTTAGATTGAGTCGACGTTGTAGTTGTCGGGAGGTTTTCGCATTATTCTCAAGATGGATGCGGTGAGTATAAATCAAAGGGTTAATTCCTTTGAGGTCCGCAATCGACCCTCCAGGAGCTCCTTTATGCTTAATGAGAGTGGAAATGAGCACACTCTTATTCTTTCTCAAGGTAGGAAGAGATCACCTCTGGGTATGTCTCATCTTAACCTACATAGACATATTTAAGATCGGCGGGCAAAGGTTTTAGGTCAAGCTTCGATTCTTTGAGGTTAGATAGTAGAGGCACTACATCGGTTTGGGGCAAATTTTCAAATTGTGGCCTCCACCAGTTAACTTTAAGTACTAGCTAGCATCAAGGAAGGTAGCCATCTCCCTAATCATGTCATCATCTAAATTAGGGGAGTGGGCTAAGCACATCTCTAGAGTGTCAGAGTATAGAGTCAGGAATGCTCTATCCTCCACAAAAGAATTGATCATGTTAATATCGTGGTTATTGTTATCATCCTCTGGTTGTTTGTTCATGTTGAAAAAGATGTTAATCTCCAATGTCATATTTCTGAAAGATAAATTCATAATTCCATTCCTACAATTAATGATAGCATTTGATTGTTCACAATCCCAAGTGTAGGGTCGCGATGTAGTAATAATCTCGGTAAGACCAAGGTCGAATCTACAAGGACTGATCTTCTGCGTTTCTGAAATTAACTAGAAGTAGAACTAGAAGAAGATGTAAAACTAATTTGAAGTGAATGAGAGAGTAATTGTGAATTTAGTAATTAAAACTAAGAATTTAAAGAGGTAATTAGGGTGTCATCTTCTTTGATTCTAGTAACATAATTAGAATTGGAGTCTTATCCTATCCAATTGGAAAATATATCAATAAAACCAAATATGAACTTCCATTGACCTAATTCTCAATGAAGAAGAATTATGATAATTGGCAGGGATTCCATCACCAAACCATGCCAAAGAGACAATGGCAAACAACAGGATTTACCGATCCCACAATCTTAAAGCAGGAGAATTGTGAAGATTAGGAAGGATTCCATCACCTTACCATGCCCAAGGGACGTGAATAACAAGACTTACTAATTTCACAATCTTAAATCAGGAAAAGAAGATACTCAAAGCTATTGCAAATCTACTATAATTTGGGTCACAATAAACCATTAAAAACTGAAAGTATTCTTTAAATATCAAATTAGAATCTATGAAGTTCAACATAAACATGAATCAAAGCAATAGAAACATCCCATCTAAGATGTTTAGCCAACCATATATATGATTGGACCAAAGTCCGTTAAGAAAAATATGAAAACAACTAAGGAAGAAGAAGAAAAACTCTTGGCAACGGCTTCTCCACCCTTTCGCTCCACTCCTTAAACCCTAGAAGATGCCTTGGAGCATCCTAGGGAGTCCTATTTATAGTTGTGGAACTCCAACTTTCGCACTTAGTTGAAAAACTTTAGAAACCACCTCAAATTTATGTAGTTTGCTAAAATAGAGTTCACTTTGTGCAGTTTTTCAAAATAGACTTCACTCTACGTAATTTCACAAAATGACCCAAAGTTTCAAAATATGCTTTTTCAGGACAATTTTAAGCTTCATTTTCTTTACTTTAAATCTTTGATTGTCTTCATTCCTCACTTGGTTTTCTTGGATCTTTGGCATGTGAATTCTTTAATCCTGGTCTCTAAAGATCCATCCCTTGCCTTGGTGATTTTTAAGAATCATATCCATGCTTTTATCACCCTTTTCAATCCAAGCTCTTAAATTCACAGCCACACAACTACTCAATCAATATTTAAAACTTCTAACTGAGGATTAATGACTTGACTTAATTTTGAGATCTCCCAAGTGACTAAACTCTAAGAGACATAAGGCATCAACTGAAAAGGCTGAGCTAGAGTCCTAGCAGGGGGGGGGGGGGAGGTGAATAAGACTATGCCAAATTAAAATAATAACAACAGAATTTAAATAATTAAAGGACAGATAGCACTTTAAACAATCCACAATACAGAAATGTAAAGCAACCTCAAAATTGTAGTATTGAGAGGTTGATCCAAATGGTGTTATAAGGAAAACCTTACACCATAAAAACTAAGGGTTTATGGTAGGACAACCTTACTAGAATGGTTTGTGTATCAAGAACTCAAACTGAAGAGGAATAAAAAGGAAATACCTAGAAAGGAAATCTACACAATTACAACATTCCCACAATGCTGAAATGTAAAGATTACAACATTCACATCCATAGATACATTCCATAATCTTGAATGATAAAAGATATAGAAAATAAACCACACATCCATAAAATACAAAGAATTATAGTGGTTCGCTTGTGTGTACACCAACTGTAAAACAACAGCCACACAACTACTTCATTCCTAATATCCTCACACAGTGGATATTAGCGTTCACTATGAAAATAGGTTTTTCTAGGTTCACCTAAAATCCTCACAATTGTGTCTTTCAAATGGGCTTACACAATTCAAAAACCCCACACTCTGAGTTTTCTGGATCACCTCAGATAACCAAACGAATGAGATTTTTCTGGCTCAATCTCAAAAGAAACCAAAACAAAGGAAATTACAATAATGTAAAATACCTGGATTTCTCCTTTTGTTACAGCCCGGAAGAACCAAATCAGAGTAGAAGTTCAAATATAGAAGTTCAATGTCCACACTCACTTATGAAATGGTTTTAGGTTCTAAATTAATTTTAAATTAAATCAAATTGGGTTAACTCTATTTGATTTTGATTCCAAGAAGTGGGAATACTTCAATCCCTCTTTCTAATTAGATTGGAATGCAGAATACAAAATTAAATATAAAATGCTAATAAAAGAGAATATTAAATATGCACAATATAGCTTAAGAAGTTTATAAACTTATCTCTCAGAGATGTCTTGATTATACTTGAATTGAATATCAAACTCTGAAAATTGCGCTCATTTATAGGTGAAGAAATCACGTTCACGACTGGTTCGGTGGACACTACGACTAGTCTTAGGACCAACGGATTTTTAAAATTGAGAGCGCGATAGGATAAAGCCATTCCACGACTGGTCGTGAGACCTCCACGATTGGTCATGTGGAACCAAAAACAGTTGTAGGAGTTTGAGTCATGACTGTAGGACTGGTTATGAATGAGTCGTACACTGTTCACACAGCCAGTCGAGCAGTCTCTAAGACTGGTCGTGGCCCTAAGGTCAATCTAAGGTCTTTCATACCTTGGACATGATGTATGAACATTGAACCTTCTTGTCTTCAGATAACAGATGATCTTTGAAGTTCATGAAGCTTGAGATCTCGACACATGAAGAAGCTTGTACTTGAGATCTTTTGAAGCTTGAATTTGTAGTACATGAGTTGTACTTCACCTTGATCTTGAGTATGAACAGTTGACTTGTCTTTCGATGTTGCTTTAAAGCATTGAACTTTGAAGTTTAAAGAAGTGAATAATGTACTTGATCTTTGAATTTTTTGAAGTAGATCTTTGCTCTTGATTTGAAGTATTATCCTTGTACATGTGATGCATTGTCTTGAACAGATATATCAATGTGCTATACAAGACCCAGATTGTGGTTTTGGCACTACAAGATTTGACAATCAGAGGAGTAAGAAACCATAGCACTTACAATCTCCCCTTTTGTCAAATTTATGACAAAACACATTCCATTAAAAATAAGAGAAACATTATATGCTCAATAAAGAATCATGCACCATATGTATACAAGAAAGTATAATGCACTAGTTACAATAACCAGAACACACTTATCATGAAATATTCAAAACACCTTCTTACTTACTCCCCCTGAGTAGCACACATCAAAAATAAATGCTACTACCCACAATCCATATCCATATCCATAAGAAAACATAACAAAATATTCTCTCCCTTTTTGTCACAATATGACAAAGGAAGAAACTAAGATATAGAAGAGAAAAATAAATAAAAGAGGAATAAGGGAGCAAACTAGGCAAGATAGAAGCATATAATGTTTACATATAAGTAACCAACATGAACCAAGTTCATCCAAAGTCAGTCTCACAAACTGAAAGAAAGCAAAGTATCATAAGAGTTATTACAGGCCATATACAAAAAACTTAATCAGATCCAGAAGAGGGAGCAGGAATAGATGGATCAATTTAGTGTAAACTCTTGTTAATGCGCCTCATATATTTGCACATATAAGCAAAATGAGAATCCTAGGTTGCACGAATCTGAGCCACCTATTCCTCAAGAGTATGCAACCTCTCAGTAAAATCAGAAGGCTGATAGTCAGGGTCAGCTTCAAAATCTGATTCAATCTCATTAAAGATATCATCCATGTTTATATCATCTGGAGGTAAATCACCTTCTTCTTCATTCACTGCTTTAGCTCCACCACCCACATCCACTTAGCCATCAGCTAACCTCGAATTTATCTTGTTAATATTGGAGTTATTGAAAATAAGGTGATGAATGGGAGCCTCTCCAACAGGCATAATTACTAACATATGAGTGGCTAACACAGTCATAAATATGCAAAGGGGATATTACTATGTCTAGGATGGATATAGAATTGTATGATGGAATGACAGATTAAAGAAGGAAGCCAGACATTTGCACCAGAGATGATGGAATGCAAAATTCGAACCATAAAAGAGGTGAGTTCGGTTTTGTTTGCAGAACGGGGATACAAATTTGAAATAAATATCCTGTGAAGAACCCTATATTTGGGTAACAAGTACTTTGAAGCGAGCGCATTCCTATTTTGACTCCATTGTGCATCTATGTTGCATAATGCTCTAGCAAGAATGCATTTTTCTGATCCAGATGGTTTATCAACTAGAGAGCTAATTGGAATACCTTCATCATTGACAGGTATGTCCATTAAGCCAAAAATTAAATGTCGATCAACTTTAAATGGACCTTCTCTAGTTGCTATTATAAACGTTAAATTTTCAGTTGAAAAATTAGAAATGCAAGCAAACATAGCCTGCGCAATAGACCGGTATGCCGGCCCACCCCAATGTAGAATGTTAGCCCATCCTACAGATTGAAGAAGAGGGAGAGATCAAAAGGAGCAATATGTTCAACATGCACAGGTCGCTCAACTATTACATTGCGCAACCTCAAATCCCGCACATAGGGAGGATCATCTTCGGGTGACCGAAGGTGGCGCCTTGTGATAGGTGATGATCTGGATGTTGAAGGGCTACGAGTGTTTTTCTTTCTACCTCTAGCATCCATTTGTAACTTTGAATATAAGAACTCAAGAGGTTGCAAAAGATGTAGAATGGATTTTCTCAAAATCAGAATTTGGAGAAGGAAACTCCAAAAACTTCAAGGAAATAAGAAATAAACCACTCTAAGTAAGAAAATGGAGTGATATGCACTTGAATCTACAAGAAAAATGGAAATAATGAACTAACCTTGAAGAATCAAGAAGTTGGGTATGACCAGTCGAGCTTAGACTCATTGGAGAGGAAGAGCAAATGAGGAAGAAAAGGGATTTTTTCCCAAATTAAAAGCATCAGTGCGCTACACGACTGGTCATGGACGTCCTCGACTGGTCGTGCCACGACTGGTCGAGTACATCCTCGACTGGTCGTGCAAACCCAAAAATATGCAATTTTCACATAAATTCAAAATTTAAACAAATAAATTAACAAATATATATATTATAATACATAAAAGCATGAATAATCAATTCAAATTACACATACCAAGATCAAATTTCAATTTATTAAACCTGCTTTTGTCGAGCGGTTTAGTGAAAATGTCAGCAAGTTGAGTCTCGGTCGGAATGTATTCCAATGAAATTGTCTTTTCTTCCACTAATTCACGAATGTAGTGATATCTAATGTCATTGTGCTTGGTTCGTGATTGCTGGATTAGATTTTTAGATATATTAATAGCACTAGAATTATCACAATATAAAACCATTGAATCCTGTGCAATTCTGTAATCGCTTAACATTCTATTCATCCATACAAGCTGAGTACATGCATTTTCAGCTGCGATGTATTCAGCCTCAGTAGTTGAGAGCGATACGGAACTTTAATTCTTGCTAAACCAAGAAACTAAGTAGTTTCCAATATAGAAACAACCACCACTGGTTGATTTTCTATCATCGATATTACCAGCCCAATCAACATCTGTGTAACCAGCCAATTGAACACTAGTATCATGTGGATACCAAAGACCCAAATTTATTGTGCTTGCGACATATCGCATAATCCGCTTAACAGTAGTTAAATGTGACTCTTTAGGGTCAGATTGATATCTAGTGCAAATTCCAATGCTAAAACCAATATCAGGTCTACCTACAGTCAAATAAAGTAAACTGCCAATCATACTACGATATAATTTAGGATCCACACTTTTACCTGTAGAGTCCTTTGAGAGTCTTAATGTTGTACTCATAGGAGTATCAAAATTTTTACCATTCTCAAATCTGAACTATTTAACTAAGTTTAGAACATATTTGGTTTGAGAAATAAAGATACCATCAGGTTGCTGTTTAACTTGCAACCTTAAGAAATAATTCAATTACCCAACCATGCTGATTTCGAACTTAGATTTCATAAGATCTGCAAACTCAACAGTCAAGTTAGTACAGGTAGATCCATAAATAATATCATCAACATAGATCTGCACTAATAAGATATGATCGTTATGTTTCTTAACAAAAAGAGTCTTATCAACACTTCCCATTTGAAAATTATGACTTAGCAGAAACTTAGTCAATTTTTCGTACCATGCCCTGGGAGCTTGTTTCAAGCCGTAGAGAACCTTTTTTAAGCGATAAACATGATCAGCGTTCTTAGGGTCTTCAAAACCCGTCGGTTGTTCAACATACACTTCTTCATGTAAATCGCTGTTTTAAAAAGCACTTTTTACATCCATTTGATATATTTTAAACTTTCTAAAGCATGTAATGGATATAAATAGTCTGATTGATTCAAGACAAGCTACTGGGACAAAGGTTTCATCATAATCGATTCCTTCAATTTGAGTATACCCTTGTACAACCAGTCTAGCCTTGTTTCGAATTATATTACCAAGTTCATCAGACTTATTTTTGAAAATCCACTTAGTTCCGATAATATGTTTATCTTTAGGTCTAGGAATAAGATACCAAACATCATTTCTAACAAATTGATTAAGCTCTTCTTGCATTGCTACTATCTAGTTTTCGTTAGTAAGAGCTTCTTTTACATTAGCCGGTTCGATCTAAGATGTAAAGCACACGCAATTATATATATCTTCTAGTTGTCTATGAGTGTGTACACCAGTGAGAGGGTTTCCAAGAATCTGAGTGGTTGGATGATCTTTAATAGTCCTCGATTCAGAGTTATTTTAGCTTGATGAAGTATCTGGTTTGTCAATTAGAAGAACTTCACCATTATCTGAACTTGAGGCAGGTGTATTCAAGTGATCGTCAATGACCACATTGATGGACTCTTGAATTACATCGGTCCTCTTATCAGTACTCGATACGCTCGACTATTTAAAGCATATCCTAAAAAGATCCCTTAATTACTTTTGGTGTCAAACTTACCCAGATTTTCACGGTCACGTAAAATATATCACTTGCTGCCAAAAACTTGAAAGTATTTAGCAGTAGACTTCTTATCAAGCCACATTTCATAAGCATTTTTAATATTTGACTTACTTATATAAACCCGGTTGATTATATAGCAGGCAATATTTACAGCTTCAGCCCAAAGATTTTTAGGGAGCTTCATACTATTCAACATTACATTTTCCATTTCTTGAAGCACTCTATTTTTTCTTTCAACAATTCCATTTTGTTGTGGTGTTTTGGGCGTAGAGAATTCATGTGATATTTCCTGATCGCTACAGAATTTCTCAAAACTGCTATTTTTAAATTCTGATCCATGATCACTACGGATCTTATAGACTTGAGAACTTTTTTCCGTTTGGATCCGTTTGAGAACTCTTTTTACTTCATTAAGGGTTTCTGATTTATCCCTTAAGAAGGCTACCCAAGTGAATCTGGTAAAATCATCCACGATTACCAGTATGTATTTTTTGCCACCTCGACTCTCCGTCCTGGTTGGTCCTATAAGATCCACGTGGAGAAGTTCGAGCGGTTTGGATGTGGCATTGAAGTCCACCTTTTTGTGAGCACTCCTAGTTTGTTTGCCAATCTGGCATTCGCCACATATTTTATCTACTTTCTATAATTTAGGTAGACCTCTTATCAATTCTCTGTTGCTCAATCTATACAAATTTCGGTAGTGTACATGTCCAAGGCATTTATGCCATAATTCAGTCTCATCAATATGTACCATGTAATACGATTGATTAGATGAGCTAGAATCACTTATAATGTAGCAGTTTTCAGAAGTTCTACAACTAGTTAATATTACAGAACCCTTCTTGTTTAAAATTTCACAACCTTGGTTAGTAAATTTTACGCTATGATTGTTATCGCATATTTGAGATATGCTTAACAGGTTGTGTTTTAACCCTTTAACGTTTAAAACATTCTCAAATAAGGGGAGGTTAAAGAGTTGAACCATACCTTGGCCAATAATCTTGGAGTTGCTACCATCACCAAATGTGACTGATCCATCAGCCATGTCTTTAAGATTGGTGAATAGACCTTTGTTACCAGTCATATGCCTGGAACAACCACTGTCTAGGTACCACTTTGAATGGCTTGTAGCTTTGAAAGCCATGTGGGCAACCAAACAAGTATCCTCAGGAACCCATTTCATTACAGTTTTGGGTTTAGAAGTATAGTTGGTCTTCTTATGTTTGTAGTTGTTGTAAGAATGACCCACTGAGTTAGATTTTAGGAGCTCCTTAAGTAAATCAACTATTTTCTCAACTAAAGGATTTCGGTTCTGATTTTTATAGTTGATATGGTTGTATTTAGGTTTTAAAGATTGAAAAGTTTTAGCATTTTTAGAAAAAATTTGATTTTAACTATTCCCTTTTGAATTTGAAGACTCTCCTTTCACGAACTTAGGAGGAGTATTCTTCTGTTTAGGAGGAATATTTCTATCGTAGCCCAAACCGGATCGGTCACCATATTTTCTTGATCTAGACAAAAGCTTTTCTGACTTTGGATCACCTTGAGCATACCTCCAAGTATCCTTTAAACTCAAAAGTGAAGAGACTTCAAGTTTAAGTTTTTCATTTTCAGATTTAAGATTTTTAATAAGGGTGGTTTTGAAATCTAAATCGAATTTTGATTTTTCAAAACAATTTGAAATATGGGATTTTTCTAAAACAAGAGCATCAAAATTTTCTTTAAGCTTTAAAAACTTTTCTTTTTGAAGTTTTAGTTTAACAACAATTTTACAACTTTCCTTATAAAGGGCATTATAAGCATCTTGAAGGTCATCTTCATTTTCATGATCACTATTCAGATTTTCTTCACTAGTTGAATCATCATAATCTGAAAAGTGAACTTGGCTAGAGTCATAAGGGTTTTAACTTCACTACCCGACTCGGTTTCAGAATCTTCTGATTCAAAAGAGGCTTCAGAGTTAGAGGATTCATCCCAAGTAGCTAACATACCCTTCTTTTTGGGTTTGCCCTTTTTAGGACACTTGTTTGCTAAATGCCTATATGCATGGTAGTTGTAACATTGACTATCTTTTAATTATTTCCAAGTTTTAGATTTAGATCTTTTCTTATCATTATATTTTTGAAAATCAACTCTCTTTTTACTTTTGAAAATTTTGTAAAACTTTTTAACTAAAAGGGCCATATCATCTTCAGAATTTTCTAAATTAGAATTTTCTTGAGAAATACATTTAGAAGATTTAAGAGCGATGGATTTACCTTTAGGAGCTTTAAATTTTAACTCATAGGTCTGTAAAGATCCAACTAATTCTTCTACCCTCTTATTATCCGTATCACGAAGTTCCTGGATCGCAGTTACCTTAGAATTGAACCGTTCAGGAAGTGAGCATAATATCTCTACACAGACTTTACTTTCTAGGATTTTATCACCAATACCCCACATAGAGTTCACAATGTCATTTAATCTTATATAGAAGTCCATGAACATTTCATTTTCTTCCATATGTATCCTCAAATTTTGTTATGAGGATTTGGACTTTAGATTTCTTGACAATTGTTGTTCCCTCGTGTGTCATTTCTAAAATATCTCGGGCTTGCTTTGCAGTATCACAGGATATAATTCTTTTGAATTCATACAGTGATAGTGCGCAAGTTATGGCATTTAAAGCCTTTGCATTGGCACTACTTTCATTTTTCTGAAGTGTGGTCCAAATAAAATAAGGTATTACTTTCATTAATTTGGAACCATTGATACCAATTACTTCAGTGGTAGGAGGGGTCCATTCAGTCACTGTGGCTTGCCACATACTCTCATCCATGAATTTTAAGAAAATACTCATTCTGGGTTTCCAATAGGCATAATTGGTGCCATCAAATGGTGGAGGCCTAGTGACTGAAAGGCTATCAAAATTTGACATCTTATAATTAGCTCAGATCGATTAACTCAGGAAATAAATCCAAAAAATATAATAATTAAAACGAGCTATTAAGCTCTGATACCACTTGAAAAGGCCGACCTAGAGTCCTACAGGGGGGGGGGGGGGGGGGGTGAATAGGACTATACCAAATTAAAATAATAATAGCGAAATTTAAACAATTAAAGGAAAGATAGCACTTTAAACAATCCACAATATGGAAATGTAAAGCAACCTCAAAATTCTAGTATTGAGAGGTTGATACAAATGTTGTTCTAAGGACAACCTTACACCATAAAAACCAAGGGTTTATAGTAGGACAATCTTACTAGAACAGTTTGTGTATCAAGAACTCAAACTGAAGAGGAATAAAAAGGAAATAGGTAAAAAGGAAATCTACGCTATTACAACATTCCCACAATGCTGAAATGTAAAGATTACAACATTTACATCCATATCCACAAATACATCCCACAATCTCGAATGATAGAAGATATAGAAAATAAACCACACATCCACAAAACATAAAGAATTATAGTAGGTCGCCTGTGTGTGCACCAACTGTAAAACAACAGCCACACAGCTACTCCACTCCTAATATCCTCACACAGTGGATATTAGTGTTCACTATGAAAATAGGTTTTTCCAGCTTCACCTAAAACCCTCACAATTGTGTCTTTCAAATGGGCTTCCACAATTCAAAAACCCCACACTCTGAGTTTTCTGAATCACCTCAGATAACCAAATGAATAAGATTTTTCTGGCTCAATCTCAAAAGAAACCAAAACAAAGGAAATTACAATAATGTAAAATACCTAGATTTCTCCTTTTCTTGCAGCCCGAAAGAACCAAATTGGAGTAGAAGTTCAAATATAGAAGTTCAATGTCCACACTCACTTATGAAATGGTTCTAGGTTCTAAATTGATTTTAAATTAAATCAAGTTGGGCTAGCTCTATTTGATTTTGATTCCAAGAAGTGGGAATACTTCAATCCCTCTTTCAAATTAGATTGGAATGCAGAATACAAAATCAAATATAAAAAGCTAATAAAAGAGAATATTAAATATGCACAATATAACTTAAGAAGTTTACAGACTTATCTCTCAGAGTGATGTCTTGATTATACTTGAATTGAATATCAAACTCTGAAAATCGTGCTCTATTTATAGGTGAAGAAATCACGTTCACGACTAATCGTAGGACCAACAGATTTTTGAAATTTAGAGCTTGATAGGATTAAGTTGTTCCATGACTGGTCATAGGCCATTCACGACTAGTCGTGAGACCTCCACTACTGGTCGTGACCTGTCCACGACTGGTCGTGTGGAACCAGAAATAGTTGCTAGAGTTTGAGTCGTGGCTGCAGGACTTGTTGTGAACGAGTCATGCACTGTTCACACGACCGATCGAGCAGTCTCTAGGACTAGTTATGGCCTAATAAAAAATTCTAAAAATTTACAACAAACTTAGGACTGGTCTTTAAATTTCTTGGACTGGTCGAGCCAGTGCTAGGTCTAGTCGAACAGAGTCCAGGACTAGTCAAAGAACAGACCAAACACTTATAAAATGATTCAATTTGAATTATGTATACAAAATGACCTACCTTATGTTCAATCTAAGGTCTTTCATACCTTCGACATGATGTATGAACATTGAACCTTCTTTTCTTCAGATAATAGATGATCTTTGAAGTTCATGAAGCTTGATATCTTGACACATGATGAAGCTTGTACTTAAGATCTTTTGAAGCTTGAATTTATAGTACATGAGTTGTACTTCACCTTGAGTCTTGAGTATGAACATTTGACTTGTCTTTCGATGTGGCTTTAAAACATTGAACTTTGAAACTTAAAGAAGTGAACAATGTACTTGATCTTTGAATTTTTTAAAGTAGATCTTTGTTCTTAATTTGAAACATTGTCCTTGTACATGTGATGCATTACCTTGAACAGATATATCAATGTGCTACACAAGATACAGATTGTGGTTTTGACACTACAAGATTTGACAATCAAAGGAGCAAGAAACCATAGCACTTACATCAACATTAAGCATCTTGTAATTCTAATTTTTCTAAAAGTTTTCAATTTTCTACAATTTTTACTCAAAGACTAAGAAAACACTGATTAGCTTGTCTAATCCACACCCCTAACCTAAAATCGACACTGTCCTCAATGTAAAATAAATAAGCATGTAATGAAAAAGTGGCAGAAAAGAAAAGGGAAGTGATGGAAAGATAATACCTGAAGAAAGGATTTTTGAGGCTTTTCCAATGAACTCAGTGTGAAGATGGGTTAGCACAAAAGACTCACATACAATAAGCAAACTATCCCAAACAGCGCAAAGTAAACTATCCTAAAACAGCAAAAAGCAAACTATCTTAATCCTAAATTCTTTAAAAGTAGTAAACCTAACTAGGAAAATAGGGGAAAGTTAATCATGCCGCATGGTTCCTCCTTTAGCTAATATCTTGATAAATTTCTCATTAGGTTTCTCAACAAGATCATCTAAAAGCCCTTTTTATAATAGGCTTGGATGTCTTGGAGCATGAATTTTTAGAGAAATTTATGGACCTCAGCGTAAATTTTTCTTTTAATCTCCTAAGGTGTCTAAAGTATATATGATTCATATGTGACAGAAAAAGTTTCAATGTTAGAACATCATGGTGAATCAAAGACTACAAGTAGATATAATTCAAAAAAATTCTCAGTAGGTGTAGTCTCAACACATTTCGAAGTTTTAGCCTCTAGTTCAATTTTCAGCTCCTCTTTTAATAGCAAAAATTCAGGATCTGTAGAAGGAGGGGCTTCAGAATAAGGGTTCTTTCGGTCAATAACAACTACTGAGTTATTGTCTTGCAAGGCATCCACTATTTCTGTTATCATATTATCATTTGGATCTTCAAAGTATGCTAAGCAATCTTCTAGAGAGCTGGGAGAATCTTCTAAAGAGACTCATTCTCCACATCGAGATTTGTGATGATATGCCCAATAACTCTATTGTCTTTGAAAGTAGATGGAAATATGTTCTTTTGCTCTTCATCTTGGTGAGAATAAATCATCATCAGATGTATCTTGCCTTACCTTACATAGATAGATTTAAAATCAGCAAGCGAAGAATTGATGTGAAGACTCTGTTCATTGATACCACTTAATGAAGGCATTATATCATCAAGGGTTGATAACTCAAATAATGGCCTCCACTGGGTGGTTTCAAAATCTAGAGTCCTATTGAGCAACTCGTCCATCTCCCTAACTATATTATAATTTAACTCAGGAAAGTGGTCTAAATATGCATCACAAGAGTTGGAAGGGTCGGTTGAAAGGAGTTCATCCTCCACATTTAAATCAGACATGTCAGATGGGTGGAGTAGATTATTATGATCAACAACTTCTTGTACCTCTTGATCATTGACCTGGACCAAAGTTGAGGTCGATTCTAGTGAAATTTGGGCTGTAAACTCATGACTGTTATCCCAATCCTCATCATTTTCCAATTCAGTGCAGTACATAAGTGAGATGGGATCACTTTCCTCACATTGTTTTTCTAGGTTGAGTTGAGGCTTGAATAAACTAGCCTCTTCCTCCTCGTTGAAGTCAAGTATGTCATGTGACTGGAGTATGTGAGTATCATTATATTTGAAAGATACCCACGTCTCTTGATCATTCATTTGGATAATCATCGAGATCAACTCTTCGAGAAATTGAACTATATGCTCATTAACACAATCCAACTCTTTATTCTCAATTTCAGTACCCTCTGCAAGCGAGCTAGGATCACTTTCCTCGCATTATGTGTCAAGCCTCTGACTTAGTACCATTCCATTCCTTAGGATCCTGCAATCCTCTCCGTTGAATTCCATTGACCAGCAACCTATAGATAGCATTTGCAAGCGACCTTAAGCTGTCCTGTCAACCTGAGTCGACTTGACCCGAGACCTATGCCATTATGACTGCGCCATTGCCAAGTTCTGATGCCGCATCTCATGCGGTAATGTAACGTGTAGATTGTGAGATGTGGCCCGCGCTCTATTTCAGCCGTGAACCGCACGTTGCGGGACCCACCTATCCCAGATATCACTTTTCCCTAGAGAATCCCATCATTAGGATGATGTCACCCTAGGGGTGACATCACCCTACCTAACACCTACCCAAGCATGCTTGCTAGCATGTCTAGCCATTATGAGAGCATGCCACTCTCTTCCCAACAAGTAATGATTGCCCCTAAACTACCTAACCCTCTCTCTCTCTCTCTTTCCTTCCTCATTTCTCCCATTGCTAGAGCTTGGATGACCCAAGCTACCCTCTAAGTCCAGCCGCTCCAAACTCTATTTCCCCCAAATCCAACCCTTTAGTTCCCATCTCAACCATAAAAACCTCTCTCTTGGAGCTTTAGGACCCTAAGGTGGAAGGAGTTGAAGATTTGAGGTGGGTGCCATGTCAGGAGTAGTTATTGCAATTTCTTTCTTGGATCTTTTGATTTCCTTGCTTAGGGTCATGTAGGACCCACCAATTAATGATGGAGATCTTACTTGACCCCTTGGGTGTGGCTAATGGCCCACCCTTGGTGCATGCTTAGCCATGATGGGGCCATTCTCCATGGACCCCATCATGATGTTTTGTTTAGATTCATGGTCTTGATGGGTCACCTAGACCCTGATTTCATGGTGGAGATGGTATCTCCACCTCATATATATTTTTTATGTAGGGCCATGCAATGCATGGGACCCATGTATTGATCTTAATGGATGGTTTTGATTTGATTGGAGGGGCTCATAGTGGCAGAGTCCCTTCCCATGACTGGTTTTCTTCTCATCTTCTCTCTTTCTCTCTCTCTCTCTCTCTCTCCCTTCCTCTTTTATGTTTCCCTAGTATGTGTGGCCCACATGATGTGCTCAGTATATCTAGACCATCCAACAGGGTGGGACGGTCCTCCAGTCCAAAAATTTGGACGCAGGCTGGCCCACCTTGCTATCCTATGGTGCATGCAAGGTTAGATTTAGCTACAAGCTTGGTCTAGGTGTGCATGGCCCAACCAGGTGGCCCTATCTTGATCCATGATGAGGATTTTCTCCTTGCCCAGCAACATATTGCTGTCCAGATTTTCTGGGCCCATGTTGCAGATTATTTGTATGGAGTTTAACTTTGTATGCAGCTTGATTTTCTTTTTGATGTGGGGTGGTTTCTTGATGTGTGGACCCCACCTTGATGTATGTTGAACCTCCGATCAGCCAACCCTTGATGGATGCCCTGGGATGGGCCTAAGGTGGGATGGACGGTCTAAATTTCTAGACCGTCTCGCAACATTGTTGAAGGGAAAACATAAATGTCAGCTTGATTTTTGGGATAGTGGGCCACTCATGTGGACCCCACCTTATAGTACAATTAAGGGTGCATGCGATATGCCCATTTTCCCCTAATTTAGCCAGCCCTGGGCCCACTCCAGGAGAAGAATCCAGCATGACCAGCAACATTCTTTTTCATCACCTTTCTGTCCAGAATTTGTAATTGTTGTTGCAGGTGTTTGTGGATCCCCAACTCACCTCCCTTGTGGTCCACCTTGCTGGGACCCACCTTGGCGATTTGAGGGCCATCCAGGTTGTCCATTGGGACACCTCAGCTGGGCCAGCAACCCACTTGCTGGACGTCCCGGCTGGGGTAGCGTCCAGCAGGGAGGGGTTGACCGTCCACCCCTCTTGTAGCCCACTTTGATGATGTGTTGTACCCAACCGTTCCCCCTTCTGTGTGGCCCACTTGGACATGGCCCACCCTTGGTGGGACGTCCAGTGTTGGGGCCCACCATGTGCTTGATATGGGCTAGCCATCCAGGCCCTATGGACGCTCAGATTGATTGGGGTGTTGCTGGACTTACAGTCCAGCAGCAGGCCCACCTTGTTTTTATGAGTTCTATCCATGCTTCCATCTGGTGGGGCCCCACTGTAATATTTATGGGCCACCATGAATTAATTTTTTTGCCCAAATAATGTATTTGCTGGACGCCAGTAGGCCCAAGAAGTTGGGTAGGCTAGATGTCCAGCAAAGGCCCAGAAAATTCTGCATCTAGTTGATTGTTTAGAAGTAGTGTGGCCCACCAGATTGGAGGTATTTTGAGTACTCTTTATGCTTGTGTTTCTATGTGATTATGGGCCCCGTTTATGCCTTATGTGGCCTACCAACCATCTGATTGTAGGAGGACCTTCTTGTCCAGATTTTTGGACATCCAGGTAGGCCCAGATGGGCTAGACATCCAGCCTTAGTGCTTTCCCATTTGCTAGTGCTACCCATCCATTGTGCTGGGCCGTGTGGGCTGATTATAAGCCCAATATGATGTATGTGATTGAATCTTTGCTGCCCATCCAACTTGCCCAGTTTTGGGCTGATTTATAAAGCCCACATTGGTGGATGTTGGATATACCTCAGCTATTTAATTGGGGCATATGAGTTGCCCATGAGGCCCAACATAATGCATGAATGGGATGTTCTCTTTAGCATGATGTTTTTGGGCCATGGGCTGCCCCTCATATACCCCATCTTGATGTATTTAGGCCTTGCGCCATTTCTTGAGGCCCAACATGATGTGTGGAATATTGTGAATGCTGCCCATTTATTTTCTAAGTAGTCTTTGGGCCATGGGTGTGTTAAGTTAGATTTCTTGATGGGCCACTCTCTAGGGAGCAACGATGGTTAAATGTCCACATTGTAAGCCTCCTTAGGGCCCATTGTTAGGTTAATTCTCATCTTCCCATAGTGGGCAAACCCAGACCATTGGGCCCCCATTATTGTTAGTGTTTCCATCATGCCTTGTAGATTTGTCGAAGGTCATAGAGCCCACCTTGTGCATATTGGGCCCATTAGGAAGCCCAGTTTGCTACGTGTCGGAATGGGCGAGGAAGCTCACTCCTTGTCATGAGGAGAGTACATCATTACCGTACATAGAAGAATCTGTGGTATCAGATTTGGTATATCCACTGTTGAGGACTAATCTTGATATTATATCTATTAATCATGCTAGTGTACTTGAGTTAGTAGGACATACTAAGTATAGGCTAGCATAACATCATGTTACATGCCTATGTGCATCATTTGTATGCTTGTTATGAGGAGTGATTGATCATAGCATATGCCATTGGGTGAATTGTTTATGGGAGTCCCTGATAGATATGTGGATTTAGATGAGGATTGGTATGCTTGAGTTGCATCTCGCATATGTCATTAGCTATGTAGGCCTCGCATCGCATAGCCTTGGTATGACTAATAGCATTCATAGACTTACCAGCATGTTTTTCGCATTATTCTGATAATGCACACTTGACACTTACCTTGCGCACACACTTACACCACCCTCTAAGCTTTCTATAAGCTTATGCACGATCGTTGCATGCAGGTGACACTAGGATGCTCCAGCAGCACTGAGTCAGGAGCGTGCAACTGAGATTTTGGAGCCCTTGATACCTATCTTATATTTTCCTTATGCATTGTACTCAAAGATTTGATTATAATGGATATATGGTGATGTTGTTGGTTGTTGTTTGTGGGTTATGCTTCTTATGAAACAAATTTATATTGAAAATCATCCTTGTAGGATCCCAGGATCGGAACCTGGTATATGGGTGCCAGGAACCAAGAATGGGGTACTACGGAGGCTGTCGGTGCTGGATTCAGCGATCGAGAATTTTGTGAGCCCGGTTTATGAGTCCGGGGCGTGACATTGTGTTTCTGGATTGGGTTGAGGCTGGGATAAACTAGCCTCTTCCCCCTCATTAAGGTGTGACTAATGTTCTAACTTGGTTGATTTGATCACTTCGATAGATTTTTTAATGGCTACGAATGATTATATGAGATATTGATTGAATTGCTCTTGTGCATTCATGAGTTTCTTAAGTAAATCCTCTTGGATCGTTTCTGTTTAGATTTCAAAGGTAGGGGATCTAAGAGAATAATCACTATAATCTCTTATTGGTTCATCTCTTCGATGTTGATGTTTCCACTTATCATAGTCATATAGGTCATAGGTGGAAAAGTTGGATGTTTGTTGGTACGTATTATCACCCATAATATAATCATGCATTGTTTTCTTCTTATCTGATGGGTGATACTCGTTCTCACTCCAATACGAGTCATATGGAGTGTAATTATTCTCCTACCTATAATCACTGAAGGACTTCTTAACCGGTGGAGCATTATATTCTGTTTGGTTCTTAATGATGTTTCTAGAAAAATTTTGAGATGTAAGTTGTTTTCTAACATAATCATCTGACAACCCTTCACAATTTCTTACATTCTCTAAAACTAGCTCAACATATTGACATTCCCACTCTTGCATATGCATGGTGAAACCCTAATCCTAACATAAAAGAAAAGAAAAGAAAAGAAAAATCCTACAACAATATCGAAAGTAAGTAGAGGAGAATAATTTAAAAAGAGTTTACCAGTGTGGAGAGTTCTATGTTAGGATCCTATAAAGCAGAAAACAATGTTAGTCCCTAAAAAAAATCCTAACCTAAAAAAAGAAAAAGAAAATAGTCCTAAAAACAAATTAAGAAAGTTTCTAAATCTAGAAATAGGAAGTTAGTTTCTCAAACAAATTAAGAAAGAAAGTTTCTAAATCTTGAAACAGAAAGAAAAGTTAGTTTCTAAATCTAGAAATAGAAAAGAAAAATTAGTTTCTAAAAAAAATTAAGAAAGTTTCCAAATCTATAAATAAAAAGTTTTTTAAAAAAATGAAGAAAGTTTCTAAATCTAGAAATAGAAAGAAGTTACCGAATTAGAAGTTTCTATTTTAGGATCCTGTAGAAAAAAAGGAAAGTAAATTAGTTTCTAAAAAAGAACCAAGAAAACAACTTAGTTACTTAAAAAAGAAAAAGGAAAGTTTCTAAAAATAGAAAGTAATTTAGTTTCTAAAAACAGAAAAGGAAAGGAAATTAGTTTCTAAAAATGGATTACGAAAGTTTCTAAAAAATAAAAATTAGTTTCTAAAAACAAGTTAGGAAAGTTTCTATCCTAAAATTAGAAAGTAAATTAGTTTCTAAAAACAAAAAAGGAAAGTTTCTAAACTTAGAAATAGAAAGCTAAGTTAGTTTCTAAAATAATTTTGAAAAAACCCTAAACTAAAAATAGAAAGTAGAAAAATCTAAATCTTAACCTAATTCCAAAACTAATCAAATCCAGAAAATGCAACTGTCAATCCCTGGCAATGGTGTCCAAAACTTGTTCACAATCCCAAGTGTAGGGTCGCGATGTAGTAATAATCTTGGTAAGACTGAGGTCGAATCCATAAGGACTGATCATGTGTATTTCTGAAATTAACTAGAAGTAGGACTAGAAGAAGATGTAAAACTAATTCTAAAATGATTGAGAGAGTAATTGTGAATTAAGTAATTAAAACTAAGAATATAAAGGTGCAAACTAGGGTGTCAAGGATCCACTTGTAGTGATCAGGAAGCCATCATGCTTGATTCAAGTAACACAATTAGAATTGAAGTCCTATCCTATCCAATTGGAAAATATATCAATAAAACCAAATATGAACTTCCATTGACCTAATTCTCAATGAAGGAGAATTATGATAATTGGAAGGGATTCCATCAGCAAACCATGCTCAGGACACAATAGCAAACAACAGGATTTACCAGTCCCATAATCTCAAAGCAGGGGAATTGTGAAGATTAGGAAGGATTCCATCACCTTACTATGCCCAAGGGACGATGGTGAACAACAGGACTTACTAATTTCACAATCTCAAATCAGAAAAAGAAGATACTCAAAGCTATTGTAGATCTACTGTAATTTGAGTGACAATAAACCATTAAAACTGAAAGTATTCCTTAACTATCAAGAATCCATGGAGTTCAACATAAACATAAATCAAAGCAATAGAAACATCCCAACATGATACAAGCTTCACCTCTTAGCCCTAGCTAAGAGGTTTAGCCAACCATAAATATGATTAGACTAAAGTCTCTTAAGAAAAATATGAAAACAACTAAGGAAGAAGAAGAAAAACTCTTGGCGACGGCTTCTCCACCCTTTTACTCTACTCCTTAAACCCTAGAAGATACTTGTAAACATCTTAGGGAGTCCTATTTATAGTTGTGGAACTCTAACTTTCGCACCTAGTTAGAAAACTTTAGAAATCGCCTCAAATTTATGAAGTTTGCTAAAATAGACTTCACTCTGCGTAGTTTCTCAAAATAGACTTCGCTCTGTGTAATTTCACAAAATGACCCAAAGTTTCAGAATATGCTTTTTCAGGATGATTTTAGGATTCCTTTTCTTCACTTCAAATCTTTGATTCTTTTCATTCCTTACTTGGTTTTCTTGGATCTTTGGCATGTGAATTCTTCAATCTTGGTCTCCTAAGATCCATCCATTGCCTTGGTGATTCTTGAGCATCAAATCTATGCTTTTAGCACCCTTTTCAAACCAAGCTCTTAAATTCACCTTGTAGCACAAATATGAGTAAAATATGACATTAAGCATTATCATGTTCATAAAACCAAGATATAAATGAGTGATAATATGCAATATTTGACCCTCAACATTGATGTAGGAAGGAATGGGTGACCAAGAATGACGGGTATTTGAGTGCTCACATCTATGATGGGTTGAGTATCCAGAAAAATAAAATCTATTGGACAGTAGAATTTATCAACTTAGAGCACCACATCCTTAATCATCCCTCTCGGTACACGAACTGAACAATCGGCAAGTTGTAATGTGGTCCAGGTGGGTTTTAATTCACCTAAACCCAATTGTTTGTAAACCGAGTAAGGGAACAGATTTACACTTACCCCCAAGTCCAGAACTATGTGCTCAATTCGGTGGTTCCCAATTACACAAGTGATGGTTGGGCTATCGGGATCTTTGTATTTTTATGGCACATTTTGCTTGAGGATGACACTCACTTTTTCTGTCAAAAAGATTTTCTTTTGCATGTTTTGCCGTCTTTTGGTTATACATAAATCTTTTAGAAATTTGGTATATGAAGGGATTTGTTTAACACCATCCAATAGAGGGATGTTGACCTTCACTTGCTTAAGCACCTTTAGAATATCTTGAGAATTAGAGAGAGGTTTTGGTACAATCAACCGTTGAGGGAATGGCGCAATCGGCTTACTTTGAGGTTCCGGTTTTAACCCATGTGGAGCATTGCTAGGTCTATCCTTCTCATTTATTTTTAGGTCGTTAGGCTTTTCACCCCTCACCGGAATAGATTTGTCAATTGTCTTCCCACTCCTAAGAGTGGTGATAGACTTAGCCCGCTCTATCTATTTTGAAGATCTTGGGTCACTGATTTCATATTGTTGTTTTGGGTTAGGGAGAGGCTAAGGCGGAAGGATCCCTTTCTCCCCAATCGAATTTTTTATTTCAAGCCCTTGTATGGCCTTTGTAAGGCCTTGAAAGGTTTGCAGCATACCCTGCTTAAAAAGCTCTTGGTTTTATATATGTTTTAAGACCGGATCCCCTTGAGGTTTCCTTTCATTCAGAAATTGGATAAGGATCCTTTGAGGAGTAGTCATTTATCCATTCCTCCAACTGAAGTTTGGATAGTTCCTCCAGCTTGAGTTATATGTATTTGAGGTGGGTCCACTGAAGGGTTTTTGGTATTTTTTTACGGTATTTGATTACTCATTCAATATCTCTTACAAAGCAGGAATTGTTGGGCAATTCTCAATTCTATGTATGTTACAAGCACAAATACCACAAACAACTTCCACAATCTTTTTGGGTTTTACCTTCTTAAGTTCCATGGCCTCGACTTTTCTTGTGAGTTTGGCCACTTTTGCATTTATATCATCTTCCTCTTTTAGAACATAAATTCCTCCTCTTTCATTTGATTGAGTAGCTTAGAAGTGGTAATTCTTGAAGAGGTATCCCATGATTGTGCGTTTTCAGCATGTTTATCAAAATAATCCCACGCATCATCGCCTTCCTTCTTCATGAATTCCCCATTACACATCATCTCCACAAATTAGCGCCTGGGTGAGGTCAATCCCTCATAGAAAAAGCTTGTTATATGCTATGTTTCGTAGCCATGTTGTGTACATGAATGTATGAGATCCTTAAATCTCTCCCAACATTGGAAGAAGGTCTCATCCTCTTTTTACGTAAAATTCATGATTGCTTTCCTTAAGGTATTTGTTTTATGATAGGGGAAGACCTTTTTAAGGAAATCCCTTCTCATCTCAACCCACGTGCCAATGGACCTTGGTCTTAAGGAATGTAACCATGACTTGGCCTTTTCTTTCAAAGAGAAAGGAAACAATTTCAGTCTAACCATGTCCTCAGACACATATGGGAAGTATAATGTAGATATGATTTCATCGAACTCTTTCATATATAAGCATGGACTTTCAGAATCTAGTCCATGAAACTTAAGGAGGAGTTAAATTACCCCCCGGTTTAATATCCACAGTTCTTGCATTCAAGGGAAATATCATGCAGGAAGGTGTACTCATCCCCGCCGGTTGTAAATAATCGCGTAGAGTACGAGGTGGGGGTGCATTCTGTACCTCGTTTTCATCTTGAACTTCCTCAATTGGAGGTTGAGGTTGATTTGCAGCCATCACTTTTATTGACTCAGAGGGTCTCAAGTGGTGTCTAAGCTTATGATAGATAGGTAGCCCTTCGACTAATCCTCCTTCATTTAAAAGACGTAGAGTGTTATCACGAACCCACTTGCGCATGAAACACTCTCAGCCCTCAAGTAACTAAACAACTAAGCCTAGAAAGAAAAGTAGAAAAACTAAAATAAATAAGAGATTTAGAAAAGATAAGAGACAGGGTTGGAACAAAATTATCAAATAAGAGTTGCTATTTTAAGATCTTATAAAACAGAAAATAATGTTAGTTTCTAAAAATAATTTCAGAAAAATCCTAACCTAAAAACATAGAAGAAAAATAAACCCTAATCTTAACCTAATTCTAATACCAATTAATTCTAGAAAAACATAGCCGTAGTCCCGAGCAACGGCGCTAAAGACTTGTTCATAACCCCAAGTGCTGCGATGTAATAATAACTTGTGAGAATGAGGTCGAATCCACAAGGACTAAACTTGTACGTATTATGAAAAGAACTAGAACTAGAACTAGAAGAAGATCTAAATCTAAATTTTGGAATAAAAGAGAGTAATTATAGATAATGTTTAAACTATCAATTAAAGGTGGGTACTAGGGTACCAAGGATCCACTTGTAGCTATCAAGATGCTACCTTACTTGATTCAAGGAACATATGTAAGGCCCGTATCCTAGTCCATACTATTCCTTAGACCCCCACAATCCTCCTTATCGAATTTTGGCAACCCATGACCAATAATCGGCGTTTACACACAACCTAAGTTGCATCCCGTAGATCTGAGTCAACTCGTCTCGAGACTTGTGCCATTGCGACTGCACCGTCGCCATGATTTCAACGCTGCGTCTTACACACCGATGCAATATCCAGGCCAGGAGTTGTGGGCCTGCGTTTATTTCGAGAAAATGCTGCGCGTTGCGAATCTCGAGAGAATCTCTACCATCTATCACATCAATCAATCAAGTCAAGTCATGTACAAAACCCATCCCCTCTCTTACACAATCCATACCCAAAGTCAACCCTCATGTCACTCACCCCATCACTCACTCCCATCACTCACCCATCCCTTTTCATCCAATCACATCTCCTCTCTCTCTCATTTTCTCCACCATTTTTCCAAGCAACAAGAGTGGACGTCCAAGTTTCCCAAGAAGAGAGTCAAGTGTGACCCAATTCCTACCCCCCTCATCTCTCATCCTAACCCTTCAATCTTCATTATCCTCCATCAAAGTTGAAGCCAAGGAGCTAAGAAAGCCATAGAACCAAGAAGATTAGCAATCGGTGGGTGATTTGTATGTTAGATTGTGTTTTTTTATGATGGGCCAAGTGGGGCCTACCGATTGATGGTATGGATCTCACTTTGGACCCTAGGTGTGGCTGATGGTCCACCATGATTCATATGATCATCCCATGATGGGGCCATTCTCCATGGACCCCATCATGATGTTTATTTTTCCATTGTGAAAAGGTCACCTAGACCTTGCATTTTTGGTGAAAAGGGACCTCCACTGTTGATCTTTTTATGATTTAGGGCCCACATGATTTGGGACCCATTTGATTTATGTATTGTATTTACATGGCCCACCTAAGGAGGGCTCATAGTGGCAGAGCTCCTCCCCTCCATTGCGCGTCTCTTTATCTCTCTCTATCTATTTCTCTATTTCCCATCTTGTGGCCCACCATGATGTATCCGATCCACGTCGTCCATGAGATGGGCCCACCTTGCTAAACTGTCTAGCGGATGGGATTATTGCCTGTCCGTCTAAACGGGCCTGCATGAAGGAAACACAAATATCAGTTTGGTCTAACAGGTGGGCCACACTGACGTGGACCCCACCTTGATGCATGATGCATCCATGTTAGGCCCATATCCTAGTCCATACCGTTTCATAGACTCTCGTGATCCTCCCTGTCGAATTTCGACAACCCGCGATCTATAATTGGCATTTGTGCATGACCCTAAGTCATATCCCATAGATCTAAGTTTGCTTGACCCAAGACTTATACCCTTGCGATCGTACCGTCACCGTGGTTCCAATGACGCGTCTTGTGCACCTATGCGATACCCGGGCCAAGAGTTGTGGTCCGGCATTTATTTCGAGAAAACACCATGCATTGCAAATATCGAGAAGGGAATCTCTACAATCTATCAAATCAATCCCATCACTTAAGTCAAGTACACATCCCATCACACCCATCCCTCTCTCACCCAAAAGGAGTTTGGCATTCCATCAAACCAAGAAGATCCAATGATGGGTATTTTTATAAGCTTGGATTTATGTTTTAATGATGGGCCAAGTGGGGCCTACCGATTGATGGTATGGATCTCACTTTGGACCCTAGGTGTGGCCGATGGCCCACCATGATTCACATGATCATTCCATGATGGGGCCATTCTCCATGGACCCCATCATGATGTTTATTTCCCGGTATGAAAAGGTCATCTAGACCTTGCATTTTGGTGGAGATGGGATCTCCACTGTTGATTTTGATTGGTGGGCCCACATTTAATGGGACCCACTTGATGTATGTTGTAATGCATGGAAGGGAGAGCCCATAGTGCCGGGGTCTCTCCATCTCCTCATTCTCTCTCTCTCTCTCTCTCTCTCTCTCTTTCTCTCTCTCTCTCTCTCCTTTTCGTGTACAATGGCCCACCTTGATATATGATCCACGTTGTCCAACCAAGTGGACTAAACTAGGCCCATGTTGAAGGCACCTCGCTGCCCATTTGGGCAGACCCCGTTTTAAAGGAAAACACAAATATCAGTCTGATCCAAACCTTGGTGGGCCACCACATGGACCCACCATGATTTATGCATTTTATCTACTTTGTCCACCTGTTTGGACCCCACCTGATGGACGTGCCTCATCCAGACTATCCAGATGGTGGGGCCTAGACGAGGAAAAATAAATATTGGCTTGGTCTAACACGTGTGGCCTACCCACGTGGGACCACCGTGATGCATGTGTGCTATCCAACACCATTCGACTTGCTAGACGGTGGGCTGGACGTTGATTGGTTTATATATATATATATATATATATATATATATAACCGGTGGGTCCCACACGTGTGGACCCACCTGACCCATGTATTTTATCCAGGCCGTACGTGGCCACCGTGATGTAAGGGTCATATCCACACCGTCCAACATCCTGGATGGATAGACTCACCCCGTATGTGTTGTATCTACACTGTCCACCTGGCTGGACGGTGGGACCCACATGTGTGGAGTCCAACACCGTCTAGCAGGGATGGTGGACCCCACCGTGATATATGTGTTTCATCAACACCGTTCATCTGTTATATCTAGACCATCCGTCTGATGAACGGTGTGCCAACACACACCAGCTGTATAGCTGTTATTTGACGCAACAAGTTCTATGGGCCCTCGCTGATGTATGCTGTTAATGTTGATCATCTAGCTTTGTTTGATATCTTTTCTCTCCTTCAGTCTATAGGATGGGATAACATACTGCATTGGGGTGGGTTGGCATACCGCTCCATTGTGCAAGCTATGTATACTTGTATTACCGATTTTTCTACTGAAAATCTTACATTCACTATCTCAACTAGAGAAGGTCCAATTGATGTGGATCGACATCTTATCTCTGGCTTAATGGATTTACCTGTCAATGATGACAGTATTCCCATTAGTGTTCTAGTGGTAAAACCATCTGAAACTAAGAAGCGAATGCTTACTAGAGATTTATGCAATATAGATGCGGAATGGAATACTGCTGAAAATGTGCTTACCTCAAAGTATTTGTTACCCAGATACAGAGTCCTTCACAGGATATTTATTTCGAATGTCTATCCTCATTCTGGTAACAAAACCGAACTCACTATATTCATGGTCCGTTTTCTTCATTCCATCATCTCTAGTACATTATATGTCTTCCATGATTTGTCATTACATCATTCAGTTCCGTCTCCATCCAGGACATAGTGACATTCCCTTCACATATCTTATGACTGTGTTGGCCACACATAGTTTAGTGGCTATGCCTGTAGGAGAAGCTCTCATTCATCACCTACCATTCAACAACTCCGATATTAATAAGATGAGTTTGAAGTTGACCCCAGGCCAAGTCAATGTGGGTGCTGGTGGAGCTAATGCCGCAAATGAAGAAGAAGGGGATTTTCCTCCAGATGACATCAATATGGATGATATTTTTTATAAGATCAAATCCGAATCAGTAGATGATCCTGATTATTAGCCATCTGATTTTGATGCACGATTGCGCTCGCTTGAGGAGAAGGTAGAAAGCATGAATGTGTCCCATGATTTGCAATTAAAATATATGCGCAAATATCTTAAGTGCCTTAACAAGGGACTTCATCAACTTGATCCTACCATACATGCTCCTGCTTCGGGTTCTAATTAGTATTTGCTTATGTGGTTTGTAATAAATTTTTATGATACTTGGATTTCTTTTGTTTTTTGGGTTGAACATGGTTGATCATGCTTGAACAATGCTTGTTTATGGATTTACTATCTTGAATATCTTGTTCATTTATTCCTTATTACTCTTCTTATTCTTCCTTATTTATCTACTTCCACTATCATTTATTGGTTCCTTCTTTTGTCATATTGTGACAAAAAGGGGGAGAATTTTATCATGCTTATGATATGTGTGAATTGTGGATTGTGTATATGTCACGCCCCAAACTCGAAAACCGGGCTCATAAAATTTTCGATCACCGAATCCGGTGCCGACAGCCTCCGTAGTACCCCATTCTAGGATCCCGACACTCACATGCCAGATTTCGATCCTGGGATCCTACAAGGAGGATTTTCAACATACTTTTGTCTCGTAATAAGTATAACCACAAGTTTACCTAAATCATAAAGGCAACATCATCATCACATATCCACTAATATAAATAGTTGAATATAATGCTAAAGGGAAATACATATGTATCAAAATCAAAGCTCCAGAAGTTTGCTGCACGCCCCAAGCTCAACGCTGCTGCAACCTAACGCCACCTGCACGCATCTATTGTGCATAAACTTATAGAAAGCTTAGAGGGTGGTGTAAGTGTGTGCGATGTACGTGCCAAGTATACCATAAAGCCCATAAATCATACATCATTGGAATAAGCAGAAATGCTGACAAGATCATGAATCATACGATATCAGAGTAAGCGGAAATATACTAGTAAGTCCATAAGTGCTATCAGCCGTACAAAGGCTATGTGATGCAAAACATAATATGACAATAACAAATGCTGAGGATGCAATGCAATATGCAAATCCTGATGAGCCACGAATACCATCAACCTCATCTAGGCCATATAAATGCAAAAACATAGTAACCCAAAATGCTAAGTACTGTGGATGCAATGTAATATGCGGTGTGAATGAAATGACCATGCTAGAATGTGAAGTCGGGATGATAGTATGTATTATCGCAGGTTACGGAGTCCACCACAAGAGACTTCTTTCCAAACCAGTCCCATACCTAAATTTGGATAGTCCGACTCAATGTGGTAAACTCCTGATCTCAGGTTAGTTGCACACCTAACCGAAATCGTGGCCATACGAAGGTACAGGTAACAAATAGTTACGACCACCAGCCCGAGTGGATAGTGAATGAATGAATGAATGGATATGCAATTCCTGCTCAATAAGTCCACATATCAGTATGGTTGCTCTCTAGGAAAATCACCGAGGTCTATTACAATCCACACCGACTGCCTCCTCCCTAGTTGCACAGCCTAGTGAGTGGAAGAGACCTCAGTATCCGCCTAGCCAGCAGTCTGCCATACCTACTCGGCTCGTCGATAGCGGACCCATTTACGAGCTGGTCATACTCAGCCTAGCTTATAACCCCCTTACTCAGGCGGATAAGGCCACACCCCTTCTAACCGACTACAACACAGTGGGAGACACGACCTCATGATATAGGCACCAGCGCTCATATTCCACTCGGTCTAGATGTTGGAGCATCTCCTGGTACCAAGGAGGTTCTGAATTTTCACTCAAGGACATCCTACGTGCCCACAGTGCTAGAACCAAGCATTTTTGATGTCCCATCTGGCCATCCACGATGTGTCTGTGGAGGCCACGACCCTGATGTCGCAAGGGCGTACAATGATCAAGTCACATATATGCGAGATGCATGAGTCACACCACCCAGTCATGCAGCAATCCTGCGCGTACGGCGCAATAATGTGGGAGCTTCGCCTCACAAGGAGTCCCGTAAATAGTCTGCCCAATGGCGTATGCTATGATCAAACATTCCTCATATTAGGCATACATATGATGCATATGGGCATGAATCATGGAGTTATACTAAGCATTTTATATAGTGATGAACTATCCTCACAACGAATATGAGCCTTGATGGCTTACACATAACAAGTATGGGCCTATTAATGGGCCCTAGGGAGAGTTATAATGTGGACATTTAACCAACATTATTCTTACAATGTGGACGTCAAACCAACATTGCTCCCAAGGCATGGCCCGCCGTAAATGTCATTACATAACCCATGGTGGAATCACACAATGCAATAAACCTTATGTACATCCCATTGGGCCTCGACCCATGGGCCGCCAATACATCAAATGGGCCTCACAACATGGGCCTCATGTATATCAAGGTGGGCCTCAACATCAGGCCACAAATACATCAAGGTGGGCCTAATCACATGGGCCTCATATATATACCAAGGTGGGCCTCAATGGACAGCTACAAATAAATCAAGATGGGCCTCATACATATACCAAGGTGGGCCTCAATGGATGGCCACAAATAAATTAAGATGAGCCTCAATAATTGGCTTTATATATATAAGGATGTACCTCAACAACGGGCCTTATACGCATTAAGGTGGGCCTCAATGGATGGCCACAAATAAATCAAGATGGGCCTCAATAATTGGCTTTATATATATAAAGATGTGCCTCGACAACGGGCCTTATATGCATCAAGGTGGGCCTCAACAACAGCCACAAATACATCAATATGGGCCTTATCACATGGGCCTTATAAATATCAAGGTGGGCCTTAACAACGGCCACAAATACATCAATATGGGCCCCATCACATGGGCCTTATAAATATCAAGGTGGGCCTCAGCGGATGGCCACAAGTACACACACACACACACACACACACATATATGAAGCATATCAAAAGATCAACCGATCCTCACTTCAATTAACAGTAGTGGGGATCCACTTGAACCATGGATCTGACTCATTCTTTAGCCCCTGCCATAAAATGAGCTTTCAAATTGGTTGGACGGTTTGGATGCAACACATGCATCATGGTGGGTCCCATAGATGGATGGCGAGGGTGAAACAGGTGGGGCCCACATAACTTGGTGACGTCACATACACCAGCTACATAGCTGGTGTGTGGCACACCAGTCAATCTACTTCATAAGGTGGGTCCACACGTGTGGCCCACCATAACATTTATTTTCCATCCAACGTTGATAAGGTCACACAAACCTGAGGAAAAGCAAGTTACATAATGATCCAAACTTCCGTGAAAACCCCAAATGGGTTTCAATGGCTGACGTTCAATCCACGCTGCTTTTGCGGGGTGACCCACCTAGCTGATGGCTGGATGGCAAGGATAGAACACGTACATCACAGTGGGTCCCATTGTCCAGTGGTGTGGATGGTGTGAATAGAACACATACATCAATGGTGGGTTCCACATGGGCCCACCATAACGTTTATTTGCAATCCAACCCCTTAATAAGGTCACACGGACTTAGATGAAAAGGGAAAACAAATTTCATGGTGATCCAAAACCTCTGTTAACCCAAAAAGGGTTTCAATGGCAGACATTCAGTCCCACTGTTTCCAATGACGTGGGCCACCTGAGTGCCTCATATGGTTGATTTTTAGGAGGCCCACTGTCCCAAAGGGGACCTACAAAATAGACGGTGTGGATATTCAAAACACATTGAGGTGGGGCCCACGTATGGGACCCACGTCCCTGGCCTCTCTTACCGCCCAGCAGCAGTGCCTGTGCTGACTTATATATATATATATATTTGAAAAACGTATTTTTTTTACGGTTTTTCATATGTGCGGCTCGCATTAGGTAAATCCACCCCAGCTAATGGTCTTTACTGCTCAAGACAGACCAAACGAGCCTAATATTCAATATATTTTGGCACATCAAAACATCGAGGTGGATTTCAATGGTAGATACACTGTTTGCTATGCAATGGCCTACACAAAATTCGGATCAGCTTCATTTTTTGGCCCAACGCCTAAAATGCTTTAAAGAATGGAATGGACGGCTTGGATTTGAAACATACATTAAGGTGGGGCTTGCATGGGCAGTCCACCCCAAAACCAAGAAAATCTCTCTCTCTCTGTTTTTTTTAACCATTCACGTCCAGGGACGCTGGACGGCTTGGCCATAACACATATACATGTAAGGTGGGCCCCACGTGGATGTGGCCCACTTAGATAAATCTGATGTTTGTGTTTTCCCCATTATCAAAGGGCCCACATGGCTTGGACGAACATGGGGTCCTCTTGATGGATGGTTGGGACACCACATACACTCATCATGTGGGCCACAAACTGATCAAAGAGAGGGGGGGGGGGAGAGAGAGAGAGAGAGAGAGAGAGAGAGAGAGAGAGAGAGAGGACATGTGTGATGGAGGGCTTTGCCACTATGAGCCCTCCCTTGCATTCAATCATACATCAAGTGGATCCCAATACACGTGGGCCCATCAAACTGAAAATCAATGGTGGAGATCCTTTCTCCACCAAATGTAAGGTCTAGATGACCCTATCCATACAAGAAAAATAAACATCATGGTGGGGTCTACGGAGAATGGCCCCATCATGGAATGATCATGAGGATCAAGGTGGGCCATCGGCCACACCTAGGGTCTAAAGTGAGATCCATACCATCAATCGGTAGGCCTCACTTGGCCCATCATCAAAACATGAAAAATCTAGCCTAATTACCACCCACCGTTTGATCCTCTTGGTCCGTTGGAAAGCCGATCTCCTTGTGCTTCACTTTGATAGAAGATGATGAAAGATGAATAACTAGCATGAAGGATTTTGGGATGGGAAAGTGGGCCACACACCCTCATTTTTCTCTCATGGAAGATCTTGGACGTAAGCCTCTTCTCTTACTTGGGAAAATGTGATGAGAAATGAGAGAGAGAGAGAGAGGGTAGTAAGGAGAGAGAGTGAGAGATGGGTGATGGATGTGAGTGATGGGTAAGGTGATGGTGTACTTGACATGAGAGTTGACTTTGTGGTTGCTTGACTTGTGGAGAAAGAAAGCATGGGTGTGTGTACTTGACATGAGGTGATTGATTGATGGATTGATTGATGGGACATGTTGTAGAGGTTCTCTTGGGATTGCAAACGCGCGGCATTTTCTTCGAAATAAACCCCGTCCCACATCTCCTTACCAGGGTATCAGATTGGTATGCAAGACGTGGAGTTGGAACCACAGCGATGGTGCGGTCGCAATGGTACAAGTCTCAGATTTAGCTGACTCAAATCTATGTGATACGACTTAAGGTTATGCGCAAACGTTGATTATAGGTCGCAGGTTGCCGAAATTCGATGAGAAGGATCCGGGCAGTCAACGGAACAATACGGACTAGGATACGGGTCTTACAGGATAGGTAGATAGGTAGCCATCTATTTTTTTTTATAAGGGGGAGTAAGTAAGGGGGAGTATTGTTAGGGGAGTTGATGCGAATTGTTTTAACTTGTTGATAACTGGTGCATGATTCTTTAACCAGGCTGTAACTGGTTTTTATTGATAATTGATGTATAATTCTTTATTGTACATATTATGCTTATTTTAAATGAAGTGCGTTTTGTCACAAATTTGAGAAAGGGGGAGATTGTAAGTGCTATGTTTTCTAGCTCCTATTATTGTCAAATTTTGTAGTGCCAAAACCTCTTGGAATTTGTGTCTTGTGTAGCTCATCTACAAATTCAAGACATTGCATCTCATGTACAAGATCAAGGGTCTTTGCCTCAAGAACTTCAAATGCAAGATCAAGAGATATACAAGTTCAAGTACATAGTTCACTCCGTCAAACTTTAAAGTTCAAGGTTTTAAAGCTTTATCTAAAGGCAAGACAATAGTCTTCACTTTGGTACTCAAAACTTAAGTTGGAATATAAAACAAGTACTTCAATTTCATGCTTCAAAAGGTCTCAAGATCAAGCTTCATCGTATGTCCAGATCTCAATGTTCGTGAACTTCAAAGAACGACTATCAACTAAAGCAAAAGAAGATTCAATGTTCATACAGTACTTATAAGGTATGAATGACCCTAAATTAACCATAGGATAGGTCATTTTAAATACATAATTTAATTAGGTCATTTTATAATTGCATAGTCTGTTTTTCGACTAGTCTTAGATTAAGTTCGACTAGTTCTAACATTGGCTCAACCAGTCCAAGAAATCCTCAACCAGTCCTAAGGTTGTTACTTATTTTCAGGATTTTTGTTAAATCCTCGACCGGTCCTGGAGACTGCTTGACCGGTCATATGAATAGTACTCGACCAGTCCTGCAGGCTTTACTCAAAGTCCAGCAACTAATTTGAGTTCCACACGACCAGTCGTGGACAGGACTCGACCGGTCGTGGAGGCCACTCGACCGGTCGAGCAGGTCCTTCAACCAGTTGTGGAGCAATTTGATCTTATCGCGCCTAAATTTTTAAAAGTTTGTTGGTTCTTCGACCAGTCGAACCGACCTCAGGACCAGTCGAAGATGCGATTTCTGCACTTATAAATAGAGCATGAAATTCAGAGTTTAATATCAAATTCAAGCAAAATCAATACAGCACTCTAAGAGATAAGTTAGTGATATTCTTAAGCTATCTAGTTCTTATTTTATATTCTCTTTAATTAGCTTTTTGCATTTGATTTTGTATTCTGCATTCCAATTTTATTTGAAAGAGGGATTGAAGTATTATCATTTCTCAGAATCAAAATCAAATCAAGCTAGCCCAAGGTGATTTAATTTAAAATTAATTTAGAACTTAGAACCATTTCATAAGTGAGTGTGAACATTGAACATCTACGTTGAACTTGTTCTCTGAATTGGTTCTTCCAGGCTACATCGAAAGGAGAATATCTCGATAAGTATTGTACTATTTTGTAAATTCATTCTTTTGGTTTCATTGAGATTGTGCCAGAAAAATCTCTTTCTCTTTGGTTTGTCTGAGGTGATCCAGAAAACTTAGAGTGTGGGGTTTTTGAATTGTATAAGCCTACTTGAAAGACACAATTGTGAGGGTTTTAGGTGAACCTTGAAAAACTTATTTTTATAGTGAACGCAAATATCTACTGTGTGAGGATATTAGGAGTGGAGTAGTTGTGTGGCTATTTTTCTAAACAGTTGGTGTACGCATAAGCGAACCACTATAATTTCTGGTCTTGTGGTGATTCATTGAATATTTCATTTTATGGATGCTGTAATTTCCCTTTATGCATTTGTGGAGAATGTTGTAATTTCTTTTATGCAAGTGTGGGAATGTTGTAATAGCTTAGTTATTTCCTTTGCTATTTATTTCTTTATTCCTCTATATCGGTTTGAGATTTTGATACACAGACTGTTCTAGGAATCAGGTTGTCTTACCATAAGCCATTGGTTTTTGGTGTAAGGTTGTCTTTAGAACAACATCTGTATTAACCTCTCAATACTTGTACACTTGAGGTTGTTTTACATTTTTGCATTGTGGATTGTTTAAGTGTTATCTTTATTTATATTTGTTTAAATTTTACATTTAATTTTTAATTTGGCATAGTCCTATTCACCCCTCACCTCCAGAACTCTTAGCTCGGCCCTTTTAAGTGGTATCAGAGCCTAATAGCTTGCTTTAATTATTATTTCTTTTGGATTAATTTCCTGAGCTAATCGATCTGAGCTTTGTAAGATGTCAAATTTTGACAGCCTTTCAGTCACTAGGCCTCCACCATTTGATGGCTCCAATTATGCCTATTGGAAAGCCAGGATGAGAATTTTTTAAAAATCCATGGATGAGAGCGTGTGGCAAGCCACATTGACTAATTGGACCCCTCCTACCACTGAAGTAACTGGTACCGATGGATCCAAAACTATGAAAGTCACACCTACCACTGAAGTAACTGGTACCGACGGATCCAAAACTATGAAAGTCACACCTTATTTCTCTTGAACCACTCTTTAGAAAAGTGAGAGTAGTGCTAATGCAAAGGCTCTAAATGCAATTACTTACGCAATATCACTGGATGAATTCAAAACAATTATATCTTATGATACTACAAGGCAAGCCTAGGATATTTTAGAAATGACACGCGAGGGAACAATAATTGTCAAGAAATCTAAAGTCCAAATCCTCACAACCAAATTTGAGAAAATACGTATGGAATAAAGTGAAACTTTCATGGACTTTTGTATAAGATTAAATGACATTGTCAACTCTCTGTGGGGTCTCGGTGATAGAATCCCAGAAAGTAAAGTTTGTGCAAAGATACTACGCTCACTACCTGAACGGTTCAATTCAAAGGTGACTACGATCCAGGAACTTTGTCATACGGATAATATGAAGGTAAAATAATTAGTTGGCTCATTACAGACCTATGAGTTAAACTTTAAAGCTCCTAAAGGTAAATCCATCACCCTTAAATCTTCTAAAAGTATTTATCAAGAAAATAGTAATTTTGATTTAAAAAATTTTGAAGGTCATATGGCTCTTTTAGCTAAAAAGTTTTATAAGATTTTCAAAAGTAAAAGGAGGGTTGATTTACAAAAACCTAATGAAAAGAAAATATCTAAATCTAAAACATAAAAATCTTTAAAAGACAGTCAATGTTACAACTGCCATGAATATGAGCATTTAGCAAACAAGTGCCATAAAAAGGACAAACCAAAAAAGAAAGGTATGTTGGCTACTTGGGATGAATCTTCCTGCTCTTAAGACTCTTTTGAGTCAGAACATTCTAAAATCGAGTTGGGTAATGAAGTTAAAGCCCTTATGACTCTAGCCAAGTTTACTTTTTCAGATCACGATGATTTAACTAGTGAAGAAAATCTGAATAGTGATCATGAAATTGAAGAAGATCTTCGCGATGCTTATAATGCCTTATACAAGGAAAGTTGTAAAATTGCTGTAAAACTAAAACTTCAGAAAGAAAAGTTTTCAAAACTTAAAGAAAATTTTGATAATCTTGTTTTAAAAAAATCTCACATTTGAGATTGTTTTGAAAAAACTAAGTGCGACTTAGATTTCAAAAATTTCCAAGTTGAAAACTTAAAATCTGAAAATGAAAAGCTAAAACTTGAAGTCTCTTCACTTTTGAGTTTAAAAGACACTTGGATGTATGCCCAAGGTGATCCTAAGTTAGAAAAACTCTTATCCGGATCCAGAAAATGTGGTGATCAATCTGGATTGGGCTACGATAAAAGTATTCCTCCCAAACATAAGAATACTCCAACTAAATTTGCGAAAGGGGATTCTTCAAACTCAAAAGAGAAAAGTCTGAATCAAAACTATTCTAAAAATGCTAAGATTTTTCAAACCTTAAAACCTAAAAGCAATCATATCAACTATAAAAATCAGAATCATAATCCTTTAGCTGAGAAAATTGTTGATTTACTTAAGGAGCTTTTAAAATCTAACTCAATGGGTCAGTCTTATAACAACTACAAATACAAGAAGACCAACTTTACTCCTAAACCCAAAGCTGTAATGAAATGGGTTCCTAAGGTTACTTGCTTGGTTGCCCACACTGCTTTCAAAGTTACAAGCCATTCAAAGTGGTACCTAGATAGTGGATGCTCCAGACACATGACTGGTGACATAGGTCTATTCACCAATCTTAAATATATGACTGATGGTTCGGTCACATTTGGTGATGGTAGCAACTGCAGAATTGTTGGCTAAGGTACGGTTCAATCTTTAACCTCCCTTTATTTGAGAATATTTTATATGTAGAAGGGTTAAAACATAACTTATTAAGCATCTCTCAAATATGCAATAATAATTATAGTGTAAAATTTATTAATCAAGGTTGTGAAATCCTAAATAAAAATGGTTCTGTAATATTAACTAGTTGTAAAACATTTGAAAACTGCTACATTGTGAGTGATTCAAGCTCATCTAATCTATCGTGCTACATGATCCATACCGATGAGACCAAGTTATGGCATAAATGCCTTGGACATGTACATTACCACAACTTGTATAGATTGAGCAAAAGAGAGTTGGTAAGAGGCTTACCCAAAATACAGAAAATAGATAAGATATGTAGCGAATGTCAGATTGGCAAACAAACCAGGAGTACTCACAAAAAGGTGAACTCCAATGCCACATCTAAACAGCTCGAACTTCTCCACATGGATCTTATTAGACCAACTAGAACAAAGAGTCGAGGTGGCAAGAAGTACATTCTGGTAATTGTTGATGACTTTACCAGATATAAATGGGTAGTCTTCTTAAGGGACAAATTAGAAACTCTCGATGAAGTAAAAAGGGTACTTAAACGTATCCAAACGGAAAAATAATCTCAAGTTTGTAAGATCTGTAGTGATCATGGATCAGAATTTGAGAATAGTAGTTTTGAGAAGTTTTGTAGTGATCAGGGAATATCACATGAATTCTCTATGCCCATAATACCACAACAAAATGGTATAGTAGAAAGAAAAAATAGAGTGCTTCAAGAAATGACAAATGTAATACTAAATAGTATGAAGCACCCTAAAAATCTTTGGGCCAAAGCCGTAAATACTGTTTGTTATATAATTAATCACGTTTATACTAGAAAATCAAATGGTAAAATAGTTTATGAAATATGGTTTGATAAAAAGCCTACTGTTAAATACTTTTGAGTTTTTGGTAGCAAGTGCTACATTTTACGTGACCGAGAAAATCTGGGCAAGTTTGACACCAAAAGTGATGAAGGGATATTTTTAGGGTATGCTCTGAATAGTCGAGCATATCGAATTCTTAATAAAAGGAATGGTGTACTTCAAGAGTCTATTAATGTGGTTGTTGATGATCACCTAAATACACCTGTCTCAAGTTCAGAAACTGATGAAGTTCTTTTAATTGATCATCAAGTCAAAATAACTCTGAACTGAGGACTGTTAAAGAGCATCCAACTAATCAGATTCTTGGAAACTCTCTCACTGGTATACGCACTCATAAACAACTGGAAGATATGTGTAATTACATGTGCTTTACATCTCAGATAGAACCGGCTAACGTAAAAGAAGCTCTTACTGACAAAAACTGGATAGTTGTGATATAAGAAGAGCTCAATCAATTTGTTAGAAATGATGTTCGGTACTTAGTTCCTAGACCGAAAGATAAACATATTATCGGATCAAAATGGATTTTTAAAAATAAGTCTAATGAACTTAGTAATATTATTAGAAACAAGGCTAGGCTAGTTGTATAGGGGTGCACTCAAATTGAAGGCATTGATTATGATGAAACCTTTGCCCCAGTTGCTCGTCTTGAATTAATCAGACTATTTATATCCATTTCATGCTTTAGAAAATTCAAAATATATCAAATGGATGTAAAGAGTGCTTTTTTAAATGGCAATTTGCATGAAGAAGTGTATGTTGAACAACCACGGGTTTTGAAGACCTTAAGAATGCTGATCATGTATACCACCTAAAAAAGGCCCTTTACGGTTTAAAACAAACTCCCAGGGCATAGTACAAAAAGTTGACTAAGTTTCTACTAAGTTATAACTTTATAATGGGAAATGTTGATAGGACATTATTTGTAAAGAAACATAATAATCACATTTTAACAGTGCAAATCTATGTTGATGATATTATTTATGGATCTACCTGTGCTAAGATGACTGTTAAGTTTACAGATCTTATGAAGTCTAAGTTCAAAATGAGCATGGTTGGGGAATTAATTATTTTTTAAGGTTGTAAGTAAAACAACAACCTAATAGTTTCCTTATCTCTCAAACCAAGTATGCTCTGAACTTAGTTAAAAAGTTTGGATTTGAGAGTGGGAAAAATTTTGATACTCCTATGACTACTACTTTAAAACTCTCAAAAGACTTTACGGGTAAGAGTGCAGATCCTAAGCTATATCGCAGTATGATAAGAAGTTTACTTTATTTAACTGCGAGCCGACCTGATATTATATTTAGCGTAGGAATTTGCGCTAGATATCAATCTGATCCTAAAGAGCACATTTAATTACTGTTAAGTGCATTTTGCGATATGTCGCTAGTTCAGTTAATCTTGGTCTCTGGTATCCACATGATACTAGTGTGCAATTAACTGGTTACACGGATGCTGATTGGGCTGGTAACATTGATGACTGAAAGTAAACCAGTGGTGGTTGTTTCTATGTAGGGAACTGTTTAGTTTCTTGGCAAAGTAAGAAACAAAGTTCTGTATCGCTCTCAACTGCTGAGGCTGAATACATTGCAGTAGGTAATGCATGTACTCAGCTTGTATGGATGAAAAAAATGTTAAGCAATTACGGAATTGCACAAGATTCTATGGTTTTATATTGTGATAATTTTAATACTATTAATATATCCAAAAATGCAATCCAGCATTCACAAACTAAGCACGTTGACATTAGATATCACTACATTCTTGAATTAGTAGAAGAAAAGACAATTTCTTTGGAATATATTCCGACCAAGACTCAACTTGCTGACATATTCACAAAATTGCTTGACAAAAGCAGGTTTGCTAAATTGAAATTTGATCTTGGTATGTGCAATTTGAATTGATTATTCATGCATTTCTATATCATAATGTATATATTTGTTATTTTAAATGTTTAAATTTTTTAATTTTATGATAATTGCAAAATTTGGGCTGTGCACGACCAGTCGAGTACATACTCGACCAGTCGTGGCATGACCAATTAAGTACATACTCAACCAGTCGTGGCACGACTAGTCGAGCATGTACTCGACCAGCCGTGTAGCACGGGTTTGGTGCTTTATTTGAGGGAAAAATACTTTTTCCTCATTTTGGGTGTCTTCTCCAACAGCTCCTAGGTCGACCGGTCGAGCCCATCTTCTATTTCTTTAAGGTTAGTTCATGATTTTCATTTTCCTTATAGAATCAAGTTCTTTGCACTCCCTTTTCATCATTGGTGTAGTTTATTTCTTGATTCATAGTTATTTTTGGGGTTTTCTTCTCAAAAATCTGATCTAGTGAAAACCCTCTCTACCTCTTTTGTAATCTTTGTTCTTTGTTATCTTTGATGCAAATGGATGGTAGAGGCAAGAGTCTTACTTCTCGATCAACTCCTATAACAGTGAGCCACCTTCGGTCACCCAAAGATGATCCCTCTTATGTGGGGAATATTAGGTTACGCAATGTTATAGTTGAACAGCTTGTTAATGTTGATCATCTAGCTCCATTTGATATCCTTCCTCTCCTTCAGTCTGTAAGATGGGATAACATACTGCATTAGGGTGAGCCGGTATACCGCACCATTGCGCAAGCTATGTATGCCTGTATTACTGATTTTTCTACTAAAAATCTAACATTCACTATCTCAACCAGAGAAGGTCCAATTGATGTGGATCGACATCTTATCTCTGGCTTAATGGATTTACCTATCAATGATGACGGTATTCCCATTAGTGCTCTAGTGGCAAAACCGTCTGAAACTGAGAAGCGAATGCTTACTAGAGATTTATGCAATATAGATGTGGAATGGAATACTGCTGGAAATGCGCTTGCCTCAAAGTATTTGTTACCCAGATACAGAGTCATTTACAGGATATTCATTTCAAATGTTTATCCTCGTTCTGGTAACAAAACCGAACTCACTATGTTCATGGTCCGTATTCTTCATTCTATCAACTCTGGTACATCTGTATGTCTTCCTTCCTTGATTTGTCATTGCATCATTCAGTTCTGTCTCCATCCAGGACACAGTGACATTCCCTTCACGTATCTTATGACTGTGTTGGCCACACATAGTTTAGTGGCTATGACTGTAGAAGAAGCTCCCATTCATCACCTACCATTCAACAACTTCAATATTAATAAGATGAATTTGAAGTTGGCCCCAGGCCAAGTCAATGTGGGTGTTGGTGGAGCTGATGCTACAAATGAAGAAGAAGGTGATTTACCTCCAGATGACATCAATATGGATGATATTTTTAATGAGATTGAATTGGATTCAGCAGATGATCCTGATTATCACCCATCTGATTTTGATGCGCGGTTGCCCTCGCTTGAGGAGAAGGTAGAAAATATGAATGTGTCTCATGATTTGCAATTCAAATATATGCACAAATATCTTAGGCACCTTAACAAAGGACTTCATCAACTTGATCCTACCATACATACTCCTTCTTCAGGTTCTGATTAGTATTTGCATATGTGGTTTGTAATAACTTTTTATGAAACTTGGATTTCTTTTGTTTTCTAGGTTGAACATGGTTGATCATGAAAGTGCCCTGGTTTGTTAATTAGTGTGAGTGTTGAGTCAGCTAGACTACAGAACCTTATAGGAAGATCAATTAAAGCATCTGCCTTAACTGGATGTATGCACAAACTCGCCACAGGTAAATCTAAGCCTCACATCCCATGTCCCAAAACACCAAGTACTTAAAACACTTAAAAATTAATTAGAATACCATAGGGTTTTTGAGTTAGAAAACTTTTCAAAATATTAGAAAATCTCTAAGTTTTCTATCTCTGTCGATTTATTAATAGACTTATCAATATAATCGAGGAGTGATGTCGATGTCCTCGATGATCAATCGATACCATCGAAAGGAGGACCAAAGATGTCCAGCAACCACATATTCATCTGGACAGAATTATTGATATCATCGATATTTGAAACTCGAGTCTATCGAAGTTGACTCGATAAAATTGACAGCAGAGTGTATGTGTCCCTATTTTTTATAAGAAAATCATATAGACCTTCGATATATCGAAACACTCCTCTATATCCTCGGAATTCAAAAACCGATGATATCGGTCTCAGACACAGTTTTCCCAGCAACATTTTCAGGTGGTTTTTATCTAGGATCGAGGGTCACTCAATAGAATCGATATTCAAATATCAATGATATCGAGGCTGGATTGATGGCATCGAGAAAGGACATAAATTGTCCAGCAAGCTCATTGATAAAATCTTTAAATTTATCGATGCATCAACATGACTTTCGATATCATCGACATTCAAATTCCAATGATATCGAGTGTACCTCGATCATATCCTTGACCTAAAAAATTTGAAAGGCTTTGTCTCTCTCATTTTCAAATGTTGAGGAATTAAAGCATGTGTCGATGAAATTGGAGTTCAAAATCCGATGACATCGATGCATGTTTCGATCCCCTTGACTAGCTGGCAAAAGGTTTCAAAAGAGTATGACAATTGAGTTCATGTCATCGAGTGGCCAGTCGATGCAATCGAGAGTATACACTCAATGATATCGAACTCTGTCATAAATGTGACCGTTTTATATCCGTTGGAACCTTTTGCTATATATAGAGAGCTTGTCTTTTATTACTGGTAGAGAAAGAAGAGAGTGATTTTAAGTGTTTAACCTTAGATCATATACCCAAAGCCCTTTCTCTCAGGGAAATTCATCCTCCAATCCACCCTCGTCATTGATATTTAATAGAGTGGATTGGGGAATGAACTTCCACATTCAAGGATCCTCTAGCTACCACCTTAATGGAAAATCATTAAGCTAGGATGCCTTGAATGCATAGATGATTGGAATCCCTCTATCTCCTTAATATGAAAACATTTGAGAGTAGGATTCCATCATAACCTTGACCCAACCCGTCGCCATGTATTGGTATATCTTCTAAGTTGCGGTTCAAGGAAGCAGAAGACTCTTCATCAATAAAGGAGGAAATCTTTGTCAATGAGCTAAAAGGGACTCATCTGCTTATCTGTGAGTTATCAGAGTCCAGAGGACCCTTGTGATCATTTCTTTGTAGGATTGCGTCTAAGGTGTTTCTCACCCCTTGCCACTCCTCTAGGAGGCCTCCAGTGGGAGTGTATGTGGTGGGTGCATTGTGTTGACCCTTGCTCTATGGAGAGCATAAATAGTTAGGGTCTTATGGAAGATCCTTGGCTAGTGTGCCTAAAAGTGGGTGCGTTGTGTTGACCCTTGCTCATGGGAGCATAAACAGTTAGCTTAGGTGTAGGTTGTAAAGGTTAAAGGTGAACCTGATTTAAAACCTTGGGATTGGGGTAAACCATGTGAAACCTCCTTAGTGAAATCCGGTACACTCAAGGGTTGAGTGCGGTTACCAGGAGTGGAGTAGAAAAGTAGTCGAACCACTATAAAAATGACTGTGTTTGAGATTGTTATTGTCTTTCATTTGTTTATGTGATTTCCTTAAATACATTCATATCTTATTATCTAAGATCACACTTCACACACATGCACAGTCATATTCATCATAAACTAGTTTGCATATTGTTCATCTCTCAAATAGTTTATGATTGGATCCTCTACCGGGCTTGGAAGCCAGTAGAGTTACTCTTGAGTAATCCTAAAATATGCTTATTGTTAGGATTAGAGTGATAGGATTTTAAATTATCATAAAATTATTAAAAAGTCCTATTCACCCCCTTCTAGGACATATTGACATATTCCTACTTCAACTAAAGCGGTCTTTACCACAATTTCAATTGGTATCAGAGCGGGTCTCTCTTAAAGGGCTTCACTGCCTAGAGAGTTATCTTGACTTAAGTGGGAATCATGATCAAAAGTGTCTAAGAGGATTGACAGGTCAAAATAATTGCCTTGTAATCCATACTGCTCTGAAAGTTGGAAATAGTTCAAAATGGTACCTTGATAGTGGATACTCCAGACACATGACTGGTGATCATACTCACTTATGTGAATGTTCATACTTTGATGGAGGATCAGTCACATTTGGAGATGGAAGCTCAGCCAAAATTGTAGGACAAGGAACAATAGCTATACCAGGCCTTCCAAAAATCAAACATGTTCTCTGTGTAGAAGGTCTGAAACATAATCTCCTTAGTATCTCCCAAATCTATGACAAGGAACATCTGGTCACCTTCTCAAAGGATATGTGTAGGATCTTAGACCGTACAGGAAAATCTCTCATAAAAGGTTTATGCACTAATGATAACTGTCATGTCATCAAAAGTACAAATGAGAGTGTGCTATCCTCAAAATGTAATATGGCTGTAAAGAATGAATCCAAATTATGGCACCAAAGGTTGGGATATGTCCACTATCAAAATTTATCCAAGATCAGCTCAAAAAATTTGGTTAGAGGACTTCCCAAGATTAAAAAAGAAGAAAAAGTTATCTGAGGTGACTGTCTAAAAGGAAAATAGATAAAATTCGGCCATAAAAAGACAACCACCATACCAACAACAAAACCTTTGGACTTGCTGCATATGGATCTGGTTGGTCCAACCAAAGTGGAAAGCCATCGCAAGAAAAGATACTTCCTGGTTGTAGTAGATGACTACACCAGATTTACTTGGGTTGCATTTCTTCGAGAAAAATTGGATGCCTTTGAGGAATTTATGACCTTGGCTAAGCGACTTCAAAATGAAAAAGGATACGGTATCATTCGCATCAGAAGTGATCATGGTGGGGAATTTGAAAATGAGCGATTTGAAAAATATTGCAATGAGAAAGGAATTCGTCATGAATTCTCAGCCCCAAAAACCCCACAGCAAAATGGAGTCGTTGAGCAAAAAAATAGAGTATTGTAGGAAATGGGGTCAGTTATGTTAAATGGGAAAGATATGGCAAAAAGTTTCTAGGCGGAAGCTGTCAATACTGCCTGCTATATCATAAATAGAGTATATCTTAGAGCAGGTTTGAACAAAACTCCATACGAACTATGGTATGGGAAACAACCTAGTGTGAAATGTTTTTGAGTTTTCAAAAGTAAATGTTATATCTTAAGAGACAGAGATCACCTAGGGAAATTTGAATCTAAAAGCGATGAAGATATCTTCCCGGGGTATGCCTTGAATAGTTGTGCTTATAAAGTGTATAATCTAAGGACCCTCACCATTCAAGAATCAGTCAATGTGGCAGTTGATGACCAATCTCATGAAGAAGATATAGGAGGCCTCCGACGGGAGAATACATGTGGGTGTTGTGTGTTGACCCTTGCTCTTGGTGAGCATAAACTTAGGTCCTTAGTGTAGGTCCTTTGCTTGTGTGGCCTAAAACCTAGGTGTTGTGTGTTGACATTTGCTCTTGTGTACGGCATAAACTCTAGGTTCCTTGTGTGGATCCTTAGCCTGTGTGGCCTAAAACCCTAAGTTCCTTATATGGATCCTTTTCTCTTGTGTAGGGCATAAAACCTAGGTGCTGTGTGTTGACCCTTGCTCCTGTGTGGGGCATAAACTTGTGTCTCGTGGAGACATGTTAGGTACCTTGTGTAGCTCCTAGAGTCAGCCTTGTGTAAGTTGTACTGGTTTGAGTTAAACCTGATTTAAAACCTCTGTTAGTGAAATTCGGTACACTCGAGGGTTGAGTGCGTCCGCCAGGAGTGGAGTAGGCATATAACCGAACCACTATAAAACAACTGTGCTTGAGATTGTTATTTCCATATTCTTTTATTGTGTATACTTTGAATGATCACATGATGCATGATTATTTAGAACTGATAAGTATTACATCTCACACACAGTCACATTGTCCATCCATCATAGACTAAATTTATGTATTGCTTAGATATTGAATAGTCTTGTGATTGGATCCTCTATTTGGCTTGGAAGTCATTAGAGTTAAGATAAAGATATCTTGATAAATTGTAATATTAGATCAAGATAATGATGATAGGATTTTAAACTGTCATAAAATTTTATAAAGTCCTATTCACCCCCCTTTAGGACACTTTGACCTATTCCTACTTCTATTAGAGCAGTCATTACCACAATTTCAATTGGTATCAGAGTAGGTCTCTCTTAAGGGCTTCACTGCCTAGAGAGTGATCTTGACTGAAGTTGGAATCATGGCCAAAGGAGAGGGCTCATCTGTAACTAGACCTCCTGTATTTGAGGGATCAAATTATGCTTACTAGAAGGCTAAGATGCATTACTTTCTGAGATCTTTGGATCATGATGTTTGGGATATTGTTAAAAATGGATATGTACCCCCAACCGATCAAGTGAAAATGGCACAACTATCTCCAAACCAAAATCCAAAGAAATGTGGACTGCAGTTGATAAAGAAAAGCAAACCTCTGAAGCTAAAGCAATGAATGCTATTTATTATGCTGTCTCAAGAAGTATTTAATCAAATTAGTATGTGCGACACATCAAAACAAGCATGGGATTTGTTGGAAACAACTCATGAGGGAACCAGCACAGTGAAAACATCTAAGTTGCAGCTCCTAACATCACAATTTGAACATATTAGAATGGAGGAGCATGAGACTTTTATGGAATTCTTTACAAAACTAAATATCATTTGTAATTCCATAGGTGGACTGGGAGAGAAGGTTCCGGTATTAAAATTTTGTAGGAAAATACTAAGATCCCTACCTGAACAATTCAACTCCAAAGTAACAACTATCGAAGAGTGTAGAAATGTGGATGAAATGAAAGTAAAAGAACTTGTAGGCTCCCTACAAACATTTGAACTACACTTTAAACCAGTTCCCAAATCCAAAAATAATGCCCTCAAAATTTCAAAACACATCACCACAAATGAGGAGGATGAAAATGAAAGGGAAAATGAAGATGAAGAAGTGGCCCTTTTGGCTCAACGGTTCAAAAAATTCTTCCATAAAAACCATGGCCGACCATTTAAAGGGAAATAGTCAGACAACAAGCATTATACAGGTAAACCTGGCAAAAAGTCCAAAGAGCCATAGTGTTACACTTTTCGAAAGTTTGGGCACCTGTCCACTGAATGCCCAAATAGAAAAACCAAAGGAAAGGTGATGGCAGCCACTTGGGATGATACTGAAGAGTCAAATTCATAATGCAGTGACTCAGAGAGTGATAGAGACCAAAAATCCTTGAAAATCATTATGGCTTCTACTTCCTCCAACATTCCCATAGAGACTGAGAAAATCAAAGAACCCCAAGCCACAGGATCATTTCCATCTGATGATGAGGAAACAGAGAAAGAAGAAGAAGAAAAGGATAAATTATAGGATGCCTATAATAAACTTTACATACATAACATCAATATCCTTAAAAGACTTGGGATTAGCAAAAATAAGAATAAATTGCTGCAAATGGATCTAGATAAAACTTTGGAAACCAATACACACATAATTAATGATCTTCAGCAATACCACTCAGATAATGATAGGCTTGAAGGAATCAACTCATTTCTGAAATCTGAGTTGGTGAAACTAAACAAACAAATTGAGTCATTGAAAGATGAAAACATGCGTCTTAAGAATGAAAATCACAAACTCATATTTGATGCAGAAAAATCTAAAAATATGTTGAATTGAGTTACAAATTCTCCCAAAGCAGTGAAAAATTAGAAAAACTTCTGGGAATAGGGAGACCACAAAAGGACAAAGGGGGATTAGGATATGAAAACTTCAAACCAATTCCTACCCCTACAGCAACAACAACTAAGAAAACAGCTGCTTCAGGAAGTAATACAAGGGTGACTCCTATTTGTCACTTATGTAGAGATTCAGGACTTTACAAATTTGAATGTCATACCATTGATTGGACTCATCCTGATTCCGGTTTGAACTTTACTGGTAAATATAAATCAACCAGAAGAACAGTGCAAAATGTCAAGAGTCCACCAAGGTTCATACCCAAAGGTAAGACATATCCATCTCCACCTAAAATGACCAAGAAAATGGAGGAACTACTAAGTCAGGTGGTTCAATTGAATCAGAAGACAAATGAATTGATAACTCAAGGAAAAGTGATTCAGTTACCCAATGTACCCAAAAAAGTTCCTAGCAAAATGAAAGAGCCATCCTCAGCCACAAAATGGGTGGTTAAGGGAAAGAAAAATTGCCTTGTGACTCACTCAAATCTTAAAACAAGCAATAGTGTTAAGTGGTACTTAGACAGCGGATGCTCAAGACATGTCAAGGGTGACAAATCCCTTCTCTCAAATTATTCAAATCTTGATGATGGGATAGTCACTTATGGTGATGAAAGCACTGCTGAGGTAATAGGGTGTGGAACCATAGAAGGAATGAAGGTGCTCAAAAATAAGAATTCTTTTTGCATAAATGGACTAACTCACAATATTTTAAGCATCTCTCAAATATATGACAACAAGCATGTGGTTACATTTGACAAAATAAAATGCAAGATCTTGGACTTATTAGGAAAACTAGTTATGGAGGGTCTTCGCACCAGTGACCACTGCTATGTCATCGAAGGCAGGGGAAAGGTTGATCCATATGCCTAATGTCATTGAGCAAGGATAACAGGTCCAGGTCATGGCATCTAGACCTGGATGGATGTGTGAAGTGATGCACTTTTGGAAATAATCATGATATATCCAAGGTTTCTATACCTTATAAACTCTTTTTGCACATAAACATAGCAGGTGTTAATAATTTTTGCTTCAAAGTTATGTATAAATTTTAATTTGTATACATGCTGATATGAAAATATACTATGATATGCAAATCATCGAAGTGATCAAATCAATGTCATACTTTTTCTCTCCGATAAGTCTGTCGATGAATCAGACTAATCCTCAATTAGATCGAATATGTATCGATATCATCAATGACCTTTTAGAATTAGAAGCATCACACGTTATAAATTGTTATCGAAGACCTCTCGATAACATCGACTTAAGTCTATCGATGAGATCGAAGTATGTTCAATGTCATCGAACAATTCCGCCCAATAAAAGTCGGGCGAGCGGGAAAAGTTTTTACTTTTCACTTTTACTAGTTCCATTTGGACAGTTCGTCTTCTAGAACATTTCTGTTATCCTGCCCGCTCGTCTGCCCCTGAAATCCAAGGATCCCCAAGTTCTACTTCCTCCATTCAAAGGTATCTTTCCTTCGATTTGGTGTAATGTAGTTTGATAAGATTTCTGTTGAGACAACCATTCAATCGTTCACTTCCTGGTTAATTCTCTGTCTTCATTCACCTCGTTGTCGATTAATCATGTCCAAAAACAAGGGAAAAGCCCCGATTGTAGGAGAATCATCCTGTCCTACACGGTAGAAATCTCTGGCTCCACGAGAAAGGGCCAGAGCATCCTCATCACCTATTCACCGTCGTGGAACCACCGCAAGACAAACATCACATGGTGAGACTCTGGCAGTAGCACCTTCTCCTCCATCGGCTGCATCAATTCCTCCTCCAAATGCAAATGTGTTGGAAAAATATATTGGGAGGAGTCTGGTACATGAACAATGAATTGATAGGGAGTGTATTTAAACATACAATCTAAAACCGCTTTTGGGTGTAGTTGATTGGTTGCCCATTTTGGACTTTAGTGGTATATGTCATGATGAAAGGACCTATCACTTTCTTGCGTACTGTCATTCTCCGGTCCTTTATCCTCCATCAATAAATTTCTCTATCGGGAAAATAGTGTTGAAATCACGACCGAATCCATTGCCAACATATTTGGTCTTACCTTGTCTCCTATCGGTCTATCTAGTCTTGACCTCAAGAACCCAACAAACCATTCTAAGGTCACCAAATTTCTATG